>NW_023416284.1:127669287-128301787 GCF_014176215.1 Rousettus aegyptiacus
CAAAGCACAGGTGGTAGCACAGCAAGGATCATGAAGAGCTTGGTTTCTGGAGCCAGAACTCTTAGGTGCAAATCCTGATTTTCCTACCTACAGACTGTG
The DNA here is from genome assembly GCF_014176215.1 of Rousettus aegyptiacus. Lineage (NCBI taxonomy): Eukaryota > Metazoa > Chordata > Mammalia > Chiroptera > Pteropodidae > Rousettus > Rousettus aegyptiacus. The sequence continues at coordinate 127,669,387 of NW_023416284.1, forward strand.
TGACCTTAGGCACATTATTTAATCTCTCTTTGATACTCAGCGTCCACATCTATAAGATGAGAGTGCTACTAATAGTGATAATAGTAACCTATTGCAGAGCTCTGTTGTTAGGAGCAAATAGGTTAATACATATGATGCATTTAAAATTTTACTTGGCACGTGGAAAGTATTATGTAAATATCTGATCCTTTAAACACACACGTGCATGCACACACTACTTGCTCCGCCCCCCCCACACACACACATAAATGAAAGGCATGATTTTAGAACTGAAGCTGTCAAATGTGAAAACTCCTCTCTCATTTCTGCACCCTTTTCTTTTGAGCCTTTGCTTAGCCAAACTCTGTCCCATGCTTCCTGATTCTCTTGTTTTTCCAGCGTTTTTTGTGTATCTTTTAATCGATGTGAGCTTCCTTTCCCAACTTTTTATGCATTACAAAGTTTGGAAGCTTTCCACTCTCAAAACACATGCAAGAGAAGAACCTAAGGGGCATGTCGTACATGTAAATTAGAACAAGAAAAGGAAGCAGGGAGCCTGGAGAGAAGCACTAGGTAGGGGAAGGTGCTGGGTCCAAGAAACCTCGAGTTTAAGACTCTGACTTACCAATGCCTCCTAATAGTTTACAAGCCTTGATAAAGTAGGCTGTGGACAAATAAGAACGAGTCCTGGCTTGGACATTCAGGAGCTGTGTGACTTTGGTAAATTATTTAATCTTGCTGAGTCTTAATTTCTTCATCTATAAAATGGGGATAATAATATTACCTCCATCCTAGCACAGTTACGTGAATTGTATTATATAAAGAAGGTATCAAGTTTAATAGAGTATCTGAAAAATAATAAGTACATAATAAAGAGCAGTTGTGATTATTACATTCATTGTTCCATTTCCAAGCAGAACCCTCATCCCTAAAGTGTTCTCTCTCCCTCCCTATCTCTTCCTCCCTCCCTCTTTATCTCTCTCTCTCTTTCTCTCTCTCCGCCCTACCCCCATAGTCCCCCAAACCCACAGTAGCCCAGGTGTGAGAGCCCTTAGTCAACTCAACTCACAACCTCAGATCAATTTTAGGGAAAAGTTTTGGGAAAGGAATGTACTGCACAGGGAAGAAGGAAGAGATTGGGAAACCTCCCAGCTCTCTGCCTTTCTTCATCTCAATCCACAGATGCTTAACAGTGCCTGAAAAAGTGGACTCCTCATTGCTTGATAGAAAGGAAGTAAGCTAAGTAGAAACCCCATGCTATTTGCTCAGAGAAAAAGAGACTCACCTATAATAGAAGCAATATGAAGACCAAATTTCAAAGGATTTAGGGAAAAAAGTATTGTTTTTCAAAAGGTCAATGGCCACAGTTCTTTGTGACTGGAAAAAACCCAAAAACAAAAAAACAAAAAACAAAAAACAAAAACAAACAAACAAAAAAATCAAGATAAACCAACAGAGCAGGAGAAATTAAAGAATATCTTTAACAGGCTTAATATTTCATAAAGATTAAAGTCCTTCATAATCTTCATGAGCCATCACATTTGTTCATCTCTAAAAGTGACATTCATCCCAAAACAGTTCAGGCTCATATGCCTGAAGAACTTCAGAATAATCTGAATGTGGAAGCCCATAAATGAGTCACTTTGGGAAGAGTACATTTTTCTTTTCTTCTTATAAATTCAATAACATCAGAAAGAAAGCATAGTCCCTAGAAATCACAGTGATAATCCTCCTTATCCAATGTACTTTCGCTTCAGAAGGAAAAATGGTGTCAGAGCCCAGAAGGTTTTTCTTGAAGTTTATGATGGGTCAGCTAAACAAACAAGAAGTCCAGCTTCCTCTTTGATAGCTCCCTTTTCCCCCTTATCCAATGCCAACTCAAGTTTACTTTTTATTGGATTTCCATTCTCTCAACATTCTTTGTGGAGTCTCAGTTCCCGTAAGTGCTACAGCTGATGGTAGTTTAGTACTTTGAAAGTCACTAATTAACTCGCCGTATCACGCAGGCAGGCACATTTCCATCAAAAGTTGCTATCTTGTCCTCCAGCCTAAAAACCTTGGCGTGGTTCCCTCTTGGAAAGCCTGGATTGTATCTAAAATCATGTGGCAGAGGTAGAAGCCAAAGATGGGCCATCCTGGGATGACTCAGACTGGGAACAACATTCTACTGTCGGAGCGATAGAGGACCAGCCATACAGAACAGCTCTGCTAGCCGGCCCATATGTTTCCACATTTCTCGAAGCAATTTCACTTGTTTCTATACCACATGGCCCCACCCTGACCCCTTTGCTTCTATTATAGTGACCAAGAAATCCAAAAGCCAATTTCAACTGTCTTCTTTCCAAAATACATACAACTCTAGCATGTCAGGTATACCTAATGTTTATCACAAACCAATAACCATTTTCATGGAGCATGAAAGAAATTCCTTTTTGGAATAGTAGCCCGTGGCTACTGAGCCTTTTAAATGTGGCTAATATAACTGCAGAACTGGATTTTTAATTTTACCCAATCTTAATTAAAGTTTAAATTTCAAAACAAGCAATGTAAAATATATTTTCATTAAATACCACTTTACTATTTTGGAAGGGGTGCATTGAATTTTGAAAAATCTGGCATCCAAATCAAGATGTGCTATTAGTGTAAAATAGACATTAGAGTTCAAATATTTAGTCCTCCCAAATCCATAAAACCTCTCGCTAATAATTTTTATATTAATTACATGTTGAAATGATAATATTTAAGACATATTGGGTTTAAATAGAATATTTTATCAAAATCAATTCCACCTGTTTCTTTTTTGAATGTGACCACTAGAAAATTAACACTACATATGTGGCTCCTTTCGTATTTCTATTGGGTAGCAATACTCTGGAAAATAATTATAGAGAGAGTAGAAAGAGCAGTTTCTACATTGAAATGGAGAGGGAGAAGGATTGAGGGAGGAGAATGAGAAAATACTAGTTTAGCCCATCTCACTATATGAAAGAAAACAAGTTCATCTGAGACTCAGTTACTGACTCATAATTGCTTGTAGGGTTTATTTTCCATTCCATGTTCCTAATCAAAACCTTGCACTGGCCACTTCTGGGTGATGACATTGCTCTGTGTGACAGCTGACTTACTCAATGCCTGGACATGACACGCCCCCTCTTCTTATCAAAGTGCTTAAAATGGTGTAAAAAACACGCAGCTTACAGTAATGGCATTAAATGATCCCCTACATGGTATCTGTGTGGCGCTTAAATTAGATGGAAGGATTACAGGCAAAGTTTGTGTCATAACGATTCTTTAAAGTGAAACCATAGATCAAAGTTCATCACTACCAAATATACAACTTGAGAACAAACTCAAGTGCTGCTATTAATCATGGTTTCTGGGGATTTGATGACACAGATTAAACTGCTGTAAAGAATACTGCTGTGCATCACATTCTTGCAACTGTCATCAACGCTTCTGCCGTGTTCACTGAGCAGGAAAAAAAGCTGTTCAGCATTTGCTGTAGGTGCCTCTCTCGCTGAGCATAGTCAAAAATCTGGGCAACAGGTTTATGTTCATGCAGCCTCTCAAAGGTACCTGCAAATCCTCAGCTTTCTTAGAAAGAAAGAAAAGTCATGGAGAGATTGAGAAGCAAAGTGGAGGTAGAGCATGAAGGGACAAGTAAATTGAGAACAGTTATCACATTTAATTAAATTTCTATTTAACTTTCAATCAGATATGACTTTCTATGAATATCGTATAAAATATTTTAATTAATTTATAATATACCGTGTTGCAAAGATTTGAGGCTCTGTGATTTTTTTGTTACATTTTTAACATCTTCTAAACAGAAATACATCTTAAAGTTGATGACATCTTACACTTGCTGCAGGCCAGGCGTTGCTGCATGCATGCTGTGTGACAATTCAGTCGTGTTGGTTCTATTTTAATCACTTTCTTTGAGTTTTTAGCACTGTTAGTACAATAGGGGCTGAGTTTAACCACAAAATAAGATATATTTAAGGAGATTACATCAGCATACAGCATGGAAACAAAAGGCTATTGTGCACATATATAGGCTTAGAGAGAAAGATGGAGCATAAATCCAACATTATTAAAGTCATCATTTTGATTTTAATTTGCATTTCCCTAATAACTGGTGATGTCGAACATCTTTTCATACAGCTATGGGCCACATGTATCTTTTCTGGAGAAATGTCTAGTCATGATCTTTGTCCATTTTTTAATAGGGTTGTTTTTTATGTGTTGTTTCTGCTGAGTTGTGTGAATTCATTATATATTCTAGATATTAATCATCATCAGATAAATAATTTGCAAATATTTTCTCCCAGTCTATGTGTTGCCTTTTCACTCTGTCCATACTGTCTTTTGATGCAGAGCAGTTTTTAATTTTGATGAAGTCCATTTTATTTTTTCTTTTGTTGCCTACCATTAGTTTTATAACACAGCAATTATTGTAAAAGCAATTCTGGGATCAGAGGGACTTGAGTTCAAATCCCAATTTTGCTCCTTTGCAACTGGGTGGTCCTGGGTAGGTCAGTCCTTCTGTTTCAGTTTGCTTATTTATAAAATTGTACTAAATAACACTTGTTTGTATTTTGGAAATTAAAACATATAAAGGACCTTTGAGATCACAATTCATGTTAAAAGAATACTAGGCAATGACATCAATAATGATTAGGTTTAAATTTCAAGCTGGTAGGATTTTCCTCAAGCCAATACAGCTACAAGATTAGCGAACTTTGGCATCGGGTAAACTTTTCCTCCAAAAAATAAGTTTATATCATTCTTCTCCTCTTGATCTTTACTATCTCTACCCCCTTTTTATATACCTTTTTTAAGAGGTATAGAAAAAACAATTCTCCCAAATGAGGACCTGACTATTAGAAATAATTTCCCATAGCATTTTAACACTTCATACACATATTTCCAAGAGAATTATAAAAGGGAAAGTTGGAAGTTTCATTTTTCCTCTTTCTAATCTCTAACAGTAAACTCTGTTGGATCAATTAAACAAGAAGACCATTAGAAAAATGAGCTCTAATGCCATGCTGGCCTACATATGCAAACTAAAACTTATGCCTGTAAATGTTTCAAGGTCACAAAATCAAAACGCTAGGGACAACCAATCACAAACAGCCCGCTAGGCTTTAAGCTATAGCCAGTCAGTAATTTCCTTACTTTGCTTCTGCTTTTTCTCTGGAAAAGCCTGTCCCCAGTCTCTTGTTCATGGAGTGCTCCTAACCACTACCAGTTTGGCACTACTTGACTAAAATAGATTTTGCTGAAATAAACAAAATATTTGATATGCCTCAGTTCATCTTGTAACAACTCAATATCACCCAGACTTTCCTACCTGCTTCACCACATCTCTGAATCCCTCAGTTACCCACTCATGAAAGTAAGTTGTTCAAGAAGCAAGTGACAAGAGGGGAAGTTGTGTTGAAGGTCACATTTTGGTGACTGGTCCTGTCAAACAATTGCTTTCCCTGACAGAGCTTTGTGTTTTAGTTGTACAAAATCAACAAGAAAAACCTTCTTCCTCCTTTTCTCTTCTTTCCCTTCTCTTCTCTCTCCCTCCCCTCCCAGTCAGGATTTCCACTCCCGTAATTACTGTTGTGTTTCCTTCCTTTCATGCTATTGGACACCATTTAGGCCTCAGAAAACTTAGGCTGAGCCCCAACTTGTCCTCCGATGTCTGGATGATTGTGCATAAGTCCTTAACTTTCATGAGGACAAAAGCATCTCACAGGATTGTGGTAAAGACAATGAAACAATGCATCTAAATATGCAGTGTGTACCATAAAATGCTGCACAAACTCTAGCTGTTACACACACACACAGACACACACACACACACACACACACACACACCTCATATGAGGAAAATTCTACATTAATTTTTCTCCATCTTTCACCAATAAGGATTATGTAAGCTTATTCTAGTTTGACAAAGAAAGAAGAAGAAGTGACACCAGACAACCTTTTATCCTACAGTAAGTACTCTTCATGGAGAGAGTGGGGAGTGAGGTGAGGAGAAGGGGGACAGGCTGTCAGAGTCACCTCAGCAAGGAAGGTAGCCACTGATACTGTAAACAGTCTTCTTTGCTTCAGAATTAATAACTATTCTTCCCACAACAAACTTCGACAAAGGGAATTACAATGCATAAACTCTCTCCCCCAAAAAACTCTCTTGATAAAAAAGAAACGACCTGAGGCACAGGTCATTGCTAGATGATTGTGTGACAAGATTAATTGTGTAGGGGAGAGAAGAATTGAATAGGTGTTCAGTTAACTTACGTGTCACAAATGAGTTACCTGGGAGAGTCACACAGCATTAGTCAGTTTTCAGGATCATAGAGTTACCACCCACTCATAACAACCCTCCAGAAGCATCATTCACACCATGGGTGAACTATGTATTGAAAAAGCTATTCTCTCCTATGTCTATAATTCTTGATTCTCTAAGGTCACAGATTACTTTCTGCGTTGCAGAGTTTTTTAGATCTTCACTCTTCAACACAGTACAAGTGGCTTTTAAATTTAAACTAGAAATAATTAATATTAAATAAAATAAAAAATTCAGTACCTCAATCACACTAGCCTCATTCAAAGCGCTCAATAGCTACATGTGGCTACTGTATTAGTGTGACAGAGAATATGTACATTGTTGAAGAAAGTTTTATTAGACTATTGGAGAATTCTGTTCTAGAATACTCATCCTCAACTTTCACCAGCCGTCCCTGGCTTTTATCAAATAGAGGCTCGTCTCCGCAGCTTTTCTTGATCCCTTTTTTCTCCCCATATAACCTTAGCCACATTCTCCAATTTCTCACAGTTCTTGGTACTACCTCTATTTTAAAATTTACAATAGTATCGTGACTATGTGTTTGGACATGTGACTCTCTGATGAGGCCCTGAGCATCCCTCGCCCCCAAAGAAAAACTTTTTCTTGATCATCACCACATCTCCATCAACATGCGCCATATGGCAAGTGCTCAACAAATGCTAAACTCAGGGATGTATGTAAATAAGCTAATGCATGTGTTAGGAGCTCAGGGTATTATTTACACACTTCTCCTTGGGGTTCTGACAGATGCATCACACACACATGGAAAACAGAAAAAAATACAGAAACAAAATACCATTTTACCAGTCTGAGCAGATATCTGGTACCCCCAAAGCAGAGCTATGGTAAAAGATAAACTCTATGAACTCAGCGGGCCTCCTACTTTATATATACTCTCTTCCCCCAGTCTATGTCTATTTCACTCCCAACCTCTTAGGTGGACCTTACTCCAGAATCTGAAGAAAAACCAAGCCGAAGTACTCTCCTGTATTCCAGATAAAAAGGGAATGAAGAGAAGCAAGTAGGAGCATATGTGCCCCGATATACAGTGCCTCACTCCAAAGATGGCACCAGCTACTGGGATAACAGCCATCCCTATGGTTTCTTCTCATAGCAGAGATTTTTTTCTAAAGTGCCTTGGGTCTCCACCAAGGGAGAAAACATTTTTTTTTCTAATGGAGTACCCCTAATTCAGGGGAGTTGGAGAGGTCTCTAGGTCCTCTCATATAAGTTTTTCTTATAAAATAATGTTTTCTAGATGAAATATTAATTACAATATCAATTCTCTTACAGATATGTACAATTAATAACCTAGAAGTAATTATGTTAATAACCTAATACAGCAATCCTTTTAGAGCCATAACTCCTGGGATACAATATACCTATCTCTTATGAGGCCTGAGCTTCTCCATCACCCTATCTCACTGAACTCAACACCTGTGGCTACCTGTATTTTTTAGGATGTAGGAAGTCTCATGTTCTTCCTGTTATTTCTAGATTAGACTCTAGAGGGTTCCTGCAATAGAAATAGTCAGTTTCTGAAACTACCGCTTAGCCTGCAGAACCTCTCTAGACTGAATGATCTCCAAGTTGCATGTAATACATTCTTCCCTTAGGAGTATTTCCCTTTGAATTCTCGTGATAATAGCTTTTGAAGATATTTGTGATAAAATACCTAGGTTTAGGAAAAAAACATCTCATTCAGATACCTATTACAAATTTCTGTTTCTAAGACTCAACTCAAGAGGGAGAAGGGAGAAAGAGAGAGAGAGAGAGAGAGAGAGAGAGAGAGAGAGAGAGAGAGAGAGAATTTTCTTTCTTGTCTTTTTGTGAGGAAGCTACGGTCCTTTGTGTCTCTACTGATAATGGCAAATTAGCAACTACCCAAGCAAAATCTTCAAGTGTCAATCTAGATCTAAAAAATTCATTCATTTTTTTTAAATTTATTTATTCACAAATTTATTCATGTATCCACTCCTCCTTCATTACTTCTTATCTTTACCATAAGCCATGACAACTAGTTGTAGCTACCTCCCTTGTGAATCTCCTATTGTAGCTGGGCTGGTCGACCTACATGAAAAACATAATATTGAGGTATATTCTTTAAGAGAAGTATGCACACATTGCTGTGACAACACTTTAGAAGAGTTTATTTCCCTTAGGGATAAGAAGATGGAAGGAATGAAAATTGGGAAAGGCTTCAATGAGGAAAAATTTGAGGAAGTCCTTGAAAAACTGAGAATGTGAGTTTGACAGACATTAAAGACTGAGAGGAAAGCAGAAGACAAGAAGACAAGGATGCTTAAAAATGTTTGATGTAATTGGTGAAGACTGTCACTGAATTTGTTGAACATCTTTCTGAAGCTTGTAGATGGATCAAAATTTCTACCTCTGCAAGTCATTTGCTTCTCCACACGCAAAACTCCCCTACTTGATCTCTCTCAGGATCTTCTCACTCTAAATCTTTATATTTCTGACACTCCATCTTCCAGTATCCTCAATGCAAAACTGAGTAGACAGAAGACACTTAAACATATATAATTTCTAGTTCTTCTCTTCTCTACACACCAAGGTCATCAAATTCAGAAAAACAAAATGAGCAGAAGCTACAAGGGGCTGCCTTGATGTTCATTCATTCTGAGCCAAGCTTCCCTGAGGCAAGGGACTACTGGAATTTTGTAACATGCTTTGAGAGAAGTGCCTGTCTTTATTGTTGCTAAGTGAGAGCTGCTATTTTGTTTGAAAAACATATGGTTCGACTAATTTTTCCTTGAAATGCATTTAGGCAAATTAAGAAAAGGGAATCTGCAAATCTCTGCAATCCATTTCACCAAATACCTTTTAAGAAAAATGTGCATGAGTTTTCCAAAACCCTAAACAAGCAAGGTTTTCCCTTCCTGCTATTAATAGAGAAATATCTTATTACAGTTCTGTAAACAGAGCCAAATTGAAAAAATTGCATTTAAATGATGTTAAGGTTTCCAAAGAAAACCACAAAACAAACTCAGAGCTAAGGCGATAATGCATCTCTGTTGTACCTTGGCACAGGAGCAAGCATTTTGCAGTGACCATCTGGGATGTGTAACATCATAATAAGGGCAAAGGCACCAACTCACAGAGAAGCCAAGAGGTAACACTTTTTTTCCTGCCAACTGTGATATATTACAGTATGAAGGTTTTTTCCAGGAAACCAGCATTTCAACTTTTACAAGGCATTTGAAGACACCAAAAGTTTTTTCACTACTATACCCCAAATGTCCAAAATAATGTCAAGCAAATAATAGATGTTCAATAAATATTTATTGATTAAATACATATTGAAAGTGCCAACTTTTTTCTACAGTAATAAACATTTCATGCTTTGGGATCCTTTTACCTTCCTTTTAATACACTGAAAAATACACAATTATTGACCCAAGAACATGATTTCAGGTGTGTTGGGAGGAGGCCTAATTCATCAAGTACTATTAAACTTATACAACCTAAAATCTCTTTTAAAATGCACTTCTGTTACTACTATTTCTAAGAAAAATGTGAACAGGCAAATTCACAAAGTCCATCAAAATGTCTTGGCTCTTGTGTCAAAAGCACAAGCAGTAAAAGAAATAAATTGGATCTCTTCAAAATTATAAACGTTTGCTTTTAGTTTTATATTCCACATATGAGTGAAATCATATGGCTCTCAACTTTTTCTGACTGGTTTCACAACAAACAAGACAAACAAACAAAACTCAAAGACACAGACAATGGTTTAGTGGTTACCAGAGGGAAAGGGGGTAGGAGGTAGATAAGGGTAAAAGGAGTCAAATATGTGATGACAGATGATTTAACTTTGGGTGGTAAACATATAATGCAATATACAGGTAATGTAATATTGAATTATATGCTTAAAACCCATATAATTTTATTAACCAATGTCATCCCAGTAAATTTAATTTTTAAAAGGATTTTAAAAACAAACAACTACAAAAAGAAAATTGTGATGCAAAGGTCATTGCCAATAAATTAAAAGACAGCCTACCAAATGGGAGAAGATATTTGAAAATCATTTATCTGATGAGACTTGCATCTAGAGTACATAAAGAACTCATATACCTCAATAATTAAAAAACAACCCACTTAAAAATGGGTGAAGGAAAAAAATGATTGAAGGATCTGAATAAATATTTCTTTAAAGGAGATAAACAAATGACCAAAGGAAAAGATGCTCCACGTCATCAGGAAATTAATATCATCATGGAAATGTAAATCAAAACCACAATGAAATAGCACTTCACACCCACTGAGATGGCTATAATCAAATAGACTAATCATATAACAGCTGTTAGTAAGGATATGGAAAAATGAGAACCCTCACACATGGCTGGTAAGGATGTAGAATGGTGCAACCACTTTAGAAAATAGTCTGGAATTTCCACATAAATTTTACAACAGGACCCAGAAATTTCATTCCTAGGCATACCCGAGAGAAATGAAAACATATGTCCACACAAAAACTTATACACCAATGTTTTTAGCAGCATTATTTATAACAGCCAAAAAATGGAAACAACTCAAATGTCCATTAACTGATGGATAAATAAAATGTTTTATATATCTGCAATGGAATATTGTTCAGCACTAAAACAATTAAATACTGATACATGCTACAATGTAAATGAACCTTAAATACATTACGCAAAGTGAAAGAAGTCATTCACAAAGAACCGCATATTGTATGATTCCATTTACATGAGATGTCCAGAACAGGCAAATCTATAGACAGAAAGTAAATTAGTGATTGTCTATGACTTTGGAGTAAAAAAGGGGTAGAGGGAAAATGTGGGGTGACTTAATGGGCATGGAATTTTTTGCAAGGTGATTAAATGTTTTAGAATTGATTATGGTAGTGGTTGTACAACTTTGAATATACGAAAAACCATTGAGCTATTCACTACTTAATAGGTGAATTATATGATTTCTGAACTATATATCAATAAAGCTGTTATTCAGAAAAATTTCTTGACCTTATTATTAAGTTATTCTATCGACTCGATTAATAGAATTTAAAACATAGACATAGGATGTGTATGTTGATTCAGCTTTGTATGAACTCAATGAATTGCATAGTAATCAACTGTTTCATATTATTGCAATCTAAGTCTCACCACAAATAAAACCCTTCAAAATGACAAATTCAAGTATTTTCTTGGTGAAGATTTAAATGTATTTCGAATGGACTTGGAAAAATCTCTAGATAATTTATCAGATGCCATACTTATTCCAAAGTAAAATAATTTTATGCCATGCAATTAAGAGCATCATGAAAAGGAAATTTTATTAACAATTTTTTCACTATAAAGTAGCAAATACATTATTAAGTTCAGCTTCCTATAAATACGAAAGTACTAAAGTATGTCCTACATATTATAACTAAATAAAGCACACTTCCATTTAAAATATAAATTCTAAGTAGTCCAATAAATTTAAAATAATATTGGTGGTGTTATATTTTTGTCAAGATACATATATATTTTCCAAAAGATATATTTTTATAAAACTATTTTCCTACTCTTAAACTGAATATTATTTTTACATTAAGGTCATGTGAATTTGAAATTGAAAGGAATAGTAGATTCTCATCCCAGCCACTCCTTTCATGCATTTAAAAAAAAAAAAAATCCTGAGGCCTGAAATGGCTAAGTTTTGGTCCAAAATCATGATTGGGAAATCCATAGATTGAAACCAATTTCTTTAATTCCCAAGGAAATGATGTTCTCACCATACAAAATTCTTCCCCCAAAAGAAATTTTATTATTTGAAAACCTAACAGCATGTAGAAGAATACTAAGTTTATATGTCTTTTGGATGTTTGCATACTTGAATATATACTATTTGTTCATTTCCACCACTAATAATGTTTTCGAGCTTTGATCTCCTAGAAGGCTACAGCCATGTATGTCTATTTAACTGTTCACATATTCAACCTCAGTCTCAACTTATCAGAGAACCTCTTGTAAATGATGATCAATGAGATTGAAACACAATGAGGTAATAATTTAATACAATTATTTAATTTCCAATGGAAGGCTTAAGAAAATCTCCATGTAGGTGTCAGTATATTCCCCATGAAGAAATGTAGCATGGTTACACTTAGAAATGAGGGATTCTTTATAAACCTGTCTAATTAGAGACAGTATTGGTGAAGCATCAACCAACTCTACCATGACTCCTGAAAGCTCATGAAATGGTTATTTTTAATGGCTTTACACTAGGTTTGGTTAGAGATTCCTCTTCTTGCACCTTCTTCCCCAACCCCATCCAAATCTTCCCAGAATTGCCCTATTCCAAAAATTACTCTCTTCTCCTAATAAGAACTTCAGCTATTTCCAAAGCTTCTCCTTATCTAATTCATACTAAGGTGTGAGTTGCTGAAAGGTTTAAATCTGACAAGTGACATCTTAAGAGGAATTCACATTTTACCCTCAAAATTTCACTAATCAATGTAAAGGGTGAGTGTGATCCTTTACTATATCAGCAACACTGGGAGCCACCGAAGTCTCCTGACCCCCTACATTCCAGAAATAGGAGTCAACAACTGGGTGCCCTGCTTGTGAAGAGCTGCTGACCTCTGGGAGGGAGCTTGTATAGAAGCAAGTGTTAATTTTCAAAATGTGACTGGTTGTGATAGCAGCAGCCTCACCTCATCACAATGTCCCTTGGAATGTTTTCTCGTCAAGGGGTCTAGCAGTGATCTGTCATCACTGGTCAGTAGTACAAGCAGCTCATTCTTGTATCCTTGCCCTTCTCCCCTGGACCTGAAACAAAACATACCATTCTACCCTCCCTTTCTCACAGCTGAAGTTTCATGTGTTGAACATTTGTCAGGGCTTCACCTTCAATGACATGGTCAAGGCACCAAGAAATTATACTTAATACATGAAAAATGAATACCAGGCCCATTTCTCCATGCTTTGTAATCAAAAGCTACAAAATTTATGTTTAGGGTATTCATCTGTGTACTTATTCTTGGAACAACATTTATAGACACTTTAAATAATTACCCTCCAAAGTCATAAAAGGGTTTAGTAACACACTTTAATATATAATTTCTTAAGTACTTTTTTAATAAAATACAGATATGTAATTATAATTATCAATGCATGTATGTCATTTAATATAATGATAAAAGCCTAGTCTTCGAAGTGACATGGTGATTAATATTTACAGTATAACCTAAAGGAAACAGCATTTGTACAATATTGCTAAATTAAAAAAAAAAAGGTTAATAAAAAAATTCAACTATTATTGTAGTGTCATCTCAAAGCACCAATAGCAAAAAGGAAAATACTGTTCTTAATACGTACAGGTATAGATCTTTACTTCCATGTTTCCTGAAGACTGAAAACTCCTTGGCTGCCCTTGAATTATACCAAGCAATAAGGCTGGGATGTACTCATGAGAACTTTCCCCAGATCTTTGTCCAGCTATTAATACCATACACAAATACCTTATACAGATCTACCTATTGGAAATATTTCATGTCCCTTCATAGTAATCTTAAATTTAAAAATCAAAGCAAATTTGATAAACCGTGAGAATGCTTGAAGAAACTTACCAACATCTATAAACGGAATCACCTTCTGTGCAAATACTGTTCAAATAGTAAACCCCCAAATAGCTTAAGAGCCTGCTGTTTTAAAGTAAAGAAGCAAATTGGGAACCACACTCTTTCCCCATCTAAAGTATTATGAGTTAAAGCAACTCTGTTTAGCACTGAAAGGCAATCATGCTGCTTTAGCTAGGCAAATATATAATGTAATGAGTCAATGGACAAACACATTGTTTTAGTTTTTCAACAGGCATATGGTAATGTTCCTCACCATGCATTCTTAGCCTTTCTTATTCATCTCATAATGTGTTTTTAAATCTTAAACCACATATTCATTATTTTAGGGATTTTTTAAAAACTTAATGCTGTTTTTATTTTTCCAGTTTCGAGGTTAAAAATGCTGTTGAGGTTAAAAGTTTTATAGCTCCTTTATCATAATTAGTATCTTCCTCCTTAGTCCTTGAGGGCCCTTATAGTAACAGGCTTTGGCCTTTGCACTACAACCCCTGAAAGACAGATTGCTGGAGATAACCCCCTGAAATTCCTTACAGTGTTATTTAACACCTAAAGGCCCAGACTCTTATCTGTTTGGGGAAAGACTCAGACAGAGGGACAAGGTTAAGGAGAGCAGAGGTTTCAATTTGTAGGCGTTAGGAGACATAAATAAGTAGCATAAATACCTTCTTCCTTACTTATAAACCATGAGTCAGGAATCTCAAAGCAAGATGGAAAAAATAGCCTGAATGAAAGAGCACACTATAAAAACCTAAGGGATAACCTAAGGAACAATATTATTCCTCTTGATTTAGAAAGAGATATTTCTCTTGGAATCAAAGAATTTGAGGTGGATTTATTTTCTTTTTGCCATTCCACTCATATCATGTTTTCTTTCCCTAGTGAAAATTAGAATTTAAAAATGTTTATGGAACATTCCTTAATGGTCTATGTAATGAACTAAATAAAATGAGCAAAACATCCAAAATACTAGAAATTTATTCTCTGCAGATGAATAAATACTTTTTATATGCCCAATGAAAAGTAAAAAAAAAAAATAAAAAATAAAAAAATAATTATTATGGGTTATAGATTTTTGCAAAAGCAAGGTCATCTAATATCTGTGATAAAGAAAAGCAAAGAGGAACACAAAAATTAATCCTTCATGATTATAATACCTCAAAACTAATACTAAGACTTCAACTGGCTTATGTGTTTTAGGTTCTCACACTGTGCTCAAGAACAACAGAAATCATAAGACTTTGTACTGGTTACTGCTGGTTATCCACACTCAAGTATGAAACTGTATAGAGCATTTTTCTGATAAATCGTTATAAGACTTAGTCTACTTAGTATCATTGCCAAGTTTGCTCTTTGGTTTTTAAAAGAGTCCGAGAACTTTGGTTAAACACACTACATTTATGCCAATACTCTGTGCAACTGGATGAACCAGGGGAAAAAGCAGAGGGAGGATTTGGCTTTTAGGCTTCAAAACTCCACATGCTATATACAGTATACATATATAGAATACATAATTACAATCTCACCATGAGAAAGTCAAAAAACTCAATGAGCCTTAGTTTTCTATTATATGTACATTTTACAAGCTACTGATAGTTTCTTTTCATACTGCTTTCAAAAAAAGAAAAAGAAAAAGAGAACAAAGAAAGAAAATACATTAGATCGATTCAAATGTAGGTTAACTTAAAGACTTCATCAAACCATATGTGCAGACACTTGAGATGATGACAGAGTTAAGCTTCCTAGGGTCCTGGAGTCAAAGAAACTCTGCTGACCCCCACTGCTAAGCAGGTGCACTCCTTCCACAGGGGGCAACATCTGCCGATCGGTCATGGTCCCACTCGGTGAGGACCCCAAGAAACTTCCTTGGGAAGAAACAATTTTCTCAGGACTGGCAGCCAGTTTGGGGGATGTGGAGAAGTTATATCCATACAAGGCACAGGGGCTGTGTAACCTGAAAGTGTTATAGGAACCCTGATGGGTCTGGTTAGCAGCAAAGGCATTGCTGGAGGGTGAAGGCATGATGTACTGGAGCTGCGGGGACATCCCCGAGATCTGCATGGACAGGCTGGTCTGCGGGCAGCTGAAGGTGTCCCCATCAGCACCACCCATGGACATGTTCACGGAGGCAGTGCTACTCACGCCCACATAGGAGGGAGTCCTGGGCGGGGCAAAGGTCTCGCTGGTCTGGTTGGTGAGCCTGTTGTAGGTCTCCGCCAAGGATGTGCTGTATCGGTTGAGGGTGAGGCCCGACCGGGCGCAGGCAGAGTAGTCAGCCGGGGCCAGACTACACAGCTGGCTGGTGTTGGGCCCCAGGTGAAAGGCAGGAGAGGAGCAAGGGGAGCCAGACAAAAGATGAGGGTGGGTGGCAGGAACGCCATTCCCAGAACCTTGGAGTAAGGTGGAGGAACTTGTATTTCCTACAAAAGAAGGCGAAATGTAAAGAGCAATGACTCCACAACCATCTTTTCCATTCGGTTTTGTAAACAGGAGCCGGACACTCCTTGTTGTTACAAGGGGTGCTACAAAGATGAAAAGGAGATGGTGTCAGCTCTAAAAGAATTACTTAAATGAATTCAGATAGAATATTTTAAACACAGATTCTCTCAATATTTTCAAAGCAAATTCTCCCTCCCAGAGAATCGTGTATTTTTTAAATTGCAGATATATTAGGACATTAACCACACAGAATGTTCACATTTTCTTTCTCAATTAGCTTTCTCAAAGTTTTCTCATGTACTATAATAAATATAATAAATACTGACTTTCCTAGTAACTTTATAAAATAAAAATTTCATCTTACTCTGTATCTAGTTTGCCTATTTCCTTCTGCTTTTACCTTTTGTTTCAGCAGAGTTTGCTCTGGATCAGTATATTTACTGGCAAGAAAAAAGAAGGAACTCCAAGGAAAGAGCCGAACTGGTCAAAAGCATATCCTACCTTCAACATGCCTGCAGTTGCCCACTGAAAGCTTGTGTATTTCAGTTGCTATATTACACAGGGCGTGGCTATTGCGATAGACAATAGTCTAGAACTTTAGAAATTCAATTTCCAACCAGAAAACAGGTTGGTGTACTAACAGAAGAGCAGAGCTCTAGGCAACAAATAGTCCTGTGAAACAGGGAAGATGGTTAACCCTGCGTCCAACCAATGACTGTGATGGTGGCTGACTCCCCTCTCTGGATTTGCTAACGGATTAATGTTTGCAAACTTGACAGAACTTAGGGGGAGAGGAGAATTCCAATGGGCTGGATAGGTTGTAAAACCTTCATTGCTCTAGCGACAGTGTTGTATATAGCTTCCCAGAATAATCTAAAAGCCCAATCTCGCCAATGATAATTATCTAAAACCCAGCACACTAAATTCTCACTGGGGAGCTGGGCAGGATCAGCTGCAAACAGTCTGAGTGCAGGAGTGGGCTGAGTCCTACCTACATCAAGCAGAGAAGGAAGTGTCATCCCTTTCCGTGCAGCTCCCTCTGACAAAACACCAGCCCTGGGCTTCGGGCAGATACTCAGAGGTGAGCCCGGGGAAGTCTGCCTAAGTGGGCCTGACCCTCTCATCAAAAATACAACAGGAGAATCCTGACTAGAGGCAAGTTTGCTGAAAGAAGAGAAGAAAGAAGCTGGCAAGAAAAGGTGAACTGCAACAGGCATTGGCAGTTTCTCTTAAAGTGTAGCTAGCACCAGAACCCACTAGTCCACCTCTAATTTAATAAGAGATTTAAGGGTGAGGTAATGGCCATGAAATATATAAACAGTCTAAAACATTGAAGACTTCATCTAAGACCACAACAGCTATTTTTTCTGGCCCATCCCCATATCACATAGAAAAATGAGGGGTCTCGTAATCAGAGGATACTGGTGACGAGGTCGCCGCTGTAGAGGTAAATAATGACTTGCGCACTTTTCAGTACCTGAGCTTGTAGGCTGGAACTGGCTGTTTACATGACCTGGAGACTGTGATTTACCTTGTTTGGGAATTCCAGGAATATCTTCAAAGGTGAGAGTCCGTAGTGAAGGTCTCCAGAATGCATACGATTCCACAAGCGCTTCCAGACCCATTCTAAATGGAAGGATCGGGATGAGGGGGTGGATAAAAGAAGCCTGGTTAGGAGCACTGGGGCTTTCCTGAGTAATAAGTGGCTCAGAAAAACACCTGTAATGTTGACAGTGTCCCCCCTGCCCCAACATTGGCAGGTTAGGAACTTGGCACTGGCAGAAAGAAATGCTTCAGAGATGAGCTATCATTCTGTCACCAGGAGCACAAGAGGATGAAAAACACCCAAGAAGTCCTCTTAACATTCTCAGGAAATTAAGCCAATCTTGGAGGATAAAAAACTGCCCCTTCGGGCTAAGACACTTAGATGAAGAGCTGGCCATCTCAGTTGACATGAGTCCAAGACTCTGCTGTGATCCGAGACCCACTCTCTCTACACGTTATGTTCCTTCTCCCTCTGGTAAGGAAGCCTCTGTCACAAAAGCGTGCCCTGTAAAGCCAGCTCTTTTCTAAGAAGCATTTCTGTCCATCATTTGGTGCCTTGGCAGCCAGCTGAGAAGAGGATTCATCCAAAGAAAACTGATTTCTCTCTTGGGGGCACAATCTCCAGGGTGGCCAAGGTGGGCTCTCCCTCCAGCAACAGGGGGTCTGAGGGCTGGCACTGTGTGCAGGAAGACCGCAGGAAGGCACACTCACCGGGTGGAAGGTGTACGGAGCTGGCATTACCATCAAACATTATTTTCAAGTCCCTAAATACACTTAATGGATATGTATTTAAAGAGACAAGATAAACTGGTTATGGACTATTTTCATGAAATATGCATATTTTAAAACAAGGGCTACTCCTCTAAATACATACATAAATAAATGTATCTCCTACCATAAGTGATTCTGAGTTTTCCACTCCTTACATCAGATAACTAAGTTTTCTAGGTTCTGGAAACGAGGCCCGCCACACAACTAGCCCATTCATAAGTTCTCATCACCCTTCCTTTCAACCACCTCAGCCCTAAACAATTTGTTAACCTAGATAACATTGTGTTTCTCATGAAACATATAGCTAGCTCCATTATAGGAGATGGCTGCTTCCTGAGTGACAAACAATACTCAGACATCTCTTGTGATTGTTAGATATAGTTTTATTTAATACAGATAATCCGTATTTAACGCAGACATTGAAGATAGTTTACACTCAATGTGCTACCTCTGGATTCCCTGCATCCCTAAGTCATGAACTACGAACTAAGACTGAAGGACATCCCCTGAGTCACACCACCTACACAACATGATGAAAGCTCTCTAGATACCAGTGGTAAGTGATGTGTGCATCAAACCATCTCACACCACCTGTCGTTCTGTTCTAAGGTTTTACACACTGAGTATCCTTCTTCAGTGTTCAGAATACAGACTCCGTTAATCCGTCAATTTCTATCATGACTCCATAAGGAGCATGACAACCCCATCCTAGTGATAAGAGACAGCTGTGTGTGTGCAGATGGGTAGTGTGGGACATGCACAGGCTTGTATACATGAACCATCCTCATGTGTCCGCACATGGACCTGGCTCATTTCTGAAGTCACAGGTTCAGAGAAGTGCCGCCCTGGGAGCACGTCAAAGAGCCGTCACCAGCCCCACACAGATGTTTCTGAGGCTGCCAAAGGGGAGAGCAGGGCACAAAGTGGACCTGTATGTGCTTTACCTGGGCTGCACTGAGAGTGAAGGGCAGAACCTGGCTTCAGGTGGAATCAGCGTGCCACAGAAGGAGGACTTTTTAGTGGTAAGGACACAGATTGAGGGTCAGGAGAACTGAATTGTGAGCACAACTCACCAAAACCCACTTTGTGACCTTAAGTAAATGCTTTAACCAACTTGGACTTCAGTTTCCCGCAAAGTGAGAATTAGAATACAAAAGCTCTATCTAAATCCTCCCCTAGCTCTAAAGTTGTTTGCCGTTAAGTGATTTTTCCCAAACCAGACATCATATCTGTGGCTGACCACAAGCCAAATTCAAGATCACTCTACTCAGTAATATTTTATGCACATTAAAGTATTAATTGAGGAGGAGTCTGACCGCCCAGTCAGTCCCCAAACCCCATGTAGCCTGCAGATTGCATTTAATATTCAACTAATGAATGCTAGGTGCTGTTTAGCTGATTACTCTGTATTTAGCTTGTACTAATACTAAATTTGTATGACTTTCTAGAAACAAGCTTTTTTAAATGCTAAAGAATGTCAGGACACAGTTTTCTATAAAACTGCTTATTATCACACAGATAAGTTTTAGTAATATTAGTTTTAAATATTAAAGATATTTAAAGTGGTCAGGAGTAGTCGCAAGGGAAATTTACTGAGAGATAATTAATGAGCAGCCGCTGGACTTAGAAATTTATTAACTAAAGAGATGAGCATTATTTCATTACTTGCTTTAGCAGTGTAAACTTTATTATGCTTCGACTACAAATAAAGAGACTAAATTCTTGGGGAGAAGTTACTGATCATCCCAAACACAGAACATTAAGCTTTAAAGAGATGCTCTGAAGGTCATATAGCTACAAGTGATCTGATTTGGAGCTATTGATATTTTTCTTGAGGCTGCTGTTTCACACTGCAAGTTCCAAAAAGGATTTCAGATATTTTGCAGGAAACAGTTATAAAATATTTATTAGCTGAATCTGGACTTTTTTTTAAAGCCTTCATTTTCTCCAGTAATGGAGACTTTTCCCGTCTAGTTAAAAAAAAAAAAAAAAAAAAAAAAAAGATAAAAGGCACCTCCTGCAGGAGTGTAGCCAAGGCGATAATTTATACAAGATGCCTTTGAACAATTTCCACATTTTATCACCACCCTAATTTATGCTATCAAATGGCCAAGTTTATTTAGTAAAATGGTTATGTTTTTCCTGAAGTATTTAAAGAGAAGAAATTTTTGTACCTTCCTGAGTAAAAAATTTTATAGGGTCAAACCTAAGGCCTAACTGAAGAATGAAACTATTCTCAGCACATAAATTCTCTTTCACGTAGCAAATGTCTTGCAGGAGAGCTTTTAAGGGCTGAAGCTACTGATTTCTATAAAATAGGCAATAGAACCATAAATAGCCAGGAAGGGATAATTTTTAATTAAAGCAAATTGTTTTATAAAAGTTTAAAAAAATCACAAGTCCATGTTTATTTCTTGTCCTGCCTAATTTGTTTATTTCATGTGTGGGAAAAAATAAAAACAGAATTTGTATTAAAAAGCAATAACAACAGCACAACAGAACCAGAGGTATTAAAGAAGTATATTAAACTTTTGCTCATGGGCTTTTCTCCTCAACTAATATATCAAAAATATCACCTCTCCCCCCAAGCTCTTAACACCAATGCACCATTCCAAGTCTTTCATATGAATTAGGCACCCCCTTTTTAAATGTAAAACAATACATAAATTAGAAATCTTTCATCTTAAAGTTGATCAGTCTCTCTTCACCAGATAAGTGTCTTTCGCATTTATCAATGAAAAATGTTAATATCAGATATTTTTAAGTGGGGATTATTAATTTACAGATCTTTGGGATTCCAAAATGAGCACTGAAAAGCTTATGTATGAGAAGCAAAAGAAATAATTGCATTGAGAAGACAAATAAAACTATTCATTTCACTAACAAGAAAGTTACATATAGGCTCAACATGTTTTTCCTATACACAGATATTTAAATATTTAAAGCAAAATTAAAATTTTAAGTTTTAGAAAAATTTAAAAAGTGGTAAAACATAATTCATTATTTTCTATATAGTCATTAGAAACTCTAAAAATTCTAGAGTCAGAAAAGAAATAGAAGTAAGTACCAGGCAAAAGGAAGGAAAATATTCATATCAAACCCAGCATTTAGACCTTATGAGACTTAGTAGTTTACTTTCACCACAGCTATTGATTTTTTTCACTAACCAAATTTAAAAAACCAAATGCCTTTTCATTGTGCTGATATATCTTGAATTCTCCCTGAAAACTTGTCATATGCATCTTATCATCTCACTTCTACTTGTAGGTTTATTCTCTATTATTATCTATCCAAAACATGCCTTTAAAATTATTTTTAATTTTAAATTTATTGCTTCAGAAATGAACTGACAGTGTACAAGCAGTATGATACCCCAGTGTCAACAGCAGTGATGTCTTTGCCAGGGCAATCCTAAGGGAGAGTTTGGACATAGTTCCCAGCTGTATACTCGCCAAGCCTCAAGTGCTGCCTTCCTGGAGTTTCGGCAAGTTTTAATAAATGTAGTCTCGGCTTAAAAAAAAATGACAAACTGAAATTAACGAAAGACTCTTACATGGATAAATACTATTCCACTATAATCAAAACCACAAGAAGCTTCCAAATATTTGTCTAGGTAGAAAAGGAGAAGTCTTCCCAGAGGCTCATTCTGTAGCCTGTGACCATCGCAGTTACTAAATTATTTGACTTTCTGAAACTCTTTCGAAAAGCAAAGTTAACCAGGAGCTAATGTAACATAACAAAAGCCAAGCAAGGTTTTTTCTCCACATTGAAACAGACGTCTAAAAAGACAGAGTAATTTCAATGCAACAGACAATGTAAAGTAGGAATGTATGTAAATCTTTCCACGGAGTGAAGAATTTCAGAGGGAAGTCTCGTTTTTAGTCTTATCAACCTACTTACACCAAGTTAAAGCTTACTCGCAAAGTTTTTTAGTTGCATTTTAGTCCTCACATTGAATGGTGTTTAAACAACACCATTGCATAGGAAAATGAAATCAAGTCTCTGCAAGCACTTGAGTGTATTCTAAGGAAAGGTTTCCATCTACCCCTACCTTGCTCAATTAATTAGCTGAAAAAAACTAAAAATCTCGACTACTACCTGATTGTTTTCTTTCTACAATTTTAAATGAAATTGTCCCTAAAATAAAATAATTGGGGATATTTACTTCATGTAGACGCAGTCTATCAATACTAAATTTTCAAGGAGTATTAAAATAATTTCTGGAGTAAAGTAATAAAAAATTCTCAAATGCTTCTTTTTAAAAACAAAATGCTTTCAAAAACATTTAAGTCAAAGCCTTACCCTGAAACGGCATCTGGAGAACGTTAGTCTGTTATTACTCTCTACTACTATCAACAGTTATTTTAGAAAATGTTGCACCGAACTGTATTGGAATAGAATCATATCAATAAATTCAAAAACTCTTGGCACACAGACTAGGGTGATCTGCTTTTTGATAAAAGTAATAAAGTGGAATTCATTATTGTAGCTCTCCCACTTAGTACAAACACCATAAAACACGACACAGAAAAAATAAACAAGTGTGTGGCTGTCAGCAGAGCCAAGACAAATTTGGAAACTAAAGAACATCAGCTCTCTTGGCAATGGGGAGTAGTTTCACATTCTAGTTAGAAATCTGAGGGAACGAGAGACCCCGTCATATCCGAAGACAGAATCAGTAGATAGTTGGACACATCAAATTCTAAACCCAGAGCAGATGCAGAGAGGATACTGACTTAGGATATTGAAACCCCTGGGCCTGTAAAGGCAGGCTTCCTCAAGGTTCCTTCAGAGGTGGCATGCACTGTACACCCTAAGAACGTCCATTCACCCCAGCATCACTCATCAGAGTTCACCTTAAGAATAAGCAGGCCACAAGGTTACATCCAAAGATAAATTACAACCCAGGTTTGATGTTATTAACAAATTTAAATCTTCGTCAGAGATTATTTCAAAACCATGTCAGGAAATTTAACTGTTTATTTTGTAATAAAAAACTCACAATAAAAAAATCAAATATGTTATCACAGCCAGAATGTTCTTCATTAAGACTTACTTACCTGTTACGCCCAGAGTCTCGGAAGCCTTTGGCAAATGGGTTCCTATCTATTTTCAGGCGAGTAATCTGCAGAGTAGAAAAAGAAAATCACATCAAATCTTATTATAAATGCCAAGTAAGGTTATTAAAAACGGAAATGATGCAAAAACTATAAGTAATTCCAAAATTAAGTTTCAGAGGGTTCTATTGTGTTCCTCTCTCATTTCCCAGGTTATTTTATTATTTTAGCAACAAAGCTAGAAGAAAAATACAAAAATCATCTAGGCATTCACCTGCTATGAAAAAGATATTCCCCCACAGCTACTCAAGCTCTGTAAATAAATAAAGTGCCTTTTGCTTTTAATATCCCTAAAGAGATTCTGAATGGTCTGTTGATAACTTGCCCCTTGTTTGACAATCTCTCTGAACTCAGTATCTTCCCTTTAACTCAGTGACATGGTTTAATCCTGTTTCTCTTTTAATAGTTGTGATGGGAAATAGCTAAAGTGCCATTTCTATTTAACAGCTATTTACATCTTTGAATGTTGTTAAGCTCCGACCTGTTCTTTTCTTTTTCAGAATTAGATAACATACACTCCTTTAAATGTTCTGCCTTTATATTTTTCTTTGTTTCTGAACTATCTTTATGGCTCTCATCTGAAAAATTTACTCTTTCTTCTTTTATCTGTGGAGTCTAACCAGAGGTAAACACTACTAGAAGCCTGTAATAAGATTAAATCTTACACATGTATTAGAAATAAATAATGTTTTCATTTTCACTACAGTTCTAATTTGTTGATTTATAACCAGAGCTTTTTGCCCCCAGGGAACTTCAATATTTGCAGGAAAATTTTTTCCTTGTCTCCATTAAAAAGAATTGTTTTTAGTTTTATCATATTGAAATTAACATTAATAAATAATAATCCTATTTATTTCTTACCAGATCTCTACTTTTCCCTGAAGAATTTACAGTCTGTCTTCTTTCTTTTTTTTTTAATAAGTTTATTCGGGTGACATTGGTTAAGAAGATTATAGAAGTTTCAAGTGTACAATTCTATAATACATCATCTGTAGACTGCAGTGTGTGCTCACCACCCAAAGCCAAGTCTCCTTCCATTGCCATATATTTGACCCCCTTTACCCTTATCTATCTCTCCATCTCTCTCCTTTCCCTCTGGTAGCCACCATACTATTGTCTGTGTCTATGAGGGGTTTTGTTGTTTGTTCTTTCGTTTGTTGCTTTTTGTTTTATATCCCACATATGAGCGAAATCATATGGACCTACAGCCTATTTTCTAAGAAGCACATCATGCTTTGTTTCCTACGTCCCTTGGTTTAGGGGAATCTACAAAGTTAATGAACATGCTTCTGATTGTACCATTTTGGCTGAGGACAAACACTGTTAGATAAGACTGAGGCAAAGAAAGGCATCTTTGCAAAGTCTCCTGCAATCCCACTAAATTGTCCTATGCATGCTCTCAGCCTCCTCCAATTAGCCATTTAAAACCTGAAATACATGTGTTCCATATGATACGTGGATAAAATTACATTATAAATGATATAATGTGAGGGTCTGCTAATTGATTTACAATGTCTGTCACTCATTGAAGAAATTCTTTATAATTCATTATAGTTCAACTCTCTATTCCCTTAATCTTTAAACGAGGTTAAATAATTTAAATATTCATTTAAAATAGCATTTTAAAAAAGAGTACAGATTAATATAATAGTTATTTGCCTAAACGGAGATACGGCACAATTACTGTTATCAGTATTTTTTATTGCTAACATCACATATATTGAGTACATACCATATATGCTATACTGAGAGTTTTATGCATATTGCATTTAATTCTCATAGGAACTTATACATAGTTATTATCCCAACTTTATGTTTTCTTTTAAACTGAGACTTAAGTTTCCTGTGGCCATAAAGTTACTTGGTGGTAGAACTGGGCTGGGACCGCATGCTGTTAACCACCAAGCTAGGCTGCTTACCAATTTTCCATAAGTACTTCAAAATAGTAGCTGGGAAGTTAAAAAATGAACATAATTGTATTTTATCATTACCGATTTCCCTTCTTCTAATTTTTCCACCCTCTTAATCAATTTATCAACATTTGTTAATTGGTATTAGTCACTAATGTATACCAAAAACCCACTGCATCTCATTTATTATGTATCAGAGAGGCTGGGAGAAAATACATATTTACATAGTTCATTTTTGTGTGTTTGAGAGACTGAGAAAGAGACAGAGACGGAGAAAGAAGGTGAATCAGGGTTGTTTAAAAGGTACTAAATGACTCTGCTCTTTTCTCTTCATGCATTATACTTTTTCTAAAAAGAAAAATATTTTCTGCACCTAATACATTTTAAGAATATCTTCTTAATTATCTCCAGCCCTCCTAAAGATAATTTCCTGTTATTTCTTAAAAGCTTTTATAAAAGTGCGACAATGTGAGTGTGAGTACAGGACAGCTTCAGCTGTGGGACAGGTGTCTCCTCATAAATGAAAGTGGATGAGCTTCTCTGCCCTAAAGGAGGACACACAGATGAGACTCACCTCTCCTAAGATTTAAAACAACAGAAACCACAACAGAGAGATTATAAAGCCTTAAAATTGTAACCAAGATGTATATAAATTTTAAGAGAAATGGAGACCTAATATAATTCTGCTGATCACTTAATTTTTTTTTAAATGTACCACAGACCACATTGCCTCAACACATCCTTATTTCCTGTGAAAACTGGCCAGAATTGCATGGTTTAAATAATTGCCTCAATTTGATTCTCCACCTACTTGACACAAAACTTAAAGAAATATATATGCTTACCAATTTAGAAAAGAAATATTTCACTTAATAAATTATTTCTAATTTAATAAAAGAATTATTCCACAATTACTAATCTCTCAAACTATAAGCATATGCATCACTCTCTATCACAATTAAAGCATATATTAAAAGAAATAGCCCTTTTTGTATATATCTCCAAATGGCTATAAAAGGATAAATGCTTCTGAAATATTTCTCATAGCACATGAATTATAGTTTTAAAATACAGTAAATTACCAAAGCCAATGCTCTCTGATACAATTAACTTTCCATATTCTACATGTCTATTTCATAGGCAATACAGATGCTTTCTAATTTTAATTATGATTCAGTATCTCAAAATGGAAAGTAAACCTACACTGTCGGTCATGAGACACATTCTTGTCCAAAGAATGCTACTCACTAGAGTAGCCTAATTTGGGGAATCATGGATAAAGGATTGTTATTACAATATGTATACCCTGGACATTATATGGCAAATGATTTATGACAATTAATAACATTTAGATATAGTGAAAAGGATAGCTGGTTTTCTATTCACGTCTGAAATTATAGGTCTAGAAAGATAACAATTCTGAGAACAATACCTGCTGATTCTGATAGGCAGTGACAGTCGTGAAGACAGTTTCTGGAAAGGAGAATGCCTTCACTCCCTCCCCAGATGGCACAGGCTTGATGGGAGAAAGATCATCTCCACAATCTTTACGGATGACATGAACGCGTGGTTGGTATTTGTGCATAGAATGAAGGATGATCTATGTCAAAGAAAGAAAAACCAAATTTACCAGGAATTTCTTCCCAATATCAACACCATGACTAAATATTTAATATGTAAAATAAATCCTAGTTGGAAATGAAAATTTCTAAGAATGGAGAATGCCAATTTAATAAATATATCAAAATTGGAGAGGGAGGGCTAGGAAGGTATTTGTGAAGGTAACAATATAAAAGAGAAAAGAAAATCATTATTTTGGTGGAACCCTATATGCAGCCATGTGAACTTAACATCAAATTTTGTTTCTGAAATCACAAAATTAAATTCTTAAGTATTTTATTTATAATGAGCCAAACGGAACACAGAGCCCAAACCAATAAAACTGAAAGTTAGATTGAACTGGTCATTTAAATTCCAGCACATTCGTCCCCTAAAAAATAAGTACTTGTGCACCAAGATTTTCTTCAGAGAATATTCTTCCTCTATTAATGACAGCAACATGTCTATTCAAGGGTGAAGGGAATTATAAGGGTATCCTAGAGTCTACCTTGTGGGTGGCTCATGAAGTCTCTGGTTTGTCTGAAAAGAACAGTGTCTGTGACTCCATCATAGGAAAGCTTCCAAAACCCAGATGACCAGGGATGGAAAAGCTGGCACTCTCAAACTCTGCTAGGGGAATCTGACAATATGGCTCGACTACCTTCTACCCAATGATTCTACTTCTGAGAATGTATTCAAAAGAAACATTACAAATCCAGAAAAGCATTCCATGTTCAAAGATGTGCAGTGCACCATTTATAACTGGAAAAACTATAAACTTACATGAGTAGATTGGTTAAGTAAATGAAAATCCACACAATGGGATACAGTATTATTCAGCCATTACTAATGCTGTTTGGAACATTTGTAACTACATAATGAAATCTTAAATGATAAAAAAAGGATCCAAGTTGTTTATAAACTTATAATAATGACATAAAAATAGTAAAAAGGGCCCACACAAAGATTTGAAAGGTGAATATCTCTGGATGATGGGATTGTGGGTGAACTTTTTCTTCTTCTTTGTATGTTTCATGCTTTCAAGGTTAAGGAGGTGGGATAAAGAAATAGCCTCATCCAATGGGATTTTCTATGTGCTGCTGGGGGGGCGGGTCTATATTCAGGTATTGATCGATGAGTTTAATTAATAAGCCTCAGTCTTTCCTCAACTATACTATTTGAATTCAGGTTTTGGGGTGTTAAGAGTTTGGAGGGAAAATTATTAAACAAAAGTCTTGGGAAAACACAGTGGTTGTCCTGCCGCATGTTTTTCAGGATGCAAGCAGTTTAATAAGCCAAATTCAGAATCTGGTCAGTCCAAATACAAATAGCCCTCTATCTGGACAACATATTGCTGCCACAAGAGGAGGTCTTTATCCTCTGGTAGTAACCAGCACAGTGGTTAGTTTTGCTTTTTTTTGTATTTTTACCCTAAAATTTCCTTTCTATCAATGGATGAAATGACTGGATAGCAGATCTAATGATCTAAGCAGACATGCTTGAAGAGGAGGTAGCATAAATATGAGGATAGGAGAAGAGGGAACAAGAGCCTTCATCATTACTTGGGGACACACACACAAATCTGCAACCTCTAGAAAAGTCTCTCCAGGTCTAAAAAATGACAATTTCAGTAACCCATCAGGGGCTCACAAAATTAATTTAAAGAGTTGTTACCAGAAAATTTTTACATAAATAAATTATAAAATAAAGTAGAAAATAGAGTGCTTGTAGTAAGGATCAGTATTGTTTTGCAAAATGTTGTTTTTATGTGTGGGTGCGCGCACGTGCATGCATGCACACTAGATCATAACATAAAATGTATCACCTGGCTGAGAGTCAGGTAAAAAGTCTGAAAAACACAAAAGAATAATTTTAATGACTCTAATGATTAGCAAATTCCTGAGTAGAAGAAACACTGGAGAAGGCTATGTCCCATTAAACAAACAGTAAGTGCATAGTTAATTGCCAAACACTAGAACGAACTGACTTGGAATGAAGGAAACAAAAACCTACTTGCATTTCTGCATGCTAGTCAATGAAAAGGAGGTTCTTGTTTTATGGAGTCTTTTTTTTCTCGAGCAGATTTCTCTCAATCTATCTCTCTCCCTCCCTCTCTCTCTGTATATATACATACATATATATACATGTATACACACACATACATACACGCACACACACACACACACACACACACACACACATATATATATATTTTTTTTACTAATTTGTATATACCCTTACTAAATTTCCAAAATGACTTAAGGTGAGGTATATTGGGATAGGATACAGAAATAGCCAATGTATGCCTATGCTTGCACATTAAAGGACAATTGCCAATAGCAATCCAAAGATGATGTATTTTCAATATTATCTATAGGAATTTAGTATAGCCCTGGAAATTTTCAGGGAATGCTAAACAAGCCTCAGTTCTTCTTTATAACATAGCCTTATTCGTTTTTTAATGAACTATCTAACTTACAATGACAACTGGTCACTAATATTTTGCTTATTTAAATAATAAAACAAGTAAAACAAGTTGAACCACTGGGCTTATAAACAACAAGACTACCATAATAATGCCCATCACAGAAACTCAAATAATTTTATCTGATCTGCATACTTCATGCTCTCCGTTCTGTTTAGATAGAGGATTTTTTTTTCTTTTTGATATTACCTGGTAGCATAGATATTACATGGGCTTATGTCCATAAATACAGAGTGTGGGTTTCCAGGTTAATACACATTTTTTTCCACTTTATAGACACTAGGCTCAAGTCAAAGCATGATATTACTTATTTCTGATCTGATGGGCCTAAAAATGCCTGTAGTTTGACAGACACACCAGCTGTGCCTTATGAAACATCTCAATAGGGAAACACTACCTGCTGACTCTGGAAATTTTCTAGATGACCTAAATGTCAGTGTTGGAACAAATGAAGCCAAGAACCCAGGAAGAGCAGATAACAAAATCCTGGCTCCCTGCATTTTTGCTGATACCAGGTACTGACCCACTTTCAATGGTAGGGGTCAAGGCAGTAATATTAGGTCCCAAGCTCCATAGCAAGGCAGCCTTGGTTTTGTTTCAGGCATGATGCTGTATATAAAGCACTCCTTACAAATACGTACTTTCAAGTTCATCAATTCATTTAATTCATTCAGAATTCTCTGGTCCCAATACAAACCACGAGAAAACCAAGCCTCAGAGAGAAAAAGTGACTTGCCCATGAACATGAAAATGTTGGAACTCTAACCCATTGGAAGTCTTTCCATTAGGGAGATTAAGGAACTATCCCCTGTAATATCTTGCTTCCCCACAAGATTCTCAAGCAGAAATGAGAAAAGGGTAAGGACGAATTTAGTGCTAGTGTGCTTCCACGTCACTGAATCCTCAGCAGCTGGGAAAACAAACCTTTTCCCTGACCGTGGCTGCTTGGCCATGCTTCCTTCCAAAGCACCCCAGCACTCTGTGTACAAGTCCCACCAAAGTTGAAGATGCATCTGATAAATGTCTTTGAATTCCTCAGGGAAATGTTCACCTAAATATTTCCCTCCAGACAGCAGATTCTAGATGCACAGGGAAACATTCACGTGATGAGAAGGAAATACCACCCCTTCAAGCATACTAACCATCTGTACATGGGTAGCCCAAGAACCAGTCTTGGGTTGTGCACAATCCAAAAATGAGCTTCCCCAAGGAGCAAGTAGGGATTATAAAGTCTTCACAAC
The DNA here is from genome assembly GCF_014176215.1 of Rousettus aegyptiacus. NCBI lineage: Eukaryota > Metazoa > Chordata > Mammalia > Chiroptera > Pteropodidae > Rousettus > Rousettus aegyptiacus. The sequence continues at coordinate 127,700,428 of NW_023416284.1, forward strand.
ATTCAAAGATTAGCTGTGGAGTGGTGGGACATTTTCACTATAGATTCTCACCAATATTCCTCTCTAAACAATCCCTGGTATACGGAACAACGAAAAGTCACTTTGGGGGAAACCACAATTACACTTAATCTCATATCACATGCAGTCCAAGATCCAGTCACAGCCCTGTGGAAATTTGAGTCCTGCAATCATTTTGTGTTCAGAAAAAGTCCCAGGTCTACATGAAGTTCTCAGGTCATTGTATTGAACACTTATACATCTTTAGCAAAGTAAAACTGGGAACTGAGGGGGCAATAAAAGTAAGAAAGTAAATTATAAAACCACTTCTCATTTGAATCTACAACTTGATTAGCTAGAGATTAGCATCACTTCCTTATAACTGGGTTAGGGATACTAGGTTTATAAGGGCAGAGGGGTGAGTCCCTGAGAGGTGTCTGCATGAGCAAAGAGACTACTCAACGAGCGAGCACCACCGTAATGGTGCTACTGTCTTCCTTGACCCTGAATCACATAAGCAATAGAATAAAACATGAATTCCTGCTCTAATCGAATCTCATATGGGATCATCAAAGTGAGTAAATAAATACAACAGACACTTTCTTCGTGAAACCTTCCCAATCATGGAATAATGTGGCATCTGCTTTTCTCTGAGCTGACAGTGTGATCCTCTATGTACGTGTCTTCTCTCCCCATCTAGGCTACGAGATCACTGAAAGTAGAGGCTATGGCTTTTTATTTTACTATATTTTACAAAGTCTTCGAAAATGTTTTTTAAGTAAATAACAGAAAAGAGTATTTTCCCTCCTACATTCTCCTCTAATACCAACTGACACATCCATTTTTATCATTGGCAAAGGCAATTTCCTTGCTTCTGAAATGCAGATATCCTTCTCTAAATGTTTCGCTCCAGACAGGAAATTTCTCTGTTCCCCATGCACATTAATTACCTCCCTTGATTAAAGTATTACATCCTGCCACAATCTTAAAATAAAAATTTCAATGATAGATGACACACTTCTCCAGATGTTGCCTGTTTTCTGCTATGTTTTTGTTTTTCCTAATAGTAAAATACAATAATTATTTAGTTTTAAACAACTGAGTTTCAATTTGTAATGTATTCTTTTGTGTTTAAAACAAATGTTGTGTGATAATTAATTTTATGTGTCAACTTGGATAGGCCATGGTACCTATCTATTTGGTCAAACACCAGTATGGATGTTGCTGTGAAGGTATTTTTTTAGATAAAATTAACATTTTAGTCGGTAGACTTTGAGTAAAGCAGAAGACTCTCCATAATGTGGGTGGGCCTTATCCAATTAGTTGAAAGCCTTAGGAGAAAAAGACTGAGGTCTCCTGAAGAAGAGGGAATTCTGCCTCCAGACTGTATTTAGATTCAAGCTAAACATCAATTCTTTAATTGGTGTCCAGCCAATGAAACCTACCCTTCAGATTTTGAATCTACTAGCCCTCAAAATTGTATAAGCCATTTCCTTGAAATAATCAAGCCCTCCCCACAACCACGCCCCCCTGTGTGTGTGTGTGTGTGTGTGTGTGTGTGTGTTGTGTGTGTATATACCCTACTGGTTCTGTTTCTCTAGAGAATATCATTTTAAATAAAGTCTAATTAAATTACAAAGTTAAAATCACTTAAGTAGATAAATTATTAGATTTATATCTGCCACTATAAATGTTATATATTAGATATAAAGCCAGTAATTTGACTGAAAGTATTGGAATTATAAAATGACAATATTAATTTAAATTATTAAAAGAAGTTTATACATTATATATGACAACATATAGATTTTAGACCCAATTATTGCTCTAGAAGATATATTAAACTGTAGAATTCAGAAAAGTAGAGTATATTTAAACTTTTTAAAACAAGTAACACTTGATGGCATTTATTTTTAAATTTTCTATTCCAAAAAAATAAAAGGTCCCTCAGTGGACATGCTAGCAACATTTCACAGTCTAGCTCCCTCAGTGAGACAGAAGTAAATACCTAGTGTTCTTTAACTGAAATCAAGTGAAAAATAATTAGTACAACTTGACTGTGCAGATAAAAAAAAGTGAAATAAAATGATGCACTAAAATATAAGGCATGAAGTTGAATTCAGAAATGAAGTCTACTAGCTACCTTTGATTCTGTTTCAAATCGTAAAAGGCAACAAATAAACAAAAGCACTGACAGAGTGAGATTAATGCATCTTAAAAATCTAGATACTGTATTTGTAGCACAATGAAATTTGTACTTGAATATTTTCATTAAGGTCAATTGCTTAAGTTATTGTCTAGTAACCTGAAAATCATATCCTGTCATCACAGTATTACTAGTTTATGACAGTTGGCATTTTTGTTTTAAAAGTTTTGCTCATAAATATGCTATCTTTATGGCACCCCTTTGAGAAATGAACTAGTTGGTATTCATTTTATGAATGATATACTAGTCAAAAGGCATTTTGCATCAATCAAAACTCTCTCAAGTAACAGAAAATTAATTGAAATCCTAGCTTCAAATGAAAATCATCATGTATCCAGAGTAACTTATTTATTAAATAATAACAAAGCTGACCTAGGAACAATACTGTATAAAAATCAATAAGGTGTTAAAAATGACTATATCATCAAAATGGCTGACTTTCACTTATTTATCATGTTTCAGCAGTTTTAAAACTATAAGAAATTATTATTGTAATATATTTTGACACATTGGATGTCATTACAAAACAATTGAGAATATGCAGATGGAATATTATTGAGAAACAATGAGCCTCAGCTGAGAAAAGAGCTGGATGCAGGCAGGACACAATAAATCATTATTCCAGTTAGCTCAAATCCTAAGTATTCATATTCAGAGTATAATAATTAGCACCTCATGGAATTACAAACAAATGTTTTGGCTAAAAAAAATCTGCCTGGGGTTCTTTCATTCCAATACAAATGCAGTATCTACCTTTAATCTATGAAATGCTTCATAGGATACTCCTATCACAGACATAGTCTCTGATGCAAATATTACCTTGATTTTGCACAGCTTATGCACATGCTATTCAACTAAGAGAGAAATATGATGACCTTAGAAAGTTATTTTCTTCAGTCAGTGTGGCACAATAGAGATATGGGTACACCATCCAACGGTGGGCAAATTGGGAGGCCATCTACTTACATGGCCTTGGTCATCCAGTTCATTGTTGGTGAGCTTTAGCTTGTCGAAGCTGATCACTTGTCTCATCCAAGTCTCCCCTGAGGCAGGTGAGTCAGGATGAATGTATACACGGGGTGGCACAGGGGAGTCAGCATTTCCTGCCACCATCCATTTAGAGCTGTGGTAAACATACCTAAAAGGCAATGACAAGGCTCAGTATATCTTGGAATGCCCAACTCAGTAGAATCAGACAAAATGTACACCCTTTTTTAAAAAATCTAAAATACAACGATTTGCTCCTTACATCCAATGCATATAAAATAAGATTTTGACAACTTTTTAAAAACTCTCTGAGGCAGCAGTGGCCTACCGACCACTCAAAGTAAGTGATATGTTAAGGCTTAAGTGCAAAATATGCATGTTATAGAAGCACCATAAATGCAAGCATCTTACTTTTTATGAATCATACTTATTCACATTAGACATTCTGTCTATATTCTGATATTTTCCATTTTGCATCTGGATAGTAAATTGATTTGAAGAAATTATTAAATTGTCAAGTTCACCTTTAAGTAAATCTCAAAAATATTTGAGAGGTCTATCTTAAAGTGTCCCATGTCCTTTACCACTTGCCATTTTAGGCTTATATACAGGCTGATGGGATAGATGGCAGAAAAGCAAGGGGAAATTGTCAGAAGTTTTAGTAACTTTTATTTTCAAAGGAAAAGAGTTTTATCTATTATCATTCAGAATTATTTTTTCTAATTCAATTACACTATAAATTTAAAATAGAGGATTCAGTTTAATTTTAAAAGTTGGTATAATCATAAAATATAGACTTTTATCTTCTATATTTCTCTTTTTTGACTTTTGTAAGGAAATTCCATAAATAGTTTTTAAATACTAATTAAAATATACATCAAACTTTGAAAATTATGGTATAGCTAATTAATATTACTCTTCTAATTAAGAGACAAACCATCTTACTCTGTTTGTTTATATGTGTCAAATATGTTAACTCTATACAAATAATACATTTAAATAACAATGTTTTAAGTAATAAAATCATAATATTTAATTCTACATTCAGATTGTTATTCATTAGTTTACTTAAAATACACTAATTAAAAAACTAGAAACTAGTATGTCAATGACTGATGTAAAAAATGTAGAAAATAAAATTACTGTATATATTTAGGTGTTTTTCTTTCATTTGTATTTTAAAATGGCATATAATATAAAGCAACAATTTACAAATAGGCTCAGAGAATCCTGTGTAGTATGTAGAATTCTTTTTAAAATGGCATGAAACATTTTCATAACATCTCTAGTGAGACCCTTGGTTTGAACTATGGAACTATGGTTACATATTTCACTATTTCGAGCTCAATATGACTTCTATTCTTTAATTTCTTTTCTTGGAAAAAAATACATAATCACAAAATTAAAAATAATTTTTAAAAACTTTCTTTAATTGGTATAGTGTAATTTCAATAAGTTCCTATGTGCATAGGCTTTTGTGAATATTAATTTTAAATTTTAATAAATCACAATCATTTTTAACTTGACTAAATACCACTCTTTAATAGAGAATAAGCCAAAAAATTTTCTACTGCTGCTAAAAAAGTTGGAAAATCAAATGCAAATCTTACAAATGCAAGAAAAAACTGCACTATGAATATAGTTATCACCAAAATAAATACTAATACGCTCTATCAAAACGTTGAAAAAGCAGGCATATCAAATAGTTCAACAATCCACTGCCACTAAGGGAATAAATGCTACATGTCATTTTTCTTTGTGAAACAATATAAATGCTAAAAGCAAATTTCTTGGAAGGCAATATAAGTGAAAGCAAATTTATTTTACAATTCGATCATTTAAAATTTGGCTTCTTAATACTAATACTTGAAATTGTTCTTGTGAAAATAATAAGAATCAGTTAAGTAAAACAAACCATTCAAAATATATTGAAGGGATTAAGAGAAGATATAGGAGACAAATTAGAAGATAAAGGTATAATTTCTAAGATCATTAAGAATTGCATTATCTTCCTCGGCATGCAGTGGATAATTTTAGCAAAACTCTCTTAAAAATTATTGAATTAAAATAATACAACTATACGCAAAACATAAAACTGACCTTTTTTAGTATTCCATATGTGCCTATACTAATTAAATCTGCATGCTTTGACAGCATAAGCCTGTTTCCAAAAAAGCAACTCCCTAAATTTTAAAATAATAAAAATCTAATCTGATTTTATTCAAAAACTTACTAAATGCTCTTTTTTCATTAAAAAAAAAAAAGAAACAAAGAAGAGTAAAATGTAGAGCAGCATTTTCTGGCCTTCCACTCAAAAACTCCTTTTTTAAATGTTACAATATTTTTAACTCTGGAAAATAAATAGCTTTGCCATTAAAAAATTGTTGATTCGTTTATTTGCAGAAGAAAAAGAGCAACGGTTGGTTTGATACTGAAAAATGTATACCTTTTCCAACATTATTTGATGTCTACACAAATATATTCTCTTTCAAAAGCTAAATATTACAAAGTTTTTTTAAAAAATTACTGTTAACTATCAAGCAAAAAACAACAGTGAGATAACAAATTCGTTACCATTCTAAAGATGTCTTAATATCAATGAATTATGAGATTTTATTTTTAAATTGTAAAAATATCTTCAATATTTTTCTCAAAGTAAAGGGTAATAGCCTGCAAACAGTTACAATTTTGGATGTAACCAGAATAAGGAAATTTATTTAAAGATAAAACAATCACAAAGAAAATAAAACATTTCATTAAATATTATGTATATGTACAAATTTTACTTAACATTTCCTCTCAAAATTATAATCAAAATGTGAATCAATAGAAAAGACACTTAGTTTAGCAACACTAACCTGGCCTCTGTTAAAAGTTCTCAGTACTTAAAAAAATTTCTGTACCTCTAAGCAAAACAAAAATTAAGTTTCCATATTTATTGTAAGAGAAGGCATCCTCAGGGCCACTGGATCTGACTGGTGCTGGATTATGGATCTGGGGATACTACAGGCTATTGGAAACAAACCACACAGTCGTCACAGATCAAACTGACAGCCTGTAAAATCCTAATGCATTCTTATCCTCCCGTAGCCATCTGATCGCTGTACCTGTATCTTTTGTTGTCCACTGGCACAATATCCATGGCAATGTAATATTGCTGGTGAGGATCTAATCCTGAGATCTTCACTCTCATTGCTGGAAACATGCGCCTATGTATAAGAGGGCAGGAAAGAAGGTTTGGGTTTTGTTTTTGTATGTGATTACAGATGAAAAATAAATAAGCAAAGGAACCTCTGGAATTTGTATTTTTCACTTGGACAAATTTATAGCATTTACCTTGGTAATTTATTTCAAAGTATCAGAACACAGGATAAATCAAAACTGAGACTTTTAAAGGTAATTTGCCGTACCCTGTACTTGTGTTCTATATTTACTGAATTGTCAACGTAGCTAAGAGCAAAAGAATTTTGTAAACTGAAGTAATAAAAGCGCTAAAGAAAGTATTTTTTAAACAAAAACTGAATAAATATAATTACTTTAATAATACAAATAATAAAATGTTCCAAATGGTAGAAATAGAAAATTCGAATTTCTAAAAGTGATAAAATATAATGTGAAATTTTAAAAGGGTTATAAAAAACCACAAGGAGCCAATGTGCCATGCTATAACCAAACAATATGTTCTTTATTGAGACAGGACTTCCTGTCTGCAGCATGGTAAAGGTGAAGTGCAAAAGTTGCTCTAAATTTGAAAGGTATAGTAAAACTTCTTTATTGAAAGCAGAAACTAAACACAATGTATATTTACCAAATCATTCCTTCTCTCACCATAACCTGAAAATACTTTCTTATTTAACCACATTTACTCAAAACATTGCTAATTAAAACAAACGAAAATCCGCATTTCTCTTGGCTTCCCATAGATGCATTTAAAAGGACATGTTAAACTAAATGCACCTATCTTTTAAAAAGGGCACAGTAGCAAGGAACACAACAGCAAATTATTGTATCTAAAAAACAAATAGAGCGATTCTTTTTCTTTTTTAAAAAAACTTTCATGTAATGATTTATGTCTAAGACCCTTCCAGTTAATCTAATTTTTGCTAATTTAACCTTATAACACAAATTTTAGTGCTGTTATTTACCATCTTTTTCTATAACAATAATGCCATTAAAGAACACTTGCACACACACAAAAAAGAAAGTCCATTATTTCTAACTAGGCATGAGAACAGTTTAATATGCTGGCTGTTTTAGTGTTATTTCAGTGCACCTGTAAGATAAAGAGTAAAGGTCTTTAACTACATCCTTTATAAGACAACTGTTGCTTTGTGTTGTTGAAGACTGAATTTGGATCATTAATAATAGCTCTGTGAAAATGTAGAAGGCAGCATATGGATTTAATAAAATATGTTTTTGTAATTTCTAATAAGTTTGGATACTTTTATGCTATCCAGGTTTTTGCCATGTGTACTCCCTGAAAGAGTTGTGTGTGCTTTTTAAGTTCCTTTTAAAGAAGATGTTATTCATAGATTTCACTGCACTAAATGAACTGAAAACTTTAAAATGCAAATATTTGTGTCTCCCTCAAATTAATATGATTTAGACAAAAATCCATTAACTAACTGATGGATGTGCAAATTTTACACTTTCAAAAAACGGATATAAGTTCTTACCAATTTTTAAAATTAATTAATAATTTTATTTGTTTATTTATTTATTTATTTTTAGTATTCTTCGGCAAATTTAAGCTAATGTGTTGGATTTCATGTAGGAAAAAAAAGTTAGCAATCGTTAACTGAGGCTCTACAAACAATGGTTTTTAAAAATCAAGGTTATCATTTTTGCAAGGATTAACCATGTATTACCAGAAATTCCAATAAATTTCCATCCTAGTAGAATATCAAAATAGCACAACACACCACGTTCTCACATTGCAAGGAAATCTTTTGATAAAGAACAGCCTTAAAGTTTCAAATCTGAAAAGGCAAATCATAACTTGCTTAAGAGAAAACTGCGTTTTTTCTTTAAAGGGGGAAATAATAACTAAAGCTTAAATAAAAGCCCGAACAGACGTAAATATGACCACAAATCGGTAACCACCACGCACGCAATCACAAAGGCTACCGCACTGGCGGTGACAGAGATTTTCTTCCAAGCATCCAACAGGAGGGCGGCCAGGCTGTGCCCCTCGCCGACTGCATTCCGGGGTTGGAAGGCAAAGCCAGTTTCAAAAGTGAACCACTTTACCCGGGGCCTTGACCCGTCTGTACGAAAATGCTAACCAGGGACCCCACTGCGCTGCTGGCCGTTCTCTTTCTGGAGACTATTCGCGCCAGCTCGCTCTTTACCTGCCCGCCTTGGTGATGATCATCTCGGTGCCGATCTCGTGAAAGCGCTTCCAGAGTTCAGCTCCCTGCAGATCCACCCGCGGGGCCTGCGGCGAGGGCAGCGGAGTCCCAGGCCTGGCCAGGGCGGGCGCCGGGGAGCCCTTCGGGGAGTCTCCCGGGGACGCCAGTGGGGAAGCGCCCTGCAGGAAACCGTCTTCACAGCCTCCTGGGCAGCAAAGGGTACAGAGGGGTAACCGGTAAGGGCTCAGGAAGGGAATCTAGCTGGACCCTGGGAGGGTGGCTAGCGAGAGGAAAAGGACCAGGAGAAAAGGGGAAGCTTTCCAGTCATCGGGTCTTTATAATAGGTCCGCACGGCGGTGGAAAGGAAGCTCGACCCTCAAGTCCGGAGTCCCGGAGAGGTGCGCTCGCAGTGTCCCCCCCACCCTTCCCGCGTCCACCCGGTCGAGGCCCTAAAATAAGTTTCGCGCGGCCGCAGGGGTCTGGGATGCCAGAGATGAATTCCCTGAGATGGGTTCCCGAGTCCAGATCCCCAGTGCAGAGCCCGACACAGCCCGCGCCCCCGAGCACGCTCAGCCAAAGCGCTTAGTGCCGGGCCCCTGGCCACTAGCGCCAGGGCCTCCCACCGCAAAAGGCGTTCGAAGCGCCTGGCTTTGGGTTGGGCCGGAGGCATCCTCTAGAAAGCTTTTAGACCCCGGTCCCGTTTAACTTCCAGGCCGCCCAGAGCTTCTTCGCCAAGCAGCGAAGGGCCGAGAGGAGCACGAAAAGAAAGTCCACCGTCGCCGTCGGCCTTGATAGCGGGAATCGAGAGGGGAAGGGAAGGGAATGGTTCAGCTACCCCTCGGGAAACCACGTTTGTAAATACGCCGCCCTCTTCCTGGTTTGCCCAAACGGTTTAGGGCATTCATTCCGGTTTCGGGCGGGGAGGAGGGTGGGGGAATGCCGTTGCTCCCTCCACCTCCATGCTTTTAAGAGAGAGAAACGAAAGAGCACCCATCGGCTGGAACCCCAAGGGAGGCAGATGCGGAAAGCACAGATCCGAACGGCCGAGCGCTGCAAACAGCCGCAGCTGAGGCAACTGGGCGGCGGAAGCCTGAGGAGTGAGGCTGGAAGCGGCGTTTTAACCGTCGGAGGGTGACATGAGTGCGCGGCAAAAGCGGCCGGGGAGGCGGCGAGTTTTGCGCCCTGACACCCACTGCCAATTCGCTAGTGGCTGGGTTGCCTCGAGCGCTTCGGGACATCTCGCTCGCGCACGCTCACAACTCGAAGAAGTTTAGGTTCTCCGCCGCTGTGCGGGCCAGGGGGACCTGGGAGGGGACGCGCTGCGAGCAAGTGGGGCGGGAAGGGGCCGACTCACCCGCAGCTCCGCGGGAGCCGCAACTCAGCTCCAGGTCTGCGCAGCTCCGGGCGGGCCCGGATGCCGTCCCAGCCGGCAGCTGGAGCGCAGCGCCTTCGTCTCCCTCAGGGGCACCCTTTTCGCCGCCTCGGCTGCAGCCTCCGTCATCTACAGCCCCCGCCGCCTCTTCCGCGCCCAGCTTCCGCCGCTTCTTTTGAAGCTGTTGCTGCTTCTCGGCTCCGATCAGCGCCTCCACCGAGAAGGCGTGCGCCTTAAGGCTTAGCATGCTGCACGGCGAGCCCCTCCGCTTCTCGGCCATCCCCGCCGCCCAGCTCCCGCCCGCCCCTCGCTCATATACACTCACGCAGGCACACACGCACACTCGCTCTCCTTCCGCCACCAAAATTTGCACAACTCTTGAGGCCTCCCGCAGGCCGAGATCTGCCCGGTTCCCCGCCGCGGGCAAAAACAAATTTGGTGTTTCCTCTTTCTTGCTTGTGTTGGGATCCAAGGAACCAGCGACGCGCCCGCCAAGTTTCCTTTCCTCGGTCTCTCGCGCGCGCTCTCTCACTGATGCACTCCTTCGCTCCCACCCCTTCCACTTCTTCTTGCTGTTCCAAGATCTGCCTCAACTGATGCGCCAGAGAGGACTAACATGGGTAAAAAAACACTCTGCGGACACAAATTAGGGATTGTAATTGAAATTTGTTGCCTTGATCTGTCAGCACTTCCAGTCAGGAGAGCGGTGGGAAGAACTTGCTCATTAGTGTCAATAAAGCAGCGAGGGTGGAGTCCGGGGTCTTGTCAATCACCGAAAAGGCTGGCCAATCAGGAGGCGGCGACTCCGCGCAGCCCGCGCCCACTTCCTTACAAGGTCGCAAAAAACCTAGAGTGAAAAGCGCCGCCGTCTGGCTTGGACGTGCCAACCCGCGGCGCTGAACTCAGTCGTGTCTTCTTGCCTCCTACAGCCCAGTTCAGACCATTCTCCAGCCTTTCTCTCTAGGACCTGGAACCACTGAGGCTCCTGGCTTTAAAACAAGATGATCACCAGTAGAATATCAAGTATCTTTTAAGAAACTTTAAATTTCCGTCCCACTCTCTTATCACGTAACATTGCTACAACTCAGAACATTTTGAGGAGTGGAAAGAATTCACATCCACTAGGCCGACCTTTTCTCATTTAAACATTCCTGAGTCCGCTCTGCTTCCGGAATGGCATTAGGCTTGCTTATTTATTTGTTTGTTTTACTCGGTAGGTTTTTCTTGGGGAAGGAGTGGGAATTCAAGATATATTTAAATCCTTTATATTTAGGAGAACGGAATTAGCTCAGTCCCTCATATGAACAATTCACTAAAAGTACGTATGCCCTTTCTTGCAGCCTCCCTTTTCTTTAGAAGTATTAAGTTCACTAAAAACGTAGCTCATGGGATTTTAGTTCTGCATGTCTTTAATTATAAGGACAGTTTTTAAAACCCCGAAACACTTCTCAAAGTGAAATAAATTTTAAGATGCAATAAAATTTCTCACCATAATGTTTTAAAATATTTCTGTGATTTAACCTAACTTCATGTTTGTCCTGCTTTCGACAACTTGCCACTTCTTTTCCCTCAGGCTTTTAAGGAGCCAACTTATTTCTTTAAAATAAAATTTTAAGTAAGAATAACATTTTTAAAAAAACAAATAATGCTGAACATATCTTTACAGTTGTTTTGTAATTTCAACTCGACTTTTGGTCAATATTAACAATAAAATAGGTTTGGTGTAAATAGAACAACTCTCTTGTGGAATAAAATTCATGATGCATATTACTGCTCCACAACTGTTGGCTGCCCTATTTTCTCTGACTTCTTTCTAAGCTTTCAATAGAACGATTCAGGGAGTAGCTTCGCCATTGCGATTTTTTTTTTTTTTTTTTTTTTTTTTTTACCGAAGCTCAGTAACGCGTGGTACCTTCAAGGCAACCTGAAGAGCGGGGAACTTGAGCAGGCGGTGCCCAGAGGCATCACTTACTCGCCGCCAGGGGAAGTAAGACAGCCTCAAGATCATAAACAACTTCGGTACACCCTTGTAGAAGAGGCCTTTTAAATGCTTGAAAAACGGATTCAGCTGGGAGGAGTTGTTTTGCTGTTTTGTTTTGCTTTGCTTTGCTTTAAAGGCTTTGCAAACTGTTTGGAGCTGTCCGGTCCCCGAAGTTTCTCCAAGCTCCGCGGCGCCCCAGGCGGGTTGTATAGCCTTAAAAAGTAACCATAAACGGGAGTCTGAAGCCTGGCCAAGAGCAGGCAGGGGCCGAGGAGAGCAAAGAGGCCGACTGGGCGTCTTGGGCTGGGAGCCGGAATAGGATGAGGCGGATGGGGGGAGAAGCAGACCATGCAGGAGGCTGCGCCCGGAGCACTGCGCGGCTAGGACGTCTGAAGCCCGCACCAGCAGCCTACGAGGACGCAGGGCCCCGCTCTTGGCCCAGGCTCTCGGCGACACAAACAGGAGCTTCTTGTGGCTCCTCGGAGCCGCCCTTGAGGCCTCGGAGACTTTGGAGGCGCTGAGGCCCAGGGGTGGAGTCGCCGAGGCCTTGGGCCTACTTGGGTCCTGCGGCAGAAAAAGGAAGAGCTGCTCATCCGCAGAAACCGGAGTCAGCCAGGGACTAAACGCCGTTTCCAGAGACGAAGCATGCTTTGTGGACTGGTTCTTATCCAATTGTACTCTCCGCGGCTCAACTGATTTAGAGTGGAATACACGGGCCTCAGGGTCGCCGTCCCAAGGCCTCCTCTATGGCTGCACCACTTCTTTCTCCTATGCTTAGGGCAGCGAGGGGGGCAGACCCTGGAATGAGCATGCGCCCAAGACTTGTGTCCGCATAGACGAAAAGCTGGAAAACTGGGCCTTACAGACATCCACGACGTCAGACAGAACATGTCCCTTAGAAATAGTCCAGGCGTACCCTGGGCACTTGGGGCAGGACGAAGACACTATTCTCCTTAGTCAACGTCCACGCTGGACTTTAAGAACCCGATCGGTGGAGCCTCGGTGGAGCCGCACCATCGCTCGCTCCCTCATGGTAGTGTTGAATGCGGCTCAGGCTCCAGGACGCAGCAGGACCAGCTACTCTCGACCTCGCGCAGCAGTGGGTCTCAGACATCACCGCGCTGCGACCTTTTCTCGCGAAGAGCGGGCGCCGAACCTCTTCTGGGCACCGGAGGGAAGGAAGGCTGGAGCTGGCAGGCGGGTGGAGGCTCTGCCTTTGGAGTGATGGCACAGCCATCGCCCCAGCAAGAAGTTTTTTCAAAAGCGTGGCACATGCATGCCGGGGCCCAGCTAGGGTCTCGTACTTTGCGAATCAAGAGAGCAAAGAGAGCAGGGACAGGGCGAATTGGCAGGAGAAAAGCTCGGCGCGTGTGCACGTGTCTGTGCATGTGCATGTGGATGCGCGTGTGTGCACCTGCGTTCGTGTAAACGTGGGTGGGGGCCCGAGAGCGTGTGCCTCTCGTCACTTTAAGAAAGATGTCTTTCCCCAGTATCATTTAAGGAAATGATTAAAACGGAATTAAACTGTCAGGCCTCTGGCAAGACTAACCCGGCTCCACTTCAAATAAGTCACCTAGGGAAGAACATTATTAGAATGGGTCTGTCTCAGGGACTTGAGTGGGAGGGGAAGGTTAGAAGAGCCTCGCATGTCCAGGTCTGGGAGAATGGTAGCAAGTGTAATCCGCGTCCAGCCAGATAGCAAAACTAACGAGCGGATTGGGGAAGGGGACGAGTTTTTATAAAGCATATCTAGGTTTTCTCTCTTATTTTTCTTGCAGTTTAAAACTGGACAGTTCGGAAAGATTCCTTTTAAAAGTGCATTCTTTTGTCGGCTCCCGCCGTGCTTTCTCAGCCTAGAGCCTGTTTACACTATACATACATATGTTTTAGAGAGAGCTTGTTATTTCTTCTTACCTGACATAAGCTACTTGTATTTTATTTTTGAACAATCGTTTATTTCTAAATTTAAAAATCAAATGCATCAGGATTTCATTCTCTAGATGAACTTTTTCTTTTTTCTTTTACACTTGACAATTGCTGTTAAGTTTCTAACCCTCACGTTTGATTTCACATACTGAAGACCTGACACAGAAGGTAAGCCCTACTATACAGGAGAGTCTGTTCTTCGCCCTTGAACTCCAGGAGCCTCAGCTTGTCCCAGAATTTCCACACAGGCAAGGTGGAGACTTCCTTCCCACGCATATAAAAAGACATTTATTATTAGCTAAAAGATTAACACGGTGAGAAATACAGAAATAAACGGGAGAATAGGGGGGTGAACAAGCACCCAATCTTATTCAGCAGCGTACTTTGTTATTTAATCTGGAAAGGAGCCCTATCCTACCTAACTCCTGGTAGTGGACATCCGAGCCCACCCTGAGTTACAGGGCAGCGCTACACATACACACTGGGGGTCCCTCTCACCTTCCCACCTTCCCCTACCCTTTCTTATTCTCTTCCTTCTCTTTGCATATACTCTTCTGACCTCTCCTCTGATCTGAGTTAATAAAAAATAGTAAGTTATAACCTGTATGAAATACAAAGGCTACAGGAGTAAACTGGGCTGCCAGGGTTTGGATGGCTGCTCTCTCGCGGGCCTCCTGCCTGCTGGGTTTTGTTTGGGCTGCAGCTGCAAACCCAGGCCCCTTGGAGAAAGCGATTCAGAGCTGCAGTTCCTCGCTGTTCGCTTCTGTTGCTGTTCACTTCCGTTGCAGATCTGTACGCACAGACAGCACCTCTCCATGTGTTGGTGACTGTTTACTATCCTCCTCTAACAACGACCAGTCTCTTCCTATCAGCTACAAAGTCTCGCTACGAAAGAACTCTAGCTGCCAATCAATGAGCCCTCCAAAACTCCCAAGCGCCCAAACTCAGTTTCAGTCCAGGTAGATTCTTTTAGTGTTGGTTTTTCAACCATTTTTTAAAAATTATTTCTCACTGGAGCTTAGGGGAGGTGCGAGATTTGGGGAGGGCCAAAGGGCAGTGTATTCTTAGGGTAATCTTGTCTTCATACCTCTCTCCCTACCACCTTCGAGTTCTCCAGTTTAGGGAAGAGAAAGAAAAGGAGAGAAGGGACCTCTAACTGTTCTAGTCGAACGGCGGTGAGGAAGTAATGAACACGTGATGTGTCCAGAAGAAAATTCATTTGACTAAGTGAATGAGCTTCCTCACTCGTTTAATTTCCAGCAGTAAGTATCTGCTCTGCCTTCAAATAATACTGCAATGATTTTTCACCCTATGTGTGAAAACCCTCCACCTTCAAGTCCTTATTCACTGACCCACACTCCTCCCATAACCCTACAGTTAGGGATTAGGAATAGAAATGGCCAAGAAGGCTACACTTGTCTCTATCACTAATACCTGATCTAACTATAAGATGTCTTGAAGAAAGTAATGAAATTAACACTCAATGTTAATTTCATGCCCAAAGATGGGCATGTGGACCTTGCTGTTACCAATATTGCAACAGATAGATTTGGATGTAAATTAGAGACGATAAATTGGGAAAATTAAATAATAATCTCCAAAGAGTTAATGATCATTTTAATAGTTCGTACCACATAATATAATATGTTTTGATTGATATTTAAAATATGCAACTTCATAGTCTAATGCATTTTTCCCCTATAAACAAAGATTACTTTGAGTCTGCTGGTTTAATAAAATGAATTGAAAATGGAACTAAGTACCCCTATTTAGGCTCCGTTTAAGAATCACTAGGTATGGTGTTTAGCTTTTTATAAAAATCATTATACCCTCTAATTGGCTGTAAATTGGGCCCTGTTCTCGTGTTTCACATCTGTAGATACCAACAGTTCTTAAACAGTGGAAATTCTGTGCACATTTATATAATCTGCTGAAAGTATAAACAATGAAGAATGTGGCTGGAATTTATTCATATTTTTGTACTGACAGATGAGGCATTTCAATTTCAGCTGAATGAAAGGACTTTTAACAGATTAATTTAAAGCTCGCACTGGAACTGCACAAAAAGACATGTGCTATTAAAAAACAGTATTAGCATTGGGAATGGATACTGAATTTAAACCTGTGGGGGGCGGGGAATTGACAACAAACTATGACTTTTCTACATGACTTTTGTTTTCGTTTGTTTTCACTTTTAATTTTGAAAACACTCCCATTCTTTAAGAAGTGTATCATAAACAGTTGAGATAGATGAAAAGTGGAAGAACTCAGTGGTTTTCCCTTTTTTCCATATAAAAATATTAACCTTTGTCTCAAAAAAAATCTTGCTAGAATATACTTCCAATCTGAGTTTTCCTAAAGAGCCAAATGAGCATCGTTAAGCAAAAGGTTAAAGAACAGTAAAACAAGAGGAATTCTATCAAAACGTTTAGATATTTTGTTTGGTAAGAATCATCAGTATATACAATACTACATTTCTGAATTACTGAATTTCCTAATTCAGTCTTGTGAAGAAAGGAGAGAAAAAGCTATCTCAGTCTATACATAATTGGTGATGTAAATTTAGAATAACTAGCATTTCTAGAAAGACTTGTGCATTTTTATGTTAACCTTTAGTCTTTAGCGGGTTCCTTCTCAAAGTACATAAAATGTGCTTTAAGAAGCACTCACTACCTGCTACAGATGTCCAAGAAAAACTGAATTATGGAAGTCGGAAACATATGGCAGTTGCCTATTGCACAAGGAAGGTACATATGAAAGTTATAAATTTCTTTCTTTAAGTCAGCATTGTAAACGCATTTTATAGGGTTCACAGTATGTATTACATCTGTAGATTTAACTTTTGAAATATACTTTTTTTGAGATATTTGTGGTTAGAGATTCTAAGAGGGAAAAAAACTCATCTTAATGTGTTAGAAATAAAGAAAAACAACAAGAAACAAAAATAAAATGTGAGGAGACATTTTTCTTTTAAGTTCCCAGCTGGTTATACTGAAAAGGACATCAAACCATCTATTGGCAAAAGAGTACTCACAAGAGTTGCCCATCAGCAGGGAGTGCTGCATTTATTGAGTTCCCGCTCCAAAGAAGCAGAGATGTCAACTTGAGCAAAGCCAGCGTGAGGCTGATATAAAAACCACTAAACTAAGAAATGGACCACATAAATGTCAAAACCTCATCAATTGAATTTGCTCTTGAGAAAAATGTCCCACTACTTTCTGATCTTTTCCCCATCAAAATATTAGATTTAATTTGATTTCATTTAATGCCCTTGAAACCACATGCTTTGATTGCGATCATAATTTAATATTATATATTCAGCATTATTAATGAATACCAAGTACTATCAAATACCAGGGTATCTTCTCTTAAACCTTCAAAGTTATTTGAAAATAATCCCTCCATTTTTCTACCTGAAGCCCCCTGTGGTATCTTTAAATTTAATTTTAATTTGTAGATTTTAAGAGTCACAGCTCTCTTGTTCCAGTTTATTTGGAGAAATATTAGAAGCAAGTTATGTGAGTGGTCTTGGTCAAAAAGGAGTTTAAACAAATATATACTTGTTTAAATACTCTAAGAGTGAGGCAGGTGCCTACAGATAAGGTCGCTGTGGGTTTATGTTGAGAAAACCATCCTCAGATTTCCCTTGTGGAAGTTAGGGAAGTGCAAGAAACTGATCTCAGCTTTGTTGTGCTAGAATAAAATTTACTTTGGTGGGGAGGGTAGTACAAAACAATGGATAGGTGCTCTTTCCAGGCAAAAGTTTTATGTGGTTGTTTCGAGTTCTATTTTGTGATCAATTGTTGAGTGGTCACCTGTATGGATTTTCTCTTCTCCAGTTCCTATCTTACAAAGGCTAGTCCTGAGGAAGCTTTTGACCACTGGAGGTCTATGTGGGGCTGTAAGAAATTGAGGTTCCATTATTGGGGGCTTCCAGATAGGTGGTAAAGAGGAATCTCTGTGGCGCAGAAAAGACAATCAGATTATTTTTTATTCTCAGAAAATTGGGAACAAGGGAAGTGCCAGAGAAATTTCTGATTTCCTTCTTTTCTATGTTTGGGGTTATTTCATAGCTCCCCCCCTGACCTGTGCATGCCATTCTGCAACCCCACGCCTTCGTTAAATTATAATTAGAGCTTTTCAAGGAGGATTCCCCATATAGCATTTATTATTCATTATTATTTAATAACAAAACAGCAATAACAGTAAAAAGAAATAAATCAGTAGTTTCCAGAGGCACCCTAGAATCCTTGGGTGGGGGGGGGGCGCAGATCCGGCTGGTAAAACATTTAGGAATTCTCATTCTCTGTAGAGTTCCATGCCTAAAATTAAAATCCAGTCTGGGGTTCTGAAGCTCATTTTGCTTTGGTCAGTATCTGCATTTTCTTTCATTTTGTTTTCCTTCTCTTCTGGGTTTTGGTGACTTTTCTTTTTTTTTTTTTTCGTTGCCGAAGACAATCTGATTTACAATTGGGCTGAGAGTTGCATTTCTGTTTAGAAGGTGAAACGTCCAAGTCAGTTAGCCAAATTATTCCCCGACGGCTCCAATATTGCGCCAGAGTCGGTTATTTTTATGTCTGACTGTATTTCAAATGTGCAGTGTGATAAATAAAACCTGCCTCAAGTTGCAAACTATCTCAGTGTGATGAAGAACAATTGACAAAAATTAACCTAGCCAAAGCGTTGGGGTTCTCGTGAGCGGCTGGAACATAAATTAGCTTTGCGGCGGCTTCGGGAAGCAGCGCGCTCTGAGCCGCGCGCCCGCTGTAGCGGCGACTTCAGCAGCCGCTGGGCTCGCCTGGCTGGAGCGAGTGGGGCTCTGCGCGGGGATCCGAGAGGTTATCCGACAAGGTCTCGGCTTCAGACTCATTCAAGGAAGGGTCCTCTTGACGGAGAAAGGCATGGCCACGCCTAAGCGACCCCCTAATTCATCATCGAGAATTCCCCAGTGGGGTGTGTGAGTGAAGCCAAAGAGGACTAGGGAGACAAACTTGGGGAGAGGAGGTTGAGCAAAGACTAGCAACCCCCGACTTTCTCTGTATACCACAGGAGTCTCTTGGATTGGAAAGTCACTTGAAAGGGAGATTCATCTCAGCTATTAACAATGAAACCTATTTCACGGGAAATCAAGGAAGGCGCCTTGGGAGGCTCTCCGCGGCGGCGCTGTTGTTTCTCGGACTCCGAAGCCCGCCTGCGTATTCACTTCCCAGTGCACACTCCCCATATCGCAACCTGGCTACAACCGAGCCCGCACACCATTTTCCAGAGCGAGTGGCGGGCGCGGCGAACCAGACGAGTGGGTCAGGCGGGGGGCGGAGTTAGAGGTGTGTCCAGACTGGTCGCCTCTGGCGGTTGTCACTTGTCGGAATGACAAAGCCAAAGAACCCGCGCCTCCGGCGGCAGCGGCGATCCTGCGCGAGAGCGGGCGATCGGACTCGCTCTCAGCAGCCACTGGAACACAGGCGCTGCAAAGCTGCGGGGTTTTTGTTGATAAGTGCAAAAAAACAGCCCTCTCGGTGTTAAGTGCACAGTAAGTGCGAAGAATAAATACATCACCTCCCAGAGCGTCTGTCTTGAAAAGGCCTCTCAGCCCCCTGCCGTTCAAAGCCCACTGAGGGTTATTGATTAGTGTGGGCGCCCGCTCCGCGCCTGCGCCTCCCCTCTCGGGCTGACAAGGGCGTGCAGCCCCGGCCGCCGCGCGCCACTCGCACAGCGCGGCGCCTGGCTCCTGCGAAGGGAACTAATAATAATTATCAAACTCCTCAGAAACATCCCATACCCATAAGACCTCACCACCTCGCAAACTATGTCCCAGGCCTCGCCCTACTCTGCCAGGGCAGCCCTGGGGGCAACCGCGACCTCAGTTACAGCGTGAGCGACGTGTGTGCCGGTGGGCGTGCGCGTGCGCGTGCGTGTGCGTGTGCGTAGTTGTGTGGATGCGCCTCAGGCTGTCAATCTAAGTTGCTGCCTGAGAGCTGGGCGTGGTGTCCGGGAAGAAGGCTATTATTGTCTTCTATAAATTTGACTTAAGAATTTCTTTTTAAAATAGGTTAAAGAGCAAAATGATGAAAAGCTAAGGCTCCAGGCGGGGAGCTCTTGTTTCTAGGGAGCGTGGGCGCCGTTTTCCTGCGGGCAGCTGAGGGGAGTTGGGCGTCAGCTGCTGAAGTCCGGAGGCCGCGCGTCCCAGGAGCTTGTGCCCTGTTGCGGCTCACACCCCATGTCGCGCTGGCTCTGCGGTCCCTGGCCCTAGTTGACCTCCTCAGCCGCGACGCCCACCGTTTCCTTCCCCAAGGGCGTAAACCCTAATCCACCCTGGCTTCCGGCCTCGGCTTGCGCCCTGGCCTGCGGCCCGCCACGCTCTAGAGGATTCAGGGGCAGGAGCAGACGGACAGAGCTCGCTGACAACGCGATTCCACACGAATTTGTTACGTGACCTTGACCACATCCTTGCCTTAGCTTCCTCGGCATTAGGACGGGGATAATAATCCTTGCCGGGCTTCCCCGCCTAATGGTGGTGGCATAATATATTCCGGTGGGGGAAGGAGGGGATTGGCGAAGAAATGTAACTATCCCGCTGTGTGGCTCGCAGTTCACTAACCGTCCAGATTTGAGGGTGGAAGTTGGGGGGGGGGGGGTAATTCCGGCCTCGGCCTGCGACCTCCCGATGAAGGAGGCTCGGGGCGTTTAGGTTCCACCGTGCGGTGCCATGCTTCGGACGGGTGGGAACGGCTGGCCGGGGCGCTGGGTTCGGACACATGACGCCCTTGGGGATCGTTGGCGGCACTGCCCCATCCAGAACTGCCTCCCAGGGCTCCGCCCGCCGGCTCCGCCGGGCCGCGCGCTCCGTGCTTGGCTCCGCGCCAATCTCTCTACCTCGCGGCAGGCAGCAATTGTGGGAGACTTCAGAACCCCGGACCAAAGCAGGAGCCGAGCGCGGACGGAACCCAGGCTCAAAGGGAAGCCCCTGTAGATTGTCCAGATCTGCAAACGCGAATGACGTAAACCTGAGTTGCTCAGGAGAACCAGCCAGAGAAGACATTGGTCTCTGTGTCAAGCGTCCGCAGATTGTCTCTAAAGGAAGAAGTCTCCCAACCCTTTCTGAAAATATAAAACCATCTGGAAAAGGAAACATCAACCTGGACGGAGGGAGACAACTGAAAATAAACAGTAATTAAAAAAACAGTAATATACGTTTTCTTTACACTCGAGTGCAGATTAACCTCAGAGTTATAATGGTATAAACCAACTAACCCTCAAACAAAAAACACTTAAATTTCTCCAAGCCCTAGGCCAATTCGTGGCTATTTCTCAATCAAGTTCCCACGACCTGCTACCATTATCATTACCCCTGATAGTGGGTGAGGAATGAGCTTCATCTCCATTGCTCCATTTGAAATCAGTGGACACTCTACCTAATAACTTTCTTGACTTCTCTCATTAGTGAATCTCTTTTTTGTTCCATTGTTGTTTAGAAAGGCAAAGAAGTGCCTTTCACAAGTGCTTTTCACATAAACTTTCACAAGTTTATAACTAGGCCAACCATTTCAATCTACCCCCATCTTGAATCAGAGTAGACTCCCCTCCCCCCAAAAAGCAAAAAAACCTGTATATGGGGTAGTGTTCAAGATGGTTATGGGCTCTCAGTTGCATAGTTATTTCTAAGAAGACTTTATTTTAAAAAATGAAAAACATTTTGAGGCAGTTACAGTTACATTAGTACATGTTGTGGAAATAAGCTTGCAGTTAGAGAAAAATTATTAGAAACAGCTGCGATGTTAATATTTCAAAATCCGAAGTATTCAGTATGCTCAATATCTACTTTTCATCATAATTTTTTTCTTGTGCATCCACATAATGCACTACTCCCTGTGTGTAATACAAGACACTTGTTTAATAAAGCAAATGATTGTCTGTGTCAGGGAGATTTGGTCCTCTCTCCCTCTCCTAGTCCACGTGCAGCAGATCAAAGACCTGAATTACCTCTGTCTTTCCAAAGGCAGCCAGATGGTGTCTTGATTTTTCTTTAGATTTTTAGCAATAGAATTCAAAGGGCTAAAGAATCTGTGGGATGCTACAGATGAAAGCTCTACCTAGGTAAGTTATTTTTAAATTAATGTTATGCATACCTTATCTTATTCCACTGAAGTTTGGAGGAGTCTCATGAGAATACGTATAAATAAATATGAAAATAGTGAGTAAAAGATTAGAATGAGGTAAAAAAGAAATCACAATCCAGGGTCAAGATGGGAAGAAAAACAGAACTCTGATATGTGTATGGAGTATTTGATAATTTTTTACAGAGGAATTTTAAATTTATCTCTGAGCTTCCTGACAGCAAGAGTAAAAAGTGAAACATGCTCCTCATTGAGCCCAAGGAGAAATCACATTAGTTCCTTATAGTAAGCAATGCATCCCTAAGGTGGTGATGATGATGATGATGGTGGTAGTAGTGGTGGTGGTGATAATGAAGACATCATCAGCAGCAGTGGTATGTTTTATGTGCTACTCTATTTTAGAGACAACCTGCCCCTCACCCCACCAAGCCCCAACACACTCAAATATTCTTCTTGAGATATTTTACTTTGTTAAAGAAGCAGCTTAAACTAAAGCTGCTTCTTTCATAGAAGCAATTTCGTGTTCAAAAAGAACTTTGGAATCGGGGAGACCTGAATTCGCTGCTAGCTTCTACACTTAGGGTTACACTGTAACCTTTGGCAAGGCACTTAATCTCTCTCTCTGAGACCCAATGTTCTTTATAAAGTGGCGACAACCTATCCCATAGGCTTATAGAGAGGCTATTCCAGAGCCTGACATTAAGAAACTTTTTCTAAATGCTAGGCTATTGTTGTCATTTTTATTGTTATTAGCAACACAAATGTTGGTTTTCTTTCTTCTTTTCCACACCTACACAACATTCAAGGGCACTTGTACTGTTGGGCTTCGGAGCAAATCAGAATGCCAAAGTTTGAACTTGAAGACCTGTCAGTACAGTTAGATGAGCAAAGTCCCTAAGCTCACTTATCCTCCTTACTTGATTAAATTTCTGGAAACAGAAGAGGATGTTGGTTAGATGGGATTTACTGTGAAACTGGAGCAGTGCTGAAGACTGCAGCAGCCCCACCCCTAGTTATTAGTGGGGGTGGGAGCTTTCTGGACCACCTTGATATTAAGATGGGTCAAGGGATGAATGAGTTCCAAGAGGAGATATGCATGCATGTATGTATGAATGTGTGTGTGTATGTGTATACACATATATACATATATCCAAGTTTTATTTTGGAAAGGGTCAGGAGTACTACAGTTTTGCAGGTCACTGTTAGAAAGTCAGTATTCTCAGTTTGAGGCAGGAGCTAAATACAAGGTGACACCTCATCCTGCCTTATCGTGTAGAGCTTTTTGAACTGAGTACTTGCTAAGAACCCAGCAGTGGTTCCAGATTTTATGAAGACAAGTTCTCTATCCTGGTTTCACCACCTAAGACTATCCAGGCAATTGGCCTCCTAGAAATCTTCTTTTTGTCCCTCTTCCTTCCTCCTTCTTTCACCTACTCAGTTCCTACTAAACTCTTAGCCTTCTTTTCCTGCTAAATCCTGTAGGTTGATAATGGGTTAAATATCAATGTAGTGTATCTAAGTCTCTATATTATATTTTCCAAGGTTAGTTGTATCTTATAAAGGTATGGGGATGTATGTGTGCATGTTTGACTTGCTCTACTATATTATAAGCTTCCCAAGGTCATAAACTTCATGATGTTTATGCATTGACAGGATTTAGGACAGCAGATCATTTGTTTCAGTTCGAGGCAGTCCCATGACTAAGCTGCCAAGAAGCAGCATGACATAATAGAGTAGACAAAGACTTGGAGTCAGAAGGGGCACAAGGCTTTGTTGACTTTGTGGCTGACTTACTGATCTTGTGTAATTGCCTGCTATCGTTAGCTTCTACCTGAAATATTTAGATGAGATGATTCCAATGGTGCCATGTAGCACCAGCAGTTTATATTCTTATCCTAAATCTGTTTTCTGGCTGAGAGTAATCTCATCCTCCTCTGAATTACGCCCTCATGGCATTTTATTTCTCCTTCTTTTAAGTATATAACACATCCTACCTTTCATTAAAATTACTGGAAACTTTTCTATTAGGTCATAAGCCTGATGAGTATAGAAGCACTGTCTATATCAGTGTTACCAAAAGACCTAGCCTAGTGTTTTGCACCATTTTACTCAATAAATATTTTTGAATAAATAAAAAAAATTTGATCCTGTGTTCATAAAGTCTATTAATTTGGTGTAAAAAGAGGACTGCCTAACACTCTGCCATTACGTGGCAGATGCCGCTAGAGTTTTTGGGGTCTAGTACATGTAGACAAGTCCTGCTGTCTTGTCTCTATGTCATCCAGGGTACACGCAGTCATGTTTGTGCTTGTTGCTTGTAGGGTACAAGCCAGGACAAATATCCAGTTATTTTCCTTAGCAAATGCACAGAATACAGCAGAAGGGAAGCAGGCTTTATGATGACTTTCTGTGATGGAATTTTTGCCACCTAATGAGGCTAGATAGTGGGTATTGAACAGTATGGTATGCAGCCAGCAATGGGATCCACCTGGTCCTGGGAAGGGGGTTCAGAAAGGCCTGCCAAGTCCTGTGACATGGTTTTCTTGGACATGTTTGCAAACTCCCTGAAGCTCTCCCAGAGAAAAGGGAGTGGAAAGGAGTGAGAAGACAGCTATATACCGTATTAAAGTGTATGCATCTGAATTCCTCTTCTGGCTTTAATGGATTTCAGAATAAGGCTGCAGGCAAAAGCAGTAGGCTATTTTCTAGAAAAGTCCTGGTTGGAGAAGGATATAGTAAATTCTCGCCAAAAGGCATTTCCTTGCTTCCTCTACCAGTTGAGTCATTGGACTGCAGCCCTACCCTGCCCTCAATTCTCTGTGCTCACCTTAAACTGGAGCTCCTCTAAGTATCCCTTTATGCCGTGGGCCACCCAGAGGCTCAGCCTGGACCAGCTGGCCTAACAATCCTGCACTTCCTACCTGATGACTGGTGCTTCTGGAGGTTCTGCGGCTATGGCTGTCTGCCATCATCACATTGCTTGACTTGCCTCTCTCCTTAGTTACTGATACTATCTCTACAGTTACTTTAACTTCCCATTACTGGGCCTGTATACAGGCTTGGGTCTTCCATGTTAGAGGACTTCTTCCAAGTTTGCTGTGGAAAGGGAAAAGGATGTATGGGGAGAGCACACTTGTTCTTAATTACCTCAGGCTGGAAGTGACACATGTGACTTTTGTTCACATTTTGTTGACCAGAAATCAATCCCAAAGCCCCACGTAACTGCAGATGAGTAGTATTTCTTTTTTTGCCCCAGGAAAAGTTTAGAAGGGAAACTCCTCTCTTTTCTGTGCAAAGGAACTTCCAAAGCTAGTATGCCCCAGACTCAAAGGACAGAGAAAATAGAATCAACTGTTTAATCAGGCATGAAAACTAAGTGAGTACTATAGGCCGATATTTGGTTTTTGCTCTTATGGAACTGGATCAAGGACAAAGTTCTCTTTGAGGATGGGGAGAATTGCATTCCACAGAATTGAAACAAGTTGTCTGGAGGAAGATGAGGATGTGAAGAGCCAAAGGATATCCAATTATTATGGAAATAGCTACACCAATGTTAAAAGCCCTAAATCTATTTATTACAGATTTCCATAGTGTTTTTATCACCAAAGTCACTTCCAGTGACTTGGAACTTGGGCAGGTGTAGCCAGGAAACTATAGTGACATTCTGAAATTCAGGAGTTAATCGTGTCTTCTCCGGCCTTTGACTTTTAGTCTACATTCATGCTATCAGCACTCTCCCTTCTTTCTCCATCTTTGCTAGCATTTTATTTGTACCTTTAATGATTTAGCAGATGTCAAACTTCATTATGGGTTTGACAGAGGCTGATGTTGCTTGAACATCTTTGCCCAGGGCTGGTTTATTTATGAGGGGATAACAGACCACTGATATCATTTTCATGTGCTTCGATGGAAGTTTTAGTGTCTCAACTCCCCTGTGAAGGAGTTTTACACTTCTAAAGTGGTTGCAGCCTCCTTGTTAAGTTTTTTTTTCCCCAACATGCTCTTGAATTTTACCTTCTCACTAAACAGTATATTGTAATACCATTTAGAATAGTCATTTAAACACCAGTAGACTCAAATTTTCCAGATGAGAAGTATAGTTAAAAGGAGAAAACTCAAAATCTTAAGTTTCTAGGAAAAGTGATGGACATTGCTTGTTGATGTGTATTTCTAGTCTTCAGAGAGACTAGAAAAACCTTTGTGTTGTCTGTTCTTAGAACAGTTATATTTATTGTTTAGAGTCACCTAACATAATCTCATTCCTGAACTCGTATGTGAGTAGTTCTTAGAAATCCTGACAGAGTATTAGAAACTGCATGATTGGTTAATGTTCACTGGCTATATTTAAAGCACCCAAGGAAGATTCTAGCCAGAGAGAGGAACTAAAAGGGGGTCCGTTAAAGACGGGAGACATATGTTGTGAACTATACTGACTACAGAAAAGACCTAGCCTTCACCTTCAAGAGTTTATTGCTGAATGAACAGTGTGAAAAATCAAAAATAAAAAAAGGTGTGGTCAGAGGCAAATCAACAATAATATCTAAAGGAAACTTAGGTAAAAATATTTGGCCAATATTTTTTTTAGGCAGAAGTATTTTTTTAAAAAAATCCATGTAGGAGTCGGGGCCAAGTGAAGGAGTAAGAGTTGAGAGTTTGTGCACTTATTGTCTGTGTGACTTTGAGGGAAGTTCTTTACTTTTACGAGCCTCCATTTCCTCAACTGAAAAATAGAATAATGTGGACCCTGGCAAATACATTAACTGATTATATGGATCAGATGAGACTGTATATTTGAAAGTGCTTTAAAATGGGCAAATGATACATAAAGGTAAAGGCAAAGAGAGGCCTTAATTTTTCACTCTTTCCTCTGTACCCTCTGCTTTATCTGCTTCCCACCCAGACGTCTACACAGACACTGCTGTGACTCTTCATTACAGCACAAGGGAAGAATCCAACAGGAAACAACACTTTTGGGTGGAGGTGGTGTGGATTTTTTTTTTTTTTTGTATATATACTATTTGGTACATAAGTACTTGTAAAAATGGTCATTTGGATGGAGACAGTTTCCCTATCCCCCCAAAGAAAAGTTTGTTTCCAGCTGCTAAAATTGTTTACTACATGAATGCAAATGTAATGTAACTACAGTAGGATGTAGCACTTCATGGTAGCTCTAGATTTGTTCTGTGAAAATCAATTTGCAAAATTACCAGTTGCAGCAAACCACCAGGCATATAGCTTTTACAAGGTAAAGGAAAGTTTGTAAAGAATCTTTTCACCAGTGGAAATAGATAGAGGGAACACACTTGCAGAAATAGAAAACGCTGCAATGTGTGTTTAAAGGAAAGCTCATCCACTGACATCTTCAATGTTGAGTCCTGGATAATTTTTCAGCACCTGAAATGTGAATCACATGGGAAATTGATAACTGAGCTGCCCTCTCAGGTCATCTGAAAATTATTGGTCTGAACAATCACCAAAACTAAACTTTAGAAAAAAGTTCAAAATTTCAACAACTTGGTCAGACCAGTAAAGGGTGACCTTTAATACAAAAGTGGGTGGGTCTAAACTGCTTTCCCCCTCCCTCTCTCCCCCGCCCCCTCCCCCGTGTGTGTGTGTGTGTGTGTGTGTGTGTGTGTGTGTGTGTGTGTTGAGGAAGGAGAAACTGCAGTGGTACCATTTAGACAATGGAGATTTTTAAAGCTAGGCGAGAGTTAGGGTTGTAGTTTTTTATAGTTTAGGCGGTTTGGAGCAGGATCCAGAGTGATGTTGCAGATAACATAGGAATAGAGGCAAATACTAGGGGTGAGATGGCCCTCAGAATCCAGGTGTACAGGGTGGGCCCCATGAACATTGGAGTCTAGGCACAGAAAAGCCAATCAAGTTTCAGAAGTACTCACAGTGGATTTAGAGTTCTGGTTAGGAATGATTCTGGAGCCCCCTCAAGTGGTCAGAGATGTGGTTTGATGGCATCGATGCCAGCATCTGAGAGTAGTGAAGGAACCCCAAGTTCTGGTCTCAGTGCTTACCTTAAATTGATGTAGACTAGTGCTTCTCAAACTCTCTATAAAGGACTATTCTTAAGGTTTTCCAATTCATTTTGGACTGACACATGGTCCTGATATTGTACCACATGTGATTTACCAAGTAAATTAGATGGTAGTCGAGGTGGTCTACACTCAGTTCAGTGAGATAACTAGATTGATCATGGGCTAAAATGTTGCATGAATGTCAAATTGCTGTAAGCATTTAAATATTTATTCTGAATTATTGATCTTATCTCTTTATGGACTTATAATAAGCTTCTTACAACTGTCACTGGAACAGATGTTCTCAAAAGTTGTTTTCTTTGAGAACTTTGACACTTTATAAATGTTGATGTAGGAGGGGCACTAATTTTTGAAATATGGTGATATCTCCTTTATGGGTTATTGTTGGAGAATGAGATTGTGAAACTACATATTGTTTCAGAAAGAAGAAGCTTAAAATACTGGTTAAGAAGACACTAGTTGTCTTGCAACTTTCATTTCTCCTTCTTTTCAATATTAGAACCCATAATCTTTAGCTGGACTCATGATCTCTGGAATAGAAACTACATTTCCCAACTTCCTTGCAACTAGATGTGATCATTTCTTAAGTTCTGGACAATAAAATAAAAGTAGAGACGGTGTGACAACTTCTGAGAAGTCTTAAAGGGAAAGAACTGGAATGTGGACACAATTGCTGGGGTTCCAAAACTGATAAGCTTCACTGCCGTGGAATGGAGGCCCTGAAGAGCACAGCAACAGGACAGATGGAGCCTAGGTCCCTTTCACTGTGGACTCGCTGTGCCACTCCAGGATGCAATATCAGAACGGGTATGTGGGAAAGAAATGAGATTTCATATTTTTAAAATCAAAGTTATTTTGGTATTTTTATTTATTTTCCGAACTCAATCCTAAGCAATATAAGTGCAATTTAAAAATCCTAGCATTTTAATGAAAATTACTTAATTTGCTTAACAAAACATAGCTTATTTTTCTGATCCTTAAACAGAGAATTTAAAATGTGATTTAATCTTTTTATGATTAACAAGTATCATCACAAAGAGCTATGTTTATACGTGCTGTCATCCAGGAGACCACAACTAGCTGGTTATGAGGATTGTGCTTGTAAGATTGTTTTCTTTGTCAGCTCCACATCTTCCTACTTCCAGTGTGCTGGTGTCTAGAAGGTAGAAAAATCTTCTTTTCAATTGTTTTCTGCTTCCAGATGACTGCAATATAGAAACCAAACATATTAAAACTGGTTAGATCAATTTTACTCTATTTATTAAACATCTACTTAATGTGCCAAGCACTGAGCTAGATGCCAGGTATACACAGATGAAAAAATATAATCTTTACTCTCAAGTTGTTTAAAATGCATTATTAGGGACATCGACAAAATACTTTAGGAGTCTGAAGGAGGGAGCTGTTTTTTGTCTGGTTTGAGGGCAGGTTTGCTAACAGGGCAGGTGGGAGAGGCTTCACAGAAAAGATGCCATTGGAGCTAAATCCTGATGTGGGATATCACCAGAGGAAGAAATGTTGACAAAGTCTCTCCACATAGGGACATAGCTCAGGAGGGCCATAGTGGAGTGAGAATGCATGGCATATTGAGGAAGTAGCTCTGGGAGATTAGGACACATGGCTAGAAAGGGAAGTTGAATCCACATTTAGAAGTACCTTAAATATTTCATTTAAGAATTTGGTCTTTGTGGTCAATTAAGAGACACTGAAGTGTGTCATTTGTTTATTGTATATTTCTAAGCCGAATAAAGATATGACAAGATCTCTAATCTTGGAGAAATAAATCAGATAACACAAGATATGATTGAATAGGACAAAGAATAGGAAAAAAAGGTAGGTATCTACTGCAGAATAGTATATACTACAATCAGCTCCAGTACAGATGAGAATAGGACCTGAGATATAGGCCAGCAGGGAGGGAGATGTTTGTGAGATATGTTTTTAAAGAATCAGGAAGACTTGGCAGGATTGGTTGTATATCTGAGATGAAGGAAAGGGAGGAGTCAGATAGTTTCAATGTGAATAATAATTTTAACTAATATCAGACTCAAAAGGAAAATTAATGTTAGGCAGAAAGATGATTTTAGTAAATCAGGCTGTAATGAGATAATGCCTATAGAACATCAAGATTTAATGTTCTATAGGCATTATACTTTTCGATTATCTGCCCCTGAGAGTAGGGACCATGTTTAATTTTGTTTCCTGTTGTATTCCCAACAAATGGTTCTCAGTGGTGCCTGCTGCACAGTAACAAGTACCTGATGAGTTAATGACTAATTCAACTAATAGAAAGGTCTAGGAAGGAGATAGGATTTGGAAGCCAATGATATTTGTGTGATCCTTAAGGCTGTGGGGTAGATGAACAATCAAAAGCATGAACAAAGGTGAAAAGAGAATTTAGGAACCATAGGAAATCTTTACTTAAGAATAAAGAGGAGAGATAGTGAGGATATTTCAGAAGGGGTGATCAGATAAAAAATGTATTCTAGAAAACATAAGACAGTTTTAAAATTGAGATAGCGGTGAATTCTATTAAATGCCATCAAGGAGGGAAGTTTCACAAGGACTACGGTCAGTGGATTTGGAAGAATGACAGTGATCATTTAGAGAGCAATTTCTACAGAGGGGTGATTTCCAAACTTCACTGTGCAACAGAATCATCTGGGAGGTGAGGGGCTTGTTTAACACAGAATTCTGGCCCACACCCCGCTCAGCCTCCAATTCTGAACCAATAGGTCTGGGATATTTGCATTTTACAAGTTCCCAAGTAATTCTGTTGTCGCTGGTCCAGGACCCTACTTGGAGAACCAATGCTATAGAGTGCCAGAGAGAGAAGATTGGATTATTTGAGGGTGACAGAAAGATAGTTTACTAAATGAAGATTTGCTGGAAAGACATACAAGCACACACTCCTCTGTACTCACTAATTAAGACTTCATCACCTCCTGGTGGAGAAGCAACAGAATAGATTTTTCTTAAATATTTGAAACTGAAGAATTTTTGCCAAGACATGTAACTTTGAATGTCTGTTTCCTGTTTTGTATTAATAGCAGTAATAATAAAGAACACTGTGCATTGTTCTTAGGAGTAAACGAAATAATATACCAGTAATGTGGTAGCATTTACCTTAGTATTTTGTGCTCAGATAACTACTTGTTGAATCAGACCATATTCATTATTTATTCAAAGGCCAAATAGTCTATACATATATTAATGTACCGGCAATAATAAAAACTGCCTATGCAAACTTCCAGCAGCCTTCCAAAATATGTTTTTATAATTGCCACTCTGGTGCCATCTATAAATTATAAATTGAGCAAATATAAAAGGCTTGATAACTAAAAACTAGGGTCAGTGGAATTTAATCATATCACAAAGCTTTTTCCTTCTTTCTCTTTGACTATGTGCTGTTCCAAAATTTTCATTTCCTGAGATATTGTCCTCTAGACACTTTTTAAAATAAACATTTTATTTAATCATTTAACATTTATTTCATTAATGTGATGAGTGAATATAAATCACTAAAATGTATTTGAGGAAAGACTAAGAAAATCTATTCAAATAAAAAATGTGAATGTTTGCTAAAGAATTTAATAGGAAGCCAAAGCAAACACTGTCAATATTCTTTATTAAACAAATGAAGTGTCCTTTAAGTCATACTATGTTTAAATAATGAATCCATAAGATTAAATAAACAAACTAGGATTTTGAAAAATAAAATTTAAATGTCTTACAAATATTCTAATCCAGTAATTATATTTAAGTAGGCAACAGTTATTGAATGTTTTTATGGTCATATTACAATAATATTTAAAAATTTTGTCTGCACATTAAGGAAAATATTATCTGATAATATTGACTTCATATAATTGTTCTGAAGATTAAATTAAATAATATACATAAAATATTTATGTTACTCGGAGCAAAGTAAACATGATAATAACAATAGTAAACATAATAGCTATTACTATTTTTACCTGAAATTATGATCAAGTCATTATTTCTTAAATTAAACTAGTTTAATCACTGTTATATCACCATGTAGTAGATATTATCATCAGCCTCATTTTGTAGGTGAGGGAAATTAGGCCGTAATGAGATGAAGTAAAATCCTAAGTAACAAAACTAGTCAGTAGTGGAGCCTGTATTAGAATCCAGGCTCTCTAGCTCCAGAACTCACCCTGTCCCCTTCACATAACCACTACAGTAGAACACCTCCATGTGCTGGTGTGTACAGTATGTACAAACCTAACTGAAATGTTAATGAGGGAAAGCATAGCATCGAACATGTATCCAGTGCATTCAATTTGAAGGATCTAATTACGAAGCATGATTGAAGTTAACCTGAATACAGAAAATGTGTTTGATAGGAGACTGTGATCATATAGATGGTTACCAAAACATGCCAAATAGAATGCTACACAAACTTTGCAAATCATGTATCTGATAATTGGTTTGTATCTATAATAAATAAAGGTCTCTTACAACTCAGTAATAAAAAGAGAACCCAGTTGAAAACTGGTCAGAGAATCTGAATAGATATTTCTTCAAAGAAGATATGTAAATAGCCAATAAGCACAGGAAAAGATTTTTGATATCATTGGCCATCAAGGAAATGCAAATCAAAAGCACAGTGGGATACCATTTCACATCCACTAAGATTGCTAAAATCAAAAAGTCAGATAATAACAAGTTATGGAGAGGATGTGAAAATATTGGAACTCTCACACATTACTGATGGGAGTATAAAATAATGTTCAGTCACTTTGTAAAACAGTCTAGCAGTCTCTCAAATGATTATACATAGAGTTTCTATATGACCGAGCAATTCCACTCCTAGATATATACCCAGGAGAAATGAAAACATAGTCCACAGAGGAATTTGTATATGAACGTTTATAGCAGCATTATTCATATTAGCTAAAAGGTAGAAACAACCCAAATATCTATCAAGTGGTGAATGAATAAAAAGTGTGTATTCATACAGTGGAATATTATTTGGCCACAAAAAGTAATGACATTCTGATACATGCTACATCATAGATGAAACTTGAAAACAGTGTGCTAAGTGAAAGAAACCACACTAACAATGAACTATTTGAAGAAGAAATAAAGAAAATAAATCCATTTACAGTAGCATTAAAAACAAAATACTTAGAAATAAATTTAACCAAGGAGGCGAAAGATCTTTATGCTGAAAATTATAAGATGCTGATGAAATAAATCTAAGAAGACCCAAACAAATGCAAAGATATCTCATGTTCATGAATAAGAAGAATTAATATTGCTAAAATATCCATATTACCCAAGGTGATCTATAAATTCAATGCAATCTCTATCAAAATTCCAAAGACATTTTTCATAGAAATAGAAAAAACAATCCTAAAATTTATATGGAATCATAAAAGACCCTGAAGAGCTAAAGCAATCTTGAGAAATAAGAACAAAGATGGAGGGATCACACTTACTGATTTCAAACTATATTACAAAACCGTAGTAATAAAAGCAGTGTGGTAGTGGCATAAAAAAGACATATAGACCAATGGAATATAATCAAGAGCTCGGGAATAAATTAATGCACATATGGTCAACTAATATTTGACAAGAGAATCAGGAATATTTAGTGGGGAAAGCATAGTCTCTTCAACAAATAGCACTGGTAAAACTGGATATCCACATGCAGAAGAATAAAATTGGACCCCTGTCTTACATTACTCATAAAAATTAACCAAAAATGGAATTGAAATTGGTCTTGGCAATGGTTTCTTGGCTATAACACCACAAAACACAACAACAAAAGCAAAAATTAATAAGTGGGATCACATCAAACTAAAAAGTTTCTACACAGCAAAAGAAGCAATCAAAAAAAATGAAAAGGCAACCTACAAAATGTGAGAAAATATTTTCAGATATTTTCAAATATTTGATAAGAGGTTAATATCCAAATTATAGAAGGAACTAATTTAACTCGATAGAAGAAAACAAATAATCTGACTTAATAATAAATGGGCAAAGGACCTAAATAGGCATTTTTCTAAAGAAGGCATACAAATAGCCAACATATACATAAAAAGGTGCTCAACATCACTAATCATCATGGAAACGCAAATAAAAACCACAATGATGTATCATCTCACACCTGTTAGAATGTCTATTATTAAAAAGACAAGAGGTAAGTGTTAGTGAGGTTGTGGAGAAAAGGAAACCCTTGTGCACTGTTGGTAGAAATATAAATTGATATAGATATATGGAAAACAGTATAGAGTTCTCTTTAAAAATTAAAAGTAGAATTACCATATGATCCAGCAATTCCACTTCCGAGTGTATACCCAAAGAAAATGAAATCTTAAAGAGATATTTGCACTCTCATGTTCATTGTAGCATTATTCACAATAGCTGAGATATGGAAATAGCCTAAATGCCTATCAACAGATGTGTGGATAAAGAAATGTGTGTGTGTGTGTGTGTGTGTGTGTGTGTGTGTGTGTGTGTGTGTTGCCTAGGGTTAGAGGAGGTTGGGAGGTGAATGGTGGGTAGGTAAGGATATGATGCTAAAGGATATAAGTTTTCTTTTGGGGGTGATTAAAATGTTCTAAATTGACTGTGATGGTGTTTGCATAGATCAGTGAATATACTAAAAATCATTGAATTGTACACTTTATGTGGGCGAATCGTATGGCATGTGAACTATATCTCAGTAAAGCTGTTAAAAAATGAGACCCCTTTTGGTGCAGGTGTATGTGTATGTGTGTGTATTTAAAAAGATGATTAAGGAAGGTGGACAGGTCCAGTGTCAAAGGTTTAATCACAACATAATTAAAACACTGAATACTGACAATAATATAATTTTTTTTAGAATAATAGGATAGAGCAGAAATCCAGAAACCAATATGTTTATATATTAAACAATATATAGTGACAATCTTACAAAATAGGGGAAAGAAGTGATGTTTCATAAAGTTAATATTACATTATGTAAGATTTAAAAGAAGAATTTAGAGCCACACTTAAAATAAATTCCAGGTTGAAGACAATGCTACATACAGAAAAATAAGCAGCAAATAGCACTGAATATTTATGGAACTTCTAGAAAAATAACTTACTAAAGTGAAAACAATAGAATACATTTAAAAGATAAAGGTCAATAAATTGATCCTATAAAATGAAAAACTTCCTTAAAATAAACAAAATTCCCTAAAAAAGAAGAGTAAAGCAACCAACAGAACAATAATTTTTAAATATGACAAAAGATTATTATTTAAATTATATAAAATACATAACATTTTAAGATAAACCTTAAGACCTGCCTCAGTGAATGGATGTGCACAAGGAAATGCCATTAGCAAATAAAAAGAATTTGGCTCAATAGTAATAAAACACAAATTTAATAATGATTTAACTGTTTATAGCTGCTAAATGCATTAACATGGAGAATGCTGATGAAGTTTCAGTAAAGCCAATTCTTTAATACTTTGTTTGCAATGTTGTTCATTATTATATTTTTGTTAAGAATTTGGCATTCACATAAAAACCATACTCATGTTTATATTTTTTACTAATATTACTTTAATAACTCAAAAATATGTCAATATTTATTACTGAACTTTCTGGAAAAAATCTAAATATTCAACAATAGCGAACATTTAATTAAACTAAGGTACATGAACTTCATGGAATAGTATGCAGTCACTAAATGAGAAATAGGATGATTATTTAGCAACATGAACAGATGATCGTGATGGTATAGTAAACAAAACGAATAAGCAAAGCTTCAAAATCAAAACCCCCACAAGAATACAAACTATTATTATTATATTAAGTATATAATAATATATAAAATTATTATATGCAAGAGTTAGGTGGAGAAAGAAAAATAAAAATAGGTACTGTAAGTAAATATTTGAAATTTTCTTTCAATTTTCATTAATATTATGGACATGAAATAAGAGATATATAATGCAGCTGGGATGAAGGGCTGTTAGTTACATCTACCAAAGCTAATTACTATAACAAATGGTGGAGTAAAATAGTTGAGAAGATAGGAGGTAAATTGTTAGAGATGTCAGATACAGTTTATTAAAATATTAAATTAAAAATTTTGCAAAAAAATGGGAAGGCCTTTTAGGAAGGTTTTACCTTAATGTTCAACTCCTTACCTCAATTTTGGGAAAGGAACTGCTGTAGGAAATGCCATCTTACCAGTGGTGGATCCATAAGAACTGAGTGCTGAAATTAAGAGTTTCCGTGTGAAACCAGAAGGAGATGGTACCTCAAAACAGAAAAAGTAGACAAATCCATGCATGAGTGCTGCCCCATCACACTAGGAGATGGAACCAGAGGGTTGTAAAACCAAAGGTGCCAAAGTTGAATGTAGAGCCAGAAATATGAACAAGTGCAAAAAAGCCAGAATCAGACATTCTGCTTTATAATTATCTGCGATGATTTTTAAAATCATCATGCTACTTAGTAGGTAAACACACTGGAAAGGTTGCTCTCAACCTTACAACAACAAACACAAAAAGCCAGATAATTTGAAAAATCACTTTTTTTTTTCATGGAACCATCAGAAATCTGAGATCTCTGGGCGACAAAAATCTAAGGAAACACAGGTACCTTCGGGGAGAGATAAGACAGGAGAAAGTAGGGCTTACCTGGGTCTGATGTTACCAGATACTACACGAGCTGGTAAAAAGTCTGCTAAAAACTTCAACAATCACTTAAGGTCACTGTGGGCTAGCACGAGAATATAGAATGCCTGAAACCAGCAGACAAAAAGGGAAATAGCTCCATATTCAGTATGCTCCACTGATCTCAAGAAATGCTCACCAAAAACAGTGAGGACAGGGTGAGAATCCTTAGAAAGCTATCCTAGAATCTGGGAAAGGAGAAAATCAGCCACAGTACGAAGGTCACAAAGACCTGCCTGAGTTTCTCTCCTTTTTTTTTTTTTTTCCTAAAGAACAAAAGCCTTAAGCTGCTGGGGAAGGGCAGCTTCCCCTGTTGTGCTTAGAGTATTGGTGAAGACCCACTGATGCTGATAGAAGGGAACAGAGAAATCTTCTCTACCTCTGAAGGAGGAGCAAGAACCCTCAGCAAACTAGCCACTACCCTAAATACAAAGTGATTCATACTATGGGGATTCGAAATTCATGGTGCACTGAGAGTGACCTTGAGAACAACACTCCCCATACTCATTTAAAATTTGACTAAATTGACTACCCCTACCCCCGCCGTACTAAAGGCCTAGCAGAAGAAAAGTTATACTCATTTGCATGCATAAAATCTATTTATCTTGATCTATACTGTACTGTACAAGATGCCTAGCTTTCAACAATAACAAAATGCAAGACATACAAAGAAGCAAGAATAAAATACAACACAATTTTAAGAGACAAAGAAATCAACAGACTAGACTCAGATATAACACAGATGTTAGAACCATCGAACAGGGAATTGAAAATAATTAATATGAAACAGAATCTAGTGGAAAAGGTGGACAATATGCATGATTAGATGGCTAATATCAGGAGAGGGATGCAAAGTATAAGAAAGAATCAAATAAAATTGCTAGGAAAAATCATTTTAAGAGAGATGAAGAGTCCTCTAATGCCTATTACAGTCATCAGTAGAATCGATATGACTAAATGAAGAACTAGTGTACTTGAAGACAGACCGATAAAAATCACCCAAACTGAAAAAAGAGGAGAAAGAAAAGGGGAGAGAGGAACAAAACAGAGCATTCAAGATCTCTGGGACAATATCAAAAGTCTAACATACGTGTAATTAGAATCTCAGAAGAGAAGAGAGTGAATGGGGCAGAAGAAATATTTGAATAAATAATGGCCTAGAATTTTCTAAAATTAATCAAAGATTCCAGTCAACAGATCCAAGAAATTCAGAGGATATGAAGCAGCACAAAAACAAACACACAAAATATCCAAAAATAAAGTCATTATATTCAACTACTAGAAGCAAAGGGAAGATGACTTTTCCAGATAACAAAAAATTTAAAAACTTATTGCCAGAATATCTCTGCTGCAATAAATCCTAAGGAATTTTGTTCAGGCAGAAATTTGGATGTAAATAAAGAGTGTTAGAAATGAAATAAATGAAGAAAAATATAGTTCATTTTCCTCTAAAAGATAAATGATGATATAAAGTAGGAGCACTGGCAATGTACTGTGTAAAATGTATTATATCAAAGTAAGTATATTATATAAAGTAAAAGGTATGAGAAAAAGAACACGAAGTGTGGGAGTATATGTAAATCTTAATATTACTTGAGAATGGACTCTTATTAAGTACATATCTAAATTTTAAACCCTATGGAAACCATTAAAGCATTTTAAAAAGGTATATATAATAAGTCAATAGTGGAGACAAAAGGGAATTATAAAAATGCTTGACATAAAGGAATAGAGAAAAAGAGGAAATAAAAAAACCAAATGGAACAAATAAATAGCTAATAAGATTTGAACTGGACCATATCAAAGATACTGTTAAATATGTCATGTAGTCATACCAATTAAAAGATAGGGATTCTCAGATCAGATAAAAACCGAGACTAATTCTATGCAGTCTATAAGAAATCTAGCTTAAATAGAAAACATAGGTGCAAAATGAAAGAATAAAAAAATAACGCACCACACAAACTCTAATCAAAGGAAAGCTGGAGTAGCTATATTAATATCAAAGTAGATTTAAGAACAAAAATATTGCCAGTGATAAAGAGAAACAATTCTTAAAGGAGTCAGTTCATTAAAAGGACATAATAATGATAAATGTTAATGTACTTTATAACAGCTTCAAAATCCATAAAACGAAAACTTATAAGGCTGAAAGAAGAAATCAACAGATTTATAATTATAGTGGAAGATTTAACACTTCTTTTTTGGTAATTAATATAACAAGTAGACAGAAAATGAGGAAGGATAGAGAAGATTTGAACAACACTGAAAATTAACTTGACCTAATTGACTTTTATAAAACACTCCCTTGACATCAGCAAAATACAGAGTCAGGTACAAAGAGAATATTCACTAAGATGTAATATATTCTAGACCATAAATCAAACCTCAAACAAATTTAACAAAATTGAAATTAGACAAAGTATGTTCTCAACCACACAGAATTAAACAAAAATCAATAGCAGAGATTTTTTAAAATAATATTAAACTCTAACTTCTCCTTTGATTGTTCGAATTTTGTCATCTGTCCTCCTTACTACTTCTTTTATATTTTAAAAACTATTGGTTGACGAAGGTAGAGTCAACCCTTTATAATGAGGAGGTCAATGACATTTGTTGGAGGAATTCCTGGTGAGGATGGAACGATTAAAATGAGTCAAGGACCAGCAATTATGTTTGGTCAGACAGGGCAGCAGTTCAGATATTCAGGAGGAAAGGATTAGCAAATATTCAGCAACAATGGTTCAGAATAAGGAGGTTAGAACTCAGAATGCTAAGAACAAAGCCCTAGGCTTTTCAAGTTTGAAAAGCCAGGTAAATCATCAGGTCAAAACAGGGCTTAGAAATTGGATTCTGAGGCAAAGATTTACTATGTCTTCTAACTTTTCTTTGGAGCTTGGTTTGGTTGTCATGAAACAGCTAATACCATTGGAAGGCACACAGTTGTGCTTTTATTATAAACAAGGAGAGATTAGCACCTTCTGGAGGTCCTGAAGTTATGACAAATTAGCAATGTACCTTCTGATATTTGCTTTCATTTGTTCTGTTTCCTTTTCCCCTTTTTGTTATTTCACTGGGATTGTACCCTCTAAAAAAGTAGCAGCATATTATCTTTGCTTCAGAATCTGTTTTAGTCCAGAGCAGTAAAGCTCCTCACATGTTAATATTCATAAAAATTACCTGGGGAATTCAATAAATGCAGATTCTGATTCAATATTCTTTGTCTAGAGCCTCAGAATCTGCATTTCTAACAAGATCCAAAGTGATGCCAATGCTGCTGGTCTGTGGACCAGTTTTTGAGTCACAAAGTTGTAGAAAGCACAGGATAAAACAATTGGTATGAGAAGTGTTGTGGTACCACAACCCCTGGTATGCTATGGTATTACAATTATTAAAGCTTTCACCTCTTGGTTAATTGAGCTCAGGTGCAGGTGGATGACATAGCATTAGAATATTGTGCCTCCTGTATTTTAACATTATGGGAACGATGATAATTATAAGGATTGTGGTCTTGAGTGACTGCTTTTGACATCATCAGAAGCCTTGCAAAAAAATTATAGGCTAAAGACAACTTTTAACCTATGTCAGGCTGTGAGAGCCAGAGGACCTTACAGCAGCTTTAGAGAAACTATCTCCTGCAGCTGCAGGACTGACTAGGCTAAAATGTAGGCTTTTGATCTTAGTATAAGGTCGCAAGTCTGCAAAGAAAACTAAATGTGCAGCCTCGATAGTTCTTATATGTCTAAATCAGAGCTTTGTTAAAGAGTTGAGATCCTGGGAACTGGGATGAAAACATTTGTGTGAATGAGCCTGAGAACAATTAACCTCCAATTTCTCTGAATCCCCTGAACAGCAGAAGCAAGTTCTCACTCCTTGCCAGAGGCCAGGAGCCTCCCCTTACCTGAAGAATATGCAATTATGCAATGACCTCACATTAAGGAGGTACCTCAGAAGATGATGCTTGTTATCAAGGCCTGCTCCCCACTATATTTTATTACCTTCAGGCAATAACCTGGGTCAGGTCTCAGCACAGCCTGAGTAGGGAAATACAAGGCTGCTTCAGGAAGAAGCAGTTACACGCACGAAAAAATTATAGAACCAGGATATACACATGTACCAGCAGGAATATGGGAGTACATTAAGATACTGAGGGGCCTCTCATATGACTTGGGATTTAGTGTTCTGATAAGTACATCTGTAGCTGGTCTTAATAATTCATGGAGATGGTTCCTTAAAGTTCGAGCATGACAATGGTTTATATTAAATGAGGTATTGACTCTGGAACTTTCTTGGCAGAGGATTGAAGAACTGGTCAGAAGTCTCAGTGTGGTGGAAGTTTTAGGATATGGATTTACTATGTGGGAGTCTGGACTATGTTCCCTGAGAAGCAACAGAGAAAACTTTCTTCTCTAGAGCAATAAGGAATGCACTGTTGAAGGGGACCTCTAGTAGTTTGAGAAATTTGGCTATGGCATTCCTCTGAAGGCTATAGTTGACAATAAGAGATTCTGCCATGGAACTTGGATCCCCCAAATCAGGATGGTAGGATTTCATAATAAGAGGCTGGTGATAGCATTTTTCATCACAAGTAAAGGTACATAATTATTGTAATGGACAACAAGACAAGAGTGGCAACCAGTGAGCCTTGACTCAGGAACTTACTGTGATGACTAATAAATTATAGATTTCTTAGAGCTAAGATAGAGGGGAAGTTGACTTGGGTGTTGCTTGATTTGATACTCAGCAAGCAGAAGGCCTATTAATTGCAACAATAGAAAAATCATGGTATCTAATCCCGTTTCCAGAGATAGGATAGTTTACAAAACTAGTTTATTGGGAAAAAAGGCCAGTTCTCTTGAAAAAGAACCTGAAATGCCACTTCAAGTACATATGATAAATATACACAGATTCTTCTCTTAATGACCTGTGTTCAAAATAATTGTACTCCGTGGAATACCCCAACTTTTTGAGTAATATAAGATATCAGTGCTGAGCTGATAGTGATACTAGATCTGAAATATTATTCTGGTTCTCAAGTTAAAGTGGGGATTTATGGAAGTCGGATAATAAATGGACTTTTAGCCTAAGGTGTTTTTTTTTTTTTAACCATGTGTCCAATAGGTTCACAGATCCAACCTGTAATTGTACTCACATATACTAGTAGCTGATAGAATTCTCATACATAAAAGCCAGTTGAAAGCCCCTATGACTAATTCCCCATTCTCCATATTAAGCATATCAGAAACAATGCAATATCCTAAGAGAAATAGAAGAAATTAGGACCTCTATCAAACACTTGCTAGATGCAATGTGGTCTCCATCATGTCTCCATTCAATTTACCCACCAGACCTCTGCAAAAAACAGATGGATCACAGTTGGTGAC
Organism: Rousettus aegyptiacus; assembly: GCF_014176215.1. NCBI lineage: Eukaryota > Metazoa > Chordata > Mammalia > Chiroptera > Pteropodidae > Rousettus > Rousettus aegyptiacus. The sequence continues at coordinate 127,742,480 of NW_023416284.1, forward strand.
TGTGGTCTACTGTAAATTTAAGGTGCACGTGTGATGGTGGTGGAGGTCATTGGTAGTTTCACTTTCAGCTTTCATGGCATCAGTATGACTTGACACTTGGTATCCAGCTATTAATTTAGGGAATGCTTTCCTTTGATCTTCAGCAGTAGGAAGACTCAAAAGCAATTTTCATTTACATACCAAGGATAGCATTATGCCTTTCCTATCTTCTTTCATAGATATCAGACCTATGTTTCACTATCTCAATGCCTATTCCTGTTCTTTTTCCCTCTAGCTATCACAGGCATTTTCCTCAATAAATAGCTTGTAGAAATAATCCCCTTTTAGAGGGGCATATTTCTTGGATGCTCTAAACTAACATAAGGTGGAAGTAAGGTTGATCTTATTTGCCATCACTCTCAGTCATCCATTTATGAAATTTCTAGTTACCCTTCCTGCAAACTTAGGCTTTTTTGAGTTAGAGTTCCTTGGTCATAGATAGTGGAGTACTTCCTTCAGGAGACAAAGTAAGATCCATGGAATTGGAAGCTGTGATTACCACTTGGCCATTTTGTATTAAGCATAACAGTGAACCAACAAAGGTGGGGATAATTAATCCCACTTACCATGTGGAGCTAGGGCTGAGACTACAAAATTGAGGGTGTAGAATAATTACGTCTGATACCCAAGAAGTCACTGGATTATTTATGCGTGCTTCTGTGGTCAATGATAAGTATGAGTGGACAATTCTATGAAACATGGCAAGACAATTTAGAGGATGATATCTGCTTAATTCTCAATGCTGGTGTCTAGAATGAGGTAGAGGAGAGAGATGATAACTATTAACTATGGCCCCAAAAGCAACTGCATCAGTGATTATAGTTTATATTGATTATCTTCTTAAAATCCTTTTAGATTTCAACTGGCCATTTTTTTTTTCAAGAATGAAACTTGCACTTATTCTCTCAGAAAAGAAGTGAGGAATTCTTATTCTTGTACGAAATCTGGTTATGATAAAAGGGTCAGAGCAGATCTGAGAGGTACAAGGGGTGGACTATACTAGACCAGTTCATGCACCAGTCCCTATTTGCTCAACACTTTCTGTCCCCCTGGGTCTCAGGTGTTACCTTGCTTCCCAGCCTGAGTAGCCATGGTAACAGCTCACACTAATTCTTCAGTTATAAAGCCCTGACTGCTGCCGCTTCACTTCATAGTCTAATAATACTGATGTCTCAGCTTTCTCTGAGGTGTGAGGACTGATCCAAGAGGCAGTTGTTCCAAACATCCTCTGCAGACAGCCCACATGACTGACAACCAGCTATGTTTTCTTTAAAAACTGTAATCCACTAGTACTTCATATTTGCTTCCTTTTTTTCCCTGCCTTTGCTTTTCTTTTCTCTCTTGTTTACCTGCGGTTGGACTTGCTAATAAAGTATTAGAACATAATACTTTTGTTTTGTTTTCTTAGGAACCAGGCTAAGTAGCAATGTATAATAGGAAGTCTTTTAAATTGTTTTCCTGTCACTCTTCCATTTTAGATCGATATTCCCAAGAGCAAAGATCATGTCTTAAATCAGGGTTCAGCAAACTTATTCTATGAAAGAATGAGATGATAAATATTTTTTTGGCTCTGCAAGCCATGTGAACATGATCTCTATTGCAATTACTCAACTCTTCTGCTGTAGTGAGAAAGCAATCACAGACAATACATAAATGAACATGGTTGTCTTCCAATAAAACTTTATTTACAAAATCAGACTAAAGGCTGGATTTTAAACACAGTTGTTAGTTTTGCAGACCCCTTGATTAAATTGAAAACAAAATGATGTGATGAAAAGAATTAGTTTTGCATAAAAATAGATATGGATTTGAAGTGTAGTTCTACTACTTACTACTGTGTAATTGTGCAGGTTATTTTATTTTTCTGAGCCTCAATGTTCTCATTTGTTAAAATGGGCCTTGTAACCTTTCATATTTTTATAATAATTAAATGAGATTATTTTTTGCAAAATATTTGACATAGAATAAATGCTCCAAAAATTGAAGTAATCATTTTATTTTATTTTATTTCTGAACAAGACCTGCCATATAACCCAGAACATTTTAGGTATTTAATATATGCTGATTAAAAAATAGAAGATATAAAATCAGCAACTTGTTTTCTGCTCATGTAGGGATGCTCTAAGCAGGTTTTCCTAACATCTTTCTTGTCCTTCATATAAATTCACGGGTCACCTGTGCGTAAGGTATATACTGTACTTTGGTAGTAAATCATTAAATTGGGATTTTTTTTGATAAATCAGCCTCACGACTTTCAGTCATGTGAGTTTTCCAAAAGTCTGATCACTATAGAAGTCTGATCACTGATGTTCCCACAGATCAAATGTATTTGAAAATAAAGGCTACCTGAAGATATTTCTTCTCCTCTAGGTCTTCTTTAAGTTTGAGAGAACCTGGGCTATTTTTAAATCTTGCAGTATATTAAATAATAAAGAAATGCGAAAAGAAGTTAAAATAATGTAGTATATTTTAAATGTTTACATGGAATAAAATAAAGCTTGTAATGCTCAAGATGAAATGTATTATATTTCCTTTTTACTACAGACTGTCAGAGGTCTGAACATGAGGCCCTTTATGACTGAGGGATTGGGGCAAATGGACCTCAGGTTCCACTCCTCTGAGCTTATTCCTGCTCAACTCATAAGAGTTCTAACTTGTTGGCACTTAAAGAGCATTTTTCAACAACTGTTTTATGCTTCTGAGAAATAGTTCTACACTTCCATAAAATGCACCTGGAAATACTGGTGTATTTTGGATAACAGCTTTCATATTTTAACATTAGATCTGATAACTTACTCTATAGTGAAATGAGAAAAACAGAAACTTAGCCAGAAGAAATACTATAAAATGCAGCTCAGGTTGATATACCTAAAACTATACCTAGGTAATGAGCAGTGTCATCCTACTTAGGGAAATATATTTTAGAAATAAATGTTATTTCTTTTATTAATTTTAAAGAAGTTATATATACATAGGCAGCATTAAAAGTATATAGTAGTGGGAGCTTTTCAATATGGATTGGTATAAATTATCCTTGAGTCCTCTAGAACTAAAATGCTTTGGAATAATCTTTAATCCTTATAAGTGTGTCTATGCCTACAAAATTGAGTAATAAAGACAGTGAAGACCATAGTAACAAAATCTTGTTGTAGACAAGAGGTTCACAAGATGGCAAGGGATTGTGTCTTCCTTGTGATTACATACAGGTGAACATCCTCTGGTTATCAGAATTCCAATTATATCAACTACTATTTATAGAGCAGTATATATTGTGGCAGTTACTCTGCTATGAATGCTCACTTAAGACTCCTAAAGAATAGTTACTGTTTCTTATTTACCACTGCAATCATAGTGCTGAAGAGACAAATAAGAACTTGATAATTATTCATGGGGTGTTTTTGAATGACTATGCTATCACATTTGATTTTCACACTGACCCCATGAGATATGTTTTATAATCCCAATTTTATAGATGAGAAGCTGAGGTCAAGTAGCAAGTAAGTAGTAGAGTTAAGACTCAGTTGGGATCAACTATGCTTAGATGTCTGGGAGGCAGAATATTGTGATACAGACATGTAATTGGCTTGACTGACTTTATTTGCATATAAAAAAGCACATTACAAGGAGGAGACCTCCTCATATGAACACTTATCTGAGGCCAGAAGGGTGACTAAATGAGTAGCTTTGTTCCAATTAAATGAAAATGGTCACGATATTATTAGTCCATAGCGTCTATTCTGTACTAGACATTGGATAGGTGTTTGTTCCTAATTCTTATACCTTTGATGTTTTCCTGAAAACCTGGGCCAGTACTTCCATGAACAACTGGAACATGTTAATATTTTAATTATTTGTCTTTATATATTTTTTTCTCTTTTAAGATCCATATTTTCAAGGACAAAGATCAAATCTTATAACATGATGCAGAATGATATGGTGGAAGAAAGTGAAATTTTGCAGTTAAACAGATTGTCCCATTTTACAGGCAATGAAACTGAGGATTAATAAAATGAAAGTCACACTGCTGTTAGGCAGAGGAGTATGGATGAGAATCCAGGTTAGTATTCAAAAGCTCACAATATTCCCATGTCCCTCATACCCTTGAATAATGATAAAGGTTTGAACTATATGATGGTGATGATTTTTGGTCCTAATGTGTAGTTGGATCCTTTCTGCACTGATTAAGCACACATCTGGATTTATTGATGTCTTGTAGTTTTGTAGTTTGAACATGGGAAAAATAAATCAGACAGTGGAAGCAGGTATAAAAGAGTAATCATGATATTAGTTGCAGAGTACAGATGTTAAAGGTTCAATTACCTATGTTAATTGTGCTGTAGTGCTTGGCTTTCTGTAAGTGGTGAACTCAGATCCTGGCTGTAGCTTTGATTATAGCAACTCCTTCTTCCTTCTTCCAGATGATGAAATTAGGACTGTGTGGCTTGAGAGGTAATGCACGATCTGACTTAAAATAGTTTCTAGTCAGGTTGGGCTGTGACTGAACATACTACTATGTTAGAGCCTTCTTCTCCCTAGCACATGACAGACATATTTCTGTAGAACCTGATAAAGTGATGTGTAAGCTGGGAGTGAAGACCTATATCACCTAAAGGGAACTCTGAGAGACTAGGCAGCTCTGTGACAAGTGAGCCAAGCATTGGGCTCCAACAGTACCACAAGTCCTCAGGGAACATTCTATGTCCTACAAGTTGGCCAAAAATTCTGCTGTTGATAACTTTTCTGACCTTCTGTGGAGATGATGTGTGCCAAGAATTCTATTTAGAAAAGACTAGAGGGGCATGTTTAATTCTGGTTGCGAAGAAGTGACCGCAGAGACTGGTCCTTGTTGGGGGGCCTGGAGCAGGGTATTATTCCAGTTCAAAAGAATAAATTGGAAATTGGCCTATATACATAGTCATGAAATAGTCTAATGTGTTTTGGAAGAAATCATTTATGAAGTACTGCATTTTTAGGATCTGGTACATAATCCAAACATCAACACAGAATATTTAAATTTATTTAATCATTTATTCTTTCATTCAACAAGTATTTATAGGCAGCCAGCCATTAGGCCAGGCCCTATTCTAAACCACTGAGGCTTAAAGATGAATGAGATACAGTCCTTGCCTTCAAAGAGCTCACAGTCTAATGGAGAGACAGATGTATTATTGGGCAAATATAAAACAAGGTGGAATATTATTAGCAAGTGTAAAACTGCAGGGAATATTATTGGAGTACCAAGAAAGGACCTCTAAAGCAGTCTGGTGTGTGATTGGAATTTCAGGGAGACTTTCTGAAAAAGGTGGCTCTTGTGTTGGGGCTCAAAATAGAGGCTATAGTATACCTGGAAAAATATAGGAAGAATAATAGTCCATGTAGAGGAGTAGTACAGCACCAAGCAGCAATATGCCTGGTTTTTTTTTTTTTTTTTTTTTTTTTAGAATGTCGTGGGGTTTATTGTTGATGGGGAACAGTTAGGGTGATTATCATATGTCCACAGGCAATCTTCTTTGTCTAAAATCATAGCCATATTGCTCTCTCTTAAATTCTTATTTGATGTGATCTACAGATATCCATAACTTGAGTGCCCAATAATCATTACAACAAAATAACTTGTGCTCTGTTTCTGGATAAAGATGCCTAAGGCTTGGTAAGATTTGTTGCTTTCCACAGGGGCCAGACTACTAAATTAAACAGAAATATAACTGGGGCTACCATTCCTGCATCTTTTAGGTTTTAATGGTGGCATTAATCTTCACCATCCTCCTTGATATATGATACTGTCTTTGACTTATTATCTTGATCTATGTAACAAGAGCAGTTTCAAAGATTTCCATTTGGTTTTCCCCACTATGATAGTCCTGACTCCATAAGCTGAGAATCCAATGTGGGGGTTACTTTAACTGCCTAACGTGTCAATACTAATTATAAGGTCCGTAACTGAGGAATTGACCACTGGCTGGATCCCTTGAACTTGTAAGTTAGACTTCAGCTATAGCTAAATAAACTGCACTTATTACCTGGTGTCTGTAAGCCTCCACTCCATAATGGTCCTTCGGGTCTCTGGGATTTGATGTTAATTCAGACCCTGAATCAGTAGCCTTGATATGTCTGGATATTCCCCCTTCCCCATTGTACTCAGTTACCCAAGTTTATGGCCACAGATTCCATTAGGGAATAACTGGAGAAATTATTACATGAATTTATTGCAGTATTGTAATGCTCTTTCTTTTAGGGATAATTTCAATCAAGTCAAGGGATCCTGGAACTGAAAACTGAGTAAGGGATCGCAACTTTTTTTCTGACTGTAGAAGTTAAGCATCATCATTATTGGCTACTACTGGTCTATTTTGCTCCTATAGATGTCACATTATATTAACCATCTTTATAACACCCTGTGGGTCCAGACCTCTTTCTTGGCTACTTCTCTGTTCTTACATGTCATTATGGTAATTGCAGCACCTTCTCTTCTGGCAGTTAAGTACCCCCACATCCCCTCTAGTACTTCGGAGCCCCTTCATCTCCCATAACTACTAATGAGCTTAGTACTGTGATTGCCTCTTCTACAGTCAGCCCCAGCTTATAAAGGAGAGCCACTATAAATTTCTGTGATACTCTTGTCCCTCCCACTACTGCATTTTAGTGGACTTAGTGAATGATATGTTCTCTAGGCTTTACCATAGAACATAATCTGGCCTTTTAATATATTCATTCCAGTATGCTCACTTCCCTTAGTCTCTTTATTTCTTCCTCACAAACTATCAACAGGGGCAACGCAAGCATTTCTGTTTCTCTCAGCATTGGCCATAGTTTGAGTGAGCATTCAAACATCTCTGGAGCTTTACGTCAACTATTAGATCTTCAGTGCTATTCACTATGTCGGCTCTTCCACTTCAGGAGATGAGAGACTCTTTGTTAGCTACCAAAGATAGGCTCTAGCTCTCACATATAGCTTTTAATGGACTGTTAGTGACAATTTCTCATCATTCCTCTGTAGGGCAGCAGAACAATTTAGAAGTTATGGTTATTCTTGTAGTTATTGTTATCTCACATCTTTCAAATGCCTAGATTGCTTCATCTGCAAGGATGTTTACTCCCACTCAGACATTTTCCCAAGTAATCACTAGTGACATCTCTAGCATTTGAGTTACTAACTTGTGCCAGGGACTATCTATTCCCCACTTACCATTTTGGATGGCATTCTGTTCGTCTTTGGATGATGAGTAAGCCAGTCTCATGTTCTTATGTTACCATCCATTTTCTCAGACCACCCTTAGTATCACTTGCTTTAGGTCATGCCTACTAAGAAGCAGATGTCAAGATGGAATTAGGATTTCTTGGGAAAAGGAGCTGGAGAAAGTGGGGATGACCTTCAGACTACATACAGGACTAATATCTACAGAATGTGAGAGAACAAAAAAGTAGATTGGGAGGGGGAAGTCTTACACTGCAGCGCGATTGCAAGAAAAGTTCACCCAGGCTAATGAGGAGTCCTCAAGCAACATCGCCTATTGTAAGATCCCTACATCTTGCCAGATTAGGCCTGCCTGAGTGCCCTGCCAAGCTCAGCCAATGTTAGGGAGTAGCCTACCAGAAGTGTGATCTAGGTGTGAAAACAGTCCAGAGAGGCAGCATTTGGAGGAGGGGCATTAGCCAATTATTTTCTCAATTGTCAGGCAGAAGTAATGTGAACAGTGCATTTTCATTTCTGTCTCAAGAGTCTCACCACAAGCATACTTTCCAGTGTTCATCAGGGGACAGCTGGTAGATTAGGGCACTGGGCTTGAGGAGGCAGTGGTTGTTTCAGTTTGTAATAGCTTAAGTGGGAGGCATAATAGAGAAGAGGCTGAGACTTGACAGGGTCACAGGACTGATAATGTCCTCATTTACCCTAGCAGAACCAGAGCCAGGTCATGAGCTGCAGGAAAGGTGGGCATGAGAGACTAGTATCATCCAGATCTGGGCCTCATCAACTGCATTGTTACTTTTAAAGAGCGATAGAATCAGGGTTAGAAAGTCAGTATGGGGTAACTGGTTTAAAGTTTGGTATTTGGAATCAGCTATACCTGGGTCTACATCTCAGTTTATTTAAATTAAACTGTAAAATTAAAATAATAGTGTTGATCCCAAAGAAATGTGGTGATGAGGATCAAGTAAGATAATCTACAAAAAGCTTTAGCATAGAACACAACACATTGCACTCATTAGACTTGTATTGTAAAAAATGTCCAACAGTTAATCAAAGACTAGAACCATTTCACAACTATGAAAGTGAAAGAAACAAGGCAGTGGAAACAAGGAAGATATGCAGTGTAGTCAGAATATTTAATTGATCACATTCTCTTGCTAGGAAGTTTCTTTTTGAAGATGGGCAGGTCAGGATCTCTTTATCTGCAAGATTATTCTTGGAATCTAGTAACTGAATTTAGAGCAGTGAACGAACTGGTTTAAAAGCTCTGGGCTAGTAGAACTTACATTCTAGTGGGGGAAGTCTGTGTGCATGCTCTCTTCTGCAGAAACCCTTTCAATCTGCATCAGAGAAGCTCTTGGCAAATATTAGTTCAGTTGGGAGCAGGCAGGCTATATGTGGATTTCAAGAAGGGTAGGTGAGAGAAAAATCCTCCCTTGCAATGCTCATGGGTTTTATCAGAATTTTTTTCCTTCTCAGTACATAATATAGTAGTTAAATGTGTGAGCTCTGCCCAGATTTGCATTTTGCATTTTGCAGTCATTATGTCCTGGGCAAGTTACTTTGCTGCATGGATCACATTTACTCTTCCAAATCTGTTCTCCACTCTTCTCCACCTTGTTCTGTAACCTGGTGGCTGGCTTCTGGGGACTGCGTCACCAACTTCTCTTGCCCTATTTTTCCTCTGGGTCTGCCAATAGGAGTTGCTTCAGGAGACCAGAGAGAGGGAGGAGAGAGATTTCAGGATATTGATTCTCCTAGCCAACTGCCTGCCAGGCCGCAGTTGGACAGTAGCAGTGTCCTATCAAAAGCTGTTGGCTGGTCTTGCAGTGTCCTACCCTAAGATACTTAAGGGCATCCTGGTGGGATTAACCCCTCGCTGTTAGATTTCCCCTAACCTCACCCACAGCTTTGTAAACAGTCCCTCCATGAAACTCTCCTTACTTATCCCTTTTAAGGGTGCCATCCTTTCCCCACTGGGATGGCTCTCCACTAGTACAATTGCTTTTCACCTCTAAATAAGTTTCCTCATTTATAAAACAGGGATAATAATAGCACCTATAACATAGAATTCTTTTAATGATTAAATGAGGTAATGTAGGTAAAATTTTTAGCATAGCGCCTAAAACATAGTAAGTATTCAATGAATGTTAGGTGTCATTATTGTTGTTGTTATTATGATTATCATTTTTGGGGACCTAGACATTGGGACTGAAATAAGAATACTGAGAGCTGGGCTTCTGACCAAAATCTCCACTCAAGTCAAGATACTTGGCAGCATGTAAGTGAAATCAAAGTTCGAGTCCCACTAGGCCCATTACACGATACATCCACCTTTGCTGATACTCTTGTGACTGACATGACTCACAGCAGGATAGTTCTGATCATCATAATTTCTGAGTGCATTTATAAAGACAAAGGTTAGTGCTATGTATCCCTCGATGCCAATTAAAGTAATTTAGAGAAGGAATTCTTAATCAGTAGCATGAGGTAAAGAAAAAACATAAGAAGGCATTACTACAATTTAGAGAAGCAAGGCCTATTTCATCCTAAATGCTATATAATTCCTGAATATATAATTTATTACAGTGAAAAAAAAGCAATACCTAAAATAGATACTGCAATTCATCCACATTATCTGCGTAATCATTCTCATGGCCTCACCATGGGTCGGATCAGTTAGTTTATTTGGTCATTTAGGAGATAATATGAGGCAGGGTTGTAGATTTTATCTCCCACTGAGAAATATTCTATTCCATGATTGAAAATTGTATTCATAGCCTGATATTCTAGTTCCAAATTCCTGAGGATGATTCAAGAGGAATGGAAAGAAAGTGGAGGGGTTGGGGGCATTTGGTATTTATCAATTTGAACAAGAGGAAGAAAACTTCAAGCACATTTTTTTCTGGAAGTGGGTGAATAATATTTTATTCTGTAAAAGGTTAACATTTTTTATATGTGAATGCAATAAATTGTCATGTAAGGAAAGAACAATGTAACAAGCATACAAGTTTTAGTAATGCATGGTTGGTGTCTGTATTAGTTTACTAAGGCTGCCATACCAAATTACCTCAAACTGGGTAGCTTAAAACAACAGAAATTTATTCTGTCACGGATTTGGAAACTAGTTGCTCAAAATGAAGTTATCAACAGAGCAATGCTCTCCCTGAAGGCTCTAGGGGAAGATCCTGTCTTGCCTCTTTCCAGCTTTTGGTGGTTGCTGGCAATCCTTGGCTTTCCTTGGCTTGTATCAGCATTGACTCTGATTTCTGCCTCCGTCTTGACGTGGCTGTCTTCTTTCTGTGCCTGTGTCCTACTTTACATACGCGTACCAATCATGTTGGACATAGGCCCGCCTTAATCCAGTATGACCTCATCTTAACTTGATTATATTTGGAAAGACTCTACTTCCAAATAAGGTCGCATTCACAGATACTGAGTAGACATGAATTTGGGGGGAACACTAGTCAGCCCGTTATATTGTCTGCTACCCTGACTACTCAAGTGTTAGTTCATCTCTTCGTGGCTCTTTTAATCTTTTTTTTTCTTTTTTGATGCTTGATTCCTGTCTTTTTAGCCAGTTTTTTTTCTTTTCTGTTTGTCTGCTTGTCTGTCCATCTTTTCCTTCCTTCCTTCCTTCCTTCCTTCCTTCCTTCCTTCCTTCCTTCCTTCCTTCCTTCGTCTCTCTCTCATTCTCTCTCTCTCTCTCTTTCTTTTTTTTAAATTTGATTTCCTCATTTGGAGATTATCCAGCAGACAGGCTCTTTTTGTGGGGGAAGTGTTTTGTCTCATCCCCTTCACCCTGGTTCATGGAATGTAGATTCATATTTTCACTATCGCTTTACTACATAGAGGATATGGGTTGGCAGGGAAAGGAGGAGATTTCAGTGAATGATGAGCCGATGGCAGCCTTCTTCACATGGTGTTTTACAGTTCAGACCTCAGTGAGATACCCTACCAGGTAATTCCCAGTTCTCTGTTTCCCACCCACCACTTCTTCCTTCTCTGTGTTCTCTTCCCTGAAGCGACTCCCCAGAGGACACCCTTGGCAAACAGAAGTCTATTCGACCCCACTTAATATGTCACTTTAAAAATTCCCATAATTCCTTCCCATTGCTCCAGCATACATAGGTTTAAAATAATTAAACATGTAGAACTGATGGATTGTTAGGCAGAGAGGAAATACATCAGCACAGAGAGAGAATCTTCTACTTTTTCAACCTCTCTCTGCTCAGCTTCTTCCTTACCCTTCCTTAAGTAAGGGAGAGTTGCCAAACTGTTCAGAGTCTGGGATAACTGATTGGTGATCTGATGATCAGGGTTACTGTGTCCATGCTCACACACTCTGTGCTCCTCCATTGTGCGGCCGGTGCAGTGAGAAGATCAGATGCTGTCTGGTTGTTCCCCTCAAAGCATACCTGCTCTTATCGGTCATCGCTTTGATTTCTATACCATATGACTGGCCAGAAGATGGTAAGAGCCTCATCTGTGTTAGAGGTTAGGGATAAGAAGAGGCTCTGGTTAGTTGTTTAGACTATGCTGCATATGCAGTCCAACCTAGTTTTACTTTCATTTTGCACTGGAGGTGATTGGGCAGGGCTAAGTAAATCAAAAAAAAAAAAAAAAAGCAAAACCCCCAGCACTTTGTACTTTCCTTTTATGTATGTGTATGTGTGTGTGTGTGTTTAGGGGGGGTGCCCTCTGAGGAACCTCTGAGGAGGGGTGATTGTCAGAGCAGAGTATACATATTTTGAATCCTTTAGCTAAATGTCATCAACACCACAGCATCACTTCTAATGAGTATGTTATAGCAATGTCTAAAATAAGAGAGCTGAGTTTATTTGTTGACTTAACTTATTCATTAGTTCAAACAATTGGGAATTGTCCACATTGTAGTAGTGCATGGTGTGTTCTAGTCAGGTCATTTCAAAGGTGATACTACATTACACTGTTACAAGAAATATGAGGCATGTACTTCCAAAGCAGCTTTGTACTTATTCATTGCACTTTTGGGCAACAAAAGAGAGTATCATTTCACAGTGGCTTTGACTAATGTGTTACTAGCAAGTCATTAGAGTCTATTGCATGTATCTCTGTATACTACTTCATTTTTACAGGACACAACACTGTCTTAATAGTGATGTTAATGCAACATTTCTTATTAAACTATTCAGTAACTAGCTTTGAGGCTGAGGCGATATCTTAGATCCTAAGTTATTAACTGAAGGTATTTTGGACTCTAGTTCTTTGTTTTACCAAAGAGAAAGGTTTGTATAATTATGAGAATCTAATTTATGAAAGGTCTATCACAAGATTATTAGTTAAAACATAATTTGAAAATGTGGTTTATTTCAAGTTAAACAAAAGTATATATTAAATTTCAGATATCTTTCAAATTGGTAGGACTCTTAACCACCCTTAATGCATTGGCTAAAAAAAGCTAATTTAAGAATCCTGATGTATACAATTTTGACATAATAAAGTAATTGCTTGCTTTATTTCATAATAAGAGTATAAGATTTTTAAGGAATTATAATCCTACTTAAATCCAATTTAGTAATTTGGTTACTCATTTAACATTTTTATTGTTCCAAAAGAACACAGGCTGATATAAAGATTATTAAAATATATATAATTATATATATAAAAATATTACAAATATTTTGTTACAGGTCTGATACAATTAATACTGGTAAATTAATATAATCGTGGCTGACAGATTATATATGTATAAATTTTCAATAAATTGAGAAAAAAAGAGAGAAAGATGTTTTTGTGAGACCTTTGTTCCAGAACTTGAGTGGTCTCTGATGCGACAGACTCCTTCTTGTTTTTTCCACAAGAACACGTAGAATTAGTAATTGCTTATCTCTAAGGCTATCTTTGCTGAAACTGATAGTAAAATTCTTATGTGACTTTTATTTCCAAGTATATATGTACGTCTGATAATATGTCGAAGGCAGCATTTCTTAATTATATTCTACCTCTCTATGTCTTTGTCAGGAAATGGAAGAGTAGCTTTATTTTGAATCTAAGGAAGCAATGCTTATAATCGGAGTCCAGGTGAACTTGCCAGAGCGGCAGGGTTAGGGCAGGGGAACTAAAGCCCACAAAAATTAAATACTTATCCATGGTGACCCAAAAAATCATTAGGCCTAAATCCTTTGTTCCTGAGATAAGCCCTCCTTTTGCTTTCATTTATGATGTTATATGCCTCCCTGTGGTACTTTCTGAACGTACCTCTCAGTTCATACTTTGGCATGGCTAAATTTATTGAGGCTGTTAACTGGATCTTGAAATGCACGTTCCACTTTGTGGTGTTAGGCAGATTCAGATGTAAAATCTGAACTGGGTCCTTATGGCCACGCACTGACTTTAATTCTTTTGGACAACTTCGACTTGATATCACTGGAAATTCTTTTCACGGATCATGAGCAGCATGTGATCCCCAAACTCTTCTCAGCTCATTACAAACTTTCATCTCTCCTAGGGCATCTGAACTTGGTAATTTTTTCCCATTTATGCTTAAGCATTGAAAAAAACACTTAACTGTATGAAAACAAGGTTACAAAGGAAATAGAAAAATATATTCACAAAGTGCTTGTACTGCTTTTTCTTGGCTTACTTGCACAAGGTGAGTTAACTGCAAAGTTACCAACTCACTGCTAATGAGATTGTCTGAAATCTGCCAGCCCACCCCATTCTTGCTTCAGAGGGGTCCTGTGCTACCAAAGTTTTTCTCATGGCACAAGCATTGTTCTTCCTTATATCCATGGCTATGTCTGTTAAGACCTTTTATACAATAGCCTCAGAACTCTGGTTGCAATTAGAGTTTTGATTAGCTGTCAGTGATGTCATAGCCATGGCTATTTTAAATCCACTGTGCTAAGTGTTTTCCTTTTCTTAATGTACTGTAGAAATTCCATTTCTTGACAGCAATAAGACACTTCAGGCAGTGTGTTTCAGGGCCAATATTGCACTTCTCATGGAGTTAAGACACTTGGCCTTCAGCCTCATGACTTACAACACAATCTGAGTTATGCTATAATCACCCAGATCTATACATGGCCTGTTGTGTTTTATTGCTTAAATGGAACCTGTTCCAGTGCCTCATCAACTGACAAGGTGGGAATATAGCCCCAAATGACTGTTCAGATTCCCACTGGGAGTTGCATTTGGTCAGATCTTCAGCATTTCAGGGGTTGCACTGAAATTCTGAAGGCCTTTGGTACACTTACCACACAGCAGAAATCAACCCTCCAGCATCTCAGGTCTCGCTGCCAGACTGCCCAGCTTAGGTTGCCAAATATCTCCCCTCAACACATTTATTGAACTTTAAAACAGCAGAACAGCATTGAATGAAGTCCAGTAATTTTTATAGGATATATTTAGTCACTAGACTTTGAAGACTCTTCCAACATTAATTATAAAGTTTCTGTGTCTGGATAACATATTGTTAACAGTTATTTTGCAAGTGCTAATGGCAAGATGGAAGATTTCCAATAATTTTATTGAGGAAGTAGCAATTAAAATGAGCACTATAGGGTACATACAAAATAAAAATAATCTTGCAAACATGTCACTGTACTTTATGACAAAAATGGGGATATACTTACTCCTTATTTTCAAATACATATGATTTTTGCATTTCCACCTCTTTTTGTTAGAGAATCAAGTGATCTCTTTTGTTTGTTTGTTTGTTTGTTTGTTTGTAATATTTAAAGACAATGTAAAATGCCAGTGCTGCAGGCTGGTTTGATATTATTTACCACAACATCATGAAATTACTTAAAGACAAGTTGTTATCCATATTTCTTTCAATAACAAATATCACTAAAATGAGATCATTGGCTTCGTGTGACAATTTATGACTCTGGAAATGCATGAGCTGTTATTTCTAAAGACTTTCAAAGACCTTATCAAGTATAGTTTTCTCTCCAGAGTTCTCTTGTATGACCACCCATCTTCCAAACTCACCCTACCACAGTCAGGCAGCAGCTTTGGGTTGTTAACCTGTCAGAACACCGAGAGCAGGATGATTGACAGTGGGAAGCAACAGGCGAGATGGAGAGTCCTCCAGTAGATATGGTATCAGAGGCAAGACAGAGAGTGCTAAAGGGACTTTCTCAAGGTCATACAGAGGGGGAGTAGTAGATGGTGCATGTGGACTCTGGGTCCGGGAGTGTAACATCTTCATTATATTATTTCTAGTCATTTTAAAGTTAAAGCACAAATTATTGGTTGCAGAATCAATTCCTCTAGAATCAAAATGAACTAATTTTCTGTCAGTTTGCTGCTATTATATTTTGGAAGGGATTTTAAACCACGAGTTACAGCTGCTTTCCAGCTTTACTTGATCACTACTTCTTTATTTAGGCATTTCCTGACTGCTGTATAACCTATGCCTGGGTTTCTCTCATTAATTTGGAGAAATTATTATTTTCTTTTTACCTGAAGTACAATCTATATTTTCCATATTGGTTTAAATCTGTAATTTGAATGCTTATCAACATTGGCTAATGATATCAAAATTATGCTGTAATATAAGTACTTGAGATTTTTTACTAAAATATTTTCCTTTCGGTTCTGCTTTTCTGGAATTGATGTATACTTTCCTTGGTCTTCCTTCGTGGACCATTTTTTTTTTTTAAACATCCTTTTCTCTGAAGGATCAGAAAAGAGCAGTGAGATCAGGAAGTAGTTCTTCTCACTCAGAAATAATAAACATACAGAAAATGAAGTTATTCAGTTTTTCATCCACTTTTGCTAAATCAAAGTATTTTATAAAAAACATTTTAAAGGGTCAATTCAGAAAGGATTTTCTATTTTCTTTTTTTTAACTTAGGTAGGTATTTTTAGAATTAATTCTTAATTTTCATATTACTTTATTTACTCATTCTTATGAATCTTAAATATTAAACCAGATTATTAGATTAATTTTTAGCTTTTTAAGCTCTTTTGTCTAGTAATACATTAATGGCATAGAAATTTCAGTTAAATAATTCATTTCTAGAGATTCCTGCTCTAACCAAAAAGCAAATACTCTTTTAGGCTGCTGTCCTTTGGGAGGATTTGGTACTTATTGATTTATTACTTCTTATGAGAGGATTTATTTTTGATATTTGTTGCTTAGTAGATATTCTCGCTTCATATTGTTGAATATATTACTTCTTCGTAGAGGACAAAGCATATCCTTTTTGTTTTATGCTTAGTGTTTTATATTATATTTTTATCTAACGATGCTTCCCTCTCCCAAATTGCTTACAAACTGGTGGAAATTTGAAGTTATGTATTGAATTCATGACATATATTTTTTTTTATTTAAGAAAAGTAATCCCAGTTCTTGATTCACAGAAGCCCTGCGTTTAGAATTATTGGTTATATGTAAATTACATTGAAAAAAATTTTTCTGATCTTCCCAGCAATCATTAAGAGTGAGCATGAAAGAGGGACAAGCTTCAATATATGAACCAATATCAGGGAGTAGATGGTAAACTTTCAGTGAATTTAAGCATAAAATATCACTTTTCAATTTGGCTAACATAACTCAAAGAATAGTATAAAATTAATTTTTAAACATAAGATTTTAAAACTGGAAGTAAAACTTGTATAGAAAGAATTTAATTGCTGAGATGACTTTGGAAAATAAAATAGTTTTCCTGTTGGTGGTTGGGCCCCTTAGGAGCCAATTAGTGAATTCTTAATCAAAATTATGCATCAGGTCCTGAAACAGTTAACCTCCAAGAGGTACAAATTATCCCCAGAATGGATGTAAGTACTCTGTAACTGAATGAGTGTCGTTAAAAAGAGTGTAGAATAATTGTTACTTATACAGGAGTCACTGGAAAAAACAGGATTTATCTGTTACTGACACTGAAAGTTTTTATGAACACTCCAGAAATCTTGATTCTTTCCTTTTTATTTAATTCCATGTCCTCATGACTCTGTAGCTGTCCTATCAGATATTAAGAACCAAGGTTTGGACGAGACCCAGTATAATCAATGAGAGGCAAAGTCCTCTAGAGTTTGATGCTTTTGGCTTAAAAGACTGACAGATCTGAGTTTGATTACTGCCTCTGCCTTCCTTTCTATGCAAATTTGGAAAATCAGGTGTATATGATTTCCTTTTACTATATTGCTTCTAGATGGAATGGTAAGACAGTTACAGGGACCAAAAGGTCGGACCACATTTTCAGGATATATTAAAAATATGAAATATCTTATTTTTGTTTTTTATGGAAGGAACTCTTTATAACAATAACCTACCTGTTTCATGATCTTGTCAAATTATCTATGCAGAAAATTTTTGAAAATGCTCTTATTGAAAGTGTGCTAGCTATGGCAAAAAACTTCTAGATGATCGACAAAAGCTTTTCTTCTTCTTCCAAGGCATACAGCCAGATGACATTCCCGAGATTGTCTTACACTTACACTTAGTGATGTGTAACATTTCTGAGCCTGGTGCATAAAAACCATGATAGATTCTCTATGCTCTTTTTCTTCACATGACTTGATGCAGTATGGTAACCTTGGAAGATGTATGTTAAGCTTGTGGAGTCACAAGATGGAAGGATCCCAGGACTCTGAATCAGTGCCCAAGGTAAGCCCCAGTTAATCAGAACACTCATTTTGACTGTACATGAATGAGAAATAAGTGTGTGAACCATTATAAGCTTTGTTTTGTTTTGTTTTGTTTTTACAGCAGCAAGTATTACAAATATTACAAATATTACAAGTATTACAAATATTCTGCCTAATTAGAATCTGGGTTAGAATTTATTTTCTTTTACAATTTATTGTTTATAAAAATTAGAAGTGCTGTTTGTCAGCTTTCAATGATGTCATTGCAAATGAGCGAGTTTATATTGAATAAGTTTATCTGTCTGACCATATTGTCACTACACTTATTTTTACTGTTTTCTGCCAACCCTGAATTTTCTAAAATACACAAACAAACTAGTCTAATTTCAATTGTCTTTCACCAAGGCTACATATTCCCCTGTACCTACCCTGCCACTGGAATTCTTCCTAAAATGAAACAGCAACAGAATAGAGGTCAAGAACTTAGAAGGATTCATATGGGGAAAATCAGGTACAGCTTGATTTAATATCAATATTTCATGTGTTCGGAGAGTGGAGTTTCAGGCTACAAGATAACAGCCCATCATTTTTATGCCCTTCCATCTGTGAAAAGCTGTTCCTCAAAGCATAGTATATGAACAACATAGCAGCTTTTCATTTTAGGCACCACATTTTGAAAAAAGAGAGATCTTTTGATGCATAACCAGACTCTGAGGATAATTGAAATCTATGGAGTTTTAGGACCAGGCTCATAAAGAATGCAGCTTTCTCCCTGAGATATATTGCTGGGGAAAGGTACAGAACACAAATCTTCAACATAATGAAAACTTTGCCTTCTGCAAAGGTTATACCATCTACTATCTGCCAGTGGAAAAACACGTTTGCACATTTAAAAGACAGTAGAATAGGAGGAGCTATAGGGATAGTATAACAGCCTAAAAGGAGAGGCCTGGTGAGGGAAGGTCATGAATGGGTGGGACACTCTATAGTAGTGAAAATACTTTGAATGAGACTACAATGATGAATACATGTCACTGTACATTTTTCTAAACCCATAGAATGCACAATACCAAGAATGCTTCCTATTGTAAGCTGTGAACTTTAGGTGATTATGATGTGTCAATGTAAGCTCATCAGTTGTAATGTACCATTCTAGTAGGGGATGTTGATAATGTAGGAAGCTTTGAATGTGTGTGGGGCAGGGAGTAAATGGAAAAATCTCTGTACCTTCATCTTAATTTTGTTGTGAACTTAAAAGAAATAGTTTTTACAAATTTTTAAACAAAATCAAAGATGTAATGCATTTAAATTTACAGGGTGAAGTTTTATTTAAAAAGTATAAATAATAATAATGGAATAATAATGGAAACATGACATACTAGAACTTATGGGATATAGCAGAAGCAGTTCTAATAGGAAAGTTTATAGTAATAAAATGACTACATTAATAAGCAAGAAAGATCTCAAATAAGCGACATAATTCTATGCCTTAAGGAACTAGAAAAAAAAAACTGAGGCCAAAGTTAGCAGAACATTAATTGAATGAATGAAAATAATTATATGATCATATCAGTAAACATAGAAAAAGCATTTGACAAAATTCAACATTCACTCATGATAAAAAGTCTTAAGAAATTAGTCATAGGAAGAACATATCTCGACATAACAAAGAACATATATGACAAGCTCACAGCTAACATCAAAGTCAATGGTGAATGGTTGAAAGCTTTTCCTTTAAGATCAGGAATAAGACAAGGACACCCTTTCTCTCTACTCCTATTTAACATAATACTGGAAATTCTAAGTAGAGCAATCAGACAAGAAAAGGAAATAAAAGGTATCAAAATTAGAAAGGAAGAAGTAAAATGGTTTCTATTTGCAAATGACATGATTTTATATAGAGAAAATCCTAAAGACTCAACCCAAAAACTGTTAGATCTAATCAATGAATTTAGTAAAGTTGCAGGAAACAAAAGTAACAGAAAAATCAGTAGCATTTCTATATGCTAACAATGAATTTTTTTTAAATAGACATAAAGATACCAATACCATTTATAACATCAAAAACAACAAAATAATTAGAAATAAATTTAACTAAGAAGGTGAAATATCTCTACTCTGAAAACTACAAGATGAAAGAAATCAAAGAAGACACAAATAAATGAAAAGGTATCCCATGTTCAGGGATTGGAAAATTAATACTGATAAAATGTAAGCCACTTATAGATGCAATACAATTCCTATCAAGATTCCAATGGCATTTTTTACAGAAGTAGAAAAAACGCTCCTAAAATTAATACAGAACCAGAAAAGACCCCATAAGCCAAAGAAATTCTGAGAAAGAAGAACAAAGGAAGCATCACATATCCTGATTTCAAGCTGTACTATGAATCTATAGTCATCAAAACATCATGTTTCTGGCATAAAAACAGACAAATGGAACAATGGAACAGAATTGAGAACCCAGAAATAAATGCAAGCATACTCAGTCAACTAATACTTTTCAAAGGAGCTAAGAATACTCAATGAATAAATGACAGTCTCTTCAATAAGTTGTGCTGGGATAATTGGATATTCACATGTAAAGGAATGAAACCGGATCCATATCTTACATCACCCACATGAATTAACTCAAATTGGATTAAGGATTTAAATATAAGACCTGAAACCATAAAACTCTCAGTAATAAAATTCCTTGACATGAGTCTTTGATTTTTTGCATATGATACCTGAAACACAAGCAACAAAATAAAAATAAAGTGAGGCTATCAAACTAAAAAGCTTCTGCACAGCAAAAGAAACTATCAATGAAGTGAAAAGACAACCTATAGACTGGGAAAAATATTCGCAAGCTATATATCTGATAAGATGTTGATGTCCAAAATATATAAAGAACTCATACAACTCAATAACAAAATAAAAATAAAAATAATCCAATTAAAAAATGGGCAAAGGACCTGAATAGACATTTTTCCAAAGAAGATATATAAATAGTCAACAGGTGCATGAAAAGGTGCTCAACATCATTAGGGAAATGTAAATTAAAACCGCAATGAGCTAGCACCTCACTCCTGCTAGACCATCATCAAAAAGACAAAGGATAACAAATGTTAGCATTGTATGTGGAGAAAAGGGGACTATTGTGAACTTATGGTAGAATTTTAAAGTGATACAGCCTTTGTGGAAAATAGTATGAGAGTTCCTCATGAAATTATAAATAGAACTACTATATGATCCAGAAATTCCTCTTCTAAAAATATATCCAAAGGAAATTCAAACACTAACCCAAAAAAGTATCTGCACTCCCATGTTCATAGAGGCATATTTACAGTAGCCAAAAAACATGGAAACAACCTGAGTATCTCAATGGGTAAATGGGCAAAGAAGTTGTAGTAGGTAGGTAGATAGATAGATGATGATAGATAAATAGATAGGTGATGATAGATAGATAGATAGATAGATAGATAGATAGATAGATAGATAGATATAGATATAGATAGATCATTATTCAGCCATAAAAAAAAATGAGAAAATCCTACCATTTACAACCACATGTATAATAAACCTGTAAGGCAGTATGCTAAATGCAATAAGTCAGAGAAAGACAAGAACTATATGATCTCATTTATATGTGGAATATAAGAAAAAATAAAATCGAATTCTTAGAAAAGATCAGACATATGGTTACTAGAAGCAGAGGGTGGGGCATAGGGGAATTGAAGGTCAAAAGGTACAAACTTCCAATTTTAAATAGTAGGGATGTAATGTACAACATGATGGCTACAGCCAACACTGATGTGTGATATGTAGGAAAGTTGTAATGAGAGTAAATGCTAAGAATTCTCATCACTGAAAACTCTCTTCTTTTCTTTCTTTTTATTATATCTATATAAGAGAATGGATGTTAGCTGAACTTATTGTGATCATTATTTTATAATATATGCAAATGAAACTATATTTTAAACTTAGACAGTGATGTATGTCAATTATTTTTCAATAAAACTGAAAAAAAAATTAAAAGGAAGTCAAAAATATAATACATTTAAATTTACAGGATGAGCCTAACATTTCTCTTTCAATTATTGGTAAGTCAAGCAGCAAAAAAAAAAAAAAAAAATCAATAAATATATATAGATAATTTAATTAATAACCTCAATCTAAAAGACATATGTAAAACCCTGAATGCAACCATTTGAGAATATGGAAGAGTTACAAAAATTAATCAAATACTAGGTCATAAAGCACATATCAACAAATTTCAAAAAATATTACACTCATCACATGCTTTGAATACAATATAATTAAGAAGTCAATAACAAAAAGATAGAGTGTTTTCATATGTTGGAATTTTAAAAACATTTCTAAATAATTCGTGGTTCAAAAGATAAAGTATAATGGAAATACAGAAATAACTTGGAACAATAATTAAAAAAACACATAGAACTAAAACTAAAAATATAAATTTACAAGGTGAGGTTTTGTTTGAAAAGTATTAGTAATAATAATAATACTGATAAATACCATTAAATCAAGTACCACTGTAAAACAGCAAAGCATAAAATAGGAATGGATCCATATTTTCTTATTTCTAGCAGAATTCTTAGAATAATGAAAATCACTAGAAGAATCAGAGGTCTTTATCTCTGTCTAGCTTCCTATCACTTCTGTGGCATTGTAGGAAGTATCAAGGCAAAACTTGTACCAAGGTTCTCAGGTACCATCCCCATCAGAGACTCATTAGGCAGGTATCTAGCTTCCTATTAAGGCACTCAAAAGTACTCATAGCAACAAAAAAACCAATCAGTCTGAGATGGCTCTTGCAGCTCCAAGCTTGTGGATAGAACAGTTGCTTCCTTTAGTATACTTTTGCAATCACGTTTTACCATGGGAAGGCCTCTCTCTGTGATGTCCATGTGAATAATTCATTTACTTCATAATTCATATAGGAGCATCTTTTCAGAAAAGTAGCACATTTGTTGAGTCATACCTAAATCATAGCAACATAAAAATTTCAACAAGAATACATTTTTAAATGAATCACCTTTCTCCCAAAGATAATTTCATCGCATCTCTCTATTATGAATTATAAGCTACTTCAAAATGTTATTCAGGGGAATCATAGAATATCCTTTTTAAAAAGCTTCTTAAGTATGAAGAGGTAGATTTCTGAAATGTTTTTTTTTTTTTTTGAGTCACCATTTATCCATTCATTTATTCAACTTTAACTGAACCCCTAGTATATTCTAGGACCCGGCTACTATAAACCTTCAAGGAATAAATAAATAATAAACAAACAAGTAAATAAATAAACCAAAATAGCTGACTATTGTTGGATATCATGAAATGGTATGAAGTGCTGAATATCCATGGTTTTGTTTAATCCTCACAATAATGGTATAAAGCCAGTAATAGTAGGGTCCTTGTTTTCCAGATAAGCAAACTGAGGCATAAAGTTAAGTTACTTACCTAAGCTAGTAATATCTCCAATGGTCTCCTCTGGGATATTACTATATACTCTGTTGGAAGGGAAAATTGGGCCAAGCAAGTAATTTGAAGGTATCAAGAGTGCATAAGGCGGAGCATAGCAGAGGGAGAGAACAACTGTGCCCTGCATAAGTGGAAAAAAGAGGTGCTGTCATACAAGGGTTGCTGGATGGATGTTCAGAGACAGACATTGCAAGCAGAGGGGAATTGTTTTCAAACCCAAAAAGGTATGAGATGATGCACCAGTGATGAGATTCTCAGCATGGAGATTAGGCTGAGAAGTAGGTAAAAGCCAATGGTTAAGAATGCTAAATGTGTAACACATTGAAAAGGTCCTTAAGCAGAGATGCTGGGTAGATTTTGCCTACTCTCTGCAACCCCAACGAAACTGTTTGTATTACAGAGAACAGACAGAAGGGGGGCAGCGTTGATGCATGGGCAGAATGACGATCTTTGTACTTTCATTTTTTGTTTTGCTTCTGAGGGTATTATTTCAGAAGAAAGAATGAGATTTATGTCTTCTGGAAGAAGCCATAAATAAAGCATAATGACATCTTCTGTGTATTAAAGGCCTACTATGAGCTAGTCGCTATATTTGAGATTTTGCATATATTATTTTACTTAGTCCTCAGAACTATTTTTGCAGTTGTGCTACATTTGTATTCTACTAGTAGATATCTATAGGGAAAAATATTCCCATTTAATTGATGAGGAAATTGTGGCTCTAAGTGTTTAAAATACTTACCCAAGATAATACAACTCCAAGTAGTCAAAGAATGAGCTCCAATTATGTTCTCAACAAGGAAAGTAGAGTTAGGTGTTTTTTGTAACTTTCCAAATGGCTTCATTGTATAAGATATATAAGTTCTGGCATGTCTGGTTTTTAGAAAGTCTCAATATTTTTGTAATTACACTTAATATTTGGCAAACATTGGTCAGGATGGATTTTTACTCTTCCCCTTTTCGAAAATAATTTTGCAATTGCAGTATATTCATATTGCACCAAACTCTAAGGGAAAATACCAGTGACACAGAACAACTCTTTTAGATTAATAGAACCCCACATGGCAAATCTAAAGAGATTGTGTAGTGCTATCACACAAACACATTTTTTATATTCAGTTCTGGAATTACACACTGACTGCTTGCCATTCTCTGCAGTGGGAGTTCAGGCAGCATCCAGCCAAGCTAAAATAGATTTTGTAAAATCAAATTGATTTTTTTTTTTGTATTTGCCCTCAATGTAGCACCATTTCTCATATACTTGAAGCTGACCTAAGTTTGGGAAATTTGCCAATCAATTGTTCAGGCTTCTTTATTTTATAACCCATAGAATACTACTGACCAACACAGGAAAACATCTGTTATAAAGAAAGCCAAAAGCTACTAAGAATTTAATAATAGATGGTCACCTTATCCTTTTTTATAGGCACTCCAAAGTTGAATATTAAATTCAATCAACTCAGTTATCTTTAATTAATTACACTCTTCTATGGGTTGATGCCTCACTTTGTCCAAATTTTTATAAGGTAAAGAGAATAATTTGCCTAACGATTTCAGCATTTGGAGTAGAGCTGGGGAGAGGGGGTTAGCAGATACAGCACCACTCTTTTTCACTCCTTAGCAGAGGGTTGAAGTTCAGCCAGAGGTCTTGTATAATAGGAGTTTTTAGAGGATATTTAGTGAGGTCCCTATTGGAACGTTATCTATATTGCAAACAACCGTACATCATTTAGTAATCGTGGGCAAGTTTCAGCTTGGGAAAAACCTCATGCTGATTAGCTTTATGTAAAATGGAGAGATCCCAATTTTGAGGATGCCAACATACTTTTATTCTATCAAATCCCACATGTCAGGCAGGATTATCTAGTGGAGGAGTGGAGGTAGGGGAAAGGGAGAGAAGCTCTCAGCCGTCCCTGGATACCAGGAGGTTTTCACACTCCCTTCTTGGCTAGTGTATAAAATGAGGGGGTGGTCTCCATAGTCTCCAATGTCTTTCAAAGCTTTAACATGCTGTCTTCTTAAACCCTGTCACTTGTTCTCTCAACATGAAGGTGAGACTTGAGCTGTTCATCCTGAATGGCCAGGGAAAGTTTCCAACAGTTTACCTGCTGCTGTCGTCATGAGGACAGGGCTCAATCCTCCATGCTCCTTACATTTGGATGCAGCTAGTACCACTCCCATGCAGCCAATGGGTGCTTGCATATGCAGAAATGGCCTGCCTACCCAAACTGGGCTGCAGTCCTCCATTTTTATTATTTTAGTTTTATAACAAATTTGCTTTGGTCTGCTAATTTGGTGGCTTTTAATCTTTTGGAGACATAACCCATAGTAAAAAACAAAAATACATTTGATGCATAGCTATGCACAAACACAATTTATATGAAATTTTCACAAAACAACCCATAACATTATTCTATTTGATGCCCTTTGATATTTTTTCTATTTTATTTTCTTTTGAAAAAGTGCTGATTGTTACCCACTAAATTAATGTTTCACTATAGATAATGACCTACAGTTTGACAAGCATTGGTCAGACCATTTTAACTGAGTTAGACACTTATTTTTATTTCATTTTCTCTTCTCAGAGACAATGCAAAACCTTTAAGGACAAGGACACTGCATGAGAGTGTTCTTGTATTAAAAGCAAATTCAAAATGAAAACTAGAGACATTTCCTTGCAATCAGTATTACTGCAGTACTACAAAAAGCTAGCCTGCATCATCAGCAGGATTACTGCATGTCATCGAGGTCCTGGAATCATACCTGAAATTCACAGTTAGAGAACTTCCACTCAGAACTCAGGTTTTGTTTCTGGAAAATAAGCAGTGATGAAATTTCTCACCATTTCTGGTATTCTCACTCATTTCTGCTCAGTCGTGTTTATTGAACTTCAAGTTATAGCAAGAGAATTTTTCCAAGGCTAGGCACTTATTAGCATGTATGTCTTCTATTTTAAAAAATTTAATTTCTATGCATACTTTGTTACTGAATTGTATCATATCTTTTTCTTCATGCTTTTCACAATTAAAGATATGTTTTTAAGGAAACCAGAAAACATTCACATTTTTAATAATGATTATGGTTGTTGGTGTGCACTTCTTTGATCTGTTATAAAAATTCAGTGGTTGAAAAGCAATCTCAGAAAAATTTCCCAATATTTTTTCATAAATCTTAACTATGAGTTAAGGGTGTTTTATGAGTAGATGACTCGGGGATCAGCATGCTTAAATTCCTTGCACAATGTCAAGCTAGGTATAGAAGAACAACATCCAGGAATTCAGCTCCTAATAAAATTCTCTGTGTAAATAAACCTATTCTATATTAAGGCACTTGATAAGAATCTGAGTGTAATATATTTTTATTTAAGCTTTTTCAGTTTCTGAAAGTGTGACTGGTTATAACATGGTGCTGAAGAGAAAATACAGAGGATCCCTCCATAAACAGTTTCACTACCACAGGCTGTTTTTCTGTATCCTTAATTCACCCATCATTTGTTCATTCTTTCATCAGGTCATCCACAAACACATGTTAAGTGTCAACCATGTGGCAGGCACTACACTTGGCAAAAAAAAAAAGATGGTTGAAGGCATTTAAAGATATATATAAGACATGCTCTTGGTCCTTAAGGAACTTATGAGTCTACAAAGTCATAAATCACTATGATAACAACTGCCAGTTGTTGGCACAGTTGTTACCTGTACTATGTATGTCAGGAATTTAAATAACCAATTTAATAAAGTCAAATAATTAAAGAAAAGACTAAAAAGGTTCTGGGACTACTTTGAAAAAAAAAACAAGGAACCTTGGGATGGAAAATCCAACAAGCTTCCAAACAGAAATATTAGTTAATAGGAATTTAACTTTTCTATAAAAGGTGACTACTCAAGATGTCTACTAAACATTAATAGAAAGAATGTGGGAGGCTTCTGATGAGAATGGAGAGCTGGGGTGACTAATATATATATATATATACATATATATATACACATATGTATATATATATATAATAAAAGGACAGAAATCCTTTGTCTTGAAGTAGTTGTTAAACATTCATGAATTCTTATTTTAATAATAGTTAGGGAGAAATGCAGACAATAATCTTGCCACAATTTTACTGTAAATCTGTATGTCATTAGCAGAAGAATGAATTTTAAATATACATTGACAGATAGCTTTGACCAGTGAGAATGCATAAATATTAAAAAGAAAGGGATCTGATGAGAGGAACATTGGGGAACTCATGAGAAAACTGGATCCCAGTTCAACTCAAAGATTCTAACAACATCAACTGTGGAGAAGCAAGTGCTGAGAAACAATACCTTTCTGAAGGATTCAACCATTAAAAGCAAATTTCATTCCACTGATTGCTCTTCAAGCATAGAAAGCAGAGGACAGATAAAGGCCTCCTGGAATTTCATGCAAGGTTAGCTGACCTTTTTGGTGTATAACAATGAGAAGAGAGAAACAGAAAACACTCACACAGACACTGCTGGAAGGATGCTGACCCAACTAGAAGACTTTGATTCACTGGGAACTCAAATAGTTGACCTAAGATAGTATGCTAAAACAAGTCTCACATGGGGAAATGGAATCTAGCTATCTGATGCATTTACAGTGCACAATTATGTCTCTTTTTGTTGGAAGAAACTCTTATAAATCTCCATTACAAGGCTCAGAAACAGTGATTTACTTTTAGCTTAATTCTTAAATAATATCGGTAACACGTTGAGTTATTAAAGAATCTTCACCTTCCAAAGAAAATAAATGGGTATCTCAAAAAATAAATTCAAAAGCCTAAACAATATGAAAAAATTCTAATTTTGTAGTAACAAAAAAATTAATTTCTGATAACAAGAGGCTTTTCTTTAGCTTAATAAAGTAATATGATGATGATGGCGATGATGATGATGATGATGATGATGATGATGATGATGATGATGAATGGCCAGTATGAATGGAGATTCAGGGACATGAGTACTCATATTTATCTTGCTTATTTCTAGATAAATTAATGGCTTGTATCTAAATAAAAATATGCATTTCTTTTCTTCTAAAGTTCTGCTTCTAAGCATTTGCTTAATCCAAGAATATAACCATAGCTATGCTCAAATGTTGATTTATACGAATGTTTCTTACAGCATGACTTCTAATAGAAAATGTACAAAAGGAAACAGAACAAATGTCACCTATTAAAGGGCTGATTTGGCCTATTCTGGCACCTTTACATGCAGGATACCAGCCTTCATCTTAGGCCATCATCATGTCTTACCTGAACTACTGCAATAGACCCTAAGTCAGATAACTTGAGGCTTCCACACTTGTTCTCCTCTAATACATTCTTCAATAGCAGCAGCACTGATCTTCAATTATAAATCAGATCATCTCATTCCACTGTTTAAAACTGTCTAAGGGCTTTCCATTGTGCTTAAAATAAAATCTGAATTTGTACCACTATTTCAAAGTCCCTGCATGAAATGGCCCCAGCTACTCTTGCTTGTGTGTGTGTGTGCATTTTGTTGTTTATTTTCATTTTATATTGAAGTATAATTTACACATAGTGAAATGCACAGATATAAGTATATAATTTGATGAGTTTTGATAAATATATTCACCCATGTGACAAACATCCTTATTGCGTGCGATAAACATTTCTATCACCCCAGGAAAATACCCTTCTTAGTTAATCCTCACCCTGCTCCCTAACTAAGAGACTATTGTTATGATTTCTATCACATAGATGAATTTTCCCTGTTAATCCCCTGCTTTTGACCACATTTTATGATACTCTTCAGCACTCACTAAACTTCAGTTATGTTGATCTTTGTTTCCTTGAACAAGCTTCTTTTGAATCTTCAGGGTCTTTGCATCTTTCCCTCTGCAGGGAATGTTCTTTCCCTGTGCTTCACATGGTTCTTTTCTTCTCATCATAAAGGGTCACAGCTAAAATACCATCTCCCCAGAGAGACCTTCTCTTCCAGGTAATATAAAGCACTTCTGCATAAGTTTTCTCTATTAATTCCTTTCTTTTTATGGCATTGATCGCAATTTGCAATTGTATTTATTTTCCTGATACTAAAACTCAACCAATTATCATCCTGGTTTCTTGAGGCCGTGCATGTTTGATTTCTCTTAATTAACACCAAGTATTTCGAATTAGGTGTATTGGCATTGTGTTACTTGTATTTTTCAAAAATAAGTTTAAGAGAAACTATACTTTCAACACTTTCCATTTAAATAACAAAGAATGTAACTAAGCTGAATTTGACTTTCGTTTCAAATAATACTGTTGAATATATCTGTAAACTGCTCAATAGTGTGCAAGAAAACCATTGTATTTTATCATTTATAAAATGAAATGAATAATTCTTGCATATGTGTGTGTTTGTGTGTTTGTATTTTTCCAGTTATGTTTTCTTAGAAGGGATTATCTTTTACTCTGAGATGCTTTCTACTTTGAAGGTTAAAATAATCTTTCTTTTATAAAATTACAACAACAAGGATAATAAAATGTGCTTGGTCTGCATGCAGCAGTTAATTTATCTGTAATTCTCATGAGAATCCTACAGCTTTGGTCTCCATTGTAAAGAGACTAAAGCTGAAGCACAGTATGGTTAAGCCTCTATCTCAAGGTCCCACAGCTATTAAATGGCAGAGTTGGGATACAACCTAGATAGTTTGACCCTGAAGCCAAAACCTTATTGTTTTCTGATAGTAAATTGCAGTTGCTTCTTGTTAATATTCTTAGTTGGGAAAACTTTACTTGTCTTGAAATCCCAAAATCTTGGAACCCACTAGACCCTCCTCTCCGTTCGCCACACCTGCTAACCCATTGTACCTAAGCCTAATGGAAGGGAATAACATGGGCGGGTTTGAGGATCCCTGTCTGGACCACTGCATTTCCTGAGGGTCAGCACAGTGAAGGACTACCAAGACAGGTGAGATTTGGATATGACCACAGAGGCTTCCACAAAGTCACTGACCACAGGAACAAAAAGGCCAAGGGGAGGTTTTGTAACTCTGATGACATCACAGTGGGGTGTTATTACCTTGGTGCTATTGCCACCCCCCATCACAGAGAACACCACCCATCCCATAAGCATGCAAACCTTCCTGAAGTAGCACATGCTGAGAAAATATGGTCATAGTCCAGGAAGCTGTTTCTAGAAACCACACCCAGTCGAGAGCCCTCGCTCCAGCTGGAAAGTCTGGTTATTGTTTGGATCAGCTCATAAGGTTCCTGTGGGACTCCTCTGCTCTGTCTGATGGTAGCAATAGAATACAGACTCTGGGAGGCTGCTTATCTCATGTTGCCACATACCTCACCTAATTTCAGGGCAATGTATTCTTGCCGGTTGTAATGGTGTGAGTATGAAAGGTTAAGATGTCTCTATTAGTCTGT
Organism: Rousettus aegyptiacus; assembly: GCF_014176215.1. Taxonomy (NCBI): domain Eukaryota; kingdom Metazoa; phylum Chordata; class Mammalia; order Chiroptera; family Pteropodidae; genus Rousettus; species Rousettus aegyptiacus. The sequence goes on from NW_023416284.1 coordinate 127,773,175, forward strand.
GTACACTCCAGAAATTAACTCTAATAGGGTAAAGGTATTCTAGGTGAAGCTTTTCCTAGATATGGGCTGTGAGGAAAACTTGGAAGCTACTTGCTCTATCCTTCCGGTATATTGTCATTTAGTACATCTATACTAAATGACAAATAGGTGAACTAAAAAACAGGCAGAATATTAGTTCTCTGGTTGCAAGAACTGATTCATTTACAACATGATGTTGGAAGAGAGTTCTACAGAGATCCTTGACCACTAGAAAGATGAACAAATCTATCCCAGAGCAAATTAAGCCTGAACCATGGCTGTAGGCAAAAATAACAAAACTGAAGCCATCTTACTTCTGGCACATCATGAGAAGGAAAGGTTCTTTGGAAAAGACAATAATGCGGGGGAAAATAGAAGATACCAAGAAAAGAGGAAGACCAAATAAGGGATAGACTGACTCCATAAAAGAAGCCATAGATATGAGTCTACAGGAGCCAAGCAGGGCTGTTGAGGACAAGACATTGTGGACATCGGTCATTCAAAGGGGCGCCAAGAGTCGAGGCTGACTCACATAACAATCACTTACATAGAAACATGAATCATCAACCCAAACTGTTTATATATAGTTAGAGAATTTTTCTATTCAATCATCATCCATGTGGGTCACAAAAAGGGCAAATGCATGTATGACCAAATGCCTATGTGCATGTATGTGAGGACAGGACTTTGGTTTCCAGCTCTGTGCTCTCACCTGGGGATCTGTCTTTTTATCCAAATCTAGCCATTCTGTTTTTATTGTCACACCAATTATGCACTGCTCAAAACTATTCTTTAGTGTTTGCTTTTATTCCTCACCAATAATGCATTGCTTGAAGTTGTTCTTCAATGTGTCTTTATTATTAATAAAGCTGCCATTGACTAAGCTCCTATTCTATGCCAGCCATCACTGCAAGGAATTACACGATCATATTTATTTATTATAAGAAGTCCATGAGGCAGGAACTATATTCCCAATTTTATAGATAAAGAAATAAAGTTGAGAATGGGTAATTTCTCCATCTCGAGTGGTATAGAGCAGAGAGGGGATTTAAATTAAGCAGGCCTTTCTGACTCCAAGGTCTATTCTCGTTCCACTACACCAAGGCTCTCTATTTTCAAGCAATTGTTCCCTATGTGTAATTATTGCACTTCTGTTTGCTACACAGCAGCTATAAAGATATCCTGCTACTTCCCTGCCCCACATGTCTTGTTCAGAATGAGGCATAGCCCATAAGACCAAGCTTGGAGTCTTGCTGCTCAGCAGATATTGGTAAAGGCACCAGACCCAAGGTTTTAGAGATATGGTTCTACCAGTTAATGATAAGTAGGTATTGGCAAAAACTATTCTTAAATTAAATTAAATTAAATTAAATTAAATTAAAGAAATGAGTTTTCTATTTTTGCAACTATAGCTAAAGTTAGTTGATAGAACTTTAGTTTGAGAGCACTATGTCACATGGAAATGATCTTGATTTTGATGCTTTAGTTTTCTCTCAGTTCCCTATTGGTCAGTCTACTCTTATGGTAGCAGAGTTGGACTTCCTGATCTGTAAAAACCAAAGGAAATTTGAATGTGTGGTGGGTTCACTGAGTCTGGTTGATCTCACTTTTCCACAGCACAAATTAATTTTTCTGAAATGATCATGCCATTAACCATAGAACAGATAACTTAAATAGACTTGAGAATTTTGGTGATGTTTACTTATATCATGCTTCAGTGGAAGATTTAAATATGAATTTGGAAATATGCTTTTTTGAAATTAATTTCAAAAAAATTTATTGAGCATGTATTATGTGTCAGACCTTTTCTAGGTGCTGGAGATAAAGCAGTGAACGAAACTGATAAAACTTCTTGTGTTTGTAGAGCTTATGTTCTGTTTCAGGAAGATAGACAATAAGCAAATAAGTAACACAAGTAGTAGTATAGAAGATGGTGTAAATACTATGGAAAAAAGAAAAGCAGGAAAATGTGAGAAGTAAAAGAGTGGGAGGAGTATTGCAGTTTTTTATAAAGTGATTGAGGAAGACCTCACTGAGAGAGTGACATGTGAACAGAGATGTGCAAAAGCTGAAGGAGGGAGCCATGTGGAGAGAAAGGTATTCTAGACGGAGGGGACAACACACACCAAGGCTTAGCAAGCGTGGCATGTTGGAGATCTGGCTGGATGACCAGAACAAAAAAAGCGATCAATGAGAGAGCAACAGATCAGGTGAGAAAATCAGTGGGTGCATATGGCCAAGTGAGCCATGGCATAAACTTAGCTTTTGCTCTGTGTTGAAGAAGCCATCGAAAGTTTTAAGTAGACAAAAGTACAGTTGACCCTTGAACAACATGGGAGTTAGGGACGCCAACCCCCTATGTAGTTAAAATCCACGTATAACTTTTGACTCCCCAAAAACTTAACTAATACTTACCTAAGTATTTAGATCCTGCCCTAAATCCCATCAAAGTTCTCTAGTTTATCCTGTCTGAGCCACAGTCTACATTGCTCCAATAATCCTTCCCTTGAAGTACCACTTCTAGCAGCCACATGTGCCCTAGTGTGCATTCCTAGGAAGCAGAGGTCAGAGTCCAGTGCTGGACTCTGGGACTTTTTACTGAGCCTGACAGTGGGCCTTCGTTCCTTGTGATAACCTTCTCTGTTTGGCCTTGAGTCAGAGCTCACCCTTCTTCAGGATTTCCTTCTCCTGATGACTCCCTGTGCCTGCATGCCTGGTCAGAGTCATGGTAGAATGCTCTCCTCCTGTAACTGGCATCTTCCTTGACCTCTTCTGGAAGTTTCTTTCTGGTTGTCTATACTATATTCCAAAGCTCCTCAAAACAGGGGTCATACCACTATCTCCCCCCTTTGTAATGGAGATCCTGCCCTAAATCCCATTTGGTGGTCCTGCCTGAACCTCAGAGGGCTGAGAGCTTTGTGGTTTTCCCAGTGCTGGCGCTGTGGCCTCTTGTTCTCTCTTAATCCAGCTCTGCCAGCCAGTTTAGAACTCTTTTTCACAAGTGTTTTTACATTAAGAATAAAACCGATTCATTGTTGATAAACAGCAAGAAATCACACAACTCAAATTGTCTCATAATGTCAATGTCCAAATTCAAGGTTTACTGAGATATTTTTGCAGAGTTGATAAACGAAACAAAGAGTCTTGTCTTGTTTTTCCCCCATGTGTGTCATCTGAATCCACCTTCATGCAAAATCACATCACTCTTCCATATTTTGGCCTCAATTCCATTGTAAATCTGAGGTTGCTTATTTGATTAGGTCATTCAATAGCTCAACACAAAGCTTTGGGCCAATATTGCCAGCAAAGGTGTGAAGTAACTGAAATACCTCTGTCCCTGCCTCAGTCAGGGCCAGAATTGTTATGAAGCCATCTGGCTTTTTGTTTTTTCTCTAGCCTCTTGCCTTTCCACATAAAACAGGTGGTGATTTTAGTGTCTCTGGAATTTTGTGGCATTTCTACAGTGTTCTCTTTGTATGAACAAAGAGAGTCATGATGTTCATGACTTTATTCATTTAGCACTTCTCCTGGTCAAGAAATTTCAGTTAGTCTGCCAGCAAGCCTGTCAAGTCACCTTGCACTCGTTCTCTCTTCTTCCATTGGTCTTCTCAAATTCTTCACACCTTTAATATTTCTTGGAAATATTTTTTTATTCACCTAGTCTGCAGACTTAATTGCTTCATGCCCACACACCTAGCCTAGAATTTCTTCATAGAGACTGTTCTATCTCACAAAATCTTCCCACAGTCCGTAGTTCCTTATCTTCTGTAGTCAAGAAAATCTCTCAGACCTCATCCCTTAATATTCCCCATCCCTCAATCAATTATCCCCAATCACCAACCAAATGATTATTTGATATTTCCCGTAAGCATACGAAGCTCCATAGATACACTGTGCCAAAACCACTACAAAGTCTGTGTCCTGAAGACTTCTCATTCTGATGTCACTCTTGTTATCAGTGCATTAGGACAACACCCCCACGCTGGTGCCACAGTAGAGTACAGTCCAAGAGGGTAGCATTCCTTCCAGATTTATTTTTAGATGGGGCCATTTCAGTCATTTAGCTCATTTGAGTCAGAATTCAGATACTTCGATGAATGGTCTGCACTAAGCAGACCTGCTCTTTGACTCACTGCAGTTCTTCTTTAAGTCAACAAGAGACTCTGGTTTCTGTGAGTCATCCTTCCCTGGTTATTGAGGCCGAGATAGCATTTTGATAAAAAAACAGTCTAAGTTGTTATAGCTAGTATACTTAACCCTTTGTCTGAAAGTCTATCATCCCAGAGTTTTCTAGTTCCTGCCATAAATACTTCCTGGCAAAGCATATAGAAGTCCTGTTGGATGTGTAACTAGGAATTCAAATAATACTGAGGATAAAAAGAAAATTTTATTATTGGTTCTTCAAGTAGCTTGGAGGAAAGAGTAAAATAAAGCATATGGACTTTCTAGTCAGTCAGACTGACATTTGAATCACAGCTTACCATGAGAAAGTTTTATTTTCACTGAACCTCAGTTTCCATGTCTGTAAAATGGGGATAATCCACCACATATGGTCCTTAATAGGATTAAGTAAAGAAACACATTCTGTAGGGTCCAGGCACCTCACGAGCCTTTCCTGCTTGTGAAGTGGTCGATGATACTTCTACCGTCAGAGCCCATCTGCTAGGCTGCTTACATGAGCACTTTGCATTTAGGAACAACTAATACCCTTGTCTCAGTGGCCTTGCCCCTGCTAGCAATGTAGATTCAGAATTTGTCCTGCTGTCCACTGCTTTACCCAGTTTGGGCTAACGGAGGTACAATAAAGCAATAATACTTTAGGTCAGTTTTAATTATGGTCATAAAATATGGGAACATCCAGGAACTAGAAGATTCTTAAATTTGCTGGAGACTAATACAAAGACACCAAAGAGATTTCAAAAAAATAAGATGTATAGAGTAGCTTAGAAGCCACCAGTATGATCAAACCTGACTCATTATTCACCTTCTTTGTGAGAGAAGAAACTTACAGGAGGGTAGGCAGGGCTTCAGAGCTGTATACTTCAGATTTTCTGGACTGTGCCAGTCTTCTCCGTTTCTCCCTCTATATCTTCATGTGTTGAAAGTCTGAGTCTGTAGGTGTCAGGAAGGAGTCTGTTTGTGTGTATTATGCTGGCCGTTTATTTCATTTGTGAAAGAGTAGGATTTAAGAGTAGTTTAATCTTTCATTGCTTTGTATCCTATTCAGTGCTTCAGCACTCCATGTTTTCTGCACTATTGTGCTTTGTCATGTCATCTTGAAATTGCAATCTAGAGAACTTGATCTGTGTCCTATATGCAATATCTTTAGGTCACCAAGTATTGTACAACTCTGAGCAGTTTGGGAAATCACAGCTATTTGGTGTTGATTTTTTTTAAACCAAGGAGTCATGAGCAATTTAAAAAATATATCAGAACTGTATCTGGGTCTCACTTTGGTATACAAGCATTTTTTTAACAGGTTATTTAAGGGCTGTAACAACTGGGTGGTCTTTTTATTGTATTTTCTTTCCCAAAGTTAATTGGCTATAAATTTACTTTTAAATCTGCTATATATCTAGCCTTAGCAAAGGGAAAAGAAAAAAAATACCAACCTGTTATCTGACATTGTATATTCATTATTAAGATTCATTAGTAGTCAAATTCTACTCATTTCTTAAACTAATAAATTTTATTGTCACATCTAAACAGCTGCATATGGATGTACAAGATTAGAAATTTGCTATTAAAAAGAGAGAGCTTTAAATTGATCCTCTGTCTTATTGTTAAACATCTAAATGATATGTGAAATTTCCATGAAATTTGTCAGTTTCAGAAATTAATAATCTAACATTTTGGACCATTCTAACTGCAGATTACATACGTGTGTGTGTGTGTGTGTATACATATATGTATATATAGTCAACAAGAGAAATATTACTATTTCTGTTTTAAAGTATGTGTGTCATTAGAATTGATAGTTTTATTTACCTTTTGAATTACAGATGACACTTAATTTTGATTACAGTAAATGTGGATCCAAATGACAACCAAGAGCAGGCAGGTTATCAGTCTGTCCCTCATCCAAAGTAGTTTTTCTGCCTATGATGATCCTCGAAAATCTAATGCAAGCCTGGTTTCCTGGTGTTAGAGGGTCAAAAATGTTAAAATTGAGGGGGAAAAAAACTGCCGGGTAAAGAAACATCACTAAGAATCTCAAACCTAGAACCCATGATTTAGGAAGGGAGGATTGAGATTTTTAAAATAATAGAATATTCTTTAAATGATTTTTGGAATAAAAACTTAGAGCAGATGTGTGGCTATTCTAAGTTTAGCCTAAAAATGTATAGTTAAAGGAATAAGAATAAGAGAATCACAGAAAGAAGCCATAAGAAATTGATCTCGAATTCATCTCTAGGATCACACCAGGTCCAAGGCCATGGATATCTTCCTTAGCCAAATCCTCCTGGAGAGCAAGTCACAAAAACTCCCTCAGCTGCTCCCTGAAATACGAGCAACTGTTAACTGTCAGAAAGTTCCTCCCTACGTCTAACCTCATGTTTCACGATGCATGTTAGAAACCATTTTCTCTTGCGTAGTTTTCACTGGAAATAAAATCAGTTAGATTCCAACCTCTACAGGATTAGGAGAAAATACTGAAGAAAAAACAAAGTTTAAATGATGTTGAGAGTACTTTTCCATAAGTGGTGAACTTATTCAAAATGTTTGCAGTAGTGTCCTTGGTAGTGGATTTAGACCAGAGATCATGGATTTAGACCATAAGATTTAGTCTTATGTCTCAAGACATAGGTGGGTCTTTGACAATCACTTTGTGTTTAAGTCAGCAACTTCAAAGGCTGTGCATTAAGTGATACCTTCATAGTATACATTCAATCAATGCATACTTTTATATATTTAATACCAATAACAAAATGAGAATTTCCCTCTGAAAACACAATTACTCTCATGCTCAGCCTCTAATATAAAAGAAATATTGAGTGAGCACGCATGTGCTAATAGGGTTTGGCATTCATAAAAGTCCTGAAGTTTCTTTCACTATGAGACATATCATAAATCAAGGGGGAAAAAAAGAAAATACCTAAGTGTAGCATTGAGGTCCTGTGTTCTGAGATGGCCTTGTCTATGTGCTAACATTACACGTGGACGAATGGTTCCATCTGCTACTACCTCACTGGCATTTTCAGAAGAGGACCGGTAAAGTGTTTCAGTTCCCTTAAAAAACACCACATAAATATATGGTAATGTATTATTATCATTATGTAGAGCAGAGGCCAAAAATCTCTTGCCAAAGTGATCCTCTGAAATTTTACACCTATTTCATGCATTAAAAATAAATGTGTAGCATATGCTTTTACTTATTTTACAATTAACTCATCAAATTTGTGGTCTGGGGGGACAGAAAGCCAAAACCCTAGGTCTCTCATGACCCTTCCTCAGCCCTATGCCTGCCTCCTCTTCCAGCATTGTTTTTTAAAAGATCTGGTTTCACAGGTCCTCAAAAGTAAAAGTAAATTAAAATTCTATAGTGATAACTTGTATTTGTGTTGAATTTTAAAGTTTACAAAGTGTTTTCACATAATCTCATTTGAGTCTCACAACTACTTTGTAATATTTCCATTTTACAATTGTGGAAACTGAGATTGAGAGAAGAAAGTCTTCATGGCTTGCTTAAAATCATCCAGTTATTAACTAACAGAGCTGTGTCTGGAACCCAAGTCATTCGGCTCAGTTTAGTAACGTTTTCTCCACTCTGTCCAGCCTGCTGTGGTAGACAGAACTCTCACATGATCCCTAATGATCCACCTTTATATAATCCTCTCTCCTACAAAGTCCATGGAATCTGTAAATAGGAGATATCATTTCCGTGATTATGTTACTTTAGAGGCAAAAGGAATTTTGCAGTTGTAATTAAGGTCCCAAATAAATTGACCTTAATTTAAGATTATCTGGGTGGGCCTGACCTAATCAGAAAAGCCCTTAAAATATGGGTCTGGAGGTCAGAGATGGAGGAAGTCAGGGAGATTCAAAGCATAAGAAGGATTTGATGTGTGAGAGAGTCTCCATTGCTGGTTTTGAAGGCAAAGAGTTCCCTGTAGCAAGGAATCCTGGCGGCCTCTCAGAGCTGAGAGCAGACCATGCTGACAGCTGGCGAGAAAATGGGAACCTCAGTCTTACAACTGCAAGGAACCAAATTTGGCCAATAGCCTAAAGGAGCTTGGAAACAAATTCTTCCCCAGAGCCGCTAGATGAGAACTCAGGCTAGCCAACTTTATAATTTTATCTTTGTGATGCAGTGAGCAGAGAACTTCATCATACCATGTTGAACTTCCAAACAACAGAACTGTGACATAATAAATGGGTGTTGTTTTAAGCTGCTAAATTTGTGGTCATTTGCTAGCAGCTGTAGAAAACTAATGAACTGCCATTCATAAATACTTATTGAATAGTTATTATGTGCAAGACAGTAATTTTTATTTCAGATGATTTTGTGCCTGTGTCTAGGAGAGTTAGTTTAAAAAAGCAAAAACAGAAAAAATCCCCAGGCCCCCTATAATATTACTATTTCTCCTTACTTGTGGGAGTATAGAGAATTATAATCCCTGTTGTCTCGAAGATAGTGTGACTATGTTTCTTATTCTGACTAATAAAATGGAGGAGTACTAGAATATATCTTTCAGAACAACAGCTTTGATTATCCGTGTTCTCTTATTCTGTTGCAGCAAACCCTAACGCTCTGGCTGAGAAGAGAGAGTCCATGATGGGGAGAACCTGTCAACCTGGGACTGAGGGACAGAACCTGGCACCAATCTGGTCTGGACATATAGTATGAATAAGATATAAATCCTTTGTTGTTTTCAGCCTCTGAACTTATTGGGTTGTTTGTTTCCACAACACAATCTGGACTATCCTGATGGACACAGTTGCCTTGAATGTCCTGGGGTGCCATATGATACTGAGCTTCATAAGCACTGACCACCACTCTGCTACAATGGCAGCAAAAGCCAGATTATCTGTTTCCAGACCTTTTGTTGAATAATTTTTGGGTAAGACAAAAACAGTGTTTTATATATTGCCACTTTTTCCTCAAAGTAGGTGAGGAGTAGGGAAAGGGATGGAAGAAGTGGGATAAGACTGAGAAAATAAGGAAAACAAGAAATTGCATATTGTTTGCTGACTGAGAAACAGTTACTGAGTGGTTATAACCAGACTCGGTGGCAGTCCCCAAAAATCAGTAAAGGCAGGCTCACTTTTCATAAAATGTTGACAATCAAAGTCATTAGTGTACCAATGAGGTGAAATGAAGAAATAGTGTATCATACATATTTTAAGGTGATTCTGTTCTCTAGGTTTGCTCGAACACACTATCCTGATTTGGGAGAAGGAAAGCAAGACTGTAAGCAAACATGTGGGTTTTCACATGTTTCTGTGTTTTATTTCTGTACAAGACCTAGAGAAAGGTCTATTTGATAGCTAGTTAAAAAGCAATTTTCATATTTATACCACAATATAGTCACCGACAAATGTAACAGCAAGTCTTGTTTTGTTTGCAACTATCCTTATAATAATTCATCAGCTATCCTTTTTTTTAAAGCAGCAACATTAGATAAATTATTTCTTTTCTGTTAAGTAACCAAAGTTTAGAATTTTAATGAGCAAAATTTAAAAATTTGGCCTCTTTAACCATACGCAACAAACTTATTTTGAAAATAAACCTTTTTTTAGGTTAAATTCCTTATAACTGCTAACAAGTGGAGGTCAAGGTGAGCATCTGTCAAAAACGCTATTTTAAGAAGTTTTGATATAAAGCAGGAATATGTTATATAATGTCTAAACTTTTGGTTTCCAGGCTCATTTCATCATCACCATTTTCCCATTTATTCACTAATCGGATTAATCAACTCTGTAAAGAGTTTCTTTCCATCTATTTGTGAGGTTTTTTAAGTAGATTATTTCAAACTAAACTAAATTTAGAGGATTACTTTAGAAACTTCAGCAGATTTCTGAAAATCCAAAACAAAATGGACCATTTTTTAAGTTTCCTTTTGTTAAAGAAGAAAGAAGATAATTTCAAATGTGTGGTTTGATTTTTCTCTTTCTTTTGCAAATCAATTTTTTATATTTCCATTTAATTCTGAAAGAATTAAAAGGTAAATATTCTTCAAATTCTTTCTCTCCTCTCTCTCTCTCTCTCTCTCTCTCTCTCTCTCTCTCTCTCTCTCTCTCATCTATCTATCATCTACCTACCTACCTACCCACCTACCTACCTATCTAATAAAATCAGCATTTTGAATAGAAGGTTTGACTTCCATGGTTTATAAAATTGGTATAGATCGTGAATTCTAACTCCTAACTTTAACTGCAGTGAACATTTGGAGTTAGGAATAAGCTTTATGAAAACCAGTGTCTTGGCCTAGGTTGGGGTAAGCGTTCATTGGGATAAAGGAAGGCTAGACTACATAAAACTAGAACCTGATACGTCATGGAATTTTCCATTCTTCCCCCACTGCCATATTTAAGTTTTTCATCAGCATATTAATTTTAAACTAATAGATGATTTGTCTTTAAATGAGCAAATTTTCTCTTCAGAAAATACATATAACAATTAATTTCAATCTGGCCACAAAACAAGAGTGCCAATGATGGCGCAAAAGGACCAGGTTTTTAAGTGTGAGTTTTTTCCTTTCCTCCACAAAAGAACATACATTTCTTTTATTTAAAGACATGCCCGCCCACAAACATCTGAGAAACATCTGTAGACAAAATGCCAAAATGCATAGTCGAATTTTGACTCACACCTCACCACCCACCAAGACCCCTGTCAACTCACAATAAACACCTTTCTAGCATCTGCCCTAGAGAAAGAAATGCCACGTTACCCAAAGGTCAGAGCAAACAGATGTCACTTACTGCAGACCCCAGTCACACCCACACCTAACCTTAGGAGGTCCACAGAGAAAGCTGACTTCTGGGGCAGGACTTTCTCCAGTTAGAAACGCTTGTCGTGGTGTCCCCTTCTCTCTCAGTGGGGCAAGCAGGCCTTACTTAGGAGCTACTGGCTCTAGGGCTGTCCTTGCGACCTGCCGAGAGACCAGAAATACTCTTTCAAGAGCAACTCCTGCATCAGCCTTACTGACTTTCTGTGGAAGATTTAGAACTGCTCTTCTCTGTTCTCATAGCCTTTTGTACACATCCCTGTATTTTATTTTATAGTCCTTGTCATTTGTCATATAGAGTAGCATCACTTTACGTCTCTAGCCCCCATGAGACTGAGTTTTAGTTGGAGGAAGGAGGGGAGGAAGGAAGGAAGGAAGGAAGGAAGGAAGGAAGGAAGGAAGGAAGGAAGGAAAGAAAAGAGGAAAGAAGGAAACAGAAGGGATATGGGATTTATAGGAAGAGGTTTAATAAATAGACAATGTTGGCAGTGCAATTTAGTGAGGTTTTTTTGTTTTGTTTTGTTTCATAAACTGATAGAGTATAATGCTCAATTCAATAATGATACATTCAGTATTTATAAGAGATATTTAAAAAGATAAATGTGTGGATATTTTCTATTTACTTCCACCGACCCCCCCCTTTACGTTCTCTCTCCCATCACCCGATCTTAGTTCTGGGGGGCTGGCACTTTGCCCTATGGCTTCTAGTTGGATTTGGCCAATGGGAGACAATAATGGGAAGTCAGAGGTTAGAGGGCAGGAGACAATGAGGTTCAGGTATTTATTTCTTGTTGTTGCTTATGAACCTCTACTAAAGGACATAGTCCCTGTCAGATGAGCCCAGCTCTCTTTTTCCTTGCAGCCCTAGGGATGGTGCCTGCTTACCAATGTTGCTAGTCCCGGAATATTGCACTGTCCCTTGCTCAACCTTTGTAAATAGTCCCTTCATTTTATTTGTCTCAATTATCCTGTTGGAGGGTGCCATTTTTTTTTTCCTGATGGGACCCTGATTCAGACAGTAAGACCCATTCTCTACCCCTAAGGAGCTCTGTGAGTTGATAAATGAAGTTAAATATACAAGTAAAGATCATTCGAGGAGAAATACAATGAGGGTCACAAATAATTTAAACATTGGAAGATGTAAGTTCTAATCCTCTTGTCCACTCTACCCTGGGAAAATGCCTCACCAACCCAGGGCCCTGACCTGTGCAATAAGGATTGTTTCTTGCAAAATTTTGTTGAATGTAAATATAGTAAAGGTGGTAGGAACTGGAGGAGTCCCAAGTTCCCCTTAGCAAGAACTAGGTAGGGCCCTCTAAAAGATATAGAGGTTCAAATTTCATGATATAAACCTATCTGTTTGAAGAATTCTTTCTCTCAAATGAGTTTAGAAAGGATTTATAGTTAAATATGATATAAAAAAAATTGAGGAATAGAGCTCATTTTTCATAGCAATTTTCAGTTCCTGCCTGCCTCAGAATCCCAGAGAGGCAGATATTATGATCCCGTGGCCTGAGGGCTCAGCTTTACTCAGTTCTTGAGACGATCTTGATAATGTATGCCCTTATATTAGGAACTCTATTCGGCCAGTGACTGACGTCTGAAAGCAGTTTTGCTGTCATATATTTAGTACCTAGTGATCCTGGATTGGCTCCACATGCTCCCTGAAATCTTTCCATCTTCATGATAGAGCATCTGTTTTCTATGTGTTTGTGAACCAACTTTTCTCCTGCTTGAACTAAAACCTTATTCTGACTCTTAGGCCATAGATTGGAGCCCTCTTGTCAACTTCTTTACCTTGAGGACTATGCTCCAATAATGACAAAAACCACTTTTATTTATTATCTATTTCTGCTAGGGGCTTTTTTTATATTATCGGTAATTCTCACTGAAACTGTTCAAGGTAGATAGCATTGTCCCCTTCAGCTGATAAACAACAACTCAGAATTAAAGATATCTAAAGTCTTAACCAAAGCTAAACAATGAAAAAGTATCTCTCATTCCAGAATTTATGACCTTCTTGTCTCACTGCCACCTCTCTGGAACTTTGACATATTCACCTACTATCTTTAAGGATCTCCTCTTCCAGAGATGCCACAGCATGGGATCCTCAAATATCAATGCCAGACCAGACTGGACCTGGACTTAGACAACTGGAGGAAAGGAAGACTTTGCTCCACCGTCCCAGCTCTACCCAGAGCGGCCTTATTTTCCTTGCAGTCATTAAGACTTGGTTTTCGTTATATATTTTTATAACAATCCTACAAAGCTTTAGCACCACCCCAAAGGCTTCTTTAGATATATATTTTTATCATATGAGAAAAGACAGATGCACAAAATGTAGGAATTTCTAGGGATTTTTTTTTTTTTCCATACGAACATAACTATCCTGAAACCTTATCACATAATATTGATTTTTAAAGGAATCTAATTTCATTCCTGGTCACTAGAATTTATAGAAGTGATGTTTAATATCACTAAGAATTTGAAAATTTTACATAATTGCAAGGCATTGTTTGACTCTTGTTGCTCTGAATTGAATTATCTTATCAAGGAACACTGACTCTTCTTGCTTTTCTTTCCCTCTGCCTTCTAAGTTTTTCAAATAAAACCCATCAAATAGATACAGCTACTGTGGAAAACAGTTTGGAGGCTCCTCAAAAAATTAAAAATAGACCTACCTATGACCCAGCAATTGCACTTCTGGGCATTCATCCAAAGAAAACCAAAACACTAATTTGAAAAGATATATGCATCCCTATAGTCACTGCAGCGCTATTTACAATATAACCAAGATATAGAAGCACCCTAAGAGCCCATCAATAGACGATTGGATAAAGAAGTCGTGGTACATATCTACAACGAAATATTATTCAGCCATAAAAAATGATATCTTGCCATTTTCAACAACATGGATGGACCTGGAGGCTATTAGTACCAAGTGAAATAAGTCAGCTAGACAAAGACAAATATCCTATGATTTCACATGTGTGGAATTTAAGGAACAAAATAAACGAACAAACAAAATGAAAACAAATTAATAGATACGAAGAACAAATTGGTGGTTGCCAGATGGGAGGGGAATTGCGGGTCTGGGTGAAAAAGGGGAAGAGATTAAATACAAATTGGTAGTTACAAAATAGTCATGGAGATATAAAGTACAGCATAGGGAATATAGTCGATGATACTGTAATAACTATGTATAGTGCCAGGTGGGTACTAGACTAGTAGGAGGGATCACTGTATCAATTATATAAATGTTTAACCACTATGCTGTACACCTGAAACTGATATAAAATAATATTGATTGCCAACTCTAATTGAAAAATAAAAAAATTTAAAATCTGCTGAATGAAAAACATTATTGAATGTCTTTGTGTACACAGTACTGGTCTATGCACAGTATATCAATTTTACTAATATACATTAGTGGATTTTATCTTTTATGACTCTAAACCAAGTTCTTAAGATATTTGTTGATAACGTAGAAAAAGATGGCCTTTCTGAACGATGAGTTTCTTTAAAAGAGTTGAAATGTCTCTTTGTTCAAATCTCGCATCTCCAGATCCCTATTTAAAAATTATTTACCAGCTTGTCAGTATGTACAGCTATTCCTCTCTTTTGTGGACTTTTCTAGGTCTCTTCAGTATAAAAAAAATACTTGTTTTATAATATACAGAAAAAGCAATGCTTAACTGCTGTGACAAAGCTCCAAATGTATAATGGTTCAAATATGATAGTTTATTTCTCATTCACATTAATTCTAAAATAGAATCTGATTTGCAGATGGTACTTTTCTCAAGGAGCAATACGAGGACTCAGGATCTTCCTTCCTATGCCTCTGTCATATTCAACCTATTGAAGGTGTCTACATATATTTACCTCAAACCAATGGAAGGGGAAATAACATTTAAAAAAACATTCTGCTTGGAAGATTTTATGGACCAGTCTTGACATGTAAATATTGCTTCTATTCACATCCCAGTGCATGGAACTTGGTCCTATGGCCATATTTATCTACAAGGGAGACTGGAAATATAGTCTAGCTGTGGGTCCAGGAAGAAGAGGAAATGGATTTAAAGCCAGACACACCAAATTCTAGCTCTGTGAAAAATTCTCAGGTAAGTCTCCATGGCTTGATTTCCTTACCTTTTAAGGGGTAACAAAATCTGTTTCAGCAATTGTTGTTAAGCTTAAAAATAATAATAAATATATAGTAATTAACACATAATATTGTTAGTTAAATCTGAAAGGCCAAGGTAATATCTTGTTTTATGGTTATACAGATTTGTATGGCTGTGGATTTTGCCTGGTCCTCAGCAAGCTTTGTGATATCAAAACGTCCTCTTTGATATTTTGAATTTTCATCAATATTTTACAGTGCATCCATGTTACCTAGCAACCTAATTAAGCATTAAATAAATATCATAAATTAGTAACATATCTTCTAGTGATTACCCATGTTTTAAGCTGCCCCTACCAAAATTTTACAGATTACATTAAATTTTTTTTTCAATTTCACCACATTTGGTTTGGTGAATTGGGATAATTTGGGGAGAAATAGAAATAATGGCTACAATTTAGTTCAACCATAATGATGGTTTTCAAATCTTGTGATAATGAGATAAACTCTTAAAATTCTCTTCAAAGGTCAAAAAGTTGCCAGTCTTAAATGTTAAACTTTCATACATAACCCAGGTTCAGAAAAGCATTTTGCCATTTCAAAATCAGAAGTCACCCAATAAAAAATTTTTGCATAAATGAAAAGATTGATCAGAATTATTTTTGATAAATTGTGCAAATTATATGTATTAACCTCCTTTTAGTTCCCCTAGATAAATTTTATTCTTTTTTTTTTTTGTACCAGCAGCAATAGGATTTCTGCCAGAACTGAACTCAGCTACTTCCCTGGGAATGTTGTCCAGTTGCTAATTTCACTACCGGAACTGTGTTCCCTCTTGTTCTGGCCTATTTCCATGCATGCCTCCACTGGAATAAAGAGTCTGACAGTTCTGTGGGTAATAGTAAACATATGTAACCAATGCTGTGCAATTCTTTTAGAGGCTGAAAGCATTAGTAGGTATTTCAGTTGCTGGAAACAAAAAATCAGTGTAAGATACTTCATCAAACACCAGAACCCAGAGAAAACTACACATCGATGCCTTTAATGCACAGCAAGTTTCTTCTTTCATTCTTTCTTTTTTAAATCATAGACTAATTAAAAATGAAAGTCAGACTATTATGACAACCTAATTCCAAACTTTAGAACTGCAGTCAAAAAAGCTGAGTTGAAGGAGAAAGAGATCATTACAACTTGTTTATTTTGGATACTACTCCCAGTTCAAGTTAGGCTTTTTGATTCTTTAAGTGTACAAGAGAACTTTGACTTTCCTGAGTACACAAGGGAAAAATTACATATTGTGATGTCATTGCCTTGAGGATTTCTCATACCACCAAGTACATTAGTCACACTGTCAATGTCAGGGAGATATAAAAAAAAAAATGGGGAAAAAGCATATTTTTTTCATATGAGAATCAGTCATATTTCTTTTGGATGCGTTTCTCCAAAATTGTTTCCTAAATTCCAGTGAATTTAAGAGGGCTATTTGAAAACATATGATGACATCTCCATCAGGTCAACTTATGGCACTATATTACCAGGCTCGTAAAAATATTACCATGTAATAGTAAATAAGAACACAATAAAGAATACTTTGAGTCTTATTGACTGTATAATTTTGACTCATTTAATTATTTATTATCCTATGTTATATATTAATAACTGCAGAAAGACATTTTTATCCAAACATGCCGAAACATGGTAATCCTCCAGGATTCTTGCCTATGGTGTTAAAATGATATAGGTGTCTTCAGCCTCCTGTCAATTTGCTATTGCCAATTCGGTTTGGCAGCTGCCTCATCATTTGCCTGGAAAATCATCTGATTTCTCTAACCCTCTGCTTTTTTTCGTTTTCTGACTAATTAGAATTTTTTCCTATACATGGAGGACCTGTCTGATTAAATGTCTTTAAGATGGAGTAGAATGGTTTAATCCTAAGTAGGAGCTTTTCTCTCTGAACTCAGAACAAATCACCCAGAACCAGACTGAAAGATGAGGAACAAATTGTAGAGACTCAATGTAGAGAAAATGAAAGCTATTTATTAGACTGAGAAGAACTCTACTTGACTGCAATTGAATCCAATATCAAAATATTCAGTTAGCTCAATTCTCCAGAGACTGTCTAATAGACTGTAAACAGAAAGACTGGCAGACACCTCTTCAAATCTCTTGATGTGATGGTGTAAATGAGCCAAAGCAAGTAGAACCATTTGAATTTCATTCAAATCAACCAGTTACTACAGATCCATAAGTGAGACGGAAGATAAGCTTCAGATCAATTGGAACATTTCACGATTGCTTGATATGGACTTAGATTGGGATTTCTCAGTTGTGGCACTATGCTGCTAAACATCCTGTGTAGTGTAGCATGCCTGGTCTCTACGTACTAGGTGATGGTAGCACCCCCACTCTAGTTCTGACAACCAAAAAATATCTCCAGACATCGTCGTATGTCCCTGGAAAAAGGAGAACAAAATTGGCCCTGGCTGAGAACCACTGAATTAGACAAATCTGTGGAATCTTTGAGATGAGTGGCCAGGCACTGGCTTTTCACTTTAATGAGTGTTTGAAGCTTTAGGAATGGTGGCCAGAATGCTGGACTGTTGGGAAAGCAGGGAGGGGTTATGAACTTTATAGGATAGGGCCACTCACAAAACAAACAAGCCAACAAATAATCCACAAACTGTGTCACTTTTTCTTTGTGACCTCCATGAAAATGGATGGTTTGCCTCAGAGTAGAAACATTCTGTTGATGATAATCCCATCAATTTAATTATTACACAGTACTCTCTGTAAAGTTATAGATATATAGATATGGGTATAGGTAGACAGATATGTTTCCAAAGCACTCTCCAATACATAATCTTAATCAGTTCTCTCAACTACCTGGATAAAATGGAAGTTGTCCTGGTTATTCTCATTTTATGGTTGAGGAAACTAAGTTTCAGAGAGTTTAGGTGTTTTCTTCTAAATTACACAAGAAGAATTTGTATCAAATTCAAGGTTCCTATTGCTATGTCTTCTTTTAAAAATGAAGGTTCAGTAGTGACAGGTAGCCTATTAAGTTATGTATTCCGTGAACAGAGAAAGACATGTGTCTCTTCTGAGATAGAGGAAGAAATTCCAGTACATGTTGGCTAGGATGACCCTTGGATTGTGAACTCTGTGAACTTCACATTGAATATTTATCAGTGGGGCTATGACAAAACGTTCTTACCAGCAATAAATAAAATAATGTTTAATTCTCTCTCCTTTAACATCCAGAATTTGGATCTAGTTCGAAGGAAAAAAAAATAATGTTCTCACTGTGACAATGCTTTCAACAGCTTCTTGAATTCATTTAGCTGCCACTGCCACTGATCCTATTGTTTTGTTTTTTACATCATCAGATTTTGATCAAAAAGTTCACAAAAATTAGAAATACAAAGAGCAGAGCATGCTGTGTGTCAGCTGCTGGTAGAGAACAGATTAAACAAACGCCAGAATTTATCACAGATCTGGGACTACCCAAGCCAGCAGTTTCAAATAGAGTAAACCCTTAAATAATTTCAAATCTTTTTGTTATTATCCTTGCATAATACACACTAGATACCTGCACTAGTGAATACATGTTAGATTAATAAGCACTCTCTGAGACATAGAACAACCAAGAGAAGAACACATATGCCAGGTGAAACACTGTTCTTAAAATTAAATGTATAATAAACATAAATGACAAAATGAGAAATTATTTTTCTGTGTGAATTCTGAAATAATTCTACTTGTGTCATGCCCTACAAATGATAAGCAGTGTCATTGTCACCTCCCTTGTGGAGGTTTATAAAACACAAAATTTTATACAACTAATACATGTTCTTTTTTTCCTTTCAAAAACAGATAATACAGAGAAGGAACTAGAAACCATTATTAATCTTCATGTCTAAGAATGGATGCTGCTAATTTGGGGGCTATTTTATTCTAGTGTTTTTACTCTGTATTATCATATATAGTTAATTTTGAAATCTTATGCTATTTCATATGTAGAAAAAACACATGAGCCATGAGGCATAATAATAAATGACACACCTGAATTTACAATTTGAACCAGGAACTAGGGAGTTATCTATAACTTACACCATCCCCTAGGTTCCTCCGTTGCTGTCTGCCTGCTCCAATCCCTGATTCTAAACCTAGAGGTAACCTCTACCCTAGAGGTTCTCATTTTGTGGTAATTTTATCTCCTATGGGACAGTCCACAGTGTCTGGACACATTTTTGATGGTCAGAGATGAAATTGGGGTTGCAACTGGCATTTAGTGCGTAGAAACCAGGGATGTTACTAAACATCTAAACATCCAATAACACATAAGACAGTCTCTCACAACGAAAAGTTATCTGCTACAAATGTCGATAGTGCTGAGGTTGAAAAACTTTTTTGTTAGATTTATCATGACTGTGCTTAAAACAATAGTTTTGTCATGCATGTAATATGTTACTTATTTTCACTGGTTTTGGAGTTTTATAAAAATATTATCATGCTGTATGTGTAGTATTCTGTGACTGCTTTTTTTTCTTCTCAACAATTTGTTTCTAGTATTCATTTATGATTTGCACACTTATTTTCACTGGTGTATACTATTTCATTCTGTGAATATGTCAAAATGTATTTTTATTCTATTGTCAATAAATCTATTGTTTAATGTTTTTTAATTTTTTGCTAATATAAACAATGATTCTAAGAACATTTTTGTACAAATGTTCAAAATGCTCCTAAAAATGCTTCTAAGAAATTCTTGCACATATGTAAAAATTCCTGTAAAGTGCATATCTGGGATTAAAATTGCTGGGTTGTGGGGGACGTAAACTTTAAGTTTAAAAAATGCTGCAAATTTTAATGTGACTAAGTTCCTCACTAGCAAGATACAAGATTTGCCTTGATCTACATATTTCCTCCAATATTCAGTATTGTTTGCTGAGTTTTGCTAATCTATAAGTAAGTATTAAAGATAAGTCAATGTGGCCTTAATTTACATGTCCTGAATTATTATAAAGATTGAGCATCATTTGATATATTTATTCACCATTCATTTTTCTTCTTTGAGGATCTTGCTTTTCTCTGAAGTTTCTTAGTGCTCTCAATTTTATTGTTTAGATGAAAAAGCCTTCCCCATTGGTTTGTGACATTTCCTCTATCATCTTCTGTACACTAGAGTCTGTTTTAAAGTTATCCATTTTGTTTCATTGATCTGTCAATTCTCTGCCAATACCATGTGGTTTTAATCACCTGAGTTCTGTATTACATTTTATTATATGATACTGCAAGTCTGACTTCAATATTTCCTTTGTTCAAAATTTCATAAGCATTCTCATATCTATTTTTATGACCTAGTTTAATGATAGAATTATTTTTGATAAGCTAAAAATTTATATAAATTTTGATTGGTAAATAAGTAATTTATCTTTAATATTCAGTCTCATTCAGAAATATGACATGTCCTTCTCTTCTTTCATATCTTTTGAATTACCTTTGTGGTTTACTTCATAAAAGTCACATATTTTGTTAGTTTTTATTTCTAGTTGTTTCAGGTTTTAAGTTACTATTGTGAATGGAATTTTCTACCTGGTTATTGCTCACATAAAGAAAAGTTATTTTGGATATTTATCTTGCACTTCATTACTATTCTGAATTGTCTTTAAGAATTTTTAGTTATGTCGCCTTAGTTCTAAGACTAAAAGAATTTCACATGCATATAATAATTTCTCTCTTATGTTTAAGCATGCTTTTTATTTCTTAGTATTGTTCAGTATTGTTAGCCAGAACCTTAAAACCAATTTCACCAATAGTAACAGTGAGTAGATTTTGTTTTTTCTTGTTCTTTGGATACATTGCCAGTATTTCACTGTTAAGTATGGTATTGGCTGTAAGTTTGTGGGGAGCCATGGTTACAGGTAATTCAGAGCCTTACAGACTGGCTCCGTTATTGCTTAACCTGTTTCTGCTCCTAAGGCATTGTCTTTGCCTGCACCTGGAGGGTGCTTACAAGTTGCTGAGGTATGTGGTGAGAACGGCCAGTTCCCGGACACAGAGGATTGATGGCTATTAGGGTAATTGATAGATTCTGTCATGGGACAATTACTTTTGGGAATTTCAGTGATTTTGTAGTTTCTATGTACAAGTTAAAGATTTACTTTCACTAAGGTAACGCATATTTTTCATTGTTAAACTGCACGTACTCAAACTGCATATATTGGTGATGGGAAATAAACTCGGGGCTTCAGCATCACTGAAGACCAGCCGCATCAGCAGTCGTGTGAGTGTCTCTTTATTCATTCCCACTCCCCCCTTCAGGTACTGATCGACTTGTGGAGGCTGACCCATCATATAAGTTTAATTCAAATACTTTTTATCATGTTGATATCGCTAACCCATTTCTAGTTTTCTAATTAGGGTGCAGGACATGATCAATTACTTTTTCAAAATAAATGATACTGGTAAATTTCAGGGAATTAAATGTCCCAACAACTCTACAATGGGTCAAGTACAACAAAATAATTAAGATACCATGTGACGAAAACAGATATGTGTATTTTCGACCCATTAAAAGATACTTGAATTTCTCTGGAAACTACCTGTAGTGCTTGTATGCTCTATTTTCCCAGCTTAGCTTTTAAAATGTCCTCATGACCTTAATATTGACCTTGACTAACCAACACTCACTCCCTCTTCTTCCAATCCTACATTTTGGTTCCTTAATTGTATTTGCTGTTGTCCAGAACTAATCTTGCATTCTCATAGCTTCAAAAATCTTCAGCCTGAAATAACATGATGCAACAGTCTAAAACAAATCAAAGAAAGATTAAAAACTGAGATTAAAAATTATTTCTGTAACATTGTTTCAATGTGAAGTGCTCAATTTGTCTGGTTCAATTATTCCACCGTTTGTTTCCATTTTTTAAAAAATGATAAAATATAAAGTCAGATTTTCCTGTTGTCTCATATGGCTTTAATATTATTTAATATAAAAAATAATATTTTCATATATAATATCATTATATATGATACTCTGCCTGTACTTCTTAGTTAAGTTTCATCCTATGAAATAATCTTCTTATATCTATCATAAATCGAATTACAGAAAAAATTGTTTTTATTAGATAAATCAGTAAGTTGCTAATACCTGTCTTGTGATAATTCTTCCTCATTTAAGAATTAGTATTTTTAGACAACAAAATATTTTCTTTGCAACATACTTTCTGCATTTATTTTCAATGGCTGTGGGTCACTAACTTTCTTCCCTAAACAAGAGAAGTTTCCAGCTTAGAAATTTGCTATATGAGATAATAACCTCATTCACCTTTCCAGTTTTGAAAACTCAGCCTATGTTTGTTCATTGATTTTCAATTGCTAACACCCTCAGACCATTAACTAGAAAGTCAAAAATTACATTTTCATTTTGTATTTTAGTGATATTTAAAAGAAAATTTATTCTTATTTACAATCTTCTACCCCTCCAACAAAAATTCTTACTATCCATCCTCATCTCTCTCTCTCTCTCTCTCTCTCTCTCTCTCTCTCACACACACACACACCCTTACATGTGCGCCAACTAAATATTTCTAAATCTTGATCAATTTTGACTGCAAGTTCTTTTAGATGGTAGTTAAGAGTATGGCACATGAGCAGTGTTAAGAAGGCTTTGGGATTAAGCTGTTTGATTTCATATCTTGGCTGCACTTATATTTCTGAAATATATTTTTCATTTTTGTAAAATATTTATAGTAGGGCATTGATTTTGTTAAGTATTTATAATAATAGTCCTTTCAAATAATTTTTGTAAAGATTAAGTAAGTTGAATTATGTAAAATATTCAAAACATTGATCAGTATGGCAAATGCTTAACAGGTATGGTTTATTTGTATTATAATTTTATGCTAAACAAATTGGCTTCGAAGAAAGGAGGGCAAGGATAACTTCATCCTTCAAATGTCTTTTAGACAAGTGCATAGGGCTGAACAATTATCAAGCATATATAGTAACTGTCCCAGAAATGAAGTGTTAACAGGAACAATCTTTTGCAACCATGATTGAGAATGGTTGCATTAATGCCTATGCCCAGGAACACCAGTAAGAGATATAGAAAGAGATGTCATGTATAGCCATACCTCTATTTCAAAAGAATATTTCCCGGTGATATATTTTATTGTTAGAGACTCTATAGGGAAAGAAGAAATAACAGTTTATTTAGAGATAAGTTATCTACCATCTATTAATGGTTCTTAACCAGCTATCTGGATGTAAGGTAAGTTAAGGATGGTATTCAGCTATATGTAATACAAACCCAAAATGTAGTAGCTTGGCAACTGAGTGGGTTATTTTTCTCACATTACAAGCAGTCTATTGATAAACATCCTAGGCTGGGCACAGGCTCCTAATGTCAGCACTGGCTTCCTTTTTTCTCCCGTCCTGAGCATATATCTTTCATTCTCATGGTTGTAATATGGTTGTTCAGCTCCAGCCTTACATTGAAGTTTCAGACAGGATGAAGAAGACTGGAGAGGTACAAATGTCAGGAGAGCCAAAACTTTCTCAAACACCCTGGCAGACTTGTGCTTAAATTTCTTTCCTTTCAAGTCAGAGCTGTGTCACATGACATCCTTTATTGTGAAGGCATCTGAGAAGGTATTTAGCAAGGCGTATTGCCTCTCTAAACAAAATAGGACATCTGTTGTGAGGGGAGAGGAGAGAGAAAATATTGAACAAATAACTACATTTATCTGCTTCACATGTCTTACCTCATTTAAAACTAACAACTGCCCAAGATAGATGTTATAATCCTGAGATCGTAGGTGGGAAAACTGATGGTAATTTTATTCCCATAACACATAAAGACAGTGTTCTCACACACATACATACATATGATAGTGATGTAGATAACTACTAAATATCTTAAAATAAGAAAAGTACTCACACATTTGCTAATGAACTTATATTTATTTATTTAGTGTTTTAAACTAAACGTAGGTAGCTATAGCAAACATCACATTCTTATTATTGTATGTTTGAGTATTGCTGGAGATGGTATTTTAGCAAGATAAGATATAATGTGGCATGGTATAAGGTCAGCTGCAAGGTGAGAGGGATATGGGTGGTCGGAGAGGAACTGGGCAGTATTATCCTCGAGGTCAGGTAGAGGAACTTCAAGGTCAATAACCATGTGTCATTAGGTGAGCAGCCAGATCTGAGCAGGAAATATGCAAGAATTGTCAAGCTGAAATTAAAGCCTAAAAGATTAAAAAGGAGAGGGAAACTGGGAAACATATGGGAGCAGCAAGAACAAAGTTGAGTTCAGCGCTGTTCAGATGTATTCTGAATTTCAATGGCTTGGTTCCACAATTGTGCTTCTGAAAAGAGTAGCATGGCACCTGGTAGCAGGAATCCGATATAAGCAATATTGTCACATGTGGCAGAGGAGAGTCTAGGCCACTGCCTTTATTGGGTTTTCTGCTAGAAAAACAAGGCAAGGGAAGGTAAATGGTTTAAGACCTGCTAGTTTGAATAATTTTGTCAGGCAAAGTTACAGGGCACCAACCCTGGGATCATTAAGGCAGAGGAATATGGCCATCAGGGGTTCATGGGCCAGATAAAGCAGGTATGGCTCTGAACTGATTACTTTGCATGTGAAAGGCATGCCCTCAGGTGGGCTTCTTGCTAGTTCTAAGAATTGGGTAGCTGCTAGAGGAGCAGTCTCTTCCCAGCCAGAAGATTTTCAGACGTCAAAACATTGTGATATACAAAAAAAAAAAAAAAATTAAACATAAAATATAAACAATACACATATTAACTTGAGTTTATATAAGATTGTTCCCTTATAAGAGAATTACATGAATAAATATTGTAATTGTTGTCCTCAATCATAACAATTAATTTCTGTTCTATTGAGAGTTAGGGCATCTATATAATTATAAAAGGCACAGCTGGTTACAAACTTGCTTATATATCACCTCATTTTATCACTGTTTACTCATGTGTAAAATGAACTGATGACCATAAAATGTTATAAGATTACTTTCTTGGGAAATTTGATCATTACCATTTTTGTAAGCTTCAAGCTGGTATTTCCTGCCTCGCCTCTCTAGAGATTATGGGGTTCCATCTTTTCCTAGAAAAAAAAAATGAAAATCAAAATACTGCAGTCTTATTAAATGTATTTCTTTCAATGGAAAATAAATTGGCTGAGAAACAAATTAGATCACTGATAAATAGGTTTTATTTCTATGAAGATTTGTAACCCAAAGCTATTTCTTGCATTCTACCTATGAGACTTGAATTTGATTTTTAGTAAAATTTTACCAAAACTAAAAAACCATGAACGTAATCTCTGGGGAGCAAGTGTGCATTTGGAGCCCAAGATGCAGATGATGAAGGAGTCTGTGACTGGGCTCCGTGGGAAGAGTCCGCAGCTAACCAAGTGCACTCAGCAAATGCCTGATGCGATTAAAGCAGAGCAGAGGTGATAGAACTCTGTTTGGATTGCATTGATACTTTTTTTTTTTTTTTTTTGGTTCTATCTCTTTTAGGAAAATATGCAAGAACCCTTTGGTCTTTGTGAAATGTCCCCTATTTTCCACATCTTATGACCATCCTCTGACCCTTTTCTTCTAACCCATTGTTTCAGGGGAGGTTGAAGAGGTGACATTAAAGTGATCGAACTCGTGGCATGTCTCAATACTCACCAAACTACCAAACTGCTTCTAGTGTGATCAGATGGGGAATCTCAGTTGTTCCACAATTCTTGCTCCAAGCTTCTAGCCCAACCGACTTACGTGGGAAGATGACTTACGTGGGAAGATGACATCACAGCTAGTACTGAGTATAATTGCATTTATTAACACAATATAAAAGTAATTACCACTTCTTCAGTGCCTGGAATTTCGTCTTTATTATTTCTCCCACTCTTAACATCCCTATTAAGTAAGTAAAGATAGTAGCAAGAATGTTAGTAACATTTATTTACTTTTTCAGCAGGCACTGTTCTCAAAGCTTTTGAGAAAATACATAATCCCAGTATTTTTTCATGAGCCTATGAATTATTATCTTCATTATAAATAATGTCGAAACAGAAGTTCGGAGAGGTTAAGTAAGTTTCCTGTGGTCACAGCTTGTAGTCTAACAGAGCCGGGACTCAAATCCAGATCTGTTGACTCAAGACCTCAGTTTTTTTCTAAAACACCATTCTGGGTCATCCGGATATGCCTTCCCATCGATGATAGAGCCACAGACCAGAGTTCCTAGTTAGACTCAAAACTTCTTAAGGGTCAGGACTCTCTTATTCAACTTTGTATGCTCCACTGAGCCCAGTACTTAAATTTATGAACAATAAGTTCTGAGAAAGCAGCAAGATATGGGTGAATGCATAAAAATCAAATCTGGGCACACTGACTTTGAATCTTGGCTCTGTTGCTTATGAGCTGTGTGCTCTTGGAGATAATGTCTCCAGAATTTTTATCATAAAGGGCTTGTGAGTAGGGAGAAAAGACATTTGGGAGTTTGTCCCATGTTGCATAGTAAGCACAGAGCAAGACTCAATAAAGACAGAGATGGGTAGCCATGATTAATGTTCCTCCAAGCCACCCCCTGGCACCTTCTTGGCTATGGGTATGTTCTACAGCCTCCCTGAGCCTCAGTTTGTCAGTTAAAGAAGCTGGATAATAACACCTACCTCACAGGCTCACTGTGAATGCTCAGCAACTAATGTGCACAAAGCACTTAGCACTACTGTTGGTACCCTTCTCTCTGGCCGTTCCTCATTTTGAATAGCATTTGAAGATTATAACATCTACCCCCCGGAATGGATATAAGGGATATAAAATAGTGGTTCTTGAACTTTGGTGACTGTCAGAATTTTCTAGAGAGCTTTTTCAAATATAGATTACTGAGCCCCATTTAATATACCGTCAGTCTGGGATGAGGCTTGAGAATCTACATTTCTAACAAGTTCCCAGGTGATGGTGATACTACTGGTCCAGAGACCATACTTTGAGAATTTCTGGTGTAGAAAATAGAAGAAAGGAGAGAAAAAGTACAAATCTAATGGATTTTTGCTGATCAGATATCCTTAGAGTGGGCACGGAAAAGTATTTTAAAAAGAAAGCATATGAAAGAAAGTCCAGGGAAAGCAGCTAGGACTGAGAGTAATGTGTAAGAGGGTCAAAGAAAATGAGATAAGACTGATTAGCTGACGTCCCAAGGCCTGACACAGGGTTGCTCTTCAGAATTCCCATTTATAAAATGAACAGGAAAAATGCATCCCATATGAAAGAGATGAAGCTATTAGGGTGATTACACACACACACACACACACACACACACACACACACACACACACACACACCCTGTGCCTGTGTGCTCTTAAACCTACTTCTGAAATAGAGGTCGTCACTGTAGAAGCCAGTGCTTCTGCTTTTTTTTTTTTTTACTATGAACATCCCTGCCAGCAACAACTGAAGTCAGTGCCATCTCTTCTCCAACAATGCTTCTCCTGTTCTTAGAAGGAAATTCAACTGGTTGGCTACAAAATCCTGAGTTGTTTCTGGAGCCTTGTGAAGGGCTTTGCATGTTAAAAGCAAAACTGGCTAACCTAGACTTTTTGACAGCTTCGTGAAGTGTGAAAAAAAATCATATTTCTCTGGCGCAGTTTTATGAGTTTTTGTCTTGAGCAAGAAAGAAGCTTTGCCTGTGAAAATGGAAAAAGGGTCATGCAAATGACCTCAGCAACGGCAACACGATTTGAGAGACAATGAATTCTGAAACTGAAAAATTCCACCAAAATTCTCAACTTTTCTGTGTAATTGCAGAAGAGGTTTTTTTGGTTTTTTTTTTTTTTTTTTTTTTTTTTTTTGGCTCCAAGGGCACCAATCCCTACTCTCTGCTCTATCACCTGCAGCTGACAGAGAGCTATATAAAATGCTGCTGAAAAAGATAACTGACCATGACTAATTACTACACGGGCCAAGGATTCTTCCAGAAGGTACCACATTTGTGCAAAAAGATTATTTGGCTAATAATCTGGTGGGAGCTAATGAGAAGGTTGGAAGACAGGAAATCTAATCATAGAGATATCCAGTTTCTTTCTATCATTTCTAACAGGCAATTAACCCTTGGGGAGAGGCCCGAGCCACATGATCACGTGATCAGGTGTGTTTTACCGTTTCAGCTCTACGATTTTTAAATTTGTTGTAATTTCTTATTTTCTAATATTTACTTTCTTACCTTAGTTGTTTTTCTTGAGAAGGAATCTCCAAAATTATATAAACCTCAGGCCTCTCAACACCTGAATCTTCTTCTTCTCTTTAGTGTACATTACTTACAGAGTTCACTGAATTAGAAAATGAGACTTAGAAAATAATATTTCCTGGACTAGATGACTATATTAGTTTGCTAGGGCTATCACGACAAAATATTATATAGTGAGTTGTTTAAACCCACCACATAATAAATTTATCACAGTTTTGGAGGCTAGAAGTCTAAGATCAAGTCCTAATATGGTCTTTCATCTGTGTGTACATATGTCTGCATTCTAATTTTCTCTTCATATAAGGACATCAGCCATTTTGGATTAGGGCTCACCCTAATGATGTCATTTTACCTTAATTACCTTTGTAAAGGCCCTATATCCAAGCATAGCCATATTCTGCATTTCTGGGGGTTAAGACTTCAACATGTGAAACTTTGGGGGAAAAAATTTACCCATAACACTCCACCCTCTAGTTCATCAAAAATCGTGTAGTTCTTATATGCAAACACATTCCCTGCATCTCAACAACCCAAAAGTCTTAACCCATTTCACCATCAACTCTAAGTCCAGTCCAAAAGCTCATTTGTATTATCTCTGTCACTTCAGTTTTGCCTTTTGAGATACTAAAACTCTGGGCAAAAGACTTCATTACTCCCAGCACCCAAACACCCAAACTTGGAGCTGCCATTAGCTGCTGGCATAACAGAAAGAGGTAAGCTCAAGAGCTGTTGGCGGTTAAAAGAATAGCTCAGTATTGAATAGTTCAACTCAACATTTGAAGTTTACACAATTATATTTTCCTCTAAGAATTTAATTGGCTGGGTTTATGACTCTATGCCAGCCCCAGAGGGCTGATTTCACAAGCTGGGTCATTACTTAACCCCCATCCCACATCAGCAGGAATCTTAGACATGCCAGTTCATTTTCCACCAGAGGGTCTCCACATGCCCTAGGACCCTGAGGGTCCTTCATGTTTATGCAGCTTAGCCTCTACCTCCAACATCGCTACTTTTAATGTCCAACACCCTAAACCCACAAACTACCCCCAAAAGATCAAGGGAACCAAAAGAGACTTATTGGTGAGGCAATTAAAATAGCAAATCTCACTTTGAGTTTGCTAGATGAGTCACCGAAAAGTGAGGCAAGACCTTTATGTTTCTATATTTCTATATTTTATCTCTCATTCTTATCACTTAACCTTAGAGGTAAAGTGTGTGTGTGTGTGTGTGTGTGTGTGTGTGTGTGTGTGTGTGTGTGTGTGTGTGTCTGGATTGTGATAAGAAAACAAAAAAGTTATGAAGGGGTAGAAAAGTAAGATCTAACTTTAGAATTTCTAGGTGACAGTGAAGGCTGTCTTGCCATATAGACCACACACCACACAAATATGGCAGTTACATACATTTATACACATGCACATACAGACACACACATTTGCTTCAAAGCAAAACAAGACAAAAAAAAAACCTTCTACTTTAAAATCATAGACCTACTATGACTCATAAATCCTAAAAAATATACCTGTACAAAACTGTAACCCACAGTCACTACTATTTTGTTCTTCATGTTTATTTACATAGTGGGCCTTATTAGTTTGTTCATTCATTTATTAAACATGTGTTGAGCAATATTTATGTGCCAAAGACCCTACTAAGTGCCTGGGATCCAAAGATGAATAATAATGTAAGGTGGCCATACAAGTAACATAGAGAAACAGACACGTTCATAGATCATTTCAGTACATTCAGGTCAGTGAGGCACAGGAAGGAAGAGAGTGCAGCCTGGCCTGGGGGAATCTGAAAAATAGGGTGGTGCTGAGGCTGGGTGCTGGAGAGGGCTTTAGAGGGCTTTGGAGAGAGCAGCTAAGGGAATCAAGTCATAAAAAGGAAGTTGAAGGAAAGACATGGGTGGAATTAAAAAATACGAAGGAAAAATGGATTCAAAATCTTTCTAGAAGTCGGGGTCATTTTTAGGTATAAGCTTTCCCTTCCATTTTTTCTATTTGACTGAAAAGCATTGGGGCTGACCTAAAAGTGGTTTATCCAAAAAATAAGTTTAGTAAGCACAAACCACTTGGAGACTATTTCTGACAGAAATGAATTTGAAAGGAAGTTTTCTAGAAATTCTATATTTTGGATATGGCTTATTTCACCCACTGGAGTTGAATAAACTTGAATACAAACATCCGTGTCTGTTGCGTTTGTGTGTGTGTGTGTGTGTTTATGCCTTACAAAATTTTTTACACTGATGACACCATCTACAGGCAATAGTCAGATGAAGGAAGAATATCTCTTATTCCATCTAATGTAACTTAGGTGACACATAGAATATATACATAGGAACTGTAGATTTCGGGGAGGCACAAGGCCCCAAAAGCAGAACACACCAGTGCACATTTTTTTATATTCCATATCTAGCACCACTTTAGTAGGAGAATTCTGGGAAGTCCTAGTATGGTGAGTATCTAGATTTTGGAGTATAGGCTGAAAAGATGTCCATAAGGTCATCCAAGACCTAGCACCTGGCATAGCAAGGACTTAATAAATGTGTTGAATGGATGAATTGACTCCAGATTCACATGTACGTCTTTACACATAAGATAAAGTGATTTCTCTAAAGCCTTTTTCTGGACATTAAGTTAAATTCAAGTGCTGATTTTATCCAAGAAGTTTTTTTTTTTTTAATTTACTTATTTAAATTAGCTTCAAGTATACAGTATATCAGTTAGACATTTATATAGTTCATAAAACAATACCCTTAATTTCTCCCTCCCTTCCCTGGCCCTCCACCTAGCCCATATATTAATGCTAACTACATTCCCTCTGCTCCTCATCCCTGTGACCATCTATCAACTACTAATTTGTACTTCTTTGACTTTTCACACCATTCTCCCAGTCCCCTAACCTCCCTCCCCTCTGTCCGTCACCAAATTGTCCACTATATTTGTGATTCTGTTTTTGATTAGTTTGTTCTTTTTGTTCCTTAGATTCTGCATATAAGTGAAATCATATGGTATTTATCTTTGTCTGACTTATTTCACTCAGCATAATAACCCCTAGGTCCATCCATGGCATTGCAAATGGTAGAATTTCATTTTTGTTAATGGCTGAGTAATATTCCATTGTATATATGAACTATAACTTCTTTATCCAATCATCTGTTGATAGGCATTTTAGGTTGCTTCCATATCTTAGTTATTGTAAATTGTGCTGCCATGAATATTGGAGTGTATAGATCTTTACAAATTATTGTTTTGGTTTTCTTTGAATAAATACCCAGAAGTGCAATTGCTGGGTCAAAAGGTATATCATTTCTAATTTTTTGAGAAACCTCCATACTGTTTTCCATAGTGGCTGTACCAATTTGTAGTCCTACCAACAATGTATGAGGGTTCCCTTTTCTCCACATCCTCGCCAACATGGGTTGTTTTTTTGATTTATTAATGATAGCCATTCTGACAGATGTGAGGTGTTATCTCATTGTGGTTTCAATTTACATTTCTCTGATGATTAGCAACCTTGAGCGTTTTTTCATATGTCTTTTAGCCATTCTGTATTTCTTCTTTGGAGAACTATCTGTTCAGGTCTTCTCCCCATTTTTAAATTGGATTGTTTATTTTTTTGTTGTTGTTGAGTTGTATAAGTTCTTTATATATTTTGGATATTAACCCCTTATCAGATGTGTCATTAGCAAACATCTTCTCCCAGTCAGTTGTCTTTTTGTTTTGTCAATGGTTTCCTTTTTTGTACAAAAACTTTTTAGTTTGATGTAATTCCATTTGTTTATTTTTTCTTTTGTTTCCCTTACCTGAGGAGATATATCTGAAAAGAAATTACTGTTAGTAATATCAGAGAGTTTACTACCTATCTTCTCTTCTAGAAGTTTTATGATTTCTGGTCTTACATTTAAGTTTTTAATCTATATTGAGTTTATTCTTGTATACAGTATAAGGTAGTCCAGCTTCTTTTTTTTGTTTGTTTTTTTTTGCATGTATCTGTTCAATTTTCCCAACACCATTTATTGAAGAGACTATCTTTACTCCATTGTACATTCTTACCTCTTCTGTCATATATTAAGTGAGTGTATAGGTGTAGATTTATTTCTGTTTTCTCTATTCTGTTCCATTGATCAATGTATCTGTTTCTATGCCAGCATGCTGTTTTGATTACTATAGCCTTGTGGTATAATTCGATATCAGGTAGTGTGATGCCTCTAACTTTGTTCTTCTTTCTCAAGATTGCTGTGGCTATTTAGGGTCTTTTATGGCTCCTTATAAATTTTAAGATTATTTATTCTAGGTCTCTGAAAATGTCATTGGTATTTTGATAGAGATTGCATTGAATCTATAGATCGCTTTGGGTAGTATGGCCATTTGAACGATGAAGAAATTTCTTCTTAACCTTATAACCTTATGGTTATAACCATAACCAAATGGTCCATTGATAGTGTTAGAGCTCAGAGATAGAACAGAATAATTCTTGAGGGCCCTTCTCACCATATTCTGTTCACTCTCCTTGCATTTAGAATTGGATTTTTATTTGGCCTCACCTAGCACACATGTTTCAGGCAGTCTCTTCTCTTCTTCAGCATAGAATATGTCAATTCTGTCTCCATGCCTTTGCTCAAGTGAGTCCCTCACCTGGGATGCTCTATCTGCCTGTTTCTTAGTATCTAAAGCTTAGCCATTCATTCTTGAAGGCCTGGATCAGTTTTGATCAGGCCTTGGTGCATCTGCCTCCCTGCCCACCAATGGCAACCAAATATACTTTCTCTTGCCTCTGACTTTTTTTTAAATTTAATTTTATTATTAGTGTCAAGTATACAGTAGATTGGTTAGCCTCTAATGTACTGTATACTTGACACTAATAATAAAATTAAATTAAATTAAATTTTTTTCCCCTTCTTTAATTCCCCTCCTCGCACTTCCGCCCCAACCTAAGGATGTTGCCATCTCCCCTCAAGAACCGGATCTCTTAAGGTGGGGTATCTCCTCCCACGTGCTCACAGTGCCCGGGACCTGGACCTGGCCCTGGCCCCAGCCCCGGCCCCCCTACCTGGGCCTGGGCCACCTAGGGCCTGGCCCACCCGGAGCCTGGCCGGTGGCTCCACCTGGGGCACAAACCCAGGATCTTCTGCATGTAAAGCAGACATGTAACCAATACACTATGGAGCCACCCCTAGCCTTTAACTTCTTAATGGCTATACCAATCTTCAAATTGGAGTATAAACACCCTTTAAGATGGACAAAAAGTTTCCAAAGTATATACATTTGAGGATAGCTTTCCGAAAATCAATTTCCAGATCCTCAGCTTCCATAGTTACTCCTCTGTGGTACTGATCTACGTGAGAACTCACCTAAGATAAAAGCACTCCCTTTAGCAATCAGCCTTCTCCCAGTTCACAAAAAAAGGGCACCCCTCACTTTTTAACTACATGTTAAAAAGTTGTAAAAACCTTCATAGTCCCAATCAGAGGAAAAATTCAAAATATTGATGTAAATGTTAAAAAAATATGATTGATTGTGGTGACTGACTTTTGTAAGTCAGAAGGTTTTCATTTTTTTGCTTTCAATAAAATTGAGAGGGGACCTAACTGACTTTAGATTATTAAAACACTTAATAATAGATCACTATAGGATGTATAACTCTGGAAGAATTTAAAAACCTGAGGCATATTATTTCTATAATTTCTTACATCTCTATCTCATGATTTATGAGAAAAAAATTTCTTGGTGCTTAAGTCTTTAAAAACAAAAAATCAGAATAAAATTGATATTGAATTTTGTCTTATTTTGGAAAGAAAACAACTAAATGGGAAAAAAACTGTTCCATCTATTTTATTAAATGATGCATCTGATAAATCTTAATTTTTATGTTTAAATATTTATTAAAATTTAGTGTATATTAATATTGCTTTTCAACAGTTATGTTATAATAATAATCCAATATAGTGTTTTAATATTTAGAGCTTTATGTTATAGAATATAAAAAATTTAAATTTAAATTTATATGTATAAATTTATATTTATACATATTTTTGTTGCAAAGAAGTATGGCATCATCAACAAAAAACTTTTAATCCTGAAAAATATACTCCAGTATGATGGAATTCTATGGGAGAAGCAGGATAGAAATACAGGTCAAAAGAAGAAAAAGAACAATGCAAACTTTCCAATTCGTTTGTATATTTTAATAGCGTTTTTGAGGTATAATTTAAAAATCATAAAATGCACCATCGTAACTATGAAATTCACATTTTATACAGTTATGCAACATCTCTATGCTCCCACTTTAGATCACTTCCATCATCACAGAAATACCCTTGAGCCCACTTACAGTCAATAGGTTTGCATATATTTTAAATTGATGATGATGGATATCAAATAAAATTGCTTTTACCGCATAAAAATACAAGATGGGTTTGTTTTATATCTCATTGACTTGCCTACTCTGTATTCTTAATAAAAAATAGAAAAATTCTACAATAAGATTTCATTGAATATGTTTAAAATAATAAAAATGTTAATATTTACAATGCATTGGAGATTACATCCTGCGTATCTATGTAAAACTATAACAAAATTTTTAGATATCAATCTAAGAATATGGGAGGGAGATTCATTGTTAATAAAAAAATTTTAGAGGTTACCCAAGCAAAAATGATTGAAAACCTATACCTTATCATTGATCCTTAATCATGTAATAGTCTACTCTGTTATGTTTTAATTTCAGTATATTTGATGACATAGATAAATTCTAGTTGATTTTGTACTTGTTCGATTGATTGAAGTAGTTATTACATTTCTGACTTTGACCAAAACCCAGGGCTTAAAGTGCATTTTCTTTCAAAAAGATGCATCACCCTAGTCTATATTACAGGGAGGAAGAATAATTAAATAGTTCTTCCACATTTAGAATAACACAGGATAGATTTTCCAAGTCAAAAGACAATGTCATTAAATTGTTGGGTAACCTTTAATGTCATGTTTATGCTCTAGAACTTCAGTAACATTTCTGTGGAGTTGGGTCTCCTGGGATTCTCTTGCATGTTCTTTGTTTCCCCTTTATTCTTTTGATCTGGTTATTTCTGGTGGTAACAAATTTTCACTGAATGAAATTCTTAGACTTTATTGCCACCAGATAAACAACATACATCTATATATTTTTTCTTTGATTTAAGGAATAAGACTCCAAAACACACTTTTAGATCAAGTTCCATATAAATGTACACACACACGCACACACACATATACTCACATGGATACACATGTGTGTCTAAAAATAGATTTTAAAGGATAATTTTGGACTCCATTCTCACATATAACCTTCTCTGAGAGCATAAAAGAATACAATATTTTTTAAAATCAGGAATAAAACTTGCTTTCACTGCATAAAAATAAAAGGTAGGTTTGTATTATATCTCATTGACTTGTCTACTCCTTAATCTTAATTTAAAAAAAAATTAAAATATCCTTCAATTAGTAAAGATTAAAGTGTAAGAGTCTACGTCAGCACGATAAAGGTTTCTGACTGTGATTAAGGTTCCAATCTCATGACATGTGGAATAACCTATGTAATTATATTCCCCTTAGTGCTACAGAAAAGTCCAAGTGACTGTAATACATGCTAACTTAATCTTAGCCACAGAAAATGTGTTTCTAATTTTCAAATTCGGCAATTTTTCAATAAAAGTTGTTGCACTTCATCTGATCTATTCTCAAAACACGGAAGTGCTTGAAGCCCGACCACCTGCAATAACAGATTACTGCTCTCTAAAATATTACCATACACCTACAATGTGGAGGCGCAAAGCTTTGCTAAAAAAGATCTTTGTTGTTTTTTCTAAAAGAAAGAAGTGATCCCAAACTAAAGCTGGTTTTCAGCAGCCTCTCTGCTCCCAAATGCGACTGGCATCAAAGTCTAATGAAAACCTGTTTGCGGACACTGGATCCAATCCAAGGTACACCATTGGCATATTCTAGACCCCTTGGGACATGACTCATATAAAAAACACAGGGCTGTCATCGGACGGCTGGTGGCTCAAATAAATCAAATTTACTTTGAAAACTGAGGCATACCAAAATTTTATTAGGTGAAACTTTGGCATTTCTTATAGCCAACTTGCACATATATATTTTTATTACTTACAGCAGTTAAAAGGTATGCTACCAATCATATGCAAAACAAGAAAAGATTGCAGAGTACATTTTTACTGGGTGGTAGTAGGAACTACCTTTTTTTAATAAAAAAAAAAAAAAAAGGAACTCCAAATAGTAAGTTAGTAATAGGTGGCGTCAAAGAACGCAGCCCAGTGTCTTGTGTAATTCACAAGCCTTGTGGTACAAATGTCTCCACAGCACCTTCATTTAGCAGACCCCATCACGGGTCTTAAAGAATGACTCTTACTCCAAAGTGATTTCTTGCTCACTAAAACTATCAACTGTACCACACTTCATGGGATGATGACAGATAGTGTTTATAATGTGCATTTATGAGAAACAGACATGAACATACTCAAGTCCTTGATGATCTAAAAAGGATTAAACTTTAAGCTTCAAAGGCCTACTACTGCTTATGCTCTAACTCATACGTTAAGTTAGTTTCAAATTCCAGAGTAGAAAAGTTTAGTTTTCTTTTCAGTTAAATCTTATAAAATTCTTTATTTTTAAGTTTAATATACATTTACCTTTAAATATGTTAATTGGTCATCAAAAGCATACTAGAAAATAGGCCCTTGCCCAATAAATAGCATATTTGCAAATTAATATTCAGTTTTAAGGCCACATCTGCCACACTTTAAAAGAGGTGGCAGCTTATTTTCTTTAAGTGGCAACTGCTATAAGAGCTTATGTGGTGAAGCATGTATTATTGTGTATATGTTTTAATACACACACACACACACACACACAAATTTTACCATATAGAACATATATTTCAATTAGCAAGCTTAGACTAGAATCTCTCAAAAGATTTAAGTGTACTCACAATGTTCACTTTTTAAAAACCTAGTTTTGTGTAGAATTCATAAAGATTATTTTAATTGAAATTATAAAACTGTGGTAGGTCGCTCCTAATTGTAAATAAAATCAAAAGACATATATGTAATCTATTAAGATTGTATGTATGATATGCATTTTTACAAGATCTTCTAGAAATATTTTTAGATATATTCTTACACAGCTGATTTGATCACATAATATCATTCTAGGAAAGAGCACCAGACCTTTTCTCCCACAGTGCAAGCACTGGCCGGCATCACAAGGAAATGCTACTTTCTGTGTGTTATAGTGTGTTTTTACTGACTGAAAACAGGCTAGGTCAACTCAAAAGCTCAAGTCAACTATTTTGACTGAATTTACCCATCGCTTACAGAAATCACTTCCTCTGAGTACAGGTTTGACCAGTAATTTGTCAGAACAGAAATCACTTCATTTAAAATGGTTTAGTGATTTTCACACGTAGATGTAGCCTCAATAAAATCTGTGAGAAAGGAAAAACAGTGTTTGGCCCTGGAACGCCAGGGAGGGAACACATCTGTAATCAATGAACAAGGAATTGTTCAAGGCTTATTACCTGCTGAGCATGGTGCTAGAACTGCGAAAGAATAGAAAGAAATATTTTTTTAAAGTGTTCCTGTCCTTAAATTGCTTACGATCTGGTTGTGAATTCACGAACAATTACAAGAATTGTCCCTGGAGAAATACAAGACAGTAAGTTGATTCATGCCAAATGGCGCAGTAACACCCACGTTTTATGGCAGTGGGCTCAGTTAGAAGTTTTGGAAGGCAAGACTGTGACGGGGAGAGAAGACACGAGTGGCTGAAAGTAACCATACAGGCACTGGCCGCACTCCTGGCTAATGTTTCTGTTCCTCCTTTCCACCTTGACTTGAACAATCTTTTTCCTATGAACAGATCACTAATTTTGACTTCATAATTTATTTTTAAATTTATTCAGAAAAAAACATAAATACAATTAAAGGCAAATTGTGAACTGGGAAAAAGATTTGCCACATCTTTGACGAAAAGCTAATAACTTAAGAGCAATTACCAATCAGTAAGTTCAGACAAACAAACCAATATTTTTTAAAAATGAGCAAAAAAGCCACAGTCGGCAACTGACAGAAGAGGTATGACTGGCCAGTTACCAAATGATAAAATATTTAACTTCATTTACAATTAAAGCTGTACAGATTAAATCCACAAAGAAATGCACTTTTCACCAACCTAATTGCCAAAGAGCAATTAAAAATTATAACACTTTAGGTTGTGAAAGATTGGGAGAAATGGGGACATTTGTCCACAGGTAATCAGAAGATAAATCAATGTAACAATTTTGGGAAAGGCTTTGGTAATAGGTATTAAAAGCTTTAAAATATGTAATAATCTTTTACCCAGAAATTTCATTTCTAGGATATTTTCTTAAGGGAGTAATTATGAATTAAGGGTTAAAGATAAGAAGGATTGCATCACTAATTAGATAACAAAAATTGGGAAATGACACAAAGACCCGATAACTGAGAATTAATTACAATAATTAGTTTAAAGTTAACTTGTAACATAATATTTACTGATATGAAAATATGTTCTAGATGCTAATGTACAAAGTGGATTACAAAACATTATATGGCATGCATTTCACATTTTAGAAAGAATATGTGGAAAGAGATACATTAATATATAACCGATATAATAGTAATAGGTGGGAATACAAGTACCTTTTTTGATATTTTAGTCTTTGTTAATTAAAAAAAAAACATATACTCTGTCACTTGAAGAAATTTCTTCACAAATAGTGACATGATGAAGAGTTTGAGGCTAAAGATACTTTGCATATTTAAGATGGTTTTCTTAGACTGTGCTACCAATGTATTGTTATGTATTGCTTAGAAACTCTTCCGGAATTTCTAAAAATATGTTAACTTACTTTTTAAAACCATCTGTTGGAATTTCTTATTTTAAATGCTGCATTTGTACTTGTTTCATCAAAGTAACACCTCGCAGTTTAAATTCTTAAATTACAGTTAATAGATATGAAAGTGAAATATTTAAAATATGTATAATTGTTCAAAGTCTTATCAGCAGTTACCAAAAAATTTAGGAGACCTTTTCCTAAAATGTTCTTGGATCTGGAGAAATGGGATCAGGGAGAGATTTGCTTAATGTTTTTTCTGTATGACTTATCTCATGAGAATTTAAAGGGTGACACAAGTCAAAAATTCCAAGCTCTAACCAAACTTTGCTTCATGGCTTTAAACAGCTCATTCTTGACTAAATTAGCAGGAGAAATAGTGGAGACGATTTCCTGCAATAAATAATCAAAAGCTTTCTATTATTGTCTTTGCAACACATGGTGTAATTTTTCAACAAATATGTCATATTACACTAAATATAATGGCCTTTGATTATTGAAAGTAGGATGAGTTTTGGGAGAGCATAGAAATATGTTGAATATCTGAGGGAAGTCATTTTAAATTTTATATTCTGAGGATAAACAAGATATATTATGAATGAAAAAAAGTACTATGTGTCATGTGCCAGTTTGGCTCTTAATTCTAACTTGAAACATAAGGATATAATTAACTTACAGAAATGATTTCTTCTGGAAGAGAGAAAGCTTATTCTTACCCATACTTATTCTGGAAATGGAAATGTTTTCCCAGACTGTTCCAGTGTGACAGTTTTTCTTTAAGTTGAATTGCACCTTTGGGCCAAAGTGTTTTATCAACTGGTCAACAGTAAAGCTTTTCTCAGTCATGAAAAATAATTTTTTTTCCTTTATAAGCATTCCTGAGAAAGAGAGACATTTTCTTCAGGTTTAATTTATAAGTTAGGGGAACATTTATTCCATGAATAAAGTGATTTTGTTTGTCTGTTTCCCACACATTAAAAAAAAAAAAAAAAAGACGGATAGTTTCTGAGGTTTTTGATGAAGGAATTGTGGAAGAATAACCTGAGTTGAGCTTTTGCAAGTAAACAGAGCCCAGCAGCATCAGAAATATGAGCCTTTGCTGAAGGAATTCTCTTCTGTAAACTAGACTCTATGTCAAGTGATTCCAAACCTATTTCCTGACCTTATCACCAACTTGACCCCTCTTCCAACTCATTAGGTTAAACAACTCCTCCTGGTGACAATTCGGAGCAGATTACTTAGGTGGTCAAATGCAGGAGCTGTATCTTTTACTCTATAACCTGACTTGCAACTGCAATTCTCTCAAAGCCTCACATAACCTCCTTTCCAGATAATTGTCACAATTGTCATTGCCCCTCCTCCCCCAGCTGTTTTCCCCTCCTCATTAAAAATTTAAGAACAGCTTACTATGAAAAATGCTCATATGGCTGAAGTTTTCTTAGTTTTGTAAAAGATAGGGTGGCATACTCATGTTCTCAAGCATTACAAATGAAACTAGGATGTCACTAGCAAAATTAAAGTAAGAATGACAGTGAGAACACTATACCACGAGTCAGGACATGTAAGTTTTTCTATTTCCCTCAACCATAGACCTTTTGTGAAACTTCTTTGTACTCCCATTTCCTTCTCTGAAAGAAATAAAGGAGTTGTGCTAGCTATGTCTTTTCCAGCATTAGTGTCTGTGAATTGAAATCTGTTCACAAAACTATCCTTAAAAATTATTTTTATTTCTCTTTTTCGGTAAGACAAAACTTCTTATTAAATCAATGATATCAAATGATTACAGCCTGATTCACCATAAAATGTAAATCTGATCATAAAAATAGTCTCGAAGACTATTTTAGAAAGCTTACATGCTAGTACTTTTGACTGACTCCTGCTTGACAAAGAAAACAAAGTTTCTCCAAACGTAAGTATGCTTATATTTTATTTTACTTTTTTCCAAAGGGCTCATATTATAAAATAAAGTATTAAGTGGTAAACTCATTTCTCGACATCCTTAGAAGGTCAAATATAAATTGAAATCATAAATATAGTGTCATTACTGCAAAATAATACAAACTTAACCATCTATTTGGCTTTCCTGCATTTTAGACTAAGCAACTAATTAGACACTGTTGTGCAAGTTAAATGTATTATTTGCAATCGTTTTTATACATATTCAAAATCAGTACCGAATATCATAAATAAAACAATTATTAATTTCTAATAAAATCCAGAGTATATTTTTTATCTTCTGTATAGAAGATTGGCATGCATTTGATTGTGATTCAGAATATACCTTTGGTGACTGGCAACTTCACAAATATTTTCCTGTACTCTGTACATGTAAAATTGATCTGGATGTAAACTCTGATCTTTTTCTGAATTTTGCAGTAGAAAATGCATTTTCATTCAATATACTTGGAGAATTTATTTATTTATTTATTTATTTTTATTTATTTATTCTTTTATTTGTAGAATAAAGAAGTTTCTGCTTTTTCTCTCAATGTTATCATTATTGTTATTAAATTTATAGAATTTCATATATTTTCTCCCCAAAAGGAGGTGACTTAACACTTTTCTGGTTGCTAAAAAACCCCAGTTGTTTTAAATGCCCAAAATATATTGGGTTGTTTTAATATAATATATCAAAATTTAAATAGGTTTTACAAACAAATATGATTTGATTCAATTAATATGTAGTAAAGCTCCTATTATGAAAATGACATTATTACAGGACTACATGACATACGACAAACAATATTTTAAGAGCTCATTGGGCAAAGCAAAAAAAGTATAGTTGGGAACCAAAACTGTGATAGCACAGGCAGAATTCAATAAATGCCAAAATCCAGTGTTCTCAGAATCAAAGAAAGAAGTGTGATACCTGGGTGATTGATCAGGTAAGACTTCCTGGAAGAATTTATTTGAAATTACCTGTTAGCACATCCCTTCAGAGGTTACTATGGAGATGAAGTATTCCAAGTGTCTTAAGGCTGGCTAGATAACGACATGTTAGAAATACCGAAATTGGCCCAAGTTCTCCTGATGTTACTATCTCCCCTTAGAACTTACTTCCTATAACACTTGCTATTTGTTACACTCCTCATACAAGGATTCTAACAAAGACCACCGAACTTGTGATGTGGAGAAGTAGAAGAACAACAAGAAGCCAGACTAGAAAGGTAGATTAAACCCACATGCTGAAGAATCTTGAATGCCAGGCTAAATGTGGAGCTGACTCTATAGATAGAGCCATTGAACCTTCTGAGCAGAGTAGTCCTGTGATCAGCTTTAACAGCAAACTGGCAGACATTCATAGGATGGCTTGGCCCAGGGAGCATCCTTGGGGTTCAGAAACAACATGGGAGTCTTTAAATACTTGACCCTAATGGCAGTGGGGAGAGTACAGGAGGAGGAGTGGTTAAAAGAGATTAATATGGAGGCCATCAGTAATCTCGACTACAGAAAAAATAGTCCTCAATTATTTAATATCGTAATAGTTCCCAAAAGGGTCTTTGGAATGTTCTACCTATGAAAAATAGAACCAACAAAATTCTCTATAGCTCATGGATAACTTGAGCAAAAGACCAAAGAAGAGATAAAATGATTTTGTTAATTTTCTTGATTATTTAAAAAGAATTTTTTTATTAGCTTTTGGTGTTAATAATTGGCTGAGACCTGATTTTTAAAATGGATTTCACGATGAATTATTTTCTGCTTTTAGAAATTAAAAAAAAAGTTTACTTCTTTAAAAATGCAATTGTTAAAAGTAATTCTATCAAACCAATTTCTTAAGGGGACTCTAGAATTTATAGCTTCAGAAGAATCAAACTTTTAATAGTGTTTTGTCATACATTAGAGTGATATTTTTAAAATTTTTAGGATTTCAATTGTTGAATTAAATAGAAATTAATGTTTCACTATTTGAAAATTTACTTAATTTTCAGGTGGTATTTTGAAAATTTCCTAATAACATAGACAACCTAAAAATGTATTTAGAAAAAAATCAAACATGAATCATAAAGGTCTAGAACTTATAGTCAAGAACTTTATATTTAAATAGGTTTACTTTTCATAGCTATTTATTTTCATACCACATGCATGACTAATTAATACGTCATTACATACACAAAAC
Organism: Rousettus aegyptiacus; assembly: GCF_014176215.1. Taxonomy (NCBI): domain Eukaryota; kingdom Metazoa; phylum Chordata; class Mammalia; order Chiroptera; family Pteropodidae; genus Rousettus; species Rousettus aegyptiacus. The sequence goes on from NW_023416284.1 coordinate 127,816,565, forward strand.
AAACCCAGTCATCCAAGTAAAAAGTTTAAGTTAGAAAATCCCAATAAAATCCCAATAAAATGATTATTTTAGATATAGATTCAGGTACCTTTAAATTTTTCTCTTTCTTGCCCTAAATATGTTATTTAAATAGAAAAATTATCGAATGAAGCAACAGTGCCAATAAAACAAAACAGTGACACCTTAATATAAAAGAGCCAACCTGACACAGAAAAGGATTTGAAATTGTTAAGGAGCAAAATAAGAAATATGACTTTAAAAAAGTGATTAATTATTAGAATAGCAACAAGTCTAACTCAAAATCTACTTACAAGGAGGCATGGTAGCACTGCAGGAAGGCTTTGCATCAAGAATTCCTTCTGAGCATCCAGAGTTTCAATGATATTTTATTTTATTCACAAAGGTTCTTTTAGATGGAAATGTCAGTCTATAGATCTGAATTACACAATTTATCCAAATGGTAATTTAATTAAATCTAAGCTTCCACATTCCCATCTATTTTCAGAGTTTTGCAAAAAATGCCATCAGAATACCACTTTCTGTCGTTTCATATTTAATCGCATTGGCTGTCCAAAGGAAGATTTTCGTCAACAGTTTATAAATTAAAAGAAGATTGGGGGGTGGGGGAAATGCATGTTTTTCACTTTGCAGATGTGTTGCAGATTTGTTGAAGTATATTTTTTGGCTTCAAAATGGCTTACTTAATGAAAATTTGTAAAGATTATGGGAAAATATATTAATATATAATGACAAAGCAAAATTTTTAACTTCAGAAAATTGAGGCTAAAATAATTCGCTAGTGATGTGTCATCGCTACAATAATTTGGATCGTAATAAAAACAACACCAAATAACATCTGCGCATTGAGAAGAAAAAATTCATTAGTATTTTGAAATACTTGACTTTTAAAATATGTCAGTGAGATTTGAAATTTGTTGTTAAATGCAAGAAATTCAAATATCGTATTTATCACTGAATGAAAAGAAAGAGATGTTAGATTTAAAACATTAATATACCATTTATGTTTAATTATTTGAATTCTGCTCAATGAATATAAAAGTCTGTCAAATAAAAAAAGACATTTTTCTATTTGCTACATCCTACTTCTGTCAACAAAGTTACTCACCGATAATTTTTATCAAAAATGTGAAGAGATCATCATCAAAGAAACCTTGATTAGGATATATGCGTAACCCATTAAGTCATAAAACTATATAATAAAATATTATGCACACTAAAGCAAGTTTCAGCTTCTCATTTAAAAATCTGAAAATATTTTATGTGGAAGTTGTATATAAATTCAATACGTAATGTTCTCCCTCACATTTGTGTTTTGCTTTTCTTAATATGTGCATATAAGGTAAATAAAATATAACGATGTTTTTCACCAAGCTCCATTATAAAAACCTCCAGAATTCTCTCCAGTTTACTCTAGTGTACTGGGTATACTGCACAAATACAATCATTGCATATGTGACTCAATCTGAATAAGTGTGGGAAGCACTGCTCTAGGAAAACGAATCAACTGACTGTTAGGTTGAAGTGTAGTTAAGCAAATGAAAAATAAGTCCAAGATAACCCATGAGTCAAAAATATTATTAAAGAGAAATAACTATTCATCTTAACTCTAGTTGTTTCATATTTATGGGGTTTAAAGAAGCTCTGAAAGGAAATATGTCGTTTCTTCAAATATTAAAGTATAAAGATATACCAAAAGGCAAACATTCCAACAACACACTGATCCTTCTCCAAGTTTCTCCAAGGAGCTCCCAACGTGCTAAGGGTGGAAACTTGTATACGCATTTGCTGTGGTTTCTTTTGAAGACCATGTGTAGATTATCTGAACTTTTAGTCAGTGACTAAATCTTACACAACTTAAGAGAGTTTTGGTATTTGGAAAAATAGCTTCAAAGCTTCACTCTTCTGGATGCTATCTGAAAACAGGAAGGGAAGAAGCTTGTATATACCCTTAAAATAACGTACATCAATAAATCAACATTCATATTAAATTCCTCAACTGAGCAGTGATACATATCAGAATTTCTGTTAAGTGCAGAGACACAAAGAATCTTTTTAAAAAATATGCTATTTTAAAATCCCATACAGGAATAGGTCTAAAGTTTTAAATATACATTCCAATAACTCACATTTTTTAAGACTACTGTAGTTTTTATCTCATCTATTATTCAAGAATTTTCCGGGTTCAATATTGTATGCATCAAATTACTCTATATGCATGTATGTTTCAGAAAGTCTTAAGAGACAAAATAAAATACTCTCCTTTTGATCTAAAATGGCATTTCCTATATAAGAACAAAAAACACAAGAAAGTTTTAATGGGCCTACAATTAATGTATTCAAAGTCTGTGCAGCCTAAAACTGAACAAAATTTCCAGTGAAAGATTTCAAACTCTACTGGAAAAGGCAGAGTCAAGAGGAGTGTCTATATGTTTACAGATAATAGCACAACTCTATGCTAGACTACGAATAACAACCTAGGAGTTATTGAAGGCATGAGAATAACTTATAAAAGGCCGTTGTAAAGCATTTGGTAAAATATTATTGCCTTTCGAATGTTAAATGATGACAACAGAAGTTCTTCAGGGACTGGTAAAAAGCAAACACTGTTGGAAGAGGAACTATAAGGAAAAGGGAAAGAAAACAGAGCGGATATAAAGTCCTCATAAATTTAAGAGAAAAAAAAAGACAATGTGAGTGATAAAAGGAAAGGCTTACCAATTTTATGTTCAATTTCATCTGAAGAAACAATTCATTTTTAATTTCAGGGGCCTTAAACACAAATGAAAGAGTCAAAGTTAATCTTTTAAATGATTATAGAGACATATTTCATATGTATAAACAAATACAGAAGAATTATATACTAATTCATTCTACTATTTTATAAGCCTTATTAGTACAATTGAATTATTATTAGAGAAACAATGTAAGATGGGCTCTTCATTTCTGCATAGCCCTAGTAAATAGCTACAATGGAGCAGTCTGTATGAAAAACAGAAAGTCAAGGCGTTTAGCAATCTTCCTTACTCACTCACCAGAATCAAAGTCTTTGGATAAGAGCCTTGATAATCAAATCATATTACCTAAGAATCAAACCTTTACATAATAATAATAATAATAATAATAATAATAATAATAATAACCCAGCAGAGTACATTTAATTCTTCTACTTATCTTTTAGAGCACAAAAGCCAATATCAAGGGGAATGCTTTCTGAAACTAGTATATTTAATCGAAATGAAGAGTAAAAAGAGGGTTTTTATCGAAATCAAATACAGGTTGTGCCACTTCTCCAAAATGGATTTACTGCCTTATTTGGCACTTTTATGTTCTTAATTATTGCTGTCTGGCCTATTAGAAAGAGAAAGAGGAATAAAACATGAATAATGATAAAATGTTTTCTGATTTAACAATAATAAATGCTTTTTTTAAAAGATTAAAATTATAAGATTAGGGTCAAAAGCTGTTTTACTAGAGTGTTTTATCCATTTTGTAGTGGTCAACTTCTAGGAAGCAAGACTTACCACTTATAGTTTCAAGTGGCCAATGTCTGGGGAATCTGGGGTTCATCCAATGTTTACATTGCATATTCAAGTTCTTCATGTTTTATCCAGCTCTCTTCTGTCCTCTCTGTAAGGTCTGGGTTATCTTACTTAGGTTTTATATTGATTACATTAAACCATGACTGCTGAATCCTCATTTCAAATAAGAGGGAGAATAAAAGAAATAGGGGGGAAGAATGAAGGAAACAGAAGGAGTAAAAGAGAAAGAGAAAAGAATCAAAGGGATTTTCTCCTATACAGTCTGCCCCTAAAGAAAACATCTGCCTGATGCTTTACTCTGGGAATGACCTGTTAACATAATCCAAACTTAGAAGGAATAGAGAAGAAATACACATTTTCTGAAAACTGAGAAACAAAAGCGAATGGGTAAAATTATTTTGCCTCTTCAAAAAGTACTTTGTGTAAATGTTGTAGCTGGAGAAGTAAATAAACAAATACACACATGTGCATATATTCAAGCAGAACTTTTAAAGATCAGGATTTGAATTAAGAGAAATGTGTATTAACTGAAAAGCCACCAATCCACATTGGGGAGTCTGGAAGAGGAGACAGAGACAAAGTCGAATAAGCATAGCATGATGACTCAGCACCTTTATTTAATGGAGAAAAGTTGTTTGATTCAGTTTAAAGATACTTATCCAATTTTCTTCAACTTACTAATATAAAGCTTTGTAGAATCACAAATGAAGTATTCCCACAGTAGTCATGACCCTTTCTGGTCCTGAGGTATCTCATCTCTAGAGCGATCTCTGGAGCCCTGAAGCTTGGACAGCCCTGCCTTGTGACAGGGTTCTGTGTAAGTAACTCCAGTCATAGCTCTTGAATTTGAGGACTTTCTCTGGAGCAAAGGCCATACCTTTCCCTGGCAGCTCCTTGAGTGTCTAACAATCGCTGTCTCTACCATCTGGATTACTATTTCTCATAAAATAAAAATATTAATCTGATTTCCTTGGGGAAAAAAATGGATCCCTTTAATGAATGATTGCTAAGAAAAACATGGATTCGCAAATCAGAGGGAATCTGTGAAGAGCAGAAAGAGGGCAAAAAAAATTAGCGAAGGGGACTTCAGGCTGCCTTTAGGCCAGGTAGCAGGGGCAGTGACCATTAAAGAGATGAACCCATAAGATGCTCCTGAATTCCAACTATAAAGAAAAAAAGGTGACTTTTTTTTTTTTTTTTTTTAACAACAGACAAATTAAAGGGAAAAAGGGGATGGGGAACAAACTATTACCCAAAACAGCCAAACATCTTTGTTGAATCAAACAAAAACCCTTTTAAAAGCCCCTGGCTGGGCTCACTAAAGCTCTCCAGAGGAGAGGCTGCCTTAGCAATCTGCTTTAAACTTAGCAATTTACATTTTATTTATTATATCTAAACCCTCCTCCTCTGCTACTTTTTCTCTTGCTATTCACCAAGTTTTAATGACAACACGTTTTACTCAGTACCACCAAATCAGATATTTGTCTAAAAATTATTGTCTTAGTGTCCACTGCAGGAGACAATGGACTCATTAAACTAGGAAAATAGTTCATTTCTTCCACAGCCATTTATTGAGCCATGCACATTCATTCAAGGTGGCAGCTCACTGGTCTCAGACACCTAGGAGCCCAGGAGAATATCCTGGGAGCAGCTAAGTTTAAATATCCATGTTAGTAGAGAAGACCTTCCACTCTGTTCTCAAAGGGCTAGAGTTCTCACCTGCTTTTGAAGACTTTTGAAATGTAACAGTACCTGTTAGTTTCTTTACTTTCTATGTAAAGAAAGTAGGAACTGGAGCCAAAGGGACAGGAAAGTCTTTACATATGAAATCCTGGTATATTTCTGGTGGGAAAGGATGGCCAATGAATTCATTCAAGATTGAAAGAAAATATTGGAAATACGTTGTTAATAATGTTAATCTTTTAATCCACTTTTTATTTTTTAAATTAATATGGGCCTGATGTATAGAAACAATCTAACATAGTTAGAAGTGTAATCAAGTCCACTTATTTTTTATTTATAAGCCCAACCACTTTGTGTTACCTAGAAGTTTATGACCTGGACTTGACACCCAGGGAGACTAAACTCTTATTGAGGAGACCGGACGAAGGCTTGTGACACAATGAAAGAAGAATCCAAACAGAAACAGAATTTAATCAAACAGTGCTAATGACATTAAGTTTTATTGCTTTCTTATCCAGAAAGGGTCTCTTTCAACATTTTCTCTCAGACCAAAAAATATGAGTTAAAGGAATATGTTTTTAAAACTTTAGACCTATTCTTGTATGGGATTTTAAAATAGCATATTTTTAAAAAAGATTCTTTGTGTTTTTTCATTCTCATCACATTTAGACTACATTGTTTTACATTAATATAGTCCAGAGTAAATGAGTGCTCCCTTGTACTACATTATAGACCTACATCATAGAACTAATAATTGCTGTTAATATTCATTGAGTATGTACAGCCTGCAAGACACTGTCCTGAAAAATGTGCAACTAAATCGCAATCCTATTATTTAGTTATTAGGATCGTTCCCATCTTCTAGATGAAAAATTTGAAGCAATTTAGTCACTTGTCTCAGTCCACAAAACAAGTGGTGAAACTGGGAGAACTAATCGCAGCGACTACCTCGAAAGCACACTAGTTTAACAAGACTGTAGTTTTGATCTTTTTGTAATGATGCTTAGGTTAGATATTTGAAGTGATTTATAAAGAATGAAGGAGACGAGTACAGAATGAGTTTCACCATATCTGATTGTTTATTTCGATTCAAGTGTTGATTAGGTGCCAGGAATTGGATCAGATGCTGGAGATACCGAAAAGAGCAAAATCCAGTCACTGTGCTGCTGAATCGCAAAGCCTGGTAGGGTCTTCTCAGGCAAATGGGAACATCAAGAAATGTAGGTGCAACACTGTATGATAGGAAGGGTTGCAGCAGTGAAGTATTCAAATACAAAGTAATGAGTGTCTAAATTGCCATATCTTCCTCCGAAGCTACAACCCAAGAAATGTGGAACAGCCTTCTACCTCTGCAAGTAGACAAACTAAATCTTGCAATAATGTAGGCACTCCTGGCAAATTAGAACTGCCCATCTCTCTTTGAGCTTGCTAATCATTCCAGAGCTAAAATATAGTCCCTCAAGAATGTTTCAGATTTATACATGGGCCAATTTGGTGAGTCATAAAAGAGAAGCAGCATCTGTATTCAGTCAACCTAGCTGGAATTTACTGAAAGTATAAAAATATTAAGAAAAGTTTTCTATCAATGATGAAAAATCATGCTCAGCATAACAAAAACTCATTAGCAAAAACAATGGGGGAGGTGGGGCAAGGAAGTAAGGTAAAGATTAAAGTCAAACAAAAATATGGATAAGTTGTTGCTGCAATATGAAGACAGTCTTTGGTATTAGAAGTAAAGAAAATTAGCACAAGTCGGTTCATGAACAGACAGTAAAAACAAAATTGTCCCTTATGTCATCTAATTTTGGATTTTCTATTATTTATTACCATTTGGAGATTTATAACTGGAGAGATTGAGAATCATTAAGATGTAATGATGAGTTTCAAAGACAGCCCCTAATGAAAAGCAGAAATTTTAGAAAATAAAAGCCCCAAATCATATTTGTTTAAAATCTATAATGATGTCCTGATTCTTTTGAAGTCCACTGAGCTACAGTATGTGCTTATATTGGCTGTTGAATTATGATTTAAATTTATGCTACATTTAGGAGGTTAAATTAAATATTTATTGACTATAAAAAATTTTAATTGTGGAAAGTTGAGGAAAGATAAAAAATGAAAACACAAAATAGTACTCATTAAGATTTACTGTATTGTTTTTTATAAAAAGAGGAATATGCACATAGTTTCATATATTCAACTTGGATAAAATATATGGGAGCAAAATACACTAAAATGTCAAGAGAGTTATCTCAGTAATGTGATTACAGGCATTTTTTTTTTAAATGCTTCTCTTGATTTTTCAAGTGAACACCAAGTTATTAGCAGTACTTAACCAGAATTAACATAAAAGATCAAACTGTACAAACTTAATAGCTTTTTTTTGGCTTGAACTATAGGATTCAGCAGATGTTATATTGGAATTTTAGCAAAGGACATGATACTGTCTCCTGAGATTTTACTGACAAAGTGAATTTAAATCTGTTAGGATCAGAGAAACTACACTAGGTTGAAAAAAAGGGCTGAAAGTCTGTAAACAAAGGAAAATAATGGCATGATAAAGGGCAGATGCTAATGAAAGAGCTGTAGCATCAGTCAACAGTAAGTCTTAGAGAATAAAGGCATAGCTAAGGCAACACGTGGAACCTTAGAACAGGAAAAAGCACTGGTGGAAAGAAAACAAAAATAAGAATGATAGTCATGGAAAAGCTAATACTTAAGGACCTACTTTGTGCAAGTATTGTGCTAGGCTCTTTTCTGTGTTGTTTACCATGCACACAAAATTGTATAAGGTAAGAATTATTTCCATTTAACAGATGAGTAAATTACGAGTAACAAAAGACATTAAATGGGAATACTGACAAACACAGTGACGTTTATTTGGTTAAGCAGAATCTGGAAAATAAAACCTAATGATAGTCGATATCTAATAAACAACAACAACAAAAACCATAGAAATTAGTGCGCTAAAACAGAAGTGTGCTCCATAATGTCAAAGGAAAAAGTTCAAGGTTTTTGTAGGTTTTTTTAGTGTAGGCTCCACATACTACACATAATAACAAAGGCATAAGGCTACCCTTTCTCTACAACTATGGTGATATTATGCCTGGAGCACTGTATCTCATTACAAGAGATTTATTCAGTAAAGACAATAAGGTCTATAAAAATACTAAAGTGTGCACATGGAGAGCCTGACTAAATGATAATTTGGATGAGTCATAACATATATGAAAAACATAAGCACTTGGGGGAAATGATGTAGCCTGATCTAAACAGGATAAGTAGGATAAGTGGGATAAAAGCAAGGAAAGGAAAAAAAAAAAAAGGGTCAAATATCAATAAAGACTTTCAATAGTGGGAACTATCAAAACCAGAAGATTTGTTCCCAAAGGAAATTCATGATTCGGAAGATTTAATACTTGAGTTAGTAAACATGAAAGAATAACTAATCGAGAACAGTTTAAAATTTTATGCTTCTATAGATTCATTTATAAATAAACTATTGAGCAACAATGCCTCATTTATTCATCAGCATCAGGGAACAAATTATTCCAGAGAAGTCAGTCCCCAGCCTCTCAGCAGGAACAGGTTTTTCCTTAATTTCAATCTCTTTAATGGAGAATTATTTAAATTGCATTACTCAGATCCTTGGCTTCTTAACATTCCAATACAGAATTATGACATGTGAAGCCAGAAGTGTACTGGAATGGCCTCTGGGGCACGGGGTCAGGACAACCAGAGGTCCAGTCCTGATACAGAGAGTAGCTGTGACCTGGAAGTTCATTTACCACTCCGCTCCTTTTTTTTTTTTTTTTAATATTTGTTTAAAAAAAAGTACAAGATCAGAAAATCTTTAAAATTTCTTTATTTAAATGCTCTAATTCAGAACATCTGCTACTTTATTGCTCTATAATATTATTTGTCTCTATATTAAATATTTTAGACACCCTTTTCAGTCAATGGGCCTTAGCTGAGGCTTTATGTGAAGTGCTATACTCCGTCAGTGAATAAAAGGCATACATATACTCAGTAATACTTTTCCTTGATACCTAAAAATCCCCTCACACTGTTACTGAGGTTCTCAGGTAAGTACTTAAAATTAAAGCTGCTAGAAGTCTAATTCTCAGGTAAATGGGACTAGATTGTATTCTTGTTTTGTGGAGGTCAAGTCAGAGATAATATCTATTGAGCACTTTGTGTCAAGCTCCACTGAGCACTTTCTATGCATGTCTTATTTATTTTTCCTTATGAGACAGGCAGTATTATTACTTCCATTTTATGGTTTAGAAAGATTGAGTGACTTGCACAGCCAGGTTGCTAGTAATCAAATATTTGAATTTGAATCTAACTTCTTAACCACCAAGCAATATTTATTCTGCAAATGCAGAATCACATGGGGCGTCAGTTAGAAGTTATGAGTTAAATGTATTTCCAAATTTTTTTGATTTCATACAATACACAATTTATATTCTTGTATGTGTCTCTTCATTTACATGTGCATATATTTTTCCATGATAGGTAATGAGAAGTTGGATAAGTGGGTAAGGGAGATTTTAGTACTCTAAAGTTACCTTTATGATAACCAGAATTTATTCATCAGTTCCTTGTATAATTAAATATAAATACATGTTTTAAGAGATTTATTGAGACATAACTGATTTACAGTAAGTTGTGCCATTTAATTAATTTGACAAATGTAGATACATACAAAATCATCACTGTAGTCAAGATAATAAACTTACCCAACAGTCCCAGAAGTTACTTTCTGGTCCAGTACAGTTCCTCCTTGCCATCCCCCTGCCCCCCAACCAGGCAACCACTGACTGGATTTCCGTGACTATAGATTAGTTCATATTTTCTAGAATTTTAAATAAATAGAGTAAACTATCTGTACCTTTTTTGGTTTGGATTCCTTCACTCAACATTATTTTAAAATACATACACAACCCATTTATTGTGTTTCTGGTGATGGACATTAGGGTTGCACCAGTTGTTGGCTAGTACAAATCAGACTCCTATGAGCATTTGTTTATAGGTATTTGTATTGACTCACACTTTCATTTCTCTTGGATAAATTCCTGGAGTGAAATGGCTGGATTCTATAATAATATATAGAGAACTTTTTAAGAAGTAGCCAAACGACTTTCCAAAGTTATTATGCGATTCTACATTCCTAGTAGCAGTGTTTGAAGTTCCAATTCCTCCATATCTTCAACTGTACTTGGTATGGTCAATTTTTTAAATTTTAGTAATTCTAAAGGGAGTGTAGTCGTATCTCACCGTAATTTTAATTTACATTTACCTAATGATTAATAATGTTGAGTATCTTTGTACAGTCCTTTTTTATGTGTGCCATCAATATAGTAGCTTTAATGGTGAAAAATTTTTTCAAAGTTTTTATCCATTTTTTTTAACTTGGTTGTTGATTTTATTATTGAGTTTTGAGAATTTCTTATATATTCTGGATAGAAGTCTATCTGATAATATGTTTTGCAAATATTTCTCCCAATTTATGATTTATCTTTTTATTCCCTTAATGTTTTTTGAAATAACATTTTTATAATTTTGATGGAGTCCAATTGATCATTTTTATCTTATTTAAGTTGTTTTGGTGCTATGTATAAGAAATTTTGCCTAACTCAAGGTGTCAAAGATTTTCTCCTATGTTTTCCTCTCCCATGTTTTAGATATTGCATTTGTGTCTGTAAGTTTTCTATATATGGTGTGAGGTATGGCTTGAAATTTATTATTTTTTAACATATGGGTGTCCATTTGTTAAATCTTTTCTGTTGAAAAATTATCTTTTATTCATTAAATTGCCTTGCACCCTTTTAAAAAAAGAAATCTCTATTTCATTCCGCTGGTCTGTTTATCTGTCTTTATACCAATATCTCATTGTCTTGTTAGCTATGGCTTTATAATAAATCGTGAAATTAGGGAGAAATGGTACTCCAACTTTGCTCTGTTTCAAAGTTGTTTTAGCTATTATATGTCCTTTGCATTTCTATATGAATTTTATAATAAGCTTGTCATTTTTACAAAAAAGACTGCTGAAATGTTGTTTGAGACTGTATTAGTATATAGGTGAATCGCGAGAACTGACATCTTAACAATATATAAATCTCCGTTTACAGAATTAAACATGCTAAAATTTTGTTATGAACCTTTTATATTTGTGTTCATGAGGAATATCAACTTGTAGTTTTCTTTCTCTGTGATGTCTTTGCTTTTGGAATCAAGGTAATATTTGCCTCACAGAATGAGTTGGAAAGTAGCTCCTTCTTCTAAATTTTGTGAAATATTTTATATAGAATTTGTATTATTTCTTAATTAAGTGTTTGCAGAATTCAAAATTAAACCATCTGGGCTTGGAGTTTTCTTTGTGAAAAGAAATACTATAGTAGAGTATAATACTATACTAAAGGTCAATTTCTTTAGTATATATATGGCTATTCAGGGTATTTTTCTTGAGTGAGCTTTGGTAATTTTTGTTTTTCAAAGTATTCACCCACTTCATAAATGTTATTGAATATATTGGCATAAAGTTGTTCATAATATTTTATTCTAATCCTTCTAATATCTGTAGCATCTATAGTATTAACAACTTTTTCATTCCTGATATTGGTAATTTGTGTTTTCTCTTTGTTTTTCCCAGATAGTTCTGCCTAGATAGGTTTATTGATTGTATTGATCTTTTTAAAGAATAAACTTTTGGTTTCAATGATTTTCTCTTTCTGTTTTCTATTTCATTGACTTACATTCTAATTTTTATTATTTTATTTTTTCTGCTTATTTTGAGTTTACTTTTTCTTTTCCTTTTTTTTTTTTTTAATATTTTGAATTGGAAACCAGGTAATTGTTTTGAGTTTTTTCTTGTTATCTAATACAGTCATATGGTTCTTTTTTTTTTTTTTATGCCTTGAAATTTTTATTAGATGTCAGAAAATGTAAATGTTATCTTGTTGGGTACTGGATGCTTTCAAATTCCAATATTCTTAAGCTTTGTTCTGTTACTTGAAACAGTAGCAGAAGTTAAGTAACTTGGAAATAGTTCATTTCTCTCATGTCTTATTCTTAAGATTTGTGGGGCCACAGCAATATTTATTCTAGAGTTCTCCAACCTTTTCGGCACCAGGGACTGGTGCTCCTATGAGAATCTAATGCCTGATTATCTGAGGTAGAACTGAGGCGGTGATACTAGCACTGGGGAGTGGCTGCAAATACAGATGAAGCTTCCTTCACTTCCCCACTGCTCACCTCCTGCTGTGTGGCCCAGTTCCTAACAGACCATAGTCTGGTACCAGTCCGCAGCCCAGGGGTTGGGGATCTCTGCTCTAATGTCTTATAAATGGGTAGTTTTTTCAGTCTGACACACAGGAGCAGGCACTATTCCTGGTCCTGAAGGAGCTCTAGGCACTGTTCCTTCTAACTCTTCAGGGTGGTTCTTTCCCTGATCCTGTGCGGTTTCCTCAAATGCATGTACTCATCAGTACTTTGCTTAGTTCCCAAGGGCAACTCTTAGAAGACTTCTGAAATTCTCTTTCCTCTCTAGTATTCTGCTCTGTGAACTATAGCCTCCTTGTCTTTTTAGATTCTCAATTTTATTTTCTCAACTCAGGGAGTCAGCCTGTCTCCCTACATCATAACCTGGAAACTCCTTCAAGTCAGTAAGCTAGGGAAATCATGGGGTTCAGCTAATTTGTGTCCTGTATCAAAGAGAGTATACTCCTTTCTTGCCTAATGCCCAACATCTTAAAAACTGTTGTCAAATATATTTTGTCTGGTTCTTTAATTGTTTAAGAAAGGAAGATAAATCTGGTACTTGTTATTCTATATTGTCCGGAAGAGAAAGATATAAATATATTTTTTAAAAATAATAAAAACCTGACCTAAAAATTAGTTTATACTAAGAATGAATATAGTAACTCTTATTACTATTTACCTGTACTTGGTACCACTCTTTTGGGGAAGACTTTAAATTCTTCCTTATTGAGCTCAGGTATGTCCTTGTGACATGCACCAATGGAAGCTGAATAGAAGTGTCATGTGTCAGTTCTCAGCAGAATTTTTAAGAGTCAGCCTATGGTTTGCCACATTCCCTTTTGCCTCTGCCAGAGTGACTGCCCTTGTCCCAAACGGAGGTGGCTCTTTCATCTTAGATGCCAGTGTGAACTAGAACCTTAGATGACTCAGGGTGGACTTCAACCTTTTTGTTGCAAGCCATGTAGCCTACCCTGTTTGATACAGGAAAAGACTGATTTTAGTTTCCAGAGTCTTAAAGAGTTAATTCTATCTAATTTGAAGTCTTATTTCAAGCTCATTTAACTTAAAAGGGGAGTGTGATTTCTTGAGAACTATTCATTGAATGCTATTGCATGCCAGAATTGTGATGGGCTCTGAGAACACAAAGACAAGAACTAAAAGAATACATTCTTTTTTCTCATTCACAATGTAGGGTTGGATGTAAGTGAACAGACATTTACAATTAGTAGGGTATATTTTAATCGTGATGAACAAGACCTGCTGTCCATAGAGGGCCTTCTTCATTCAATCTGTGATGGACATTTTAGGCTTTCCAGGGGAGGAATTGCTAGGATGAGTCTAAAGGAAAATAGGCTTGTAGAGGAAAGAGACAAAAGCATTCTTGGCAGAGGAAGCAGCAGCTGGAGTGGCTCCATGTCATGTGTAGGCTTGGCACATCTGAAGAACTTCACACTGTTTTGGAGACCAAATATGAAATAAGGCCAGATGAATGCTACTTCCCTTGAGTTATCTCATAAATTTATTTCACTTCTACAAGTATTTATTGAGCATAGCAGCTACTAGAGTAGAGGGAACTTAGATGAAACCACTATTTTCCAGAGTCTTAGAGTCTAGACCCTCTAAAATTAGCAAACAAATAAAAGCATTAAAGAACCATGCCTGACAATCTGTAAGCCAGTAAGGGTATATAATATAGACAGAAACAAAGGAGGGGCCAATTCTGCCTGGTGGGATAAAGTGGTACAGGTATCCCACACTTTATGAAAGTTTATGTCACATTGATTTTGTGAAAGATCTACATTAGTGTAACCTCTCACCCCCAACCCCATCCACACACACCACCACCATAAGTTCTAGAATGCCCAGTGGATGCCTAAACTTCAAATAATACCAAACCCTAGATATACTGTGTTTTCTCCCTATATATACATATACCTATGATAAGGTACTTACTGTGCTAACACTATCTTATGAAGCAAACTAACCACCAGTTCATTTCAGAATAGATGAGCTTTTGTCACCTGAAAGGAATATTCTTGCATAGATAAGTGGGCACATTGAGTTGTTTACTACTTTGGATTACTCAGGTCTTAACAAACTCATACCACTTGGCTACAAGTCACCTGTGTTAGTCCATGCCACTTGGCTATAAGCTGCCTGTGTAAGCACATGCCACTTGGCTATACATAACAAGGCCCATCCCCTTTGGGTATAAAGATCCACCATCTTGCTGCCACTCAAAAGGCTGCTTCTGTCCACAAGATCCCTTAATAAACTCTTTTTCTTTAAAAAAAAAAAAAAAAAAAGATATTTGTTTTCTCCCATCGAAAAGACCAGAGCAACTGACTACAATAATTCTCTGTGCCAGGAAAAAAAAAAAAAAAGTACAATTGTTGCATTATACTGATGGAGAAAGAAATGTATTTCTTTCTGTTTGTTATTTACTTGGTGAATATTGTCATAATATTAGGGACTTTACAAAAGAAAAAGTGAAACAATTAAAAAAAAAAAGACTAGAGATAAGATGACTCCAGGATTAGAGAATTCAGCATCTCAGCTCAAAAATATAATCGAGCGCCCATGATATTCTCATATTTTGCTTTGTCATCTTTGGTTCTCAGCTTTGTCTACAGGCTGGGTTCCTTGTGTTATCAAAGGCTTAGCTATTTAAAATATCACATCAAAGCAAGTAAAAAAATGTTTAAAAAAGTGAGCCTCAAGTCCTTATAAGGGCATCTAGTCCATGGTAAGAGTCTCTCAAAAAGATGTCTTTGAAGTGGGGCCAACCATAACTGGTTTAGACCTGTCAACTTCCCCTCAAACATATTGCTACATGGAAGACATTCAATGTCTAAGGACAACTTTCTGCTGATACAAAGAGGACAAAATAAATGTTGATTAGGCAGCCAATGGGATCGGCTACTGTGTTTACTTACTTAAGTAATTTATGTAATTCAAGAGTTGCCAGCCTCTTTCTTCATCCCTGGGAAATTTTCCCAACAGGCGCTACTCAAGGAAACATAAGGTATCTTATTGATCATATGAAAGATTAAGCACAGCCCAAGGGTTGACTTGGACATATATTGGCTTGAAGGGAATTTCTGAAACTTTGTAAAATACGAAAGAAAGAAGAAAATATGTAAAATTGATAAATTTTTATATAGTCTTCTTTACAAAGAAATCTATCCTTAAAGAAATATGGTTAGGACTTGATAATAATTTACAGGAGCAGAGCAGTTGGTAAAGGGTCTGTCTTTTAGGATGGCAGATGTTCCACTCAGAAATGAAACTAAACCTTGAGTAAAATATTTGGTTGAGGAAATTTCCTCCCTTCTTCACTATAGCCTTTTCCACATGTTAAAACTGGGAAAGATAACTTCTCATATCAAGGGAACTTAAATAATGTTCCTACATCTTTTTAAAAGTATGAACTCATGGTACTTTAGATGCTTTGTGAAATGATGGGGTTCTGTATTGGAGATGTTCCCAAAAAGGCTAGAATTCCAGGTAGCACATGAATCATACAGTAGACTCACACGGGGGCTTGTGAGTTAGGGCAGGAAGATCTTCAAGGTAATTTTATCTCTGAAAAAGCTATTATTTTATACTTTCCAATTTCTCAGTATTTTGCGATCCAACACACTGTCCACAATATTTTTGAAAACAAAAATCAGTCAGACTTATCAACTATAACCTGAATGACGCTTGCAAACACTGTTTAGTGAAAGAAGCCAGACAAAAGCAAATGCATACTGTGTAACTCCATTAATATGACGTCCAAACCAGACAAAACTAAAGAAGCGATAGCAAGCAGAAAGTGATTGCTTTAGTTGGAAACAAGTGGAAGTGGCCCCATGGGAATTTTATAGAGTACTGGAAATGGTCTATAACTTGTTTTAAGTGGTGGCTACACAGGTGAATACAATTGTCCAATTGTCTTCCAACTGTAAACAAATTCCATGCATTTTATTATATGTAAATTATGTCCAAGCCTAAAAAAATTCATCCTCATAAAAAGTCATGATAAAAATATCTCAGCTTAATGTACACATAGGGTTAAATCGGAGCATGGCTTTAAAGACATATTACATGAATACTTATTTTCTAGATAGTTATTTGCTGAAATTATTTTTTCTTATCTGTAATCTGGTATTTGAAATCTAGTAGCAAACAGAATGTCATACTTTGCATAGCATTATGTAAATGCTCACTACCCATTGACATATAAATCCAAAAAAAAAAAAAAAGAGAGAAAAGGTTTATTTTTTCGTGTCTAGTCTTTATATGAGATTACTTGCTCAGAGGATATTTTTATGTCGTAAGAGTCACATATTTTTACTTTGAAGGCACCTTTCTCATAAATCTGCAAACCCTGATCATCCACTTAAGCAAAATACTGGTCCCTGCTTGACATGCCCAGTGTTGACCTGGGGCAGAGAGTTTCTTTGTAATGGGTATTTTTGTAGCAAGAAAACAGGAGAAGCAAAGAAAAACAAATATCGAAGTAATGGGACAGAATTTTTCAGGCACTTAGTCTAAAATGTGTTTTAATTCCATTCAAAATCAAAGAGGTTACAGAAAAACCTTCCCAACACAGTGCATATGAAAGATCACTTCGCAGAGCACAGGGAAGAGTGGACAGGGACCCTCACAATGTCTGCGCTGCCTGCATTGCCTGTGCTCAGCGACAGGAACTGAGTATCAAAATAAAAATGATGAAACTACACAGATTAGGACCCTGTGCACTTGTGGTAGGATGCCGATTCTGTAAACCCTGAACGTGAAGCAGTTGCAGTCTAAGGATCTTTCTGTATAATCAGAAACAATTCTGCTACCAAATGGAGCACAGAATGCACCAAAGAGGGGTACACATGTGGAAAATGCATCTAGAAGACCCAAAGTGGGACAATTCAAGGATGCAAAGGTATATTAGAGCATGTAGGAAATTTGCTTCTAGTTAAGAACTTTACCCTAGATTTTGAGGGAAAAAAAATTTGTCATTAACACTAGGCTAACACCATCATCTACACCTGAAAATTATTTGTTACTACATATAATTTATCCTATGAATAAATTAGGAACTTAATTTTTCTTGCTTACTTATTTTCTTATCTTTGTTATTTGCCTTAAACTAATATAACCACTACAGCTATTATCAAGAAGATAATTTACTTCAATAATAGCAATTTGCATTTACTGTTTTGGAGCCCCCAGTAAGAACCCCTTAAAGGATACAGGACAAAACCAGACCATGAGAGGCTCTATTACCAGTGATATGTTTATTCAGTATATTCTTGGCTTTCTGAGAAAAGACATAAGGATACTGAAAGGGAAATTCATAAATATTTCCACCAGCAGGTTTTTGCCCATTTTTATATTCTTATTTTGGTCAGTAGGCAAGTAAACACAGTTCATAAATACATAATGGTCATTTTCTTCACTAACATTTAATGTTGTTTTGCTAAATATGCATCTATAAATGACTGTTTGTATTAGCTATTAAGTATATGTAAAGACATATACAACTGCTTGTCTTGTAAGTACAGGCTAACCATCTTGAGTTGAATCAGGATGAGCAGTATAAACAGGATGGCATATAAAGTGTGATACAATATACAGAGGACAAAGTATGTATAAAGGGAAACTGATTAATAAAACATGGCTGGCCTTGATTCAGTTTATAAGAAACTTAAGACATTTATCAACATCTGTCTGAACCCAGTTCCAGTCTCTTGGACTCTGTTGTGGATAAGCTGATTAATAAAAGATGATGCCTTAGGAAGGAAGCTTAGATCTTTGTAAGCAATGACAAAGGAAAAGGCAGGGCTTAATCTACATATGAAAGGAAAATGTGAAAGTAAACTAGTTTACCACTATATGCCTGGCTGCTACTTCCCTATAACATTTCATCTCCCTCCCATTGGCTCAAGCCTGGAAAAATAAAGAATTTCAAAAATTAAGTGTGGAATTAATTTACAAGACAGATTGCAGTGGGGGGAGGGGGAGGTTTTTTTTTTTTTTAACTCTGAAATATAATCTGGTTCCCTTGTGGCTTCCTCCTCTCCATGTTCTTAACTTTGCAGCTTTCCATGTTTGTTTTTCATTTGTATCCTTGATCTTTTAGTCTTTTCTTTCCCCTTAGCTAGAATAGAGCACTGGTATTGAACAAGTGCCTGCCTTTGCCAGCTGATAAATGTTGCCCAACAAACATTACACTTAGGAAACAATCAGTGCCCTGTATTCTGTCTTCTGCTCTTTCGTTCCTTCAACCACTTTCCACTTAGCATGTTTAAATTATATCTAGTCACTTTGGGATGTCTTCATTTAACATCCATGACCAAAGACTTGGCGGTAAAACAGAGCAGTAAGTGCATTAACCCCTGGTAATATGCATATCTGCCAACACATCCCATTATCTCCTAAAAGTCCAGGAAAAATCACTATATAACACACAGCAAGAAGGGGTCTAAAATTTTAGGAGTTTCCACATGGTAGGGAGGGAATTAGAATGGTTACATTCTTTATGCACTGTGTGAAAATAAATGTCTTCCTAAATACTAAGTAAGGAAAATACCAAAAATAAAACAAAACTAAACTAAAACTAAAGTTACACGATCAATTATAAATGGGAAAATCTTTTAATTCTTTAGATCTCACATCATTGTAGTATGTGATAGCACTGGTTGCTCTGATAGACTGCACTGTCTACAACTCCATTTTAAAGCTGTGTCTAGGATTTACATAGGATATTTGATTAGAGTCCAAACAGATCATTTGAAGAGGAAAATTGGTGGGTGTGGGGTTAATGCTGAGCATGGGTGCCTTCAAAGACTTGGAATGTTCGTTCATCACCTTGTCCATCCATATTCACTAACCAACTGACTAGTCCCACAAGTAAAACTCTTCTTTGTGCTTGGTGAAATTATTTGGGTCAAATTCACCGTATATCAGTAAAAACAGAAGCAAGGGACAAGAAGAGAACAAAGAAAAGTATTCTGAACTGTTAGAAACAGATCTGAGAACATTATAATGTTCTAATTATCATGTTATAGGACTTGTCCTCTGAAAGCAAAGATTTTAATTTATATATAAAATTTTTATATATGTATAAATAATTGTAAAAGACATGAAGAAGCAGCTACATCTCACCGGGGGAGATATTAGGAAATCACTATTGCAAAATAGGTTTATAAATCCATCTAAGGAGTCAAACGGCCAGAGCAAGAGAAGGGTGGGAAATCAGGCAGCCAGTGTCTCTTATAGGGAATTTCTGCCATCTCTGACATCTTTATTTCCTAATGAAATGCAAGTGGTCCAAGAATTTGTTCTTTAACACTGTTTTTTCTGTGATCTGAAATAGTCCTTCACAGGAATCGGTACTTTGTCATGCCAACCATGAGAACATGATGTTTAATTAAAACTAAGGAAATAAGATTTGCTTAGGCACTTATTTGTATATATGTGCATGTATGTGTATATATGTGTATTTGTACATGTATACGTAGTAATATATATGAGAGAGAAACTATCATTATAGTTCATATATATGTTACTTGAAATTAACAGTGTCATGTGAATTTGCGATAAAGTCTATATGCAGTTGCTTTTTCTTGCGGAGGGGTGTGTGTGTGTGTGTGTGTGTGTGTGTGTGTGTGTGTGTGTTCTTGTCTGAGCAGTTGCTGACAGGAGCTGGGGAACTGAGACTGATAAAGCTGCAGGGGGGTTGTGCAGGCATAACCTTTACTTCACGCAGGAAAAACCACTATAAATTGAGAATCGGGACGGGCTGGGCAAAGCTGAAGCGCGATTGTCCGATAATGTCCAACATATGTTGTTATTTAAGGCTGAATCTCTTAGGGCCTGGGAACAGTAGTGCTGTTGGAATATTGTGATATGATGCAATTGCCCTAGTGGGGTCAGCGAGGAAGACCACACTCTTGTGGGTGAGAGGTCAGATTTTCCCTAAAAGGAGGGGCGTTTGAACTCTTAGGCATCGTGGGAAGTCTGATCCTGGGTCAGGAAATCTGGACTCCATAAAGGGTCTTAAACAAGGTATTCCTTGAAGACAGACATGTGTCACTCCTGTGTCCATTAGTGTCATTCATGCTGGACCAGAAGCAATTATAAATCTTGTGATTCTGACAGATGTGCAATTCCAGGGCTCTTGCCCACACACACCACCGGTGAACACATAAGTCACTTGCAACTTCCTCACTCCTGAGGGTCTGTAAGAGGATGTATGGCTTCACCGAGATATCGTGGGAGCAGTGAGTGGACAAGCATTAACTTAGGAATGACTTGGGTTCTGGTTCTCACAATACCACTTATTAGCGTTTCTTGAACAACCAATGCTGCTCCCTCCATTTATTCATTGGTAAAAGGGAGAAAACAATACTTGTCTTTTCTGTGTTCCAAGCATCTGGTGAGGATGACATAGAGAAAGGATGTAAAAGTGATCAGTAAAACGTAAAGCATTATTCATTTACACACTCTCCTGTCTCAGCCCTTTGCACTATCTTTCCTTTTGCCTGGAATACTCATCACCGGATAGCCTAATGGTTGTTCCTTTACTTTCTTCAAGTGTCTGCCAAATGTCACTTTATCAAAGAGGCCTTCTCTGGCTGCTTTGTATAAAATGACAATCTTCCTAATTCCACTGCTTTTGGTACTTGGCCTTATTTTTCTCTAGAGGCTTTGCCACCATTGGACATATATATTTTGGACATTCTTTGATTGACTCCATCAGAAAGGAGATTTGTGCCTATTTTATTCACTCTGGCGTCTTGATTAGTGCCTGGCACCTAGTGGGAACTTAATAAATATTGTTGAATAAATGAATAAAATAATTTATTGTAAGGTATTACTAGAGTTGCCTATGTCTCCACAACATGGCTATATCTTGAAGTTAAAGAGAAATTATTTGACCATTACTCTCATCGAAATGCTGACAGGCCAGAGATGAAAATCAGAAATATCTCTTATAGACATTTTCCCTGTGAAAGCATCTAATTTATGTTTGACTTTTCCTCTGTTTTTCAAGGACATAAACTGCATCAGCAGACAACTACACAAGATTCTCTATGAACAAAAGTTTCCCGAAGGTCTAATAAAACAATAACAGAAGCAAATTTCTCTTTTCACTGCCTTGTCTCCTTAGACTTAGTGCCTGAGTTCTCTGTCTTTCTTCAGATTTCTCTGGGAATGCCGACTATCGTGGGTGACTTTTCTAACACAATGCAGTGTACGCAGAGGGTAATTTATTCTTCAAAACAATATTTGAGCCTTTTCAAACTTGGTTTTCTTAAAAGTAGAAGGTGTTGACTTTCTGCTGTGGTACCTGTCACCTCTCTGCTCTTATCTCTTACTCTTTCCTCACTCCACTCCAACCACATGGGCTTCCTCGAACGTATCAAGCATGTTCTCACCTTGGGGCCTTCGATCTAACTGTTTCCTCTGCCTGAACTCTCTTCCCACAGATATGTACTTAGCTAACTCTCTCACTTCTTTCAAATGTTTGCTCAAATTTTACCTTCTCAATGAAGCGAATGTTGACCACCTTACTTAACCTTGCAGATTGCTCCTCCTCTTGCTTCACAGCCCATTGCCTAATACCAGCATCCCTGGTCCTCCTAACCCTTTACTCTACCTTCTTTTTTTTCTCCCATGGCATTTATCATTTTCTAATTCATTATATAATTCACTTTTTACTTTTATTTGTCGTTTATTGTCTGACTCCCTCCTTCTAGAACATAACCTCCATGAGAGCAAGGATTGTTTTTGTTTACCTCCCCCCAAATCTCCATTTCTATACTCCAAGGATCAAGAGCAGGACTACACACAGAGAAGGTGGCCTATAAATATTGTCGAATGAATAAGTTGACTTTAAAGATGAGTGAAATGTTTGCATATCTCTGGTTTTAAGCATTTCAATAATCTGATTTTTTATAAAATATGTGACGTCTAATTTGCTTCTGCTTCCTTCATAGGAATATTATACTACTTGAACAATACTTCTGTCCCACAAGCATGAACTGAAAACTTACTAGGAATCAGGCAGTCCTGGTTCTAGGACAGAGGGATATTGAAATGAATAAGGCATGGTCCTTAGCTTTAAGAACACAGACAGAAATAAATTGTAATTCAGTATCATAAGAGCAATAGTGGAAGCGGACTCAAAATAAAGAGACAGCTCAGTGGGAGGAGATCCAGAATCCCCACATGAGCTATGACAAAGCCTTCCCCAGAAAAGGTGGCTTTTAAGCTGAATGAGGGTTCACAAGATGAATTGGACTTGGATAGACACACAGTGTGTGAGGTGGAGGAAAGCATTAATGATGTCATCAAGCAGTGTGCTACCTACAGGACTCTCTGTAAGCTCAGTATTGCCGGACAGCAAAATACAAGAAAATTGGTTCCTTTTGGAAAAGTAACAACAACAATGATAGCTTATACATGGAGTGCTTATCGTGTGTCAGGCAGGGCTCTAAGTCTTTATACATTAATACATTAAGTCTTCCTGGTATCCTTATAACATAGGTACTGTTATTATTTCTATTTTATAGATGAGGAAGCTGAGGCCCAGGAAAATTACTATATAAGATGATCAATATCATATAGGCTCTTAGAAAATAGGATACATTTTTTTATTTGTTTTTATTAAAGTGGTTTTTTTTTTTTCATTAAAGCAACTAAGTCAAAAAATCTGATCTAGCTGCATCCAGGCCTGATACACTCAGAGGAGCAAGAAAGTAATTGATGATTAAAGGAAGAAAATTTTTTTAAAAAAAACTTTGAAAATAGTGTTATTTAAAGCAAAACTATTGAGTTTTCGTTATTGTTTTAGCTTCATAAGGATTTTTAGCAGGCATAGATAGAACAAACAAACATTTCTTACATGACTGGCAAGCTAAAAAGTGTATGAAAAAATAGAGATAAGTATGCTTTTTAATATTTTACAGAAAGTTATATTAAAACTTTATAAAGGTCCACTGGATATTTATTTTCCCTCCTCTAGTAACAGTCTTAAATAAATATAATTACTTTTGGATAATAAAGTGCTTCAGCATCGTATACTAAAAACCAATAAAAAATACCAGTTGCTTGGAAGAGTTCCTGTGTGGAGTCTGACCTGGCCCTTACACAACGGAGTCAGAAGGTGAAAGGTTAAAAGTGCGTTCTTGGTTTTAGACTGAACATAAAGCAAGGATTCAGTTGTTTTTTAAGCCAAAGGTAGTTTTCTTTTCTTCCCCCCCCCCTTTTTTTTTTTAAAGTTAATTAGCCATTAATGCAGACAGTCTCAAGGACCCAAGTCAATTAGGACACTTTGTGCGTAACTTTTCCAAGCTGAAGCCTGCATGCCCTCTGCATTTATAGGTAGTGTACTCTGGATAAAATCTCTTTGCGAGGAACAATAAAAGGTTGAATAATGGAGACCATGAGCTGAGAGCTGATGTAATAAAAGGAGTTCTCAATATTTTGGCACTTCCCTTCTGATGTAAAGTGTATGTTATTCTCATTTAGTGAGCAATGGCCAAGTGGAATAAGAGAAACGTGTGCTAATCCAGTGCTGTTCTAAAGTGACAGTAAAAAGCATTTGCTGCATTTCCCATTTGGATTCTGCAGGCCCTTTGATTCACACCTATTTTTTCCAGATTAAGATCTCTGCCGTTTCGTTTATATGGCACGACCACATTCAATTCACACATTATAGCTTGCCACACAATGCAGCTTCCTTTATCCCTAGAGATACGAATGACAGTATTTGATAACTGTATTTTTTAAATTATTTAATAACTGCCAAACCATCAGGATCTTTTCTTTTTTATGTCACTTTCTCGAGGTATGATCTACATACACAAGTTGTACATATTTAATGTATATAAGCTGATGATTTTGGAAATGAGTATACACTTGTGAAACCATCATTACAATCTATGTTATAAACATATCAATCACAACTATTATTATTATTATTAATTGTGATAAGATTTACCTTCTAAACAAAATTTTAAGTATACAGTGCAGTATTGTTAACCTAGCCTCCATTCTGTACCATAGACCTCTAAGACCTATTCGTTTTGTATAACTAAAATTTGCTACCATTTGACAATACCCCTCCCTTTTTCCCTCTCCACAACCCCTGGTAACCAAAGGATTTTTATGAGTGCTTGTTTCTTCACTTTTAATACTACCAACATTCCATTTAAAGAAGAAACAAGCTTCTCTTAATAGCACAAAAGCCTTACATTTCTGAGTTTTATTTGTTTTTATAGACACATATTTATATATAAACGTGGACCTTGAGAACAATTTCAGAGGAAGAACTGACAAATCTTAGTGACTAATTAGATATAGGAGGGAAAGGGAGAATTTAAGAACAGTTCTGAGGTTTCCAGCCTGGGCGAGTTTGTATGCGGTGGTGCTTTACTCAATGCCCAAAGAAAATGGGAACGTGGAGGAAGATGATAGTGCATGTTGGTATCTGTGGGATGTCCAGATAGAGAGGGCCAGTGGCTCATTAGGTGTTTGGTTTTGAAGCTCAGGAGGGCTCTGGGCCAAAGGTAAGGTACATGGGTCACTAAGCATCAGGGAGGCAATGGAAGCCAAAGGTGTGGGTGAGTTCACCTGAGAAGAACAAGTAGAATTCGAAGAGCAGACTACACCCTAAGGACCGCCAATATTTTGAGGAGCTCCAGGAGAAGAGAAGTCACAGATGGAACAAGAAGGAGCCACCAGAAGGGTAAGTGGAAAATAAGGTGAGTCCAGGGCCCTAGAAACAAAAGGAAGTGTTTCAAGGAGCCAAGAGGACTCGATAGCCGATGGGGTCAGGTAAGATCATAACTATAAAGTAACCTTGAATTTAGCAATGACGATATCATGGAACTTGATAGAATCGCTGGCAGTTGATAAGTTGATCATCATTCCATTATAACAATAGAAATAAGAATCCTAAATTGATGATGTGGATGTCTACAAATTTGCAAAGAACATTTATATATAATACCTCATTTTGTACCCACAATACTCTTGTTAATTAGATGTGACTGCTTCCATTATATAATGAGGAGAGAGCACCTTAGAGAGAGCAGATAATTAGGTAATAATAATATAAAATAATAATAATAAAAGATGGTCTTTTAAAAATGTCTTCTATATGCAAGACATTGTGCTAAGCATTTACTTTGCACAAAAAGATTGTGATGTAGGTTTTATCCACTCAGCTGAAGGAAGGTCCAGAGCCTGGAACTTTTCCAGGATCTCACAGCTTGGAGCAGCTGAAGGGGGCTTTAAACTCAGACCTGCTGGATGGCTGAAGTCTTTGCTCTTTCCATTATTAAAGCCTGCTTCACCCGCTTTTTAGGTTTTCTGGCAAATATCACTTTAAAAATTCTTAAAAATCAATACATGTTCTTGAAAACATTAACAAAAATCCAATAAATTTGCAAACTGTATTATATTCCTCCTTATTTATGTCGTTAATTTAAGAGATGTGTCTTTCACGGGAAGAAAATACATTTCGAACATAGTATTTAGTTCCATGGAAATCATATATTGAAGGTAAAATAGCTCTCTAATGAAATATTAACCAAGAATTCCATAATGCAAATACTATGCTGAAGATAGTACAGAATTTCATACATAGAAGCGAGCACCTCGAAGGAAGGAAGGGAAAAGTGCTCTATGGTTGGAGGAACTCCTAAGGGAAAATTTGCTCCCCAGGTGGTGGCTGAGACAAATATACATCTTTGTCATTCCACTTGACATATCTAAACTTCTTTAGTCCTAGGAGAAAAGCTACAAGTGCCTAGCATTCAATTTCCACTGCATTAATGGTAAAAAGTGAATGATATTTTAGATGAAAATATTTATATATTATATATATATGTAATTTTTTTTCCTTCTAATAAAACTGATCAGTTGGAGTAACAGTGAAAAGTTAAAGCTAAGTTTGGATCTATGTGGTGGGGGTATTGGATTCATTGCAAAATTCTTCAACTTTTCTGTATGTTTTAAAATTTTCCTAATAAAATGTCAGTTAAAAAAAAAATTAGAAAAGAAGAAAAGAAAAACACCAAAGCACCAGGAATGTAATAAACTCCAGATCCAGGAAAGAAAGTTTACTCTATGAATATAGCTGAATCGCCCCTTCTTACTCCATAGTACTTAATTAATGTCTTCATTCCAACTCTTGCTTTTGAGTTATTTTATGAGAAAGTTTAGATCCAGATAGAATTAAAATAGAACTGATTCTGTCCACTAATTTGTCTCTATAACGAAGTTACCAAAGTTCTCACATTTTTTCTAATTTTATTTCCATTTCTAGGAAGCCTTGAAAAATATGGCACTGGCTTATATAAAAGTTTTAGAATGTAAATTGAATTTACAGTTAGTGAGTTATGATGTAAACTAATTATTAAACAAATCAATTTTATAATTTTATTTTTAATCAGGAAGTAAGGTAATCTTATAACCTAAAGATTGGAGAAAAGAAAAAGTAAAGAAAAATTCTCCTCCCGAAATACAATGGTTATAATTTTTGTATTTTTTTCTGGTCTTTTTGTTTCCTAAAGATGCTTTTAAATGATTGCAAACATACAAAGTTTAAGCCCTGCTTTTTTCACTTAGTGTTATATATTAAGTATTTTTCTATGTCAACATATTTAACATATTAAAGATTGCATAACCTTTCACTATTATAAACAGTGCTGTGATGAATCTTCAACTGTATGGCTTGTTTTACATTTTGGATTAGATTGCTGGAAGTGAGATTACTGGGTCAAAGAACACGAGATTTTTATAGCTCTGTATATTAATAAACTGCTATCCAAAAGTGTTGTACTAATTTACATTGTAATCTTGATGTAGAAAGGTATCTTATGCCAGCTTTGAGCCTTACAACTTTCAAGTTTGCAAATTTAACATGTGAGTGATTGTACCTTTGTTTACATTTGTATTTCTATGAAATATTTAAAAAACAACCTCCTTCTGTTCACCATGTGAGTTAACAAGCAGAAAGTATGACAGTGAGTGGATTTCGTGATCCTTCTGGTTATAATTAAGTATTTCCCCATTGCCCACCATAGCAAATTAAAATTCCCAGCTCTTGTCTTCAAAGTTCTGGACCAGTTATCTGTCTCTTCCCCTGTCTTGATGGTTTTCTTCCAATGAGTCCCAAAGTCCCCTGAGAAGGATCACCTGGGACACTTGGTAAACACACACAAAGGCTCGGAGCCCCACTGAGACCCCTGAGTTAGGTTCTCCAGGGTGGGGCCTCTCAGTCCCCCCTAATGTTACCCTCTGCATTAGTTTCTTCAAGAATCCCTTTGGCTTCCTTTCTTTGGAGGACTTTTATGTCAGAAATAGTCCGATTAAATTAAAAACTCATTTAGGAGAGAGAGTATTTTTGCCAGGAAATCTGCATAGATTAAGCAAGAAACTAATTTAATATTTAGTGCTAAAATGATGAAATATAGTTCAGAGTGAACATTGATGGTCTTTTCTATCCGCGAACATATTTCACACTTAACTTTGGAAGAAACCGAGTTCTCCCAGCTGGGGCACACCAGGAGGCTAGGTGGTCCTGCTCTAAGCAAATGGACCCATTTCCTAGAGAGGGAAACTGAAAAGTTCACATAGAGAGAGTGGTTAGATATGAAGGAGGCCTGTGGGTTGGGGTGAGTGGGTAATGTGGAAGCAGGAGTCAGCCTTTGAGTAAGTCAAGGAACCTGACTGGGAAAGGGGCAGGGATTAATAGATCTAGGAGAGTCCCCAAGTTCTTCAGATCAGGCTACAGAAATATTTTCCTCATTTCTGTTTTTAAGGCTATTTCAGTCTTAAACTGATGTAGCCAAGAAAATCCCTGTTATATAGCATAATAATTTTAATACTAACAACTCCACACATAGTGTTTTTAAGTACGTATAATGTGTCTGGCATGGTGCTAAATTCTTTACATCATACATGATTTCATTTCACTCTCATACCACTGCCCCCATGAAGTGGGCACTAATATGATTTACACCGTTTTACAGATTAACTAATTATCCTGAAGTCATGCTGCAAACATCTTTGTTCTTTTTTGGCTGTTTTTTTATATAAGATTGTAAGCTCTCTAAGATCAGCAACCATATATTCTGTGGGGTCAAGTACTCGAAATCAGGTAGCTGTTCAATATATAAAAATGAAAAAAAAAGAATAATTAAAATATCTCTTGAGATTCTTTATAAAAAGGTTTTTCTTAACAAACTGAAAAGTGAGTTTCTGCAAAAATCACCATAATTCTCTGCTGGCTTTCTCTGCCCCTTCCCCAACTCCACTCCCAACACACACTCAGAAGTGCCTTTTCCTTTTGGGTCCAGGTTTTAATTTAAATTATGAACTACTGGGTTTTTATTTTTCCAGACGATTGGCAAATGCCTCGGAGTCAGTAAACAATATCATCTTTATTCCATTGAGATAGGCACATACTATTTTGAAATGTTAACTTGGATGCATTTTACATAGGTCAAATCTTGGTCAAAATGACTGAATGGTTTGATTCACACTCTGGCGTCGATGAGTGGAGGCACATCATTGATCTAAAACATCACACATGCTCAGGTCTTAGCAGGCCCCAAAAAGCATGACATGTGTTCGCACAACACACATTTTCTCAGCTTGAATTATGTGTTTGGGCTTAGATGCTCATTCCCTCTAAAAGCTTCTGTCCATATTGGATAAAAGCAAGTGAGTATGAATTCTGATAAACCTACTTTGATCTAGCTGGGTGCTAGAAGCCCTTCGCCAACTTCCACAGGCAGAGAATTATGTTCTCCCCACATCCCACCTCCCAATGCACAACAGCATTCTGCGCCTGTGGTTCGAAGCCTCTATTTCCCTGGTCCAAAATCATGATATAAAACTGGTGAGGTTTTCGTGGCTTTACTAGTATGTCAGAAACTTGGGGAAAAAAGACTAAGAAAGTCCACAAGATATACACTCCTAAAAGCTTGAAGGCATTGCCAACCTGAAATGCAGCCAGGAAGACCCTGTCCAGGGTTTGAAGCTGATCCCGTTCTCTCTCACAGCACCAGGATGCTGAATGAAGACTTAAAACACAAAGGAGTCTGGGTTTCCTTTCATGAACCACAATAAAATGTGTGTTTTAAAAGAAAATGGTAATGAAACAAGAAGAAATTTTAGCCCAGAGAGATGATGTAAAGGATCCTTTTCCAGCTCCCAAGGAGCCTTGTAAAGGTTATTAGAGAGGCTCGCTCATCTGTGTTTCTTAAAAGTTTCTGTTTTCCCAGATTATCGCTCTGAGAGCTTGAAACAGAAATGCCTTCCCAACAACGATGAGATATTGAGTTTTCGCTTCTAAAGAAATCCAAGCGAGCTTCTTCTCTTTCTGCTATTATAATCAGAGATACAGCAGTTTAGGTAATGCTGCTGACTCCTCCTGCCAAGTCTAGCTTTAACCATATTTCAAGGGTAAAAGATTATAAAGGCATTGATACTGATAAAGAAAAATGATAAAGCTAACTTGTTAAATTGAAAAAGACATTCATTTTTTGGAGACCTACTCAAGTTCTTAGACTTACAAACGTGCACCCAGGAGCAGCCATGACTCCTTCAGCTTGGCTCTCCCCCTTGTTCTTCCTGACTCCTTATCAATCCTTTACCTACCTCTAACTTGTGATGCTTTATCTCCAGTTAAGAAACAGTGCACTTCTTTGGGTCACACTCCTCACCCCCAACTCTGAACTTAGAAATGACCCAGAGTTTATCTTGATTCTCTCCTACAACCAATGGGGGAAAGTGACTCTAGAGATTGGAATATACATAGTAGATGAGAGAACAGTGCCAGAAATTTTAAATCATATGTACAAGTCTATCGGTGTGTCCACATGTATCACCACACTGGCTGTGTAGTGTGCAAATGGCATCTGTGAACATCTTTTTGAAATGCTTTTCAAATGTGCTCTGAATTTCACTAAGAAACAATAAACTTGCTGATCTCCAAAGATTAACTCTATCTTAAATTTTTTTCTCCACTTCATTTTCTTCTGTTTTCTTTGAATTTTGGTGTTGGAGAACCTTAAAAGGCCAATGCTGTCTTCCACTTTATGAGTGAGGAAACCAGTCACTAAGCAGTGTCCCGCAGGTAGCAAGAGAATTTATTCATGTCAGCTCTAAAACTCAGAGCCCCAGCACTTTGCTCATTTCTATTTCTTATTTTTAAAAGCAATCCCAGGAAATCTTTTTCACTTACAAGACATGGTATGTTTAAGTTTTAAAAATTTAAATTTATATTTCTGAGTTTTGTATTCCTAAGCCCTCTTTTTTTTTGATATCTTTTTTCTTCAACACATTTCTCTATCTCTTAATATGCTTGCTATTTATTTTCGGCCTTTTAATTCTTCTGATTTTTTCCTGTATTTCATCTTTACTCTCTCTGGTTATCTCTCTCTTTCTCTCTCTCTTTTTTTTTCATTCTTTCCCTCTCTATCAACTCTATAATCCATTTGTGTATTTATGTTTTTCCTTCCTCGACATTTTCTCTTGTCTAGTTTCATTTCTATTTTCTCCTTATTTTTTATAAACTTTCCCCATGACCTCTACTTCTCCACCTGCATCTCTTTGTGTCTTATTTCTGTCTGTATTTTTTCCTTCTTCATTGCTGTTTCCAGCAGACCATTTTTAGCCCCCTTTTTCTCTTACTTTATATCTCCTTTTTTGTCCTGTTTGAACATGACCCTTTGTTTTATTCAACACAGCAGTGAAGGCTGTGTGTGTGTGTGTGTGTGTGTGTGTGTGTGTGTGTGTGTGTGTACACATGCATTTAGAATTACTTGGTGTGGGGGAGGAGAAAAGGGCAGGAAGAAGATTGAGGAAGACACCAAACAATGTGTTCATAGAAAGAAAAACGTTTTGTTTATTTCCATCCCTGGGGATGTTAATCAGAAAGTTTCTTTTCTAATGCCCATTTAATAAATATAAGTTATATACATCAAGTACATATGTTTTTTATATAAAACTATCCTGAATCAGTCCTGTGCGTGTGAATGTTTCAATTTTTCTAAAACATTCCAAAACTTATTTCAGAGCTGTAGTACAATAGTTAAGGAAGAATGAGGTTGTTTTCTGAGTTTTATTTGGACATATTTCAAGTATAATAAACACACATTAAGATTATGTTTTAAACATCACTAAATTGTTTATTGACTATATATGAGACAACTATAAAATTACCACAGTAGTTTCATAGTAAAGTTACTTGCAAAATTGTAGACAAGAAAAATCTAGATATCTAGACAAATTATTTTTCTGGACTCTAAACTTTGAATAAATTAGATTACTGTATACTATTTAGCACTTTATTTTATTAACCAGAGTACAAAATAAAAATAACTTTGGGTGTGCATAGCCTTAAATATTTGTAAATGTTTATACTCTCTACATTATGAGTCAAAAACCTTTCTTTTATTTCATATTCACAGTTTCTTATCCAGCTGCATGGCTGAGTAATTCAGAGTTGCAAATGAGCCCATGTATAACTGCATATATCTAAGAATCAAAACTTGATTTTTGAGGACAGTAATGGCACAGAAAGAACTTATATTAGAAATAATTCAGATAATTCTCATTCATTTCTTCAGTCTGAAAATTATATATCAACTTTAAATACTAATGAATAATAATTAAATATACAAATAATAGTATTGTTACCCTTTAATTACTGGCTCTCTGCGTAAAATCCTGTAAAAAGATCTTTTCTCACAGCCTGTTTTTTGGTTATCTTATATTGGTGAGCTTGCCCGGTGTTCTCCCAAATGACCTGAGTTCAACATCTGCTCTGAGCAAAGAGTCTTCTGGTTCAATAATTAAAATGCAATGATCTTATTACAGTTGGAAAAATGATTTATTAATCTTTATTATACATTGATTTTTGGCATGGTGGAAAACAGGGGAGAGATATTAAATGCAATTCCATGGGGGCAGAGATGGATCTAATGTTACCTAATATCTTCAGAACTGACCATATCAAATTAGACAGTAATCCAGAGTTAGAGAGGCTGACTCACACTGTGAAGGGAGGGGACGTTACAGATGATATTGTGCACTAGATGAATCAGTGGGATCAAATGGCATGAAGGAAGAGCATTGTTACATGAAGGAAGAATGTTGTTACATACAGCTGGGGAACAGGAATACAGTATATAAATGGTAGAGGGACAACTGGAAAAAAATCCATAGAAACAGATAAATAGGAAAGATCATAAATGAAATGACATATACTCAAAAGGAACAGAACTGACCTGAAATGCAAAAATAAAATGACCATGTCAGGGAACTATTCCTTCTCTCCTTAGACACACTGTGGCCACTGTTTTTAAATCATAGATTGTAAAACCAAACAGGCTGATTTTCTATCGGCGGCTTGAACATGGGAATGCTGTGCCACCTTTAATTCACCATTATTCTTTCTTAACAAGCGCATTTACTTCTCAATTCCCCATTTTCATCTAATGCTAAATTTCAGATCAACACATTTAATTGCTTCCTCATCTTTACATTTCACCTAATTGTAATTAATTGTATGTAATTTCTAAAATGGTTCAGATTTTCTGACCATGGTCTGAGTTTTTATCTAAGTTAACAACACAGAATTTAGCAGTGCATAACAAAAGGTGACATTGGTCATTTAAAAAATTGATTGGAGAATGATGTTCTTGACAAACACAATGTTTACATGCTTAAAAAACTACTCTATGTCTATTTATAATAGGGATGTTTTGAAGAATAGTGGCTGGAGAGAAAACTATCCATATTTATTTAACAACAAAGTTAAAAAGTTTTTCCTGAGAAATGGTTTTGTGTCTTCACAAACCACAATGCCTTCTGCTGCTAACACTTTAAATATGGAGAGAGGAGTATGTTAAAAAAATAAAAATAGTTTCACTTGTTTTTATAGCTTTTTAAATCATAAAGTCAAGGTCATGGAAACTTAAAGAAAAAATAAGATGGAAAAAGTCAAGACACAGAAAGATTGAAAAGGAATATGAGAAATTGCCTTTTGAAATCAATACGTCAATAACTTATTAGTTCAAAGAATTTCTTAGTTCATTCCAAAAATGCAGATTTTACAAGACCAAAACTGAATTCATCGACTTTCCTCCTAAAATCAGTTTAAAAAAAATTTTTTTTTTTTTATTTTGCCTGTTCTTTTTCAGTGGTATCACCTTTTCCAGTATCTCAGGCTGGGAACAAATTAGTCACCTTTGGCCCCTTCTTCACTTTTGACTTCCAGAGGAGCACCAAACCCTGTGCATTCTGCCTGAAGACTCTCCTGGCACCCACTGCCGCCTTTCCCCGCTCCATTCCAGGAATGGCCTTCTGCTTCCCATTCCTTCCAGGGTCATCTGAATGTCAATTACTTGTTCCACGTGCATATGGGGAGAATGTGCCAGCGCAGTTATTAGCAAATAGTACACTCCTTCTCTTTCCTCTCCTCAAATTCTCCAGTTCATATTGAACCAAGAACCAGATACATTTTCTTCAAACAGCTCAACCACACCACGCTGTGCTAACACACCCCGCAGCAGGCCCAAGCAGCCTGGAGTTCCCCGTCAGGGCTCCCTCTGTTTCCTGTGCTGCTCCTGCTCACTCCCAAACCTCCTCCGGGTTCTGCTTCACAGCCATAGGAGGCATTCCCCAGAGCTCCCACCTTTCCTGAGCTCCTTCTCCTCGGGGTTTCACTGATTCCTATTAGTATCTTTCCTGCTGGCATTTAAATTTGCATTGTTAGGTGTAACTTTAGAAGTTTCGTGGATGTAAGTCAGAGACTACAAGGTAACTATAATCCTTTTTCATCTCCTCAAACCTCTAGCAGGTCTTATTAAATGCTTACCTGTGAATAAGTCAGCAAGTCAGTAAACACAGTTTCTTTTACACACATCAAAGTTTTTACCTTTCTCTGGGCTTTTGGTGTTTGCCAAAACAAGATTGTATTTAATTAAAGATTTAATTCTATTTGCCAAAGCAAGATTCTACTAAAATTAAAGAAAGAAATAATTAACTTATGGCTTCAGATTTTTTTTGAGGGGAAAAAGACTTTCGTAGCATTTTCAGATACTAAATGGCAGTGAAAATTACTGCCTCTTGATCACTTACCATGTATCAGGTACTGTAAGCACATCGATTTCTTTACTGGTCACAAGATTTCTACAAAGGATTACTATTGCTCTCACATTGCATATGAAAAACTGAGAATCAGAGAGGAAAAGCAAGTTGCCTAGTGTCTGTCATACAGCTAGCCCGTTTCAGGGCTAGAATTTGGACCAACATAGGTCTGGCTTTGTCTTAGTCTGACCAGGTTACCATGACAGAATACTGCAGGCTGGGTAGTTTAAACAACAGAAATTTATTCTCTCATGGTTCTGGAGGCCGGAAGTCAAGGATTAGGGTGTCAGATTCTAGTAAAAATTCTCTTCCTGGAGTATAGACAGTCTCCTTCTCTAATGCCCTCATATGGCAGAGGGAGAGTTCTCTTCCTCTTCTTAAGGCTACCAATCCTATTTCATTGGGCCCCACCCTTATGACCTCATTTAACCTTAATTACTTCCTAAAAGCCCTAACTCCAAATATAGAATCACCTTCAGGGTTAGGGCTTCGACCTATGCACTTGGGAGGGACACAAACATTTAATCCATAACAGCCTCCAAAAAAATGTAGAAATATACATTGGGCATTTTTACGAAATGAGATCCAAGAATTCTGCTCATAGAGATAGATGGTCCAACCACCAATTTATCACGACTTTCGACTCCCAATTTAGCTTCTAGTAATTCAGCATGCTAGATCAGGTCACACTAACTCCCATCTCCAAATCCTACCTTCTCAACTCAAAAATTTCCCATTCATGCTGTTCTTGTTTTCTTAGATATTTCAGGACATGAATTTAGGGGGCTTCTGTTTAAACACTGAGTGGCACGGTTGGGTGCACAGAGGCTGGGATGCTCATGTTCTTCGGTGACAAAGCCCTCCCTCGCTAGTGCTGGCTGGTTCCCGCTTTGTTAGTACAAACACAGTGAGGAGACAGACCATACGGACGTAGCCAGTTCTGTGTGGCCCTGGCAATAGATTCCCAGTGTGTCAAGAGGGGGCACAAGCAGAGTAATTTGCTACAAGGCAATTGAAAATTCAACTTCCTGGCTGCTGGAATGGGCAGCAGGCTTCCCCCAGGAAAACAAACCCACAGTTTTCAGGTTCCTCGTGAAAATAGAATTGGCACTTTATTTCTGCCTTAAAGAGTTAAGACCAGCACTAAGTGGGATGCAGACATTCCTGCATTTTTATTCTCCCTTGCTATCATTTCATAGTGATTACTGATACTTTAGAAAGGGAGGTATTTCTGCAATTTTTATTTTCATTAAAAATACATCTCGCTAATGTTTTTTTCCTTTTAAAATATTTTCTTATTTATTTTATCATTTTTTTTAAACTTCTCTGTTGAATTTTTTTTTTTTTGGTTATTGTTAGATTTTAGTTTACTTATTTATTTATCTTTATTTTTACTCCAGCTAAAATCATTTATAGTGGTGGTGTTTTTCTATTGTGTTCTGGTCTAAATTCTTCTCTCTCTGCCTCTAAGACCTCTTTCCTCTTTACTGCTTGCTCTGCATGAAATCAAATAGTATGAACCCAGCATAAAAAGTTTTATTCTAGCAACTTTCTGCTCTTGCTTTAAAAAAATAAAAGTGTATTATAAAGAGGCAGGAGGTAAATCTCTCTTTTCCTCTGTGAAAAGCAAAAGGGAGATTATTTCATTTAAATTGGAGGCAGCTGTAATCCTTCACGAGTAGTGATTAGTTCAGGTTCACCTCAGCCCACAATATCTCGGCCAGCCAGAGAGAAAACAAAGATGATGTTTCCCAAGCACGTATACTTAAATGTTCATAGTAAAATAAATTATATAAAATGACATTACAATACTACCCAATAGTACAGAAAATGCATCTGAAGTTAAAAGTACCAAAGCTTGCATTTTGCTCCAATGTTTTGTAATTGATAAGATTTGAGGCCCATAATTGAACTAAGAATGATAAATTCGCAGGTATTACATGAAAATTGATGTATCACGTACTTTTTATTGTTACACTGCTGATTGGACAAGAGTCTGAGAAGCGACCTCTTTATACTCAAGACCTCCCCATGGATGTCACACATTCTTACATGTGACAATGACCTCTGCCAGGAAACTCTTCTTCATCAGCTTAAAATCCTCATGGAATTACCTCAGACCACTTCCTTTTACTTTCAACTTTTTTTCAACGGAGAATAGCCAATCATGAAGAAAAACTTGTATTTTCCTGCATTCCAGACTAAACCAGAAACCCGTCACACTGTCACCCTGGAGGACCTACGATAGGACCCTCATCCATCAATCACCATTTTGTCTCTGCTGAGCTACTTTCCAATCTCTTTTAAAATAGTAATTTCAGATTTGTGTACAGTTCTAGTTTTTTCTTTGTGAAGCCATAAATACCTTGGGGACAAGGGCCATCTCTTATACATTTTGACATCCTTGTTTGCCTCCAAAAAGTGGTTTAAGCTTAGTAATAATAAATAAATGTTGAGCAAATGTATTTAATTTATATAGTATTCACTCAGTGGGAAGCTGTTCTGTGTGCTTCACAAATATTAACTATTAATTCTTATAACAACCCAATAATATCAGTATTATTTTCATTCCCATTTCACAACTGAGGAAACTGAGTCACAGAGAGGTTAAGAAACCAACTATAGGTCACATAGGTAATAAATACCTAAACCTGGAATCAAACTCTGGCAGTATGACTCCAAGAGCTGTCTCTGTTCTTGACCACCCTCTACCTAGTCTCTTTCTAAGTAAATAAATACACATAGGCATGGGCAGGCTGACCTTTGACAAATTTTTCAGAATATTATAACTGCTTTGATAGCAGCAGTTACTCATTGTGAATTTGTTGTAGTGAGAGATTGTATTTCTACCCAAATACACTGGATTCGAGTATTCTCCATTTTCTACTTATACAGTCCGTACACCGAAAGACTCTAATATTCCATCCTTCCCTTTCTCTTCTATGCTGATTCTCTTTCACATTCAGTTCATTTTGAAGTCTTGGCACCTCTTTTTCCATTTATCATAGTCATAATATATTTTTATCTTATATCTTTTGCCAGATGCTACTTTCCAAAATTACATCATCTGAAAATTTAACGATGCACAAATAATTTCACCATCCAAGTGAATGAGAAAAAATCTTTGAGGAATATCGATGAGACTAATTGTTATATATGTCATGTAATTTTTTACTTGGATAGGAGATTAGAAATTAGTTCTGAGTCCTTTAAAAATTGATTTCTTCTTCATAGGTATATTGCACAGGCAATATTTCTATGATTCGAAGCTCAGCATTAGGAATTTATTTGACTACAAAAATTCATAGATAGCAGGAAGAATATTACTAAGAAATATTGTATTTCTTTAGATTTTTTTAAATTAACTAATATGAAGCTCCTATTTGGCCAAGTTGGTGGTCATTGTTGGTGCTCCTTCCCTTCATTAATAGTCTCATGAGAATCTGGACGCCTAAGTGATACTCAGAAGAAGGGAAAAGGTGTCTAGGCTTCAGTCCATTGCTATCATGGATATCCTGGATGGTTTAAGACTGTGTGTTTTCCTGAAGTCCAGGGGCAATTTGTTGATGGCCCACATGCAGAACACAGAGATGTTTGCCAATACTGTTCCTCCTTGCCTGGGATCCACATTTCTCTCCAAGGTTCTGCTATTTCCTCTGAGATTTATCAAGGTCAAAATTCCTTAGTTGTTGAAGTAACTGCCTTCCTCTCTGCTTTTTCCAAGCTACTGCCTATCCTTAGGTACTCCTCTTCCCTTCCCTTCTAGAGACATTCAGTATAATAATTCCTTTTGTGAGTTCAAATGTTTATAAAAGATAAGGAGAGGCAATAACTGTAAGCAACTTTGTTTTCAGCAATGAAACATTCTTTGATCGAGTGACTGAGGGAGGGGAAATATAGGGAGAAAAAAACTAAATTAACATATAAACAAATTATTCTGACATACTTGGTAACAGGGTATTTGCCATTTTAGTTTGCTCTCAGTTTTAGCCAAAGAGAAAAGACTTATTTGCCATACAAAGGTATCAACATGTGATCTTGCCAAGTGAATACTATCAGAGGATACAGTTCACCTGTTGTACATAGAACTCCTTTCTGGGACTGGCTAGAAAGAGATCTGGCTTATGGGGAAACTTGTTCAGGGAGAAAAATGAGATGTGTTGGAACAAAGAAAGTGAACGTGTTCAGCCATTTCATTAAAGACTCTTGGAAGGTATTACTGAACTCAAGAGGTTTGCTTTGCTTGCACACATCAAAGCCAGAAAAGACATGGACAGGAGTTGGCAGCAAAGAAAGTAGAGGTTTATTTAAGGAAATGGAGCTGAGCCCAGAGACACAGGTGAGCTAGCCTCAAAAACCTGGCTTCCTGATGGCCTCTTGGGGATAGGTTATATAGATGAAAACTCATTAGTCATGGTAGTTAAGGGAGTTGGGGTTGTGGGTTCTACCAATTGGTTGGAACCAGGGTAGGAGGTAGTTGATCACTGCATCAGGTCCTGATGTCAGTCATGGCATCATTCTGTCTGGTTTGCAGGGGATGCCGGAGGAGGAGGGAGAAACTTGGTGGAGTGAGAGATGTCCCCAGGTCTCTTCCCTTGAAATAACAATAAGCTGAACATCTAAAACTCAACAAAAAAAACACCCAAACTGCACATCAACACATCTGAGTGTGAGATCTGCACATAAGAGCTACCACAGATATTTTAACTTAAAAAATGGGGGAGGGAGTGGGAGCCAGTAGAGTCAGTCCAACTTCATGAGTATGGAGCTGCAAGATGTTGTTTTTAGTCTGACCAAAACTCTGTTTCTGTGGTCAACAGATTTGAGGTTTGGTTTGGTGGCTGACCTAAGAGTTTAAAGTTTAAGTGAATGGTCATGCAGTATGCAGAAAGATAAAGAAAGAAAGGAGACAAGTGATCCCAAAACTGATTTGAATCTAGGAGAAAGAAAAGAGAAAATTTTATTTTAAAAAAGTGAAGATTTGCAAGGTTACAACTGGAAAAGTTGTAGGAAGTAGGGGATGAAAACTCAGACACAATCTCAAAATTGGTTCTTTTTTCTGCTTTTAGGGACAGAAAAGAATGTTAAAATTAAATGAGTGCTCATAGGTATAGTATCTGTACAGTGTGTGTAAGAGTTGGTGTGTTTTCCATGCTACTTTACAGTATAAGCTCCAAGTAGGAAATATTTAATAGATGAAATCCATGAAGCTGTCCAACCTTGGCCTCAATCTGGAATTTCTTACTCTGGGGATCCTAGAAGAAGCAGTAACATTTTAATTCCTCAACATAACTGGTACCCAGCTTTTTATTACACCACTAATCACTCCCCTAAATCTGATGTTCTTACTTATCCTCACCCACTTAAAATTGGACCAATCTTAATCCAGGAGGAAGGGAGTGGTGGTCTGGAGGTGGGCACGTTATAATGTACCACTAGCACCAAGCCTTTCCTTGCCTTTTGATGAACTTACACTTGGGGTGACTCAATGTTTGCAGTTCTCAAGGGCATCATAATAATTTGTTTGAGGTCTGCTTGTGATTTGTATGGCATGTTTATTAAAGTTGATATAAAAGTTTATGCTAGAGGCTTAATCCCCAGGGCTTTAGCAAATAACCACTATCATTTAGTAGGAAGTGGGTGGCATGTCAGTTGTCAGCTCGAATTTCTCCTTAGACATATTTTTCTTATTATACCTCTTATATCCACAAGACTATCTGACACATCATGATGGGAGTTCTGGAGGAGGGGAGAGCTAAAGCACTATCTGGTAAGAGAAGGTATTTTTACAGGATATATAAAATCTGGTTCTATAACCTAAAAGAAACAGTGGGGTGCTGAGGTTATTTTTCTACCAAAATTTCTAAGGACTTCAAGCCAATTTCTGTAAAAAAAGGGTGCTGAGTTTTATCGTTTACTTCCTTCACCTAAAAGGTGAGTGAAAAGACACAAGTAAGATTACTGCTATATTTCATTAAATTTAAGTTAAATCATTATTTTTTGTTTCATTAAGAAGAAAAAAATACCACCAATTAAACGGACACAGTATTTTCTTATCGCTTAATATTTATATATTATTGAAAAGTATTTTGACTTGTTTTAGATGTAGATTTTTTTATACCTCAGTTTTTTTGCTTTTGTGCCTCTCTACTTGCATAATAGAATTTCAAGACCAACTCAGGGTGTAATTTTTTTC
The DNA here is from genome assembly GCF_014176215.1 of Rousettus aegyptiacus. Lineage (NCBI taxonomy): Eukaryota > Metazoa > Chordata > Mammalia > Chiroptera > Pteropodidae > Rousettus > Rousettus aegyptiacus. The sequence goes on from NW_023416284.1 coordinate 127,857,428, forward strand.
TGAAGGCATTTGAAAAAGCAATTAAACTCAACATTTTTTAGCTTTACCTATACACATAACTCTGGGAAATGACAACAACATGAACAGCTATGATCAGATTTGAACTTGCACAGGCTGAGCCATATTTCACAAACACCATCTAATTAATTGTGATCGTAAGACACATCCCAGTTCCAAAGGTAAAAAGTTTGCATTTCAGAATCATTAAAATACAACATTTGGGGATAAATAAATTCTTCCTGCTGCAAACACTTCTAGCGTGTTTGCATAACTCCGTATTTTTCCTTTAAGGATGTACCACCCTTTGAATAAGACCCTGTGCCAGATGATATTTAAGATGATGTTTAAGATGATGCTACTACTCATTGTTCACTTTGAGTTGCTTTTCTACTTTGAAGAATACAATAGTCATTCACTGACATTCCTACACCCAGCCCGCTTGCATAGAAAAGGCCTTGTCTGAGTAAGTGTATTTCATTTCATGCAAATCCAAATGCAGAGTTTTGATATGTCATTGAAACTTGAGAAATATTAACCCATCTCCACACCTAAGTGAAAGACAGTCTGAAAATGAAGGTGGCTCTTTCTTTTAAGATCTCTAATCAGATCCTTGCAAGCAGTTCTTAGAAGCTCCCACAAAGTTGGGTTGTTTAAGAGGAGCAAAGTTTGGACGTGGGGTTTAAATGCTACTGAGACCCAAATTGATGTCAATCAAAAATAGGAGAAATTTGGTTATTTCCAAGAGGAATGAATCACAGAGAGAGAAGTTAGAGAGGAGACTGAGGTCCCCTGTAAGGTGGCATAGTCAATGGCAAAGTCTCAGTGGTGGGAAGGCTAGAAGGATTTAGGGGAAGAAAAATAGCTATTATTTAATATTAAGTTGGCCTGTGTTGCTTTGATGTAAATTTCTTTACTTATTCAAAGTTTCTGTACAACCTGCTATGCACACAAAAATCTTATAATACAGGGAATGTGTAATAGGAAAAAGAAAACAAAAGGAGACATGGTTTCCATATTTGAAGAAACTTGGTGCATAATAGAATGGGGGAAAACTGCTAACCTGAATTGATTCAGTGGAACCAGGAGCTCAGAGTGAGCACACGAACAAAAGTCTCTTAGATACTCTCAGAAATCCTGTGAGAAAGCCGTAACGATTTTCTTTAAGTCATAGCATGAAAGCCTTAGGTATTCTTTTCTATAGTTTAGCTTGTCCCCAGGTGGAATTCAGGTTTCACATAGTACAGCACTGATGCCTGGCCAGGCAGGTGGAACAATGGACAGATGACAAAGGCAGAGGAAGACAGGGGTCAGAGACCAGCCAAGGACTTATATGGGTCTGAGGGTCTTGCTCCTTAGCGGCCAACTAAGATGAAGGCAGCGTACAGTCCGTACACTGAAAGCCTCTAGTATTCCATCCCTCCCTTTCTCTTCTATGCTGCTTCTCTTTCGCATTCAATTTTAGGTTAAAAAAAAAATAGATGAGTTGAAGTCCCTAACATTTTCTTCCTGCATCCCACCGGACAGTTTGTTCAACCCTCTGGCATGTTACATCCAGTTTTAGAGACTGCCATCCAAACAATTGAATTCATCTAATAGTGTAAACATTCAAGGAATTGTAAAAACTCAGGTTTAAGAGTTTGACCCATTTTTTTCTCAAGCTAATATGGGTGTGAGTCAGGGTGGGGTGGAAGTTTTTGTGGAAAAAAACTAAAATTATGCCCTTATGTATTTTTAAATATTTAAAAAATGTACTATTAACTCATTCCAGCAATTTTGTTGATGCCCAGCTTGGGACTGAAAACAATGCAAATTCTTCCTGCAGGAACAAAACAATAATTGACAGCTGTGCACAACAGGGCACTCAGAGCTGTGTCGCATAAATTGTGAGAGCAAAGAAATGTGCCTGAGGTTGGATAATGACTATAAAGTGTATCCAAAAAGAAAGTAATTGAATGGGCTATGTTATTTTAAGGGAAAGACTATTGTTTCTTCCCCTCAGAGGTAGATAAAATTATATTTCTTAATACAGTGAAACTTATTCAGACACTATTCAGTCTACATAACGATAGGGTTAATATGCAGGACACTTTCTCACACATGACTGTACGCCTCCTTATTCCTAATATCTTGATTCTTAGTAGAACAAAGATACTCTCTCTAAAGAGTACTGCTAAGATAAAGCATTATAAGTATGATATTTTTAGTAAAGCCCAAGCCAGACTCCTTATACTTGGCTCATTAGGAAGGCTGAAAACTACTAATCTCATTATATAACTAACAACTTGAGATGGCATAGGATAACCTTTTCCTGAAAGCGGAAGTTCACTTTTTTTTTTTTTTGTCTCTAAATCTTAGTACAATTCCATGAAGACTTCCTAAGCTAGAATAAATTTTTACAAATGACACTTTCCCATATACTTTATGTATCAAGATTGGGCTAGGACTTCATCGGGCAAGGGCACCATGTTGTTATACTATCATGTCTCTCAACCTCTGTGTCAGGATGATGGCAATGTCTGCTAATAGTACATTCCTCAAGTGAAGAATGAGAATGGATTCCCCCTGCCCCAAACACACCGCTCCCAACCATGTAGAGGGAAAGAGAAAAGGGCAAAGTGAAGATAACTGCAAGAACCAGTTTGAGAATTTCCCAGAAAATAATAAATATTAATATTAATCACAGTCCCACCCACATTGAATTGACCAAGACTCATTCATGTGAACAAAACCTGATTGTAGTGGAAGCTGTAAAGTGCATCCTTCTCACGAGCTTAGAAAAAAGGAATTGTGTGGTGGAACACAACATTATCTCTACCAACTGCATGATAGATACTGGACCTCAAGAGTAAACAGAGGGATGCAAATTCAAACAGCAATAAAATATCATTTATTTTCATTAAATCGTCAAGAATGATAAAGTCAAATAATGCAAAGGTGCGTGGATGTAGGAACCATCATAGGCTTCTGGTGAATGTCTGAATTTATTTTGGTGAACAGTCTTACAGCAGTAAGGGCACTTGAATATGCATGTAACTTAAGACTCAGCATTTCGATTCCTGAGTACATGTCCTGTGGTAACTTTCATGCAGATGTCCATGGAGACTTGTATACAGATGTTCTTTTCAGGGTTATGGATGAAAATCAAGGCAACCAACAGCTCTATCAATAAGAAAATGCATAAATAAAATGGAGCAGTAACATATATACACACAAATATATTTTTTCCTTTTTCTACTTTTTTTGCAATATATTAAAACACACCAGCAACCAGGAACATATTACATTCATTACATTCATATGGATTTTAGAAAATGATTGCTTTTTCCCCTACAGAAAGACCTGCGGATGAAAAGGGAGTAGTTCCACAATGTGAAATCTGCAAATCCCAGAAGCCAACAGCTTGAAGACAACTCTCAGGGGCAGGGAAGAAAATAAATGTCAGGAGAGATGAGACAAGCATGTATAAGGATGGCAGGCTGAGGAAATGGCTGTTTTCAATGTCACCGAGCAAGACCGTAAGCATGCTTTTTCTTCTGGCACCCAGTGCCACCATCTCAAAGGGATGAGTTTTGGTCTATGGTCTGGAGAACTTTTTTAAAATGACACAAGAGTTGCTTTAAAGAAAGGTGAAAATATATCATATATATATCATAAATATCAAAAATATCATATATGTCATATGTATATATCAACATGGAGAGATCTCAAAAACATAAGTGAAATAAGTACAATAGAGTGAGATTTTTAACAAATAGTCTTTTCATAAATTTTTAAAAACAATAATTCTATATCTATTTCAGGAATACACATTTTATAGAAATAAATGGAAGTTGGATTGCAGGGACATAAACAAAAATGGGTGCTTATGAAGTGGGAGGAGATTGGGATGAAGACAGAAAACAGCACAATCCAGAAAAAGAGGGGAGCACAGTTTGTGTGTCATCGACTGAAAAATCTGATCAACGGAACCCTGGTCCTCTGTGGTCTGGTTCTAGTACAGCTATGTACACACCAGTGGACCCGGAGAAGAAATTTGGATTGAGGGTTATATTCTATTTTTCTACTTCTGCACTACATTTAATCATTTGTGTTTGGCCTTAGCTTCTGCACATCCTTTGAATGCTATTCCAATAATAGCTCCTGAATCAGGAGAGCTGAGAGGATCACAGGGTCAAATGGGCTAAACTTCACTTTGCAGATACGGAAACTGAGATTGTAAGCAGTCAAGGAATCTTCAAGGCCTCCTTTTTGTTTCTTGGTTTCTTTTTACACATGAATTTGGTTTAAGTTCGTATGAGGAATTATTTTTTTCTATTCTAAATACTATCTTCCCTCTCTGTGGGGTTGCTTCAAATTCAGCAAAAATAGGAGGCTGAAGGGGATTCAAACCAAAACTATTTCAAGTATAAGAATCTAGGCAGATACTAAAAACATGTTTCTTAACTTATTTAAATTGTGCGCATCTGCATTTATTTGTTTTCAGATTTTGTAGGTTCTGTGGGTGGTAGCTCAGGAAAAAAACACACAGAGACATTTGCTCTGGGACCGCACAGCGTAAACAGCATTACCACAGCAGATAGGAATGTGCAAGCCAAAAACCAGCAAGGGTTCAGAGTCCAGACCCACCAGCAGCCTACGCACTCGGAGGGTCCATGATTTCCCTATATCGTTTTCCCTGTTGAAGAACACGTGCTTCCTCAAAAGATACAAAGATCTTTACTAGTACTTTCAGTTAACTGCTGCTCTGTGTTCTGGTTACAGCCATCTACTGCCAAGCTGCTGTTTGGGCAACAGTTAATTATCAGCTGTCTGGACTAGCTCACCGTAAACATATTACAGTGTTTCATCACTCATGTTTTATTTAATTTCACTTGTCATCAAGGTCCTTGATTGGAGCTTTGTGATTTAGTCTGAGAGAGGTGATTTTTACTCCTGTTGAAAACTGCTTGTCACTCATTTCAGGCTCTGCTCCGAAGGCAAGGACAATCCTCTTTCACCCAATAGGGCAAGTTCTGGCGCTCTCCATGGCAGCTCCAAGGGGCCGGGCCATTTATCCTAATCGTGATGCTATGGCAAGAGGCAAATGAGAGACACATGGAGCTGTTCTGGCGGTATAATCTGTCTTCAGTTAACAATGACATCTCCAGTATGGGATTCGTAATGAGAAGACCCCAGGACACTGCCCAAACTTCACATGTGAAGAATTAGTGAGCCCCCACATAGGATTTGTGAACAATGAAGGAAACTTCAAAGATGAGATACAGTTTTCCATGGAGATGTTTGTGTTTTGCTGAGTGCGCTGGCAGTGATACTGAGCGTTCATATTCAACGCGGAGAAGTACGTGCGAGCACATGCAAACACTGAGACGCACCAAGTGATTTTCTCTGTACATTCATCTCAGGCCTCCAGAGCAGACCCCTAGTGAAGCCAGTGGAATAACCTGGAATAAGCGCCACCTCTGACATTCAGGTAAGTGGAGAGAGGTGTAAGTAAGATCCTCCACTTTGAAGTATGTCAGGCAGCAAACACACGCCCACATGCCCCTGTTCCCATCTAATATGGACAAGGCGTGTGCAAAACATGCTTCCTCCACGGGGAGGCCACACCCCCGATGGCTGACACCTGTGGTCTGTGCTCCCAGCCAAAAAGGTTAGATTCTACCCCTGATGGTAAGAAAGAGCTCAGAAAGGCTCCTTTCCACTTGAAGACCTTTTCTGAACCATGAGGCTCTTCGGTACAACTTGAGTGTTTCCCTCTTCAGGGAGAGTAAATAAATACACAAGTAAATAAATAATAAAAAATGGGACAAAAGCATCAGCAAGTCAGTACCTATACCATATCCTTAAAACATGAATTTGCCCAAAGTTTCTATGTCTATCATATTCTCCCAACTCAAATATTAGCCATCAATAGCCGGCATTATTTGAGCTAATTCTGATTTTCTAGATTATTAGAAACAACCCTTAGCTACTTAGCCCAGGATTATCTGCTTTTATACATAGGAGAGAGAGTAAGAAAGAACTCCAATTGCAAAACAGTTAGTAAGAGGACTTCCTGTTATCAAAGAATCAGCATGACATTGATAATAACCATGTCTTTTGGTTTAAATGTATAATTTTATAATTAATAATCCATAAAACAAATTTTTATATTGATCAACAAGGGCTATTGGTCATTCTAGATGCACTGAGCAACTGTTAGTACTAGGCAAGGTGGAAGAGGAAAAGGAGGTGAATTAGACGTGGTTCTTGCCCTCAAGTGTATTTTAGGAGTAGATGCATACATGAAACATTGGCATAGTAACAAAAACATAAATAGCAAAATGATCAAAGGACCTCAGAAGTTCAGACAAAGAAATATACAATCAATATATAAGTATATACATATTCCATATATGTATTGGAATAATTGCCAAACTTAGTGGAGAGAACATAGTTTTTATAATCAAATACTTTATGTTCAAGCCAATGGCTTTGGGTAAGTTAGAATGCATGTAGACAGTAATGTAGATTATAAGTTTCATGAGGGCAAGAATGATGTAATCTTATTCATTGTCATGTTTCCACCTATTTCAGTACTCAAAAACTAATGCTAACATAAAATAACTTTAAATGAAATTTCCTAGGATGAGAGAAAGATATGGGGTACAGAAGAAACTGTGAGAGAGATCCCTCAAAAAATGTAGATGTGGTCTAACAGTTGTAAGATGCACTGCCAAGGATGGGAAGGAGATGGCTTGATGACATGGTGATGGTCGAGTGAAGGAAAATGGGAGGTCGAGCAGGACAGGGGTTCAGAAGAAGAGCCGGATTCCTTGGGTCCCTCCTTCTAGCCCAGAGTTCGCAAGAAGGCATGTCCTGTGCTTGAGATGGTAGCAAATAATGTCATTAAAGGAAATCAGGTCCTAATTAAGGTGAAAAGGGTACAGAATGAGTACAAGAAAAAGGCTCTTAAAAAATTAAGGACCCAGAGCTGTTGGTGGGAGTTTGACAGAGGCAGGGCTGGAGAAGGGGACTGAGGGCTGAGAAGAAGCTGGATATCAGTGTGGCAGAAAGTACCTGCAGAAGGTTGACTAGAGATTGTGCAACACACTCTAATGGCATGGAGAGGACCTCAGCAAGGGAGAGAGGCTAGAGTGGAGCTAACCAGCCCCAGAGTACCATTAGAGTAGGAATCCCCAACCCCTGGGCCATGAACCAGTACTGGTCCTTGGCCTATTAGGAACCAGGCCACACATCAGGAGGTGAATGGCCGGCAAGTGAGAGAAGCATCTTCTGTATTTGCAGCCACTCCTCAGCACTAGCGTCACCACCTCCACTGCACCTCAGATCATCAGGCATTAGAATCTCATAGGAGCACTGGTCTCTGGTGCTAAAAAGGTTGGGGACCACTGCATTAAAAAAAAGCTGCTCTGATTATCTGTCTTTGTCAATCTCAGGTGAGAAAAGGTCAACCACAGCCCCAATCACTCTCTTTTCTTAGAGACCAAGGAAGCCGGACCTTGTTCTAAGATGTCTGCCTTCCTCTACAAAGCTTCCTCTGACCTAGCCTTGGAAGTCATGCATCACTTCCACAACCTTCTGGTTATAAGTGGGTCTCTGAAGCCAAGCAACCCAGATTCATAGAAAAGGAATTACACAGCAAGATCACATTGCAAATGAGCATGATGGCCACTTTGGAACATGCATACTGTGAAATACCCTTACTATGGCCAAAATGGAACTTTTTTTTTCTAGTCTCCTGACCTCCCTCAGTAAATAAAACCACATCTACCCAATTGCTCAGAACTCCAAATCTGAGGATGATGTTTGCTTCCTCTCTTTCCTACACTCCGTACATTTAATGCATCACCAGGTCCTTTCAACTCTATTTCCAAAACTCTCAAAAATATTCACTTATCTGCATCTCTGTTACAACCACCCTGGTATAAGCCACCACCATTTCTCACCTAAACCATTGCAATAGTCTGGGAATTGATCTCATTGCTTCCACTCTTGCCCCTGTAATGTATGTGTTATACAATAGACAGATTAATACATTTAATAACCATACATAAGATCACACCGCTGCTTAAAAACCTATGATGACTTCCAAGGCAGTTGCGATAAAATCCAGATGCCTTCCCCTGCCTTACACAGTCTTGATGTTCTGATCCTGGTCTTCATGCCAGCCTCTTCTCATCACCACTTGACCCCTTTCCCACTCTGTTTCACATTCGCTTTCTTTGTTTCTCAAATATCCTTGGGGCCTGTATCTTAGCTCTTTCATCTATCTGTAATAGTCTCTGTATTTCATATGGCTTCTTGTCATTTAAGAGTAAGTTGAAAAGTCATTTCCTAGTGGCTCTTTCAACCTCCTCGCATGGATATAGCCCTTAGGTCATTATCATATTCCCTAATTTAATTCACTAATTTGAACTCAGAAAGATGTAGGGATGTGACATGGAACTTTCTGGGCCATGATTATAAATAAAAAGACTGTGGTTGCATTCATAATTGTTTTACGTTTTCTTAGTTGTTTCCTTATTATGAGACACTCCCATCACCTACTTAAAATGGCAGCTCCGTTGGAGTAAAGGATTTCTGTGTAGACCAGTTTCTGGAAAGATTGCCGACACACAGTAGGAATATAATATCTGTTAAATAATTTAATGCCTGCAAGTGCTTTGTAATTGTGTTATAGTGCACAGTAAGTCATGAATATATTTCTCTTATAATAATAATTATTTCATTAATCCTGGTGTCCAGTCACATATGTGGCCCAGTCACACCCATCACTCCAACCAAGAGCCTTCCAATCACAGGACATGTAAGTGAGACCACCCTAGACTGAACTTCTGAGCTACCAGCTGACTACAGATGAATATGTACGTCCTGCCAAACTCATCTGAGCTGACCCAGATCAGCAGAACCACTCAGCTAACCCATATACTTGTGAACATTACAAGTTTTAAGTCATTATTTTGGGGGTGGTTTGTTAAATAGTAATTCAATAGTTAATATACAACTCCTGTTTACTTAGAGATGTGGAAGTAAACAGAAACCCATGTTTACTCCCACAGAAAAAATGGAACTCTGAAAAACAAAGGATGATGATACACTGTAAGCTATCATGAATGAAAGTAGACAAGGGAAACTGAGTACAGCAAAAACTGTAAACATTTCCAAGGCAGAGAGTTTAGGTTTCACTCACATTTATATCCCTGACACCAAGTATAATGCTGTGCACATAGAGTGCTTAATACATGGTTTTGAGAAATAAAGGCTTGGTAAATTGTCAGTGTACTTGACAGCCAACTCTACACAAGGACCACTGAAGTATGTATCATAGCTTGGGAAATAACATGAAAACAATACAGCCCTAAAAGCAAGGAGAAATGATACTGATGACAGACAGTTGGCAATTAATAGTTTTCCTGATCTGAACTCATGTTTCTCATGCTCCTGGGATTATAGGCAAGCAGCCCTTTCAGCATTTGCACCCCAGGATCAACATCTGTGTGAACGTGGCAACAGAAAAAGGCAAAGTGGATGAATTCCTGAATTGTTCTCACTGACATTCATGGATGTGTTTCCTTGGATGATTCCAGTTCACAGGTGCACTGGCCACACACTAATTGAAAGAATTATTTTCTTAACATTTGGTGTCATCTGCAAAGGCTTTTGTGAAGAGCATAATTGTTTCGACCAGCTGCTAGGAGCTGTTTTTATTAATTTTTTAAAATATCAAACAATGCCGAAGCAGGGGGTGTTTGTAATATTTCTCCCTCCACATTCTTTTGGGGGAAGAAGTAAAAAACAACAACCTACAGCTTTATTAGACTAAGACCTTTGAAGACCAAAGACTTGGGTTCTGTAAACAGCAACAACAAAAGCATATCCTTTTCCTCTCTGATTTTATCCTCACCCCATGATAAGCCGTCTTACGTACAGTGTGTCTGGGGGACACCTGCTGGAATTAGTGGAGCCCAAAAGAGGCGCATCAAGAGTCTGTGAAGTCTCACTGCTTGATGGAGTTAATCCAAAATTTCTACTGTGGGTGCTCCCTTAAACTAGGGAAGATGCCTCAAGTTCCATGATTTCTTTTCTTTGGATGGCTGCCAGATCCATCTTTAAGGGACTGGCCATAATAGCTGAAAAATCTCCTTATGGAGTCAAATCTCTAATGTAAAAGATATTCCAAATTTCCCAAAAGGCATTCGATCGCTAAGCCACTTTGAACCTAAATGTTACTGCAACATTGTATCACTTCTTCTTCTAATTATTTGCTTTCCCTCCCTTTTTGATTTTAAGTTTCTCGAAGTGGCAAGTTTAAAAAAAAAATAGGTGAACACCCTACAAATGCCATCAAATGCCATATGAGAGACTCAAGGAAAAGTTATGGATGTTGTTATTCTTATCACAAGGGGAACCGGGGGTGATTGAGAGAAAGATCGTGAGAATTAAGGTTGAAGGTAATAGACTATACTTCTAAATAAGGAAGTAAGATTTAGAGCAAGATAAAATATTATTTTATAAGGCAGAATCGAGCTCTTTGACTATTTGCAATCTTTGGACATATTTAATTTAAGGTCAAAATAGATGCTCTGAGCAGGGTTTGGTACATACTTCTCTGGGATTATAGCACTGTTACAACGCACAACTGGAAATGTCAGCATAGTCCTCAAGATATAATGCCTTCATTCTGGAGCATAATTTCCTTACCTTTTAAATTTTTTTTCTTTTTTTTCACATTAAAATCAGCAGCAAATTAAATGCAAATGTCTGGAGAAATGAAACACTTGCACTACAAATTTACACATACCAAATCAGAAAAAGAGAAAGTTATAGTCCTCTCGCCGACTGTAAATCCCTAGACTTCTAAATATGTACATTCAATGTATTAAAGAGCAACTTAACCTTGCTTGGAGGACTTTGACTTTTGCAATTCCCAACATATGTTTATTCTTCAGACTAAAAATTGCATTTCCATGGGGTTTAATATTAATATGCCAGTTCTGCTTGTGCTTAAGCTACTTGTTGGAAATAAGTCGAGTGCTTTTAAACATTACCTAGAGCCTTGTAGATAACTGGAATCCCATATAGAGGAATATCATCAAAGTGGAATATCAAATTGTAATTAAAATGTCAGATCATTTTAAAAGACAAAACATAAAGACTATATATTCAAAGCCACATAGGGGCAAACTCAGCCATCAAACGCCAATGGGTTTTGCCATCACTCATAGACACCTCTCCCGGCAGGCAATCTTTACAGCTAGGTTATTGCAAAGTGTGCCACTTGCTCAACTTTAATGTGTCACCAAAAGTCACCACTCCCACCCTACCACATCGACCGAGCTTCACCAAGTCCTTTCCCAGATGTTGGATGTATAAGATAAATTATGGGGATGGTATGCTCTCCAAGTCTTTTCCCAGATGTTGGATGTAGTAGATAAATTGTGGGGATGGTACACTTCCATTTTTTAATATTTCTTTGTAATTGCTTCACCTAATGTAGCTCTCAATCACTCCCATCCTCGCTGATCTTCCCAGACCAGAAACAGATGTTCAGTATCCTTGTTTACAATGTAATGATTAAAAACAAGGGAACCGAATAGGGCAAGACAGGATCCAAAGTCACCACGCAGATATTGGATTTCCCTCTGTATTCAGAGGAACTGTGGAAAACCCACAGAGGGAAGGTAGAATTGGAGTGAGAATCATAGCTGCCTCTTGCCAAAATTGTTTACATAACAGGAGAATACAAAAGACGCCCTTAGTTTTCCCAACATCCCCCGCCCCTCTATTCTCCACTTTAATATATGTTATAAGGACTACAATCCAAGAGTCACTTACTCACATACAAGGAAATGAGGGAGATTCTATTCCCTAAAGAGGAATAAGCATAGTTTACTGGTCAGCCTGAACACTGCAAAAAGTTTTAATCTATAGTTTAAAATCCTCATTCTAAAATATTCAGTTACCTCGGAGAGGAGGCCACCCCTAGAAATGTCCTGTGGAAACCAAAGCCATAGGGAAGCTGGGGCCTGATGGGTTAGGAGCAGGTGATCCAGATGCGCACATCTGCTGCAACCCACCCCCTCCCCCAGGCAATGGCTGGGCTGCAGCCTCTCCTTGGGGACAGCCAGCACAATGGAGAGGCAGAAGAACGAGGTAAAACGGCATTTTGGAGGGTTTTCTGAGTTGTGATGCTGTTCTTTGACATTCCCAAGCATTGCGAAGGGTCTTCAAAGGGATTCTCAACTCCAGGATTTAGTGCTCTGGGCAACCACCCAGGTACCACAAAATCCCCATGTGTGCACGTCTGCTTTGTTACCCATGTACACACTCCTTCCCTGACGTCAAAGCCATGTTTGCTCAGCTTGTTGAAAATGTGTTCTTCTTCCCTGGCCACATTCTTCCCTTTTCTGAGTCAGTGCTGTTTCTGCAGAGCCGATGGCACTGAAGCAGCTCCCTCCATAGAAGGGACAGGGAGGACAGTTGTTACTGTGTAGAGCCATATGCTAACCAGACAGGGCTTGTTTGCCTTAGAAACCTTGTGTTTATTTTCTGTTTCTGTTTGTCTGGCATCTAACCAGCATTGTAGTTAAAATGTCTGTTCTTTAGCCTTGGATGCTCCCTATTTGCTGGTCCCTTGGTGGAGAATTGTTCTAAGAATGGTCCTGGACATAGCTTAGTCCAGTGTATGGCAAATTCCTCTCTCTACCTCGAAGAATAATAAATGTAGGGTGGGGGGAGGATGGTGACTTACTGCTATTGTGCAGGTGATGGTGATTGTCATTGGCTCTTCTGAGGTCTAAACAAATCTTCTGGATGTTTGCCAAAGTTTTGATTGAGCTGTTGTACAAGGAGATTTTTTTAAAAAGCAAAAATCACCTTGATTATTCAATGACCTCGTTTCAGCTATTTGGAGACTTAGTCATTTATGGCTATTCTAAGTGGGATGCCAAAGCCTTCATAATCTCTTTTGTAGGTTACAGTTTTGCTTTAGAGCCCAGAAAGAAGGCTCTGTGACCAATAAACAGCCTGCACTGTTCCAGGTAACTTATTGGTAATAACAAGAAAAGGACATGGTGTTTGTTACATACCTATGATGTGACAGACTTCCTACATTTATCTGACTTTATGAGGCAGTTATTTCCATTTTACAGTTGAGAAACTGAGGTAGAGAGTGCTCAAATTCACAAGACTGATAATTGATGGAGTCAGAACTTCATCAAATGCCAGAGTGACTCTAAAAAACTGTTTTTATAATGTTAGAGTGCTGAAAAAAATGTCTCCGACACTATATATTCTTTACAGAAGATCTCATATGTTTTGGCTAACCCCCGATGGGTCGTGTGGTGTTGTCAGAATCACAGACGTCAGGTGGAAAGCAAGTAGCACTGGAAGCTTCTGGTGATCCACTCAGTGATCCACAAAGTGCCCTGGCCACCTTGTCCCCACACCTCGCCCTTTACTCTTCAACACTTATTTCTCATTACAGAAGGGCCTACTCTATACCAGGTACTCCACAGGGCTCCTGGTTACAAAGGTAAATGAAGAGTGTCTCCCAGGGAGAAGCCTATACTCTAGTGACATTTCCCCTCACCTCTAGGACCGAGGTAATTAAAAATGCACTTGTTTGAAAATTTCAAGAAACTCTATGCACTCATTGATGAAGGTTCATTTCTTTCCTCCTAGCTCATCTGGTCCCAACCGAAAGTTTCTAAAATGGAATTATTTAGTTATTCAAATGTTGGTCTCTGAGAGTTAACAAATTTAATCAGATTAAATGAAAATCATACCTTTATTTGAGAAATATTTCACAAGCTAATTAAAAATCAAAACCTTTTGTGTTTTTACTAAAATTATAGTGAAATATGCCTTTATTTCACTAAAAAGAGGAGACTAATTATTTGTTTAAAATACAGTATATCAAGTAGGGGAAAAAATCTTTCCATGAGAGCGCTGGCAGTACTGAGGGAGGAGCTTATAAAATAATGTCATGGTGGAAAAAAATTGGATAACATTGACGTTTATTGCTTCAACTCAGCAGTGACAGGAAGGCAGTTTACAAATTATACATTGTACTTTAAGAAAATGAAGATGAGAATGATTAACCCAAGATTACCCCAAATAGTTGCCAGTGTAAGGAATAGACCCCAGATCTTCTGATTTCAAGTTGATGGCATCTCTGACTACACACTAATTCAACCAATTCTTGTGCAATGACTATTTCCTAGAAAATTATTCACAGTTATGAGAACATGGTTAAATTACTAATACTTCTGCAATTAGATGAGCATGTGTTATATTCTAGGTAATTAAGGATAAACAGTCAGTTGCCAAGAGAAATAAAACTCACCCAAGTAATTGTATGATGCAGGAAAACGTTTGTGTCTGGACCACCTATGCAATTGTGCAAAGCATCCACTTGGTTGGCCATAGAAGATAGAAACAGTGATAGAGACATAGCCCCCAAAGAGATTTGTTAATGGGTAGTTAAGAAATAACAATATCTAATTTTCAATGAAAGTCGAATAACTCATGAATAATTTATAGCATTAGCACAGTGTATTTGGTGTCCCATTCTCCCCTGCTGCCCCATTGTTTTCCATACTGAAATGAAGGATTTACATAAGGTCTGCCACTTAGAATTTTCACCATATTTTTTGAGAAAGAAATGGTGCCAAGATACCATGAAGAAAATTTGGTCCGTGGGCCAAAACGGTAATTATAGCTAAATGAAACAAAAAATTGAAGAGTGAATACTTTATTCAGTTCAGCTGTTAAGTCTTAATGCAAAGAAATAGCTTTCCACAGATCTGTAATGGATACCAATTTAATCTCCTCAGTTATTAGCTTTGAAACTCTTATCGTGGTGTATTTTGGCAGTCAACCAAACCCAGGATGTTCAGCTTAATAAATTTAACCTGAATTTCTAGGGCTTCCCCTCTTCTGCCATTCAAAGGATACAATTAAACCTCTTGGTGAACTGCTGATAACATTTCTCTAAGCTAAATTTGCCTTTGGATAGAAAAAGAAACATTCCCGGAAAATGACATAACATTGTCACTGGGCCAAAAGGCAAACATGTTGCGGAACATTTTTTTAAATGACAAAATATATTGTTTCAGGATTATATGCAGGAACGTGCTATATCACTAACCAGATATTAGGCTGCTGGGACTAAAATAACATCCTTTGTGGCAAGAGAGGGTGTGCAGATTAATAGTGATGTCTCTGTAAGACCAGTTGTCTTGACATCATCATATACAAGCTCTATTATTATAGATGGCACAGTGAGAAATTGAACTCTAATTAAAAGATTATACACTTACAGTTGATATTAAAATTTCCTCTGATACTTACAGAGAAATAGGAACACTGCCTCCATCAATACTAGCCTAAGCTATTGGATAAAAAAAATACATTTATGTAACAAATAGTTATTGATTATCTAAACTACACCTGACACTATTGAAGGAGCTGTGGATACAGTGATTTTACTGAGTTTATAACCTTTTAGATTACAAAGACATTAATCAGCAGTTCATGAAAATATACATCATATTGCACCTGTAATAAGAGCTATGAAGTGGATGCATGACTAATAAGCTCAGTGTGCTTTAACCGTGTTAGTTTGAATAAGCCAAATTCTCTGGGCTTCCCTCCTTATTTTTAAATGGGGTTAATGATAGTGCATGTCTCAGAGGGTTGTTGTGGGACGTTATATGAGGCGTTCAATATAAGTGTTCATAAAATTGCCTTTCATATAGCATAATCTCAATAAATGCTAGCTATTATCATTCCCAGTCTTGTTATTTTCATTACTACTAGTAAAGAAGGTGAGGATAAGTTGAAGTTAACACAGTAAGGAAGAAAAAGATAAAATTTCTCAATGGAGGACCAGCAGAGGTGAGTACCCTGAGGAGAGCGGAAGCACATCCAGGAGTGAGACCCCAGAGCAGTTTCCCACATGGATGCTGAGAAGAGGTAACGTGAGGCAGAAGAGGCAGATAGTCAACAATATATTTGTGAATGTATTTAGTGCATCTAAAATATTTATTGTGAATTTGTAAATGCAAAAAATGACATTTCCCATTATTGTGGAAATTCTGATTTTACAATCAGAATTTTGATTGTAAATTTTGATGTAGAGCGAACAGTATAATTTTGTTCCTGTGACTTTAGAGTGAACCATTTATTCAGTTATTCATTTATCCATCATCTAACCATTAAACATTTGTCAAATGCCTCCTGTGGGTCAAGCATAGAGTTAGGTGTTAAAACTGCAACCGTGAATCAAGCGCCATGTTGCCATAATGAGGAAGATAGAAATGTGAACAAATAAAATAACTCCTCAAGTTTCTAAAAAGACAGAAGAACCGATTTTTATGAAGGACAGAGGAAAGATCCACTAACTCCGTGGAGAACCGGGAAAAGCATTAAGGATGAAAATTTGAGACTTGAAGAATAGAAGAATAAACAGAAGGGGTGAAAAAGAGCGGGGAGTGTGGCACGCGTCATGAAGAGGAGACAGTGAGCCGGGGTGGGCAGGCAAAGCAATGCAGGGAGGACTGTGGAAGATGTGATGTGGACAGCTGGAGAGGTCCAAAGGTGAGGGCTTTACGCAATTTTATACTTTAGCAACTTGAAACCGAAAGATCAGAGTGGAGGCTTCACCACTGGGGGAAATTAGGATCCTTCCATTTTCTGACTACGCGGGTCACAGGGCAAAGGAATATGTACACATATATAAGGGAGAGACTCCAATATGTTTACAAACATAGGATGATAAAAGAAACAGTGAAAGAAAAAAACACTAAAATGTCCAAGAGAATTATCTCTGAGCATTGAGATTATGAGCGATTTTATTTGCTTTGCTTTGCTTTGATTTAGGGGATCTTCCAAACTTTCTTCAAAAATGTATATTGATTTTATAGTCAGAATTAAACATCATAATTGAAAATCATATTAAGTAAACATCATCTGTAGTTAAGATAATGTGGAGGAAATAAAGTAAGGAAATGCTGGGCCCACCATTATATGAGCCTTTGGAACCAATTACTTAATATTTTATAAATTAATTCATGCCACCAGGTCACCCCTCAACAATTAGGTCAAATATATGGTAGACAATTAAGGGAGATAGAAACAAGAAACCCTAATCCCAAGATAATTTATATGAAATGCCTACTACACATCATAAATTATAAATTTTAGCTCTTTTTTCTAAAACTTAGTGATTTTTTTCTCATAGAAGAGTCTGTCAGCAAAGTAGCGAAACCAGATAATCATAAAGGACTTAAAGGAATATGGAGCCTTCCTGCTGAGTAGAGAATAAGTAGACTCTTCTAAACAAGCCCTTAGGCTAAATGCAAGCATGTTAATTATGGCGAGTTTCAGATTATAGAGTATTACAGTATATTTGAAACAAACGTGATTTACTTGGCCAAGAATGGACACATGGGCATGTCTAAATCCCTAACCTATGGCTCAATTGTTAACCCTCAAATATAACATGTAGCATCGTGCTTCCCTGAATACCTTGTAAACCCAATTGTACCTGAATTATCATCATTATTTTTAAGAGGAGAGTTGTTTTGGGTAAAATAAAAGGAAGTCTGAACCAAAAAAAGAAAGAAGAAAGGAAGGAAGGAAGGAAAGAAGAAAAGAAGGAGGCAGAGAGACAATGAGATAGGTAGACAGACAGACAGAAAGACAGAAAAACTTCAGTACATGCAATTGCAGCCATTTCTTCAAGTCGGAAAACATGAATTGGAGAAATTATACAAAATCTGAATGCCTGAGAATCTCCTGATTTCAGCTAAGCTCAGAAGGTCAACACCATTTTGAGGAATGAAAATCATCAACCTGTAAAAGTACCATAAAATAAGACATTGAGCCATGAAAGGTGGAAAGTGCATTGTCCCTGTTCTGTTAACTCCATCCCTCCAGCTCACAGCCCTTGAGTATAACCAGAGCCGCTCTTCACTTCATTCTCTGGCACTGTTTCTGTCTCATTCTATTTTGATCATATCAAAAGTACACTCTCACTGGCTAAAGAATGGCTTCTCTCTTTATCTTAATATTCAACAGCACTGTCCATGAACCCCAGATATATTTAGAGACATTTCCCAAGGGAAAAGTAGAAAGTTTATGTGTCACAAGTAATGGTTTCATTGTTATAAGGCAGAATCAAAATGTTT
Organism: Rousettus aegyptiacus; assembly: GCF_014176215.1. NCBI lineage: Eukaryota > Metazoa > Chordata > Mammalia > Chiroptera > Pteropodidae > Rousettus > Rousettus aegyptiacus. Next base: position 127,875,625 of record NW_023416284.1, read on the forward strand.
ACTAGAGTGAAAGAATTCATAGGCTAATCAGCTAATTCTTACTTATTAGAAGGACTTGGGGTTGTAATTTGAAGTGAAATCATTCTGCTGAGCCCAATGCCAGTTCCAGCTTGTTGACTTTAATGGGGAAGTATAACACTCGGAAATGTGAAGCACAGTGGGTAATATTTATATGAAATCTTCAAGAACTATGGTATTTTGCTCATGTGGAATACTATGGCATTTTGCCTAGATCAGGGAACCAACAGATTAGCACATTAACACTTTTAAGAAACATGCATATAATTTACTTTGAATGTGGTCTTTGACTTCTAGAAGGAATACCTAATGATTTTCAAACTGTCAGGCTACTTTATAAAGCATTTCTAAAAAGTGCTGGTTTCTCAGAAACTCCTAGCCTCAGCATTATAGAACAAGTGTGAACTCTGCTTTTGGATAGGAAAAGTTCACTTGTGGAAGCCCCCCCCCCAACCCCTCCCCCAAAAAATGCACTAACGCTATAAATAAATTTTAAAATAGTTCTTAGGCTGGTCTTCAATTAGACTATTTTAAAATTTTATTTTTCAATTACAAGTAGCATACAATATTATGTTTCAGTTGTACAACATAATTATATGAGACAGTTATATACCTTATGAAGTGATCATCCCAATAAGCCTAGTATCCATCTGACATCATACAAAGTTAAAACAATATTATTGACTATATTCCCTGTGCTATACTTTACATCCCTGTGAATATTTTTATAACTGGCAATTTGTACTTCTCAATCCCTTTTACCTTTTTCATCTATCGCTCAGCCCCCTTCCTGTGGTGACCATCAATCTGTTCTCTGTAGCTATGAGTTTATTTCTATTTTGTTTGTTCTTCTGGTATTCAATTATAAATTTTCAAAGTATGTCATATATGTAAGTCTTATATGACAGGAGTGGATCTAAATACTATATTCATATCAACTCACATAATCCTCACAACAGCCCCACAAATTATGAACTACCACTATTCTCATTTTAGAGATAAAGCGATGGTGACACAGAGGTTAAAACACTTGTCAAATTAATTTACCTGGTAACTAGAAAAGCCTAGATTTGAACCTAAGCAGTCTGACTCCAGAAACCACAATGCTACACTGACTTTATGCATGGGTGTACCGAGAGTTCTAATGTTCAAGGAAGAGCCTATGACAAGTAAATATGAATATCATTGTGAAAATAATTAAATATCTGACTTTTCCCTTCCTGTTTCTTTTGTGAGTGGGAAGAGATCGTAGTTACTTACCATTTAATTAGGCTCAAGCCAAACATGTTAATAAGCTGCAACACTTTGGGGGATTATAATTTAGCTTATATATAATGCTTCCACTATTAGAGGTAAATATTAACCAATCAATGGGGGGTTTAATACCTAAATTGGTATTAAAATTAATCAGCAGTTTTGCTTAAATTAGGAAAGTAAAAATTTTTGTTTCTTCTTACTTCCTGTATCATTCTCTAATGGTCTCCATGATGACTCAAATATCAACATGGTGTGCGAATTTAAAGAATCCTGTGGTATTGGAGAAGAAGGAGGAGACAAAGGTAGAGGGCAGGGATATGGAAGAAGGGCTAAAGCAGAGGAAGCAACCTTTGGTCCACACCAATGTTCCAACACTGAAGAAAGTCCCCTCTCCAGGAAACAATGCAAGATTAATAGCCACAGGGATCACTGCCCCATTTTGGCATCCAGAGATTACTTGTATGTGGAAGTGCATCTGCTTTCAGGATTGAAAATTACTTTACCAGCATTTTTCTCCCCCTGTATCTCTGCCCTCCATGTGGCATTTAGAAAATATTACTTGTACTTTTTCCCCTAACAGAGCCAAACTGACACAGATTAAGGAAGCATCCAGGATACCATTATTAATGAGGTTTATCATCCAGGTTAACTAGATGCATTTCGATGTAGAGAAGGCAGATGAATATCATTTCTTTCTAGGCGCAGCGGTCCTCAATCTTTTTGGCACTGGGGACCAGTGCTCCTGTGAGAATCTAATGCCTGATGATCTGAGGTGGAGCTGAGGCGGTGGTGCTAGCACAGGGGAGCAGCTGCAAATACAGATGATGCTTTGCTGGCTTGCCTGTCACTCACCTCCCACTGTGTGGCCAGATTCCTAATAGGCCTCAGACTAGTACCAGTCAGTCCATGGCCTTGGGGGTTGGGGACTTCTGTCCTAGGGGATTTTTTTCTTGCTTCCCTTATATATAAAAAGTTATATTCCCCTTATTTTCTCTTTTACTGATCATCTTCTTCCTACCCATCATGTTCTATCTGGTATCTAAAGAGTCCACACATCACAGTCCACACATTGAAATTAAGAAATAAACTAAGAATACATCAGAAATCAATAGAAGGCCTGCAAACTTAACCAAACTGTCTAATAAACTCCATAGTAAAAGCTAGAGACTGGATTCTTCATCAGATTTCCCATCTGAAACCTCAAGTGATACACTGGAATATTGATTCTGGGTAATTAGAATCAGAGCATTTGAAATACATTTTTTTTCTTCTCCCTGTTCTAATTCTCATCTTCATTTGATCTTTTATGGATACTTGCAGCCCATCTGTCTAATTTATTTGATGAATTATTGAGAATTGTCTGATGAACTATCACTCCCTTTTTTCCAGATTTGTAAATAGCCAGCCAAGGGTTCTAAGGAAAAGAGAATCATTACAGATTTGTATTTTAGTTCAATCCCTTCAGAGGCTCTGAAGAACAGAGTCAAGGTGGGTGAGTTTCAAAACAGGAAATCCAGGTAAGAGACTATGGTGGCCCAGGTAAAATGTGACAAGTCACTGAGTCAGGGCAGTAAAGTTGGGATGGGAAAGATAGGAAAGACTTTAAAACTATATTTAGTAATTGATTTAATATGTGGTTAAAGGAAACAAAATCTAGAGGAAGAGCAAGTCAAGGAGCAAACATAAAGATTTCATTCTCAAACAAGTTGCATTTGTGGCCCTTATGGGTAAATCATATGAAAAGTTCCAGCAGAGTTGTACTAACATGAAATTCCTGGAGAAATCTGTGGAGGAGGCATCAGCAGCCTGCGGGTGACTAGAATGATGAGAATAGATGAGATAACTCAAGGGGAGTTCACAGTGAGCAAGTGTTAACTTAAGGACAGAACTCTCAGAAAAAAGATTTAAAGGGGAGGGGGCATGATAATGTACCAGATACAATCTATTAATATTCAGGACTAGTCTTACCCACCTAAGCTGGCCTTTGTACTGTATCTCTCCAACTCCCTTGACAGTAATGTTTCTGTTTAGATTCTGTAAATAGAAGGCACTTACATGAGAAGTAGAAGGCTGGAGAGAGGGACGTGTGTTTTTTTGAGGGCACGTGCTTGAGTGTCAGTAGGTGGCAGACTTAGAGATTTCCCAGAGGCTTCTGGGCATTGTCCTGAAATCATCGACTTCAGTTCTGCAGGCAGCAGAGTTTATTGGCTGTATTTTACTATGATTTCGTGAAGCAACAGCTGCTTCCTTAAACTCTGCTTCCCAGAACAAAAGCTTCTAATTCACTATATTAAATCTCTTCATGCTCAAAATACTCACAATAATGTCAGTCATCATAAACAGACCTTTACTAATATAGGAAGTAATAGTGTCAAAGGTATAGAGACAGCACGTTGAGAGTGAGTGATACATGAACAAAGTAGGGACAAGAAATATAGACCCTTTTTTGGCGGGGGAGGATCCTTATGAGAGGAGAGATTAGACTGTAGCTGAAAACAAAAAATGGGTCAAAACAATTTGTGTGTGTGTGTGTGTGTGTGTGTGTGTGTGAGTGTGTGTGTATTTTATAAGATAGATCTGAGCATGTTTATAAACTAAGGCATAAGCCTATAGAAAGGAGAGGTAAAGATATATGAAATAGTAACCATGACTGATAAAGTCAGATCCTGGGCTAGATGGAAGGAATCAGGGCTAATGATAGAAAAATTTCCATAAACAGGAGGAGAGGTATTCTATTTTCCAAGACCAGAGCACGAAGGAGGAAATGAATTGAGAAGTTGAAAGAGGTTCCGCTGTCTCAATAAGTAGGTTTCAAGTGCAGAGGATGTTGGATTTGGCCCTCCGACATCCATGCCACTTCTTTTTGATAACTAAACCCTGTTTTCTCTTGGAGAACCATTTCTTTCCACTCTTAACCTTGTGACTCTGGAGAGGAGCACAGGATCCAGTCTTAACCCAGTTAGGACATCACACTGCACTGTCTATAGTGACTGGTTCAGGCATGTCTTGCAACTGGGGTTAGTAGAATGTATGGGACATTTGCTGAGACTTCCAACTGAGAGGCAGGTAAACTTTCCCACAGGGCTTCAAGAGAGGATATGAGTTATCTTGTTTCCATGGTGGGAAGAGCGTCTCTGAAAATAAAGTTAAACCAGAAGGAATAGAGCTGAGGAGAGAGAGATTGAGAAAAACCAGGTCCCGTTGATATAGATCAAGTGCCTGCTCTGAGCTTCATTTGAAGCCAGATCTTTTCCTGAACTTTTCAATTAGTTTAACCAATAAATTCCACTTTTGTTTAAGCCAGCTTGGGCTAAGTTTTCTTTCATTTGCTGAAAGAGTCCCAAACCATAGAGTGAGGTTGTCTGCTGGAAGTAAAAGGGGTTAGATATATTCGAAAAAATAATAATAAAAAGCAGACTGATAGCATAAACAGCAAAGGGAAGAACCTTAAACAATAATCACCCAGTTAGGCCATAAAACACAGTTCAGTTTGGCTGAACTCAACAATGCTAATGTCAAACCTGAGTCAATAATTTGGTTTTTAAATGTTCTCTGTAGCAACTAAAGGAACTGATTTTTTTTCATCACTTGCAATTGCCTTTGTGAAGCATGGACCGCCTTTGTCTGGGCTCATATGACACCTAACATCTGGATAAAAATTGAAAAATGTGATGTCAACCATGTGTTTTGTCAAACACAATTACAAACCTCTGGGTAGTTAGAAAATATCTAATAATTGTTTCAGATTTCATCTGAATCATGTATATACAGTATTTGTGACTCTAAACTTTCAGAGTTTAGGAACAAAATCTCTGCACCCACCATTCCTTTGTTTTACAAGTCTGACCTCAGCCCAAATGTGATGTCATCCTTTCCCCTACTTAATATTTCCCCTGTGTAGTGTTTCCTCAATGCAAATGCATCAAAATTTCAACTCCATGAGCAACCGTTCATGTTGGAGTTATATGTCTTATATTTCAACTCTATGTCACATAAATGGCAACAGAATATTCGAGTTAGAAGGTGAACATAGATTTGAAGGGGCAAAACCGAACCTTGCATTTTACCGAGAATAAAACTAATGTTCAGAGAGGTTAGGCAACTTGTGCAAGGTCCTATCGACAGTTAGTGGTTAAGCTGAGATTTGAACCCATGACTTTTGACTGCTCTCACTACATCAGGCTGCATCTGTCATAACCTATCAATTTAGGCTATATTACTATTTTGCAGAAAGGAGCACTTTGTGGTCTAGAATATATTTAGAGCTACCCAAAATAGTATCGATCAGCCCTAAAATGCTGCTTTCTAAGCATCCAAAAGAATGCAGTCTTCAGAAATCTAAAAAGTTTCTCTATATTATTAAATATCTAAACACCATAGCTATCATCTCTGTCTGTCTATACCCACTGTTCCTAGGATTCGTTGTTCAAATATTTAATGCCAATCATGTGGATGCTATATTAAAAGGGACTTTTACATGAATAATCTCATATATGTGATTCTCTTTTTATGTTTCTGTAACAATTTTACATACTTGCTATTACCTTGTGGAATGGAATGTAATAGAACAATCAAACACATTTAAGCAATATGATCTCATTGGCAATAGGCAGGGAAGGCTTATCTTCATTTGTATAAATATATAAAGTGGGAAGCCTAAAATCCTGTCTTCTGAAGCAAGCCTCTTACTTCACAGAGAGTGATCTGAGAGCGCAAGGCTATTTGTTCCAGCCTTAGGGGGATCATGACTCCCTGACTTCTTGCTCATTAATTCATTCAATTAGAATTGTGTTACAACCAAATGTTCCATAACAAAATTTCCATTACTTCACTATGTTTAGTCATTATCATCACATGGAATGTTATAGATTCACATAAACATGTTTCTGAGCTAAGAATTGTACACGAAGGCTAAATAATTTATTCAGAAAAAAAGATTTTATAATTTTCTCTATGATTTATACTTAGAATCAAGATTATGATTTAAAATAAGATTTACAAAGAGACAAGTTTGGCTCAAAAACCTAAATAAATGAACCAAAAATTTGATAATTTAAGCAATCAGTATATATTATCCCCTTTTTAAGTTAGGAAGGATAAAAGGTGGGGTCAATAATTTAGAAGAACACAACCTTTTAAAAATGATAGTGTTTGTAGATCTTATAGATCTTTTTAAACTACAAGTAATAATAATCACAGCAATTATCAATCACCCAACCAATTAACCAACAAATATTCAGCAAGCCCAGTAAATGTAGGGCAAACAGAAGGACGAGACATGGGCCTGGCATCTAAGGATATTATGATGCGGTCAGGATGGTAAGGCATGAAAACAACTAGTGGAAAATATCAAATATCATCTTTTCGGTGATAAATTATCATTCCTTTCCCTCATTGTCTAGTCTATCACTTAACAATCCAAGACTTTTTCTGAAGCTTCCTGAGGTCGTTTCTGCCTTGTATAAAGAAACATACACTTTTTGTTCCTGTTTAAACCTGAAGTCAGCAAATTGATGATGATAAAATGGTTTCATTCTGGGAACTTAGTTTACAAAGTATATGTGTGTGTGTGTGTGTGTGTGTGTGTGTGTGTGTGTGTGTGTAATTATCTTATGGAAATAATTCAGAAACCCTGTAGTATTGGTAGCAAAAATATTTCTATTTTATAGATAAAGCAATTTAGGCGGAGAAAGAAGACCCTGTCTGAAGTGTTCGATAATGTCTAAATAATTATGGCACAATAAAGTTTATTGTAAACTTCAAATTTAATTCCAAGGATATTCAACCTAAAAGTTAGAAGAACTGGTTAAAATTTCAACTTCATCACTTATTATCTGTGTCATAAGGAAATTGTTACTTTCAGTCTCGCTGGGTCTAGTTTTAGAAAGAGCTGCCTATATTAGTAAAATTAGGTTTAGCTTTGAGTGGCAGAAAGCCAAAAATAAAAATGACTTTTAAAAAGATAGAAATTTATTTCATTTACTCATAAAATAAGTCTAGAGGTGGGCAATCCACAGCTCTCCATGGAATCAGGGTTCCAGGCTCCCTCTACATTGTTGTTCTAGAATTTTCACCATGGGATTTCTACCTCAGGGTTCAATATGGTTGCTCATACTCCAACCATCACATCTGTATTTCAGCCAACAGGAAAAAGGGCACACCACTTCCCTTACATACATTTCCTGTGAGTTGCACATGGTCTTTTCACTTTTGTTGGTCACATTCACATCTATTGCAAGGAAGATTGGGAAATAAATCTTGAATCTGGATAATTATGAACTTAGCTAGAAGTCAGGGATCCTATTACAAAGAAGAAAGAGAGAATGGGATTAGGAGACCAATGCCAGTCTGCTACATTGTCCTATCAATGTCACCGGGTTGCTAAAATGTTTACTTGAGATATTTATTAAAATGTATGCCTTATTCTTTTATGTAAAGCAATTTTCTAGTATTATTAATGAATCAGACTTCAAGAGTAAAGAGAAATATGTTTCCTTACATAATGCTATTCCTGGGTGTTTCAGATGAATCAAAGTACAGATATGACTACAATGAGAATGCACTTGCAGACCTCCCATTGCGGGGAGACCGTGTGATGATTAATTATATGTCATGTCTCCCATCGGCTGCACTCAGCCAGTGACTGACAGGGCAAGTTTGCTTAGACAATTCCATTCCCGGGAGACTCAGGACTCTTCTGACAGCTGGTTTTGGCTTGCGGACTCTGGATGGTTTTACTGAAACTTCTTTAGACCACACAGCAGTCCAGAATGCTCCACCCAACCTTCTCTTCCTCTCCACTTCACTTGGTGTCTGACTTGCATCGTGGTCTCCCAGCCTTCTCCAGCCCCCTCCCTATTTTCTCTCACACAGACACTCTACTTAATAAAATCCTTGCATGTTTAATCCTGTTTTAACATCTGCTGCTTTGAGGACTCAGATTGACAAAATGTAATATTTTGTAAAAAAAATACAACTCATGGAATTTCTTGATTAAAATGACTTTTTGGCAAAACTAAAGTTCTGCCAAGTAAGCTCATCTTCAGGATCATGTTTTATGTCCACATTAATCTCTGAAAAGGTCAAGTTCTCCTCATGAATTACTTCTAATTATGACAGCAACGAAATACTTTGTCACACTTTTTTTTTCTTTTTAGATACAATGACAATGTTTTACGAGGCTTATAACTATAGAGCTGGTATAAATATCTTATAGCAATACTTTTAAAACTCAAAATAATATGCATATTCACTTAAAGACTCTACTACTAAAGGCCCTTTTTATTAAAATTCTTCGTTCATTCATTGAAACGACACCAGATATTGTGCGCCTACTATGTATTGGGTACTAAGTTAAGTACTAGAGAGACAGAGAGGAAGAAAATAGATGCGCCCTCAAGGACTTTGCTGTCTAGTTATACAGAAACACTCCTAACAACCAACCACCAAGCCCCATTAACCACAACCCTTCCTTAGTGGGAATCTTGACTGAGGAAGGACCACAGACTGACTCCAAAGAGGCCTCCTTGCTGACTGAGCACAGTTGCATGGCCCAAGTTACTCAGTGATGTCAGTCTAGGCACGGAACAACTCAGCAACCATGGAGAACAACTGCAAAACCAAAAAATTGCACTCCTGCACTTTTTTCTTCAAACACTTCGGAATAACCCACGTGGAAAGAAGACTTGAGAGAGCAGAGGGTCTGGGAGGAAATAAGAAGCCAGCAGTTAGATGTAGGGTGCCAGAGAGAACAACTGGCCCATCAGCATCTGACACAGAAAGAAGTCTGAGGAGTCTTTAGACAACCACAAAATCTGGAGGAAAAATACTGGAAAAAAGAAAATCCCAAGAGAAAAACTTGGAAGGAAATGCAAGCTTGTTTTTGTTGTTATTGTTGCTGTTATTATTTTTACATTTCCCGAGAACCTTTCTAACATATTGAGATATTATCCTCCAGTTTTTTGCCAGCTCATGCAATGGCAAAATGTAGAGCTGCTAGATTCTGCAGAGCTCATAAGCTCACAACTTCTTTTGTAAAAAAAAAAAAAAGAAATTAAAAACATTTAAAAATAAGTTTAATTTAGCTAGCTTCAATTATTTCTGAATAAACTATATTTCATACTGACTATATCAAATATGAGCGTTTTATGAGCAAAACAAATTGTTGAATGCAGTGCATGTTTTAGGGTTCTCAATCTACTAAAGTGACTTTAGCTCTGTAAAACACTCCTAAAAAAATAAATATTGTCTATGTTTCAAATTTTGCCAATATGTCTTTTCTTTCCCAGAGTAATTTTTTTTACAGAAATTCTGTTATTTTATACAGGGTCATTTATGGAAAAAGCAAGCAGTTGTAAATGGCAGGGGTCCAAGGAGTCAGTAAAACTCAATGAGATGAGGCAAAATCCTGAAGAACCCTGAAGTTTCTTGAGGGAGAGACTATCAGAGATCTAGTCTGTGGCTACACCACAACTCCTAAGACAGACCTAGATGTCCAAATCCTTTTGAATTAGATGAATGGAGGATGGATGGTTGCGTGGGCAAGAAAGGAAAGGAAGGGAAACAGCTTGGATGAGGGACAAGGCCACCTCAGAGCACTTACTGTTAGAGAGAAGTTGAAAGGAAGGACTCTTGGACCCTAGGAATCCTGTGACCTTACAGTCATGAAAATATACAGCAGATTGTCTTTGTCTTCAAAAATAAATAGTTGGAAGAGGCAAACACCTGAACTAATGAAAACTGGTTCCTCATGGCTTTTCTCTGAGGAAATGAAAACAGCTTGCATACATTCATGATAGATACAGATGTCTAGGAAATTAATTAATTGCAAGTTAGCCCCGAGGGATGCTATGACATCATTGAAGGTGGGGCGTGAGCGGGGGTGGGCACACATAAATTGGGACATCCATCTGACAAGTCGTTTCTCCTCTCTGAGAATCAGCATTCTCACAGATTAGGGCTCATATGATCCCGGCCCATGGCTTTAGTCTGGCTTTAGTTAGCGTCTGCTTTGGGGTTAGAAGAGAAATTATGTGAATTCTGTGGCAAGCAGATTCTGGCGGCCACTGCACAGCTGGGCTGAGAGCTGAAGCATGTGGGAGGCCAGGAGGCTGAGAGCTCTCCTGGATGTCTAATGAGTCTGGGCATGGAATGGAATTCGGATGTCACCTTCTTCATCAGGCTAGCCAGACGGAACGCCCTCTTTTCTCAAACTCGAGCAATTTGTGCATTCCTTCCAGCATTTGTCTTAAGCAGCTTATGTTCATTACCTGTGAGCTTGTACTTTCTCTCTTGAAAGACCACAGTGATTACCGAAGTAAGTATCTACTTGCTTCCCTCCTCCCCTGGCTCACAGTGGGTGCTCATCAAATGTCTGCTGAAATGAAGCAATCGGTCACACCAGTGGAACAGGTCACAGCAATATCTATATCCACTGCCTCTACTTCCCAAACATAAATTCTCCTCTTGTTTGTTTAGGTTTTATCCTCTCTCTCTCTTCTGAAATCTCCCTTGAAAAGGCTAGAAAATACTCCCAGGCAGCTGAATCAAATAGCTTCTCGTCTTCTCCCATCCTCCCGTGTCTCTTCAATATACCTCATGGTCTTCTTTCATTGTTTTAGGGATATCTTCCTCTTCTGAGTTTTGTTTCCTTCCTCTTGGATCATTCATTCTCAGCCTTCTTTATCTTCTCTTCCTTTAATATTAGCTAACAGCCATCCACAAAACATCAACTTTAATTTATTTGACAAAATTTGATCAAGCATCTGCTATCAGATAGGCACAGTGTTCATGCCCTTGAGGAGAGAGTCAGCTCATCTGACTTCAGTTACTACCTCTGTGAGAACATGCTGGACCCGAGATGCCAAGAAAGGATCAGCAGTCCTTGCACAGTAAATGTGGCACCACTAAGCAGAGGAGACCCTCACTGTGGTCAGGGAACAGGATGGCTTGGTACTCTACATTTATAAACCAGACTTCTAGTTTTTCCATTGTCCTCCCCTTAATTTCTCTTCCCCTGATGGATATTATATATCACTAACCACCTACATGCCACTGCCACCCTTCGATCCTTTTTTTTTTTCACTTTCCAGGTTAAATTCATTTGAACAAATGCCACCATGGTGAAAACCTCTTTGCAACAAGTAAGTGATGTCCAAATCCCAAAGCATTGCTGAAATGACACTTTTTTGGTGACTCTTCTTGGTTCTCACCAAAAAATTGCTTTGGAATTTTGCCAACCATTTAATTAATTCTAAATTCAGCACAACAACCATAACAGACATTTCCTGTATAAAAGTCCATGTGTAGTAAACAAGCAACAACACCACAGTCTCTCCATCTTTGGTAGAGGGAGTAAGATCAAGCCTAGAAAAAGGAGTTGATTCTTCTTCTGCCCAACATTTCTGCCTTCATTCAGGGTAGGTGTGCCCCACTGAGTAAAAGAGTTGAAAAATCTCTCTTCCCAACTATACATCTTTCTAAAACAGTCGTGAAATCTCCCTCTCTGAGGCAGCACCCATGTGAACAGGGTCCAAATAGCTAGTCCCTATAACTCCAAAATCAAGCTCAAGTTTTCACTGTAGACTCCAAAGCATGGCCATGGTCCTCCTCAGTAGACCAGGAAAAAAATGAGAGGACCTCCCACGCTCTTGACTTTTGGCCAACTTTAAGTTTTGCAGGTTCCAGAAAACCTCGATGATGGGTAGAGAAGAGAAAGGAACAAGATGGAGCCCAGTGGCATTCGTTGTCTCCAGCTCTTTCTCAAATGGCTTGAATTTGGCAGATCCCAAAATGCTCTTTGCCAAAAACTTTTTTTGCCTTAATTTCTTAAACCCATGTGAATTTCAAAGGAAATATAGTTCGTATGTTTCTGATTCATTTACACTTAACTCATCACAAAGTTGTTGTGAAATAGCCATTTGATGTCCAAGAAGCCTTTAGAAGTCCTTTCCTACGCCTTTTCTCCCTTGCCAATGCTAAATACTGTTCCAATCCAGAATCTCTTTAAGCTGGATCTAAACTCAGAACTGAAAGAGAACTCTTGTCTTGATAAAACATTCTTGTCAGCAAGTAGACAATTTAAACCCCTGGGAAACAGAATTCCCTGAAGCTCCTGGAACTTCCTACAACGCAGGGCTAGTTTTCCTCTTTCTGAATTCGCGTTAGATAAAAAGCAGAAACGTTGAGGTATAAATCGAAATTGCACCAGGTCCCACCTCAAGCGCAGCAGAAACCCATGGAGAACAGTTGCTCCAATGTTTGTGAACTGATATTTCAGCTTCCAGTCCTCAGAACAGTTGGAGTTACTGCCCCCCAGTATTAAACTTTTTAAGCCACAAGAGCCTTTGATGTCTCCAAATTCACCCACCAATATCCAACATGCAAAGTAGCCCAGCCATTTGCTGTAGAAGGCCCAACTCAAATAAGTCTCCTCTTTCCTCATACATAATATAATCCAAATATAAGCCAAATTCAAATTGGTAGAGTTTATGAGGAAAGGATGTGTCAGAACTGTGGTTTCCAGCTGGCCTTTTGGTGTGGACATCGTGGTGTTGGTTTTAGTATCGAATACTAGAAAGGAGACACATGGGAGTCAGGACAGGTCTTTCATACTCGCTCAGAGAGCTGTACATGTGAATAAACTCTGAAATCTCAGGCATCCTGGGAGAAGTAGGCATTGCCTGCCAGTTTGGAGAGGAGAGTAAGGAGAATGCACACTAGGCGTTTCTGGGCCAGGCGTTCACTCGGGCCCAGGCGCTGCCTCAGCATCCTCATCTTCCTTCCTGCCAGTGTGCTCCAGCAGAACAAAGACTCATGAGATCCCGGGAGACTAAGACTGGGTCATGGCGAGTAAAGAAATCCCTCCCCGACAATCCCCTCCTTCACCCTTCTGCTTCCCACCACATCTTTTTTTTTTTATTTCCTGCTTATTCTGAAATCATTTTCTTAAGCATTTTAAAACAATATTTGCATTTAATCGTCTGAAAAAAATATCCTTTATAGCAGCCTCGGAGCTCTTTCAGATACCCCTCCATGAATCTAAACATAACTTAAACCATTTCAAACAACTCCCTCTTGGCTCAGAAAAGTTGCCATGCTTTTTCCTTTTATTTTAAATTGTGCAAACAATTAGACATTTTGAAAACGGCATACATCAAGTAAAGCAAGTCAGGTTTTAATTACTTTAAAACATTTATAATCCCTGCTGTCAGAATCAGCCTTCTCCCTTTGGGCACGTAACATTCTAGCAGTGTTGTGATATCTTTCAGTTTTGACCTAAATATCTATTTACTTTATTGAGTCAGTACAAGGCCTGATAGGTAAAAATTAGACATGGTGATTGAAGAGTAAATACCTGCTACAAGATGCCAGAGTCAAGAAGAATGGTAAAATTAAGCACATCTTTAGAGGTTTGTAACTAAGTTCACATTTGTATTTAAATACCGAATAGTCTTCCAATTTCTATGCATAGTTTTCAGTTCAGTAACAAAAACATGATGTCAAGTGGCTCACGCTGTGAGCGCTGTGCTTGGTTTCCTTGTTTACATTCACAGCGGTAAACACAGTCTTCTCCAGGCGAGCTTGGAAGCAAATTTCCCATTGTTTTCTGCATTCAGCACGTTGAGAAATTTCTAGAATTTTCCTCACATTATCATTCTTTAAGCATTCGCCCAAGGACATCTAAACTTTTTAGGGTTGGCCACGCTTTTACCTATCAAAGTCCCCGTGCAGGCTGATGGCCTTCATTCTAACCTGTCTTGGATTTCGAAAGTTGTAAAGAGAAAATAGTGCCGAGAGTATTTATTAAAAGTCATTTACATTCAAGCATCTTGCTTACGTTAGCCCTACTTTATAATGTATCCAACTCCTCAGTTACTTAAAACCCATCTATCTGTCCAGGCAAGCTAAGGCCTGGCCAGCTCTACCAGAGCTACCTGGCAACTCCAGAGAGAGGGACTTTTTAAATAGAATTTTCAGTTCTCTTAATTGCCAAGAGAAAGGGGCAGTGAGGGGAGACCTATATCAGTGCAGGGGCTGTAAACGGTATTAAAATGGGCTTCACCGAATTGATCAGAGGAAGGTTTAAAGAAAATGTCTAAGTATAGAGACAAAGGGAAGAAGAAAGATGATAATCAGAAGAAATTAAAAGAAAAAGAGAGAAAAGTGTTGAAAAGCAAATATCAGCAAAAGAACATTAAGTTCATTCAATAGAAACAATTTTCACGACGTGAAAGGAGAAAGAAAATAATTAAATTTAGAGTGAATTTAATTGTCTGTATAGAAATGTGATTTCAAGAAATAAAATTCCCCCATGCATGTTTTTGTTTCCAATACCTTCCTTGAATTATGGAATTAAAATGCACATGCATGGGTACACACACACAAACACACACACACACGTGCGCGCGTGCACACACACGCACTCCTGAGATGCTGCTCTCCTGAACCAGATGCAGTCACTCAGTGTGCTCTATAGTTGAACCCACTGCTCTGTGCACCCCTCACCGTGCCTCAAGCTCCAGGTCGGGGTTGGTCTCCCCCTCCACAGTACAGGCAGGAATCAGAGCAAGGCATTAAGTCGCCAATCACCAAACCTGCTAGAACCTCAACCATCACTTCACAAACATCCCAGCTTAGTCTCCCAGCAGTGCCCGACAAGGGCGAAGGCACAGCCCATCTCTACACAGACTCTTCCTCAGTAAGTTCTCAAACATTCAGTTTGGGATTTACATAAACTGTAAAAACCCCTACCTTTTTGTTGCCTCTCCATATTCCACCCAGATGGGGTCCCATAAGTTGCCTATTTGGAAATGACATTGAGCCCTTCTCTGTCCCCTGAGCAACTATATCTTTAAAATACAGGAGGTGGTGGACCCTTTGCACTGTACTTCACTGATGTTTCTTGGAGCCCAGTTTGTCTTTCGGATTTTATTACAGCCCATGTGCTTCTGACTATTTTTTGATGAGGGACTATTTTTTTTAGATTACTTTTTCACTTGTATCTACCTGTTTCTAAAACGCAACACTTACTTTTACACTTTATTTTTTGTAATTTTTTTTTATCAGAATAGAGAAAACATACTCTTGAGGTTCTGGTATTGGGACAAATACCCAAAAGTGTACAAGCTCTGAAAGCAACAACAACTGCTTTATGGACATGGAATATTTTTAGGGCTAAAGAAAACACATGTTTGTAGCAATTTATTTTTTAAGTCGGAGTGATGCAGCTGAGCAGGCAAAGGACAGAGAAGACAGGTCTTCCTCCTTTGAGGCACCGGAGGCCCTCCTAATTTTGCTGCACTTTACAAATGCAAAGAGCCCAAGAAAACTTCAGAAAGAACAACTGATTATCTGTTTACTGTTATACAGAATGAAAATTAATGTTTACAATGTTAATAAGAGCAACAAAAAATTCTGAAGTGACCTCTAAAGGAAAGAATCGATACATAATGTCTAACATACCTGGCTACGTTTTAGCACATTTTAAAAAGAAATGAGACATTCTGTGTAGCATTTTAACTGTAAAATCTTATTCCCTGATCATCCTGTATGAAGGAAAAGATCTACATAAAGTATTTAAATTAGCAGAGAGATGAAACCCTAAGTAGGGCAGCCCAAACAAAACCTCTTTTTTTTTTTTTCAGGAAAACTGAGTGAAAAATAATAGAAAGAAAGCAAACTGGAGGGTGAATACAGTACAAAATGAAAATGGATGGAAACTGCAGGCGGGATGACAGTGGGCCCTTCTGATAGTCTCCTAAGAGCCATGAGCCCTCTCTCATGAAAAATGCACATGTGCACAACATTTTGCAAAGTGTCAACGAGTTCATAGATCCCCTCAGAGCCTCTTATAACAGCTCATAGTAAATAATAACATAAATATCTTTGAAGCCTACAGTAGTGTTTAATCAAGATATCTGGGAAACAGAAAATGATGAGGAAGACAGCTGTGTCACTCAAAACAAAATAACTACCAAAGATTATTTCACTTCCATGAAGGGAGATGAGATGGCTATTAAAATATGTGCTCAAACCAGCTGTAGGTAATCCTCTACCCTATTTTATTTTCTTTAGAGATATTCTATTGAGGATAGGGCCATTCTTCAAAGTTTTTAAATGTGAATATCATTTTAAATTTTTTGATGCTTCTAACTCAATAATTTCATGTGGTCATAAAAATAATTTGTGTTTAAGTGCTCTCCAAGGATTCTGTTCCAAGAGCTGCAATTTCTTTCATTTGGCCTAGAGCCTTGGTGACATTTCCCTGCTAAGGGGCTCCCGTGGGTTCTCTCTGGATCATTTGAGTCTCTGGAATATTTGCGTTTGCTTTATGTTGAGTCAGTTCCTAGTTCCAATGTTGCTGTGCTGAAGATGGAGCAAGATGCCAAGTTTACTTGGGGGATTGCGACTTCAACATTTCCGACCCTTGTGCCAGAGAGGGCTACCTTCTGAGGGAACACATTCCAGTAACAGTAAACCAAACTATGGAAAAATGTTCCGCCTCACTCGTTATTAAGGAATTGTAGGTCAAACTAATAATAAGGTACTATTGTACAGCATGTTTTAAGACTAAAATACAATATTATTTAAAGGACTGGTGGCATTGTACCATACTAAAATCTTCATCAAATTTTAGTAATACATACAAAGAATGTTAAAAATATTCATTCCCTTTGACCCAGCAATTACATCTTTAGGAAAACTTGAAAAGAGTAGGAGAGTAGAAATGACATATGCCAAATTGTTTCCAGCAGCATCATTTATACTAATGAAAACAAGAAACAGCCTAAATAGTCAACAATAAAAGTTTGGTTATCTAATTATGGTTAGTCCATAGGGGACACTGTGGTCTATATTGACCATAATTCCATCCCCATCCTCTACCCCATATCGAGAGAGAGAGAGAGAGAGAGAGAGAGAGAGAGAGAGAAGAGAGAGAGAGAGAGAGAGGAATTGGCTTGAGAATGGTCATATGACCTGATTCTGGCCACTAAGACAGGACAAATGGTTTTTCCAACAGTGTGGGGGAAATACAGCTCTCTTACAGAAACAGGAAGAAGCAATTCATCTTCTGACTCTGGGCACTCTGCTGGATGTGGTCCCTGGAACCGCTGCAGCCATCTTCAGACACATCTGAGGGGGACATCAACACTGAGGAGGGTGTGTTAGACAAGTGGAAAAACCCTGGTTCTTGATGACAACATTGAGCTGCTAAAACAATCCACCCAGAGCCTCAACTTCCATCATATGTGAAGTATTTCATATTTGGACTAATATAAACCTATGGCAAGTATTTGTCAATAATCTTAAATAAGAAAGTAAAAGCCCCCAAATAAATCCAATGTAATTATAACTATATAAAATTATAAATATATCTATAATACATATCATGAATAGTATTAACAAAAGTAGTTCTATCAGAGTTAAAGAAATTAAGAATAAATTATAAAATGTTTTAAAGTTTTTGAATAATATTTTGTTGTCATCTATAATTTTTCTTCACATTATTTCTCAAAATGATGAGCAACTAAAGGTTAAGAAACAAATCTGATTCACCTCAATTTCAAGTATGATTGCTAGAATATTTTTAGTTTTATGTAAATCAGGATTAATTAGATTCTGTTGCACTAACAAACAACCCAGAAGTCATAATGTCTTAAAACAACGAAGGTTTATTTCTTGCTTTGGCTACTAGTCTGTTGTGGTTGGATGGAACAGTGGGATTGTCCTGCTAATCAGAGTCACTCAGGGATTCAGACTGATGGAGCAGCCACTATTTCAACTGTTGATTGTCACCATGCCAGTGGTTTAAAAAAAAAAAAAGTGTGCAAATTACATACTGGATTTTAATGCTTCTGCCACATTATTTCCACTCATGTTTCGTTAGCCAAAATAGGTCACGTGGCCTTGCCGAAGTTCAAAGGAAGAGGGAAAGTACATTTCTCCCATGTGCCTAGAAGCTCCAAATATTTGGCAAACAGACTTGATGACTACCACAGGGTTACAACAAATGGCTGTTGGATGTATAGTGCCATTATATGTACAGAAGGTAGACATTTAAAAAAAAAAAAGGAGGTAAGGGAGAGATGAAGCCTATGCGTAATAAAATTAGTAGAGTGAGACACAAAACAGCCCCTCACATGTTCTAAATACAAACGCAACTTCACCCAGCAATTGATTCTGCAGGATTCATACAGTTGCATAAAACATGTGGTTCAAGTCTGGGCATGTTATAAATGTAGTGAAGACTTTTATATCATTCCTGAAGTGCTACTATGAAAGACCACCAGACAGAAAATAGATTAATTATTATATAATATCTCCCTCGCAAAATCTGCAGGTATCGCCAAAAGCCTGATAGGACATACCTAACGCTTCTCTCTACCCACTGCTATCTTTCTGTATATGCTTTGGAAGTTTTTAACCTTTTAACATTCTGGTCTCAGATCGAGCATAAATTCTAAACTGTGAGACTCAGAGTCTACTTAGCATAGTTTATTCCTCATCTTATTTCTGTCTTGTTCTTTTACATGACTTCATCTTCCAGAACTGCGGCCTTAATTCCCCGGGTCAGAGTACAACAACCCTTTCCATTGCCAAACTCTGACCCTTCTACCATTTTACTGCCATTCTTCCCTAGCTGCTTCCTCCAGGAGCCCATAAACACCTGTGGGCATCACAGGCTGCTAGCAGTCTAAATTCTCAACCTGAACACTAGGTTCTCTCCTCCCAGTCATAGGAGGAACAAGTGACATTACTTCTCAGGGCATTCTGTCTCTGGTGGCCAAGCCCCAGGATAGGAAGCAGGACTAGCAGCTGAGCTAGGTGGGAAAAGGTTGGTTTTACTGCTCCCTTTTTGGTCTATTCCTTCTCTCTCCTCTCTCTCTCTCTCTCTCTCTCTCTCTCTCTCTCTCTCTCTCTCTGTCTGAAATATATAATATATGTAATCTATACATTATATGTATATTGTACATATTACCCTTCCTAAAGTACGTATTAACAAGAAATTTTTAGATTTATAAACCTTCACTTAAACTGGAATTTTTTTTAAAGAATTTATTTATTTGCTCATAAAACATTCAAGGGTAGGACTGGTGTGAGACAAAACTCGACACTTAATCCAGGCATTCAAATCATGTCATGAGGATGTCGAGTTCTCCTCCTCTGTTCCCCTGTCCACTTTTCTCAGTATCAGTGTGACCTTTGGCAGATTTCCCTCATGAGTGCAGGAAGGAAGCCAGGAGCTCTCTGGGCCACATCCAGTTCTCAGCAGACCCAGCAAAGGTCTTGAGCTCCACACACTGCCTAGGTCACATGCCTCCCAAATAAATCCATCAATAACTGGCCCAGAGGGTTGGATATGTAGATTGGGGGTGAGGGTGGGGTCATGTCTCTCCACCCCATGGTGATAGGAGAAACAGGTAATGAAAATTCATGGTACTCCATTATAGAAAGAAGACTCAAAGGGTACCAACTACTCTGACACAGGCTGAGGTTGCCTCTCACAGGCTCTGCTCCTTTTCTTTGCACCCTTCAAATTTGGCCTTGCTTTTGCTTGAGTCTCAAGAGTTAGGGTGAGGTGGTCCTAGTATTTAGTAACAGTGACAGCTTCATGCGTTATTCCTTCTAAAGCCACATTTCTCTTTTAATAGGAACTTCCTGAAGACCCAGTGGATGAGAAGAAAAAGCCTTGTCCTGGTGGTCCAGATCAGAGACTTCAAGTTACTTACTTTGTGGACTTGATTTCCTTGTTCATAAACAAGGATGGACTGACTATGTGATCTCCAAAAGCCCACCATCTCTGGCTGCTGTGGTTTAATTGTTCTATGACACTGGGATAGGGTTGGAAAAATTACTTGCTTGAAAAAATTACAATTGACAAAAGGTGCCAATGCTACCCTTGTGATTTTAAGTGAAAGAAACTAACTAGTGCACCATAGCTGTCACATCACAGAAACAAAAGAATGGGGATGTTAATGAACTTGCTAATTGCTTGGATATGAGGGGGAGGGGAGGCAAAGAAGAAATAGATACCACCAAACTTTTTAGGTCATTGGCAAAGACAGCATTAAAACTGGCACAAAAAAGAAAATATTCACTAATTCCTGATATGTGGAGGGGACAAGTTTGATTTTAGATATCTCTGGTTTATGGTGATCATGGGACAATGATGTGGAATGGCCAGAATACCTTTAAAGTGAAATTGGAGCTTGGCAGCTAGCATAGGGCTAGAAATGTGAGCACCTAAATGGATTAAATAGAACACATGATAGAAAAAGGTAGGTAAGAGTCTTGAAGGACATGGCAGAGGGTGAGGTGTAAGACTAGGTAGGGTCTATCTTTCAGGGGTAAGGCAGAGTGCCATAAAGAGACCTGGAGGAAGAAAATTGTTGAGGTTTATGAAAGAGTCACTAAAACTATATGCGAAGAAATTTTCTGGTGGTTTGGGTGAGAAAAAAGGGGACAGAAGGAGAGTTAGAAGTGAATGCTGCTGATGCTTTTCCTCGGAATGGACTTTGGATCTCCTTGGAGTAGAGGAGTAGTGGTCCTGGCAACGACTGTATGAGGCTAAAGAGAAAGTGGGTGTTGAAATGAAGGCAGTGAACACAGATGAGACCAGAAGGCTCTGTCTGCTCAGCACAGGAAGTGGGAGGCAAGGAGTTGGGAGTGGGGAAGTCTTGGAGAAATCGAGCCTAGAAATACATCTGTGAGGAATAAATTAGCAAATCAACAACATTTGCGTTTTTAAAACTTGCCCACAGAGTTGACCAACTGATGTTAAATTGTACAGATTGCCGCTCCAGAAATATGCCGGAACTGAATGTCAAGGCAATGAGACAAAACTAGAGCAAACTTCATAAAATACAAAAGAAGCGGGCTTTCATATTTATTTTGGTCCTTTAGGACTCTCTGAGGAGACACCAACTCCCTTAAGAACCTTGTCGTCCACTCCCTTTTCACACTTCTTTTGCTTGGCAAAATGGTGTGGGTCCCAGAGTATCTGGACTCAACCTATGGTAGCAGACAAACCCTCCAAAAGAAAGGAATTAAGAGGAGATCAGGATCCTTTCCTCAAGAGGAAAACATTCATTTCCACAGACTTCATACAGTATAAAAGGAAATGTGGCATGATTACAAACAGAATTGTAAATTCCCACTTTATTCCAAAATAATGCTGAGGCAGAAAATATTATCTCACTTCTTATGCAAAGAAGTGGACCATTTGGGAAAAGGCTGGACTCACTGCTGAAACAGTCTACAAAAGCACAAGCCTCTGAATGGTCTTTTCTCAAAGAAAAGGGAGCAACAGAATAGATACTTGCTAAGGGGGTGGGAGGCCATTCTGGGCTGCCTTGTCATTTAACACCCAGCTGGAGAGCCCAGTGGCCGAGCTCGCTGTGCTGCCACCTAGTGGAAGGAGTTGGTAATTCCAAATGTTGGGAAATGCCAGGGAAAACAAACTTCCTGCTTCCCAATTAAAAAAAAAGATAAACAACCGGAAAAGGCTGTCCACTCCAGAGCATCCGTAGCGCAGCATCAACCAGCCTCCTGACAGCTGCAAACACATCCCTTGTTAGTCCACTCCGTAGGCCTGCGAGGTCCAGCAACACTCATGCTGAGCACTGGGGCAGCATAGCGGGTGCTGCAGAGGACAACAGGTGAATCCCTGACCCCTCAGGGACATGTCCTTTGCTGTGGTTTCAGTCCTAGCAGCAGAAATATTTCTTTTCTGGATTTAGGCTTTGTTATGCTGCGGCCCTTTTCAGTTCAGGACTCCGCGATGAAAAAAGCAGTGACCACTCAGTAGGCAAAACACGTCTTTGTCCATTTTGGGGGAAGAAGTGGGACAAGTAAATGAGATATAGCCCAAGTCTCTTCACCATTGTATCTCACGCTTCTACGCAGGCAGTCGAATGCTAACAGGTCAGCCACAGCGTGCCTGGTGCCGCTTGACTCTAATCAAGGTAGGCATCAGCTTGAGTGGGAGACCTGCTCCTGGTTCCACATCCAGGTGTAGTCTCTCACACCTCTCTCCTATGCTTAGCTTTTCTGGTGAAGTATATCTCAAGGGTGAATTGGCTCACAGACTTCGCTCTTACTCACCAGCCAAATATCAGTTGAAAGATGGCACGTTCTCCTTCTTGCCAGGGCCACCTCATTGCTGTAGACTGTTCCGTCACTACTTGCATGCGGCAGAGAAAAAACAAAACAGACCTCTGCAGCTGGTCATTTGGCATCTGATGCAAAAGGATTAACAGATAGTTAGAGAACTAGAACCAATGGTTAATAGAATCTCGGGCGGGATATTCAGATATGTTTTCCCTTCTGAACAGAAATGTTCTATCACTTACTTAAATAATTTCATGAAGACAGCATTGAGACAAAAAAAAAAAAGACCATGTGAATTCCACATAATATTGTCAAAGGCAGTGCACTATCTATTGTTTTAAGAAATAACTGACTTTTAAAAACCTCCATATGATTTATAAATCAAAATCATTTTTCCCTTGAGAACAATCCAGAAAGAGTAAACCATTCAAAGCACCAAACTCTGAAAAGATCTGTTGGATTTAAAGATTCTATCCAAGAAAATAACTCCCCGGATTACTTAAATGGCCATGCAGTTTTTCGGGGCTCAGATGAAAGACACCATCAAAGTACAGAGTGCTATTAATAACCCTTGGTGTCCAGCCATCTCCTTCCCCTGCTCTTTTGGGCAAGCATCTGCCTAGCTCTATTTTGTTATTTGATTTCATTATGTAGTTTTCCAACATCTGCTCCCAGGCACTCTAAGACAACAGTGAATTCTCTTTAGAGAAGAAATCACACAAGAAAAGGAAGGTAGTGAATTCCTGAAACCTGATGATCCCATTAAAGGCGTTTGGGGAACCACAAGCACTGCTTCGCCTCTAGAGATCACTCAACCAGAGGCCAATGAGCTTCATTACTGAATTACTCCTTGAACAAACACATAAATATAATAATAACTACCCTGTAAATAAGATTCTGATTATTCAGCCGGATCAGACAGGGTGCTCTCTGATTGTTGCAGACCTTGTCAGTGCGCTGCCTCTCATCCCTTCAGCTTCCTCTGCCATGTTTGCTGCTCACACTTCTGGTTAGCATTCACCCTCCATAGGCAGCACCTATGTCACTCATCAAAGGGTTTCTGTCAGTCCCTCTGTACCTGCAAGTCAAGGAGCTTGGGAATTGATGCCTCTCCCACCTCAGGCAACGCTTACCTAATGATTGGCAAATGTGAAGAATTACTCCAGCTCCAGTGTCCCTGATGGAAACCATTCCAAGGGGTCAAACTCTGTTATCTTTAGAGCCTCCTTGCAGGACTGAGTCGAAGTTACTGTAGTTGTTACTGTAGTGCTTTTAAAACATGTCCGCAAATTTTTCGACACTCCTCCCTTCAAAAAGTGGAGCTTAATTCCCTCCCCTTAAATGTAGGCGAAACTGAATGACTCCCTTCTGAAGAGTAGAAGCTGGGGGAAGTGAGGCTAGGTGAAGACCGAGGTTGGGTCATAAAATGGTTGGCTTCTGCCTGTCTCTCTCTATCTTGAACTACGCAACTGGAGACTCACATCATGAAGACACTGAAGCAATCCTCGTAGAGGCCCATGTGGAGAGGAACTGAGGCCTCCCGCCAGTATCTAGTGCCACCTCACCAGACTCCGAGTGAGCCACTTTGCAAGTGACCTCCCAACCCAGATGAATTTTCATGAAACGTAGCCCCAGCTGACATCTTGACTGCAGCCCCATGAAAGCCCTGAGCCAGCATTGTCCAAACAAGCCACTCCTGAAATCCTGACCCACCTCAACTATGGGAGATGATAAATGTTCATTGTTGTTTTGGGCAATTTGTTACAGAGAATGAGGGACAAATCGAGTTTCTCTCCACAGGGCTTTGCTCGACGCCGCACCCTGGCTTGACTTCTTTTCCTCATGATACTTTCCCATTTTTCTCTGGGAATGCTTTCTAATGAATCCCTCTCACAAGAATCCCTGTCTTGGAATCAGATTCATCCTTTATAAGAAGGTTAAATCTCCTCATAAAATAATCCTGATTCAGGATTCCCAGTTCAAGTTCTCTTCCACTGCAAAAGAATCTTTTCTCATCTGGTTTTATTCTTTTTCCATAACAGCTATTCTCACTTCCTTCCTTCACCCCCTAGACCATTTCGACATCCCTTCTTCAGCTCATGGACCGCAGGAGGGTAGGTAGATGATGTGATGAAATTAAGCCAAAAGGGAGAAGGCCCTTACTACCCACCAGCAGGCACTGAGCCTTTAGCTACCGTAGCAGAAAGTCCCCACTCTGTTCCTCCATCTTCAGAGTGACCCTGGAGGCTGTGGGTCTGCCAACACAATGGCGGGTTCCCCTGCTGCCTGTGATCACAGTGACGGAAGAAGCTTCATGAGCTCTGGCCAAGTGTGGGACAGGTAGAAACCCATGTTCAGATGGAGTGCTTCCCTGGTCATCCTGCAAACAAACTTTTGAATCAATGTCAACTCCTTTTTATAAGTAAACTTAAAGGGGGACATAGGTCCTACTAAATACAGGCTCTATCATTCTCTCCCAGTGGAGAAAAAAAACAAAAACACAAAACATCTTGGGATGTTTCCAGCCTGGAAACTCATGAACTTGGGAAGCAATCCCACTATAACGCTGACGATGCTGAGCGGCCAGACGCTGCAGGAAAACACACACAGCCGGAGACGAACAAGCAGGAGACCCACACTGACGGCCCACGCGGAGATTGTCTGAGGCGGAAAGAGATCATGGTTACTCTCGGTGCGGTTCCTGTGTGAGACCGTATTTCAAGCTAAGCCAGTTTTCAAAGCCCTGAAATATATGAAAAATAATTAATTCGAATTCTTTTTCTTGGTAATATGTGATCTTTTGCTTGCACTATGTCTAAGTTTATTTTTCTACTATCGATGAATAAATAAGTAATCTGCCAAGTGAATCAACAGGGTAGAAAGCTTGTAGGGAACATAGTGACCTATATAAGAAAAATATTTCAAGAAATTGTAGGGCATTTATATTTTGTCTGTGAAATGTGGCTTTAAGAGGAAAGAACCTTCAGGAAAAGCACTGTTAAAGTTGTCCAAACCAATATCCTTGTTTTGAATAAATTTGCATTCCCTTAGAATTTTTTTTTCCTCAAGGATAAGTATATTAGTTTGCTAGGGCTGCCATAACCAAATATCACAGACTGGGAGGTTTAAACAACAGAAATTTACTTTCTCATAATTCTGGGGACTGGAAGTTCAAGATCAAGGTGTTGGCAGGTTTGATTTCTTCTGAGTTCTCTCTCCAGGCTTGCAGCTGGCTGTATTTTTTTTCACATGGCAGTCTTTCTGTGCATGTCTGTGTTCTAATCTCTTCTTATAAGGACACTAGTCATACTGGATTACCTGCACCCCTTCCACTGACCTCATTTAACCTTAATTAGCCCTTTAAAGATCTATGTTCAAATATAGTCACATTCTGAGGTACTGGGGGTTAGGACTTCAGCGTGTGATTCTGCAGGGACACAATCCAGCCCATAACAGAGAGTTCATATTAATTTGGTCTAGCTTTCCCTTTAAAATAGTTCCTTGAAAACAAAATTTTGCTGTGTATTAACTTTTAAAAGGAAAGCAAGCTAATCAAGCCCAGTGGGGGTCATACTTGCAACAAAGCCAAAAGAAGAAACATGGTGTGTATAAAATTGTATATCTTTGTAAACTCTGGAGGGGGAGGATGCGGGAGGAGGCAAAATTCTAACCTGAAAAGACCTGTGGAAGTAATGCATACAGTTTTTTCCTAGGGCTTTCTTCTGACTTGCAACCTCTACAAAGCTCTAGGCAACAGTCTTGAAACTTCTGTATCATTGCTCTCTTCCTCACGATGTGTTTGAGTTTATTAATACAGCGTGGACCAGCCCGATCGACCTTGGCCACCACTGGCATGAAAGATGCTTCAGCTGCATCGTGATAAAGAGCTGCATCCGTGTGTGCCTGCTTCCCCACGGTAGTGCTGGCACTCGGAACTGTGCCAGTTTGCAGTGATAGGAAAGGTGGACCTTGAGAAGAGAGCCACCCCAGGCTGAAGCATAGGCCAGTTCATTGGAACCTTTCACAACAGCTTGTTTGCCAGCTTCAGGGACTAAACCAATTATGTAGCCCCAGAATGAAGAGAAAATATTTTCAACTCTATTGAGAGATTTTACATCATTTTACCTACATCTCATCCTTCGACCTTCTCAGAACCAACATGGATAACAACTGGGCACATCTAGAGTAGCAGCAGTCTTTTTTAGTGAAGACATGATGGAAATGTTGTGAGTTTTATCAGTTTTGTTCATCTGAGAAATGTACTCAGATGTGTCATTATGTTCCCAGATCTGCAACTGATAGCCAGACCCAGGAATGTGTAAAGTTGTATGGTGGGAGCTGAAAATATCCAGACTTGTGAAAAACACAGAACAGGAAGACTGACCTCCCTCTGGAGATGATGAGAGATAGTAAAAACTTGAATTTTCACACGGGCGCGCACACGCAGAGACAATACTGCACAGAGAGAGAACACCACCAATGTGGCAAGATCTGTGGGGTTTGGGAGTCCCTAGTGACATCAGGGAGCCGGATGCCAGCTGAGACATGTTGCCAAGCAAGTCGAGTCTGTAGGAGGATTTGACTGGATGAATCCACAAGAGGCCTTGCTGGAGAAGGTCCCTCAGGAGGTGTGGGACATATTAGTGCTTTGAACTCAAGGGATCAGAATTTTTTTTAACAAGCTTTTAAAATACAAGACGAAAGAGATCATATGGTAAGGTGCTAGGCTCCTATTGTTTCTGGGCTTGAGTCCTAAAAATCGGGGCCAAAGGGAAGAATTAAGTGTGGCTTAACACGCACACACAAACACATATGCACTGATTTTTTTATATATATAAATTGTGTCTGCAGAGGATTTTCCAACCCAGGTTGCCTATGGTGAGAAAGCAGAGACTATTTAAATAACTCTCCAGGGAAGGAACTAAAGGAGACAGATGTTTAGTAAGTCGGAAGCCTATCACATGAGGCCGGTCCACCCCTTCGCTCAAAGGAAATGGGCAAGAGTAGGGGGCTCCTCCTTCACTTGGATTTGAACCTCTAACTGAAAGGCTTCTTGGCCCTGTCTTTAAAAGCGATGTGAGGTTAAACAGTCATCTCTGTGTGCCTGCAATTATTTACTGCTCTATTTCTTCATGTGAATTCTGATTTAAGAAAGGCCGGATTCATTTAATCTCAACATCAGCACATGTTGACTTTAGAGAACATGGGTTCTTGCTCCAACAGTCTTCATCATGCTTTGGAGGCAAAAGAAAACTTCCTTCCTTGACCAATTGTGACTAAGTCTGGCTCAAAGAGTCTTAAAGAATCAGTCAACATGTGGCTATACATTAACAGAAGAAAATATGATCTAATCTTGAATTCTTAACAAGTATTTTCCACGGAAGAGCAAGAGAGGAAGGAAACTGATTTTCTTGCCTGTTTGCTTAAATTCTTACTATCTTTATGTACTTTCCACTCATTATCTTGTTGAATCTTCGCAAGAACTGGGGCAAAAATATTTTTAAATGAGTTCTTTATGAGGCTCAGAGAGGTTAAGTAACTTGTTTATCAGCACACAGTCACATGGTTTGACTCCAAAGCCTAAATTCTTTTCTCTTCAGCCTTTGAAAATATACATCAGCTATAGACAATGAACATGAAATTCTGATCTAAACAGTCATGATTTGGGTTTACTTTATTCAGAATCGTGATGTCTAGAGAAAAGAAAATGCAGCTAGAGTAGGGATTGGCAGATGGTGGGTCATGAATAAACGGTTGCTGATTGAGTGAAAATGTGTGGCATTTTTATAGATGTCTACTGTCCTGGAAAGAAAACATGACATCCTATCACACATTCACATCAGTGTCCTTTGTTTAAAATGGCAAACTCCTTTCTCCTTCTCTTCTCTGCTCTCTCGTCCTACGCTCAACTGCTGAAGAAGCAGCTAACAGGCACTCACCTATGATGCTGCCATGGGGAAGGACTGGCTTAATAGTGACAGCATCGTCTTCTGGGTGCCAGCAGAAGCAAATCGACTCCCACAGGGGCGGCATGCCCATGTGTCATACTTCCTACTCCCTGGAAACATACAGCTCTGCAATGATAGCCCGCAATGCTCAAGTTCAGATCAAGGCAGTGTAAAAGGGTAGTGTCTTTATTTTCTGAGAGGCATGGGGGTATTTAGAGGGTATTCTTTTTTATGTCATCATAACATATAGCTTAACGAGTCTAATTCGCACACCTGTGCATGCACACACATACACATTTTCTTACTAGAACATACTTCAGTAATTTTACTTCAATAAAATTTTCATTACGTACAAGTTCTGGGGCTCCTAGGTGAGCAGTGACTATGTAACTGGCAGCCCCGCTCACTAATACAATATCCCCTGGTACCAACTCTTATGTGGATTCAATTCAAATGTCAGAACAACCAGTACATTTGGAACGGATAGAGTATTCTTTGCATGCATTGGGAATGAGCTCCCAGTGGTCTGGAAAACTTAATCTGGTGGCTAATGATAAAACTAGTCAGATTTCCAGGTGATAACTTAAGTTAGCTAAGTTTTCCAAATCTGCAAAATTAGCTACAAAACAGGCAAGCATCCACCTGGTCCAAAGATGGAGCCCTGGCGATTCCATGGAAACCATCACCATAATCACAATTTCTTAAAAATTTAAGTCCCAGACAAAACTCAGAAGGATAAAAATTACACCCAAAAGGAACTAAAGGAAAAAAGTTTGAGTTACTTGCTTCATTTTTGCAAAATAAATTTTTTTATCTCTAATCGTATCTCACATCACAAAATGATTTTTTTTCTAATTTTAGATCTTGATAGAGATACTGACAGAAAGAAGAGACATGGACTAATGAACTAAGCATCCTAAACCCATCCCCAGGCCTGTACTTATGCCTCCAGTGAAAAGAACAGTGGGCCCATCATCCATGTTTCCACGAGGGAGCAACCCTGAATATTTCTAAAATCAAGAAGGCCTCCACAGCTATGTATTAGCATCCCGCTGGCTGTTTATTGACAACTTGGCATGTTCTCTGGCGGTGGGGCCACTTTAACATCCTTAATTGGTATTATTTTCCACACCACTGGAACTTCAAACAGCGGCTTCTACGCCCTTTCCACATAAAACCCTAACCACTAACATGCCTCACAAAGGCCCACTAAAATATGAATCTACTTGAATACATAGTGAACTTAATTGCTAGTATTCCTTGGCAAATCAGAGACACTATTAACAGCGTAATAATGAGTATGCATAGAGGCTCCCCAGTGTGACCAGATGCGCGTGTAAAATAAATAAATAAATTAAAACTGCCACGCTAAATAAAGTTGTCCTGCCACCTAAGGTTACCATCTGTTTCTACTTTTCCTCAACAGTTTTCCCTGAGCCTATTTTTCTCAGCGCCAAACAAGTCCAGCTGGCAGGTCTTACGATGCAACGTGGACAGGCCCACGAGCGCCTGGGTTACCTCCGACTTCCTATGATCTCGGATTTGGATGGCACCTCCACAAACGAGATCCCTACCATCCTGCAACTTTTTGGTCTCACATTCCGTTCGTTTAAAAAGAAGGGAAGGCAAGAAAATAAGGAGAGCAAAAATTAAAACATTTTCCTGTTGAGGGGATGTTAATAATAGACAAGTGTTAGATTTGGCAATAAATTATTGTCCAGATGAAGGGAAAACAATTACAAATTAGAAACAGATTTATTCACACTCAGTGCATTAATGAAAACTTTTAAAAAAAGAAAGAAAGAAAACTAAACTGTGTGTACTGTGTGGAAAAAAATAATGGCCCGGCAGGCCTACTTTTTATTAACAACTCATCAGTAAGCAGGTTGTAATTCATAACAAAGAATTCACCCCAAGGAACGCCACATGACTGTGAGCTTTTTGAGTTTCCTAAGAAAATACATATGTTGTTCCACTTGGTTTCCTTTCAATAAAACCCACCAGTTAGCACTTCATTTTCAAGCTGTTCTGACAAATCAGGTGAGTTAGCTTTGTAGAAAAAACAGAAGCCAATTTTTCAGCTGAGAATTTTAGGGAATTTTTTTAATAACTTAAATAAATTTCCCAAATGGCAAGCAAGCCATGATAACGGCTATGAAATGAATTCATTTGGAACAGCTTGAAAGAAGGTCTGTTTTAATTCACTTCATTAATTTTTCCTGAGGAAATATTTAAGGATACATCCCTTGCTGCTAAGGTATGTGTCTGAAGGGAGGAGAAAAAAGGAACTGTATGATTTCTGTGTTTTTATAATCCCTCGAAACATGATTAAAGATTTCTGGAAAGCCCTCTCAGCAGCTCCAGTAAGTAAAAGACTTTAAAATGATAGCAGCAGGGACTTTCTGCTCCCCAAAACTTATTAAACACAAATCTCGAGATTCTGCAATAGGGCCACCACCCATCATCCCAACCTTGTTTTCCGCAACTCCCCTCAAGGTGCCAAGTAAACTCTGATCATTCGATGTTCCCAGGAGAGAATGAGTACGTTTTGCCATTCCCTCTGCAGCCAATGACCTCCTTCCTACCTGACTTTCTTATATCTCCAAAGTTTTCATCATTTTTAAAAACCCACTTTACATCCAGCTTCCAATAAAATCTTCCCCGATCATCCTAAAAAATGAACAGAGCCACTCTCTCTTTGAAAATGCATAACACGATGTTTGTTACTTCATTATTCTACCTTATGTAAAGTCCCATATAGAAGAGTTCTTTGAGAATTCAGCTTTAGGAAAAGGTTTGCATAGCCTGTGTGCATGGCAGAGGTGGTAACCTGACCAAATATTAATTTCTTGGACCCTTGGAGTTTTGCTTGGTCGAATGACTAATCTTGGTCAATGAGCTGTGAGCAGAAGTGACATGATTTCTACTCTCACTACCCCTCCCTTCCACAACCAACATAAAGGCCTTGGGTTGGAATGAATGACCACAAGACAGAGGTGGCCTGGACCCCTGACTCACTCTGGTGCATTGTCCCCGAGAGCTGCTCTACCTGCAGCCCATTTATGAAATAAGAAATAAGTATTAGTGGTGATGTAAGCCTCTGAGATTTGGTGCCATTATGACCTGGTCTATCCTGATCAGTTCAGTGTAGACCTAATCTTTGATATTGATCATGTTTCCCTTTTCACTTTGGATGCCAGGAAACTCAAAATTTGAAACAGAATTCGAAGCTCTAGTTTGACCTCTGTCACTAGCTGTGCTTTTCCCCCTTCTATATGATCATGATTTTTTTTAACTTAAAAATTTTTAATTTCAACTTAGCACCCTTTTAATGTGGAGGTTCTTGTGAGCAGCTTCACATACTTCAGGATGAGACAGGGCATATATATACATATATAAAATCTATTTATATATACATATTTAATCTAGGTATATAGATATCTATATATCTAGATGAAGAGGGAGGAAAGGAGGGAGAGGGAAAGAGAGAGCGAAAAAGAATGATTACATTTGTTTGTATGTGTGATTGTCTTACTCTTAGTACTAAACTGTAACCTTTTCCAAAGCAGGGACTGAAATCCACCTATCTATACATCCCTTAAAGTTTCTAACATTGTGCCTTTTAAAGGAATACTCCTTGAGTTAAATTAACTGGGAGTAGCCTGAAGACAAAGTCAATGGAAACATTACAGGGTCACTAGGTCCGGTTATGCCATCTGCGCACTGCACAAAAACACCCACTGAGGGGACAAGTGGGACAAACAGGAGCTGAAATCGAGCCCATGCTCTGCCAAGTCTCACGCCTTGGCCCTGGAGGAGAGGGGTTTTTTCCAGTAATTTTATCAGCTACAAGGGGCATCACTTTTTACTTCATTCACCTAGAGGGAACATTCTTCTAGAATTTTTAGAGGTAGCAGTGCTAGCTTCTACCCACAGAGAACATGAAGACACCTAATTATGGAATTAAAATATAGAGCAATAAGCACTGATTACAGAAGTAAACGAAAAAGATAAAATAGAAAAGCACACCAAAATGAAGACATCACTAAGCAAAAGAAGAGTGTATCACTGAATAGTCATACTAAATTTCTTTTAAGATATTCCAAATTCATTTTAACCTTGACTCATATAAAGCTTCTCTCATCCGAAAACAAACAAACAAACAAAAGAAAACAAAACAAACAAAAACAAAAAACAAAAGAATATATACCAC
Source organism: Rousettus aegyptiacus (assembly GCF_014176215.1). NCBI lineage: Eukaryota > Metazoa > Chordata > Mammalia > Chiroptera > Pteropodidae > Rousettus > Rousettus aegyptiacus. The sequence continues at coordinate 127,908,172 of NW_023416284.1, forward strand.
TTTTAGCTAACCAATATCAAACATCTGAAAAAACAATGGTATGTTGTTCTGAGAGATAGTACCAGAAAACATGTATTTTGCCCACGCGTTTAATGTATCAAGGTTTCTATTATTTGGTTTCATTCAATATTAGCACCTTTTAAACCACCTTCCATGTTTCCCCCTTTCCGCCTTGATGTATGAGTAACACGCTATGCTGCTGAACTATATAAGCACATGGCTGCTGTAAGTGGCCAGGGCGGGAAAGACTTCCAGATTTGTAGAATTCTCACAATCCAGAAATTTCTCATATGGCATGAGTGATGTACTGCACCTGGATACTCTGGCACTGCTATCACCAGACCTCAGCAAGTTTTAATAAAACTGGTCTAATGTTATTCCTGTTCATCCTATTTGGGAAGGATGCTCCCAATTCTATTAGAGTGGTCATTGATGATAAACTTCGAACTGTGGTTCTTGATTAGATTTATACTAAGATGCACAGAAACTACTAAGATGTATCTGTACATAATCAAAAATGATTAGAGAAAAGTCTACAACCTAAATTCTAGCTGAAATTTCTCCCCTCATATTTATGACCCTGTCTCTGTGAAAAAAAAAAAAAAAAAAGAATACTCCTGTGAGATGTCACCTACCTAGAAAAACACAGTCCATAATCACAATCCACACAGAAAAAGACATAAATTCTTATTACTTCCTTTAATACCACAGGCCACTGTAAATGACCCTTTGTATAAAAATAAAATCCTTAGTACAATTTACAAGGCCCACCTTGCAGCCTTACCTTGTACCCCTCTCTTCCTCACTCTCTACCCCAGGCATGAGGAACTGCTTCTAGTTCTTCTAATATCCCTTTTCTTTTTCTTCCATCAGGTCTTTAAAGCAAAAACTAACCCCCACTATTTCTCCTGCTCCACCTCTCCTTGCCTGGCCAGTATCTCCTCACCCTGCAGGCCTTGCATAAAACTTCTGCTCTCTTCAAGAAGGCATCCTGGAACCCTCGAATCCCTGAATCTCCGACCCTCCTCCTTCTCTGTGCTCAGCCATCACCCGTCTTCTCTGCCAGCAACTTGGAAGGAATACCTCGGTCTTTCGCATCACTGTACCCGTAGGCCTAAGCTCATGCCTGGCTTTTAAACATTTACTGAGTAAATAAATGGGCTGGTAGGTGAGAGTCAGTGGAGAAGAATGGAAATCCAGTGGTTCTCCTACTCCTATCACCCAGATCGTGAAGCATAAGAGAAATTTGCCAAGTGAAGAAATTCATTGCCTGCATTCGACACTGACTTCATTATCCAGCAGTTTCCTTTTCTACATCTCTCCATGTTCAGAAAAAACACACACACACACACACACACAAGTTCATCTTTGGCATGAAATTGTCCAGACTACAGTATGATTTACACAAAGACGTATTGGTAAGCAAACTTAGTAAAAGAAATAAACAAATGTGAATTTGATTTTTCAATGAAAGAAGACATAGCTCTGCTGAAAGAAGTTACTCAAGCTGTTCAATCTACTTGGGACTTTACAGGTCCAGCCCTCCCTCCTTGAGGAGCAGCCAAAGCTCAGTGTTGGGTAGTGTCTGTCCTGCTAGGCCCCACCCATACTTCCTCCCTCTGCCTTACTTCCTTTTCCCACCCTTGCTTTAATCTCTGCCTCCTGTTACAAGTCCAGAACATCACTGTTTGGATGATTCATTTGAGGCCACTGTTCTCTTATGATCTCATCTTGATCCATGACTCTTGACTACTGTTGTCACTCATCCTTGGTCTTATACTCATTTCTGTGGATAAAAGACTTCCTCGCCACCAGCCCTAGACTTGCTGAAGCCACAAATGCCAGCCTAACTCCCTAAATGAATCAAAACACTCACCATTGCACCCTGGTCCCAAGTTCAGGGATTGCAAACACAGTTCATTCAACTCTTTGGCTCCCCTCCTCCTCTGAATCTGCTCATCCTCTTGGTTAAAGACATCACCATCCATCCAGCCTCTTAAATAAGACTTACCCTGGGCTTCTCTTTCTCTCTAATAATCCTAAATTAACCTTTAAAGTCCGATCTATTCCATCAATTATTTCCCATTTCCATGCCCTCCTCTACATCATAATACCTATTCAAGCACCTGTTGTCTCCAACCTGAATGACTGGAATCACCACCCACTTGTGCCCTGCTCACTTCATCCCTTCTTCCTGCAGTCATCTTCCATAATATTATCCAAATTGACTTCAAAACATTAGTAGTAGCATTTACTCTCCTTCCCTAAAACAGTCCATTATACATGGCCCCAGGACAAAACTTAAACCCCTAGCCTTGACATTCAAGTCTCCCCCACGCTGGCCCTGAAATCTTCAGCCAATTTCCTCCCCACCCATGTGTCTTGTACTCAGTCCTTTCGAACTATTTTCCTTTGCTCGTGCCCTTTCACCAGCCTAGCATCTTATTCTCTGCCCCTTCTCCCTCCTCTACTCCACCCCATCACCAATTTTCCTGTTTTTCAGGGCCTTTACTTCCTCTCCAAACCCTGCAAGTAAGTTATTCATTCAGACAGCATTCACTGAACACCTATTAGGGTCCTCTGTGTGCCCACAGCTCTTTATTGATGCCTCTACAATAACGTTTGGTGGGTTGTGTTTACTGTTTTTGTTGTTTACATACCCGCCTCTAGACTGAGTTCTACTAAGCACAGAGCATATCTCATTAACCTCTAAAACTACAGCATCCTAAGTGATAAACAATTATGATTCTGGTGAAAGTGTGAACTAACACTCAATTTAGTCTTCGCTTTATTGAAACTTTCAGTTGACAAACTTGATCCCTGCTATGCACTGACACACCATTCATGGCATCATCACCATGCAACATCAATGATGGCGACCATTTCATTATTTACACAGGGCCCTTGAAAGAGTGTATTTGAACACCTCACCTCCTGCCATCTCCATTCTGCTCCTGCTGCTCCCACTTCTCCTCTTTTGCTTAGAGGCCCCGGGAATTTTGGGGGACCCCTTTCTTTTGCACCCTTATCCTATGCATTAGGTTTCAAATAATTCCATCCCATTTTTGTCATACCTTTTAAGCCACCCTTTCCTCTCTATTCCATGGTCAACTACTACATCCAGGCTCTCTTTCACCTATTTGAATCCAGAAGAGTTGCAATCACCTGTTTTCTCAACCCTTGGCTTGTCTCCTGCTTCAATCAAGAGAAGCCACACAGCCTTCAGAATGACCTACAAACAAACAAATCCCTCTTGCTCCTCCCTTACTAAAGTCCTTTGATGGCTTTCCAACGATTTTAGGACAGCATCCAGTCTCCTTGAATTGGCATACAAGATGCATATTTATTCATGCAGCAAATACATACTGAGTGTTTACTATCTGTCAAGCACTATTATAGAAGCCGAGGCTTCAACAGTGAATGAAACATTCAAAACGTCTGTTCTAATGAAGTATTTATTTCAGTGGGAGAGACAGACAGTAAACAAAATAAATAAGTTATTGAGTAATTATGGTGAATGCTATGGAGAAAAATAGAACTGAGAAAGAGGATAGCAGTTCTGTGAGGGAACTGCAATGTTAAATGAGAGAGAAGAGCAGGGGTGTCCTCGCTGGTGAGGCCGCTGAGGAGAGAGCCTGACAACTCTCCTCCTGTGTTTTGTTTTGTTTTGTTTTGTTTTGTTTTGTTTTGTTTTGTTTTGTTTTGTCTCCTGTTTTGTTTTGTTTTTCACACAGAACGCTTTACTTCTGACACCTCTGGTCACCGAATGTGTGGTTTTCCCCCACAACAAGCAATTCTGTGACAACAGTTGGGTGACCTACAATTTAACCCAATTCTGACACTATCTACCTGGAGACAGCATCGAATCCCATACATTAAGGATTCAGTCCATTGGGAATGCCCCTACTTCACTTTAGGTGCCAATCACAAATAGTAGGTCCCTAGGTTACCTACAACTTCTGTCTAAGTTAGTTACAAATCAGAGGTTCCCATAATCTCTCCTTGGATTCAAGTATTTGCTAAAACAGCTCACAAAACTGAGGAAGAAACATTTACCAGTTTACTAAAGGATCTGATAAAGGTTACAGACATATGGCAAGGTGTGGACTATCATGAACACAGGAGCTTCTGACCCCATGAAGTTGGGGGGTACCATCTTCTCAGTGCGGATATGTTCTGTAAAGCTCTGTGAACCCCTCTGGAAGCTCTGTGAACCCTATACTTTGCATGACTAATTATTAACTTCATTTCTAGCCCCACTCCCCCTCCGCAGGATGTGGGGTGAGGCTAAAAGTTCTAAGCTTCTATTCAAGACTTGGTCTTTCTGGTGACATGCTCCCATCCAGGAGCCTTCCAGGAGTGTACCCAGAGTCACCTCACTAAAACATAGGACACCCTTGTCACCCAGGAAATTCCAAAGGATTTATGAGCACTCATAGTTGATCTTTGGCTCTGGTGTTAAGAACCAGAGCCAAAGATCAACTATGAGAATAAAAGATGCTCCTGGTGTTCTTGTCACTTGGGAAATTTCAAGGGTTTTAGTAGTTCTGTGCCAGAGACCAATATATATTTTTCTATCATCTCAAAGTCACGCTTGAGCAAAGACTGGAAGGAACAGAAGCAGTGAGCCAAGCCATGAAGAGATTGGAGAGGCGCATACCAGGTGGCAGAGACAGCTACTCCTAAGACCCAAAGGCAGAGCATACTAAGTGTGTTGGAGGAGCGGCAAGGTCACCAGTAAGCCCAGAGTGGTGTGATGAAGGAGAAAAGGAAAAAAGAGAGAAGAGGTCAGAGAAGAAATGGGGCAGATCATGCAGGGCTTCATAGGAACTCAGAGACTTGGACTTGTACCCTAATTGAGGAGTTTTGGCAGAGAGATGTAATTCGACTTCCATTTTACCAGGGCAAAATGAGAGGGTGAAGGTACCTTTGGCCCACTCCCAGCTTTATCTCCTGTTACCCATGGTACCTTCCTCACCTTACACTCGCACTTTATGATTAAACAACTCTTCTAATTGTTCCTCAAATGCACTGCCCTGTGCCCTGTGCTCTTCCACATAACATCTCTGGGCACTACATGCAAAATCTCTGTGTATTTTGTCCAAACCAGCTCAGAATTGCCTCTTCTGGGAGACCGCCACATTTTGGAAGGATTCCAAATAGGATTAATTTCACCCTTCTCTGGGCCTCCTCTGAACTTCGTCTGTGTTTATTGCTCTTGTCTACATGTTTGTCTTCCTCCTAGACTGTGAAAAACAATTTTTATTTATATTCATCTCCACATCACATAACTGAGTGCCTGGCACTTCATAGAGATTTACTAGATTTTTGTTGAATTAAGGGAAAGGGAAAAGAAGGTACAGGAAAAGCCCTAGAACTGCTCTGTGGTCATAATGTTGATAATGGTTTTGGTTTCCTGATCTACTTTCAAGGAAGGTTGTGGAGGAGACTATAAAGATCTGGAAGGCTGAAGGGGTAAATGAGGATTGCAGTCAGGCCACTGCACTGTCCTGGACCATCTATAGTACAACTGGATGACGGATAGGATGCACTTGGCTTAGGTGGAGTGGTCCCGAACATATATCTGGACAAGCCTTAATGCAGAACCTCTCTTTGTATAGAAGAGTAGGATTGGGGGTAAATTGAGCTTCTGTAAGTCTAATGTGACCCTTATTGGCTTGGACTTTATCATCCATAACTGCACCATCACTAACATAAGGTTTGGGGACCTGTAGGCTTATACCCAGACCCATGTTAAATTTTTCCTATATCTTTTGGAAGATATTTAAAAGTTAGAAGTAAACTTTATTTGATTTGCTTAGAGAGTATCTGCATCAAGCCCTTCCCTCAATGTGAATTTACTATTGACAGGGATGGAAAGAGATGAGGCTTACACTTGTGACTTGAAAGAGCTGAACTTCTTCAAAAGGGTAAATAAGACATTTGGAGAACATTTGAAATTATACCTGCCTCAGTATTTAGAGGACCAAGAAGCTGTATGTAGAGAGACTGTGAGCCAAGAACCTTATGATTCTTATTTTGTGCCAGCTAGCCTGACCTTTATCAAGGTTCCTTAGGCATCCTAGTAAGTACCACCATTTCAGTAAAAGGACATATTCTCAACCCCAATCCAAGTCTACTCAACTTCACATATGACCTGATCATCTCAGGTGCAGTAAGTATGTTCATAGGGTTTCCCTGGTCTATAATAACTCCCTTCCTCATCATGACCTATCCAAATATCCCAATTCTCTTTTAAAACCAGTTGGAGCACCATCTCCCCAATTTACTGAAAGGTCCACGAGGCTCCTAAAGAAATGAGGTCAACATTCAGGCAAAGACACCAGAAGAATCATATACTTACCTAAACTTCTCAACCGCTGGAGGCTGTGCTGCCCTTCCCTTCTCAAACCTCCTATGGTACATAGAGATAAGTGGTTCTGGATCCTTGTTCAAACCTACTGAAAAGAAATCTGTGATCCAATAAGCACTCTGGGTGATTCTCATGCACACTCAAGTTTGAGCACCACTGATACAGATAATAATAGACTATGTGATACCCAATGGTTCTCTGAATCTTTTCAAAGATTTTACTTTCTTCTCCATAATTTTAAGGGAGAGTGCCTTATACCTGTACAGGACCATGAACACAGTAGGCACTCAAATGTTTTTATGGAATTGATGGACTACCTCTTAACAGTACTTACTGGATTCCTATAGCACCTGACCTAAACTAAGCATAGACTAAGTATTGTTTATGTCTTGTGCCCTAATATTAGATTCTGCTGCTAAAAAGAAAAAGAAAAGAAAATTAAAAAGCTAGGCCTCTAAAAGCAAATTAGAATAATCGACCATCCTCTAATTACCTGTAACCAGTTTTTAGTGAGTCAGGAAAAAAGGCCAAATGACCAGATTGTCACATGGCCAGACTAGGGTACCCAAAGGTGCTGATGCTGATATGACTAAAGCCACGTGTTCCATTAAACCTCTTCCTGCCTCTGTCTCCAAGGCCTACAGCAAGACTTTGTCATGAAAACCTCCTCAGGTTTTCATGACAAACTTGAATCAAAAGAAAGTTGACCCGGAGCTGGTAGATCATATGAAGTCTAGAAGTTTGATTTTAAAAGTGGCCTAAATGAAGAAAATCTGGCTTACCATTTTTTTTAAAGAAAGGAAATAGACCAGCACACATGAGTAAAGACAAAATTATAGCTATCCACTTTTAAGCACACACACTCGAACACACATGCAAAATAAATAGAATCCTTTTTTTATCTCCTAAAATCCTCAGACAATTAGAATAGTATCTAGCCCATTTCCCAATAGTATCTAGGAAAAAGAAAAGTGTAACTTGCTGCCGATGTTAATTTAACATCACGCATAGGAATGCTAAATTTTCTAGAATTTGACATTTTTAGTGATCAAGAATTACTGTATTTTATAAATGAAACTACCACTACTAAAAACAGAATGCTGTAAATAGAATGATGTCACTTGTTTCCAAAAACTATCAATATACTAGAACAATGCAAAAGTAATAATTAAAGGGAGATATTTTGTGGCAAACTTTGGGAGTAAGGTTAGGACTGTAATCTGTATATTATCTCAAGGCGAACACTGCAGCCACAAGAGCTGCCAGCAAGTATTCTCAGGGGCAAACAGGAAATGGGTAGTTGTTGAACTATTTATTATTCTCTTAGTAATATAGTTTGTTCTCTAGGATTAAATTTCTTCACATGTCTCAAACCTTCCAATTTGATAGAGTGAGGCTTTCCATAAAAAGAGAAAGCATAAAAATTGTTATGATCAGTCTTTCATTTTCCAAGTGGGAACTGGAAATCTGCTATGCAGGATGGCAGATGACATTCACTGGTGAGGCAAAAAGGTGCCCAAGAGCTACGCAGCATGGATGAGGATTAAGAGGTGAAGGAATCTATTCTTGCCTCTAGGAGCTTGCAGTCTAGCAGGGAAGACAAGTAAGTTGTCACTATCATAAAGTGTGATGTGAGGTAAACGCAGGGGAGCAATAAGTAGGTGAAGAGAACTGGAGCAGAAGAGGAAGCCTAGAGCACCCAAGGTAGGACTTAGAGGTTAGTTATGATGAGAAATAGTAAGACAGTAGAAACAGGAAGGAAAAGAATTCATGGAAATATTATCAATAGGGCTGAGGGGCTTGTTGAATGTCAAAACAAAGAAGAGAGACTTTTCTGGGACCACACTCAACTGCTTTCTGGAAGTACAGCCTCCTTCTCAGGTGGTGGGAAAAACCTTGTAGCTGAGGAGATAAGGGCAGAGGGAGTTCTACTAAAAGATGGTAGGAGTCGTGCCCCTCTGCACGAGGCCTACCTCTCAATCCTCTTTTGCTCAAAGTCTCTACCTGTTAATGAGAATGTGGCCTTCTCCACTGGCATCCAGCAGATGCTAGAGTTCTTTTCTTCTAGGAAAGTTCCTTGCTATCATAGCCCAGCATGAAAGAGCAATAGAGAACAGGTGAATTCATCAATTTCCAGCCTGGCAGATGAATTTTCCATGTTCAGCTTGGGCAGCAGATACAGTTATGTCACCCATAGCACCTCAGTGTGGCTTATTATAAAAGAAAAGATTGTAGTTTGTATTACTCCACACAGTATATTTAGATTGGGTCACTAGTAGGAAACTATGCCTTCAAATCATTTTCCCCATTTCCTAAAGCCTATTTCTCAAAGTTCACCTACTTCGGACAAGTCAATACTGTTGACATTTTGTAGATGTGGTTATAAGCACAAGAAGCCAGATAATTTGCTATTGGTCATTTAGGCAGAGAGTGTCTACATGAATCAGCTTTCAAATCTGTAGTCTATATCACTGAACTTCATTTCTGTGTCTGTCCTGAACCATACGTTCAAGTGTTAGGTTGTAGAACCTAAGAGAAAAATAAGATATTTGTAGCATTGGGGGGGTGGGGGGGGGACGGAGGGGGTGGGGTGTGCAGGGAACAAAGAATCATACGGATAGTATTTATTAATTTCATTTATACATTTTAATAGGTCAGAATTGTTTATCATAACTTTGGTGCACATATTCTTTTTGAAAAACACATTGTTAAGTGTAAAAATATTAAATAATACAAATTAAATAAACAGAAAAGAGAAAGAAAATTACTATAATCCCCATTGTTGACACTTGAGGTACGTGTGTACATGAATGTGTTTGAACACATATTTTTACAAATCTTTAAAATACTATATGTATTTTTTGTTCCTACTTTTTATTAGATAAAATATCAATCATTTTTCTATAGGAATAAAAACTTTTGCAACATCATTAATGGTTACACAGTATTACATATTGTGGAAACACCATAATTTATTCACCCTATTGGACAGCTAAATTGCTTCCAGTTTTTGTCATTATAAATAATTCTGCTCGCCCACTTATACTTGGAATTAAATATCCATTCACTTCCTTTGTCTTTATTAGAAATGTTTTCTTCATTGAAATGAACAAAATGCTGGTCACTTGAACTGATTGCTTTACTTAAATGGTCTCAATTTAAAAAAAAAACTAGGTAACAAATTATAATTTGATTTTCTGTTCAAAACTTAAATTTTTACCTATGTACATTTCCCTTATCATGTTGTATAATTTACAATGTAAATGCATACTATGAGTAATTTACTCATAAAATTTAATTCATCAAATATTAGGAATGTGCTGGAGACACCTTCAGGAAGTTATCCAATGACACAGGTCATCGACGCCTAAGAATCTGTAACGGAAGTAAGATGAGGATACAAATTGCTGTGAAGTAGACCTTTGTCCTATCAAAAAGGCACAAGTGGCTATTGGAGTTCCAGAAGGAGATCACTGCTGCTTGGGAGGATGAGAGACTGTTTCATGGAGCAATAATCATTTGAAAAGTGTCAGATTTCATATGTAACACAGAAGAAAGTCAATACATTATAAAGATAAATTATACATAGAATTTTTGACTCATTACACATCTTAAAAAATTTCAAATCCTTCAAGATTTATTTTACTTTTACTAAGACAATAGGAACTGGATCAAATAGAATATTTATTATCAGAAGGAAAACTGCATTTGAATTCCAGTGAGGCCCATTTCCTCCACAAAGGATAGGGAAGAAATAAAGAATCTAAGGATTCCATGAAATATTAATTGGTACAGTTCTCTAATTTTTCCTTGGAGGAAACTGAGGTTTCTAGAGGCTATGTATCTCATCTAACCTGTAAGTCACATATCCTGGGGTGGCCAAGCTAGCACTAAGATCCAGGGATCCAGACTCCCAGCTCTGTGCTCCTTCCATCACTTGGAGTGTCTTTCCCAAGAGCTGCTAAGCAAATTTATTAAGAGCATGATTCCCAGCCCAGCAGGTGCAGAAACATGAGAGGATTCTTCACCTGTCATATTGAGTTGATGAACCTTTTCCTGCAAGTCTGTGAGACTGAGGAGTTCATTCAATGTTCGTTCATTCACCAAATGTGTACTGAGTGGCTATGATGTACCTGGCATTGCACTAAACACTGTGGGCCCCACAGGGAACAAGCCAAACTCTTGGAAAATGCCTGTCCAGACACGAGTGTCTGCTGTTTGACTTGGGGAGGAGTGAGTGGGAGTGACCAGGTGTTGATCTGGCTCCAGGGAAAAAAAGGGGAGTTCAAATGTTCCACTTTAACCTGTCATAGTCTGCGCAGATCTCTACTTCATGATCAATGACCTGGAAACTACATTTAAGCATGTGAATGATATTCCCATACAAAGTTAGAAAACCATGCCCTTCTGTTACCTGCCTCTTGGCAGCCCACTAGATCATCTCTCCCACAGTTCACACTCTGACTTTTTGTTCAAGATCAATAGTTCTTTCCAGGAGAGGTTGCTTGGCTCTAGTCCCTAGACTGTCAGTTGTGGTCACTGACTTTTATCATGTTCTCTCAGCTCTTCAATGTACCTTCAAAAAGGTAAAAACATCTCATAAAACCGAGGTAGCTCACAGAATACAAATAGAACGGAATCTTCCTCTGAGCTCTAACTGCGATAATAGCCCCAATCATCTAAAAAATAAAATCAAATCAGTGTAAGTGGTAATGAATGGACACAGTGGGGCAGGAACACTTTATTATGCCTCAATTCCACCTCGAAACTATGTTCTTCCTGTTGTGCTGGCTGCTCCATTTCAGTCTCCTTATCCTGTCCTCTTTATCTCCATTGCCTCCTGTGGCACAATGGGAAATGAATATGTGGTCTTCATCTCTGGTTCCTGGCTCACAGGTCCTAAAACACTTGAAATCTCCAGAGTGATGAGTGTTTTTTGTACAATAATGAGATGACTGGAGTTTGGGAGTCCTCGGATAGATACAGGATAAGGATGATCTCCAGAAAGATGAAAGCATGATTAGAGGATTTGGAACCTTCAACCCCACCCTGCTCCTTGACCTCCATGAAGAAGAGAAGGGCTAGAGACTGAGTTAATTACCAAAGGCTGTTGATTCCATCAATTATGTCTGTGTGCGGAAACCTCCATAAAAACCCCTAACTGCCAGGGTTTAGAGAGCTTCATTGGTGAACATATCAAAGTTCTGGGAGGGTGACATGCCTGGAAAGGACATGGAAGTAATATACCCCTCTTCCATACCTTACCCTATGCCTCTCTTTCATTTGGTTGTTCCTGAGTTGTATCCTTTATAACAAGCTGGTAAACATAGTAGAGTGTTTTCCTGAGTTCTGTGAGTTTTTCTAGCAAATTACTGAATCTGAGAGGGGGGAATTTGTGGGAACCCCCAATTTTAGCTAAGTCAGACAGAAGTGTGGGGTAACCTGGGGACCTAATATTTGTGACTGGCCTCCGAAATCTGTCTCATCCCATTAAAATGAAGGCTACATGAAAACAAGGATTTTGGGGGTCCATATCGTTCATTGTGTATTCCTACCACCTTGAATAACAATTGCTTCATAAATATCAGTGTCTCTGTTAAATAAATTCTAAAATTAAAATATTTAGATAAAGGTAAAAAACAACTGAAACTTCTCACGCTTAAGATCTGGTTGAACAGGTGAACATTGGTAACAGTGGTCCCACATAATGACAAGAGTATTTTGAGCCAAAGACTACTGGTGTCAAAAATTTATACTACGAATGCTTAGATCCAAAAAAATTTTACAGTTTTACCTTAAACTAAAAGTAAAGGAAATTGGCTAAAGAAATTTACATAATGCCAGAAAAAGATTTCTTGAAGAAAATAATGAAAAGTGCAAGTATGATTTTTCAACCAAATTTTAATCCTACATGTTTAAACCCATTATATTACAATTTGTTTAATGAATTTAGTTACTGAAGAGAAAAATCTACGTGCCAGAAGGAGTACAGTTTTCTATTAGAACTCAGCTACTCCACTACTTCATCGCCCTGGGGGCGGGGAGGAGGGAGGGACTGGCACAATCTCCATGCCTCACTCCTAATTAATCCAACTCTGTCTAGCCCCAGGCTTTTGTTTAGATAGAAAAAACTGTAAGGAAACAGAATGTCTGAGCACAGGGAAGTTAGAAGTGTTGAACCGGAGCCTCCGCGGTGATCAGAGAGTGTAGAAATACATTTTCCATTTATTGACAATTCTTGGTGACACCACTCTAATTCACCAAAACTTATTTTGGAGCTCATCGTTCAAAGCTACCCTGCAAGGGACTGGGAAGGAAAAAGACACCCGATGACTTGGGCTTTTGAATAGGAAATAAAGTTAGAAGATTATGCTGAAGGAAAAGGTAACCAGTAGGTAAAATGAAGTTTTAGCTTTGACCTACCTATGATGCAAACTATGGTTTGCTTGTGGCTTTTATCCCCAAACTGGTCAGTTTTCAGTGGTTTAAGGGTCACTAAGTAACACAAGAAGTGACATGGATTCATCATAGTCTTCACTGTATAAGAACATCTAAAAAACATCTCAAACTTATATTCCAAACTGAACTCCGGATCTTTTTACCAAAACCAAGTCATCCCCAGTTTTTCCATCTCAGTTGGCTGTAACTTCTTCCATGCAGTTGCTCAAGTCAGAAGTCTTGGAGTCATGTGTTTTAGTCAGTTTCAGCTGTTATAACGAAATACCACAGACTGGGTATTTTATGTACAACAGAAATTTGTTGCTCACTGTTTTGGAGGCTGGAAGTCTGAGATCATGGCACCAGCATGGTTGGGTGAGGGTTCTCTGTGTCCTTACCTGGTAAAAGGTTCTGAGGATCTCCCTGAAGTCTCTTTTGTAGGACACTGATCCCATTCATGAGAGCTCCATCCCCATAATCTAAGCACCTCCCAAAGGCTCCATCTTCTAATACTATCACACTGAGCATTAGGATTTCAACAAATGAATTTTAAGGGAACGTGATGAACATTCAGATCATAGTGTCATCTTTAATTCTTTTTTTCTCTCATACCTCATAGACAGTTTGTCAGGAAACCATTATTTCTACCTTCAAAACACACCTGGAATTGGATCGCTTTTCAATACCCCGCTGTTCCCACTCTGGTCCCAGCCACCATCATCTGTACTCCTGTCTCCCATCTGGTCTCCCTGCTCCTAATTTTACCCCAACTCTTAATGAGTCGAATTTTGTTCCTGTAAAATATATATTCAAGTTCTAACCCCCAGTACCTGTGAATGTGATCTATTTGGAATTAAGATTTTTGTAGATGTAATTAAGATATAAATTTAGAGAAGGTCATACTGGATTCTGGTGGACCCTAAATTCAACTTATAGGGAAAGGAGAGGACACATAGAAACACAGAAATGTGCAAAAGGGAAGGCCATGTGACAACAAAACAGAAATTGGAGTGATGCAGCTACAAGCCAAGAAACATCAAGGATTGTCATTGGCCTCTAGAAGCTTGAGAGTAGGACCCTGCCCTAGAGACTTGAGAGGCAGTATGACCCTGCCTACACCTTGATTTTGGACTTCTGGCCTCCAGGACTGTGAGAGAATACATCTTTGTTGTTTTAAGCTGCCCATTTTGTGGTACTTTGTTATTATAGAAAACCTAGGAAACTAATATACCACACTACAGTCTATTCTCAACATGGCAACCTGAAGAGTTCCTTTAAGTTAAGGTAGATCATAATACTCATTCACTTCAAAATCTCCAATGGTTTCCCTCTTCTCCCAGAGAAAATCCTAAAAGCCTTACAAAAGCCCGGAAGATCCTATAGGATTGACCCTCTAGTTACTGCTGAGGCATGGCCTACTGTTTCTAGCCCCCACTGACTTGGCTCCTCCTCCAACTCCAAGCATATTTCTACTTTAGAGCATTTGCACTGTCTGTCCCCTGACCTAGAACATTTTTTCCCCAGATTTATGCATGACTAGCTGTCTCACTAGTTCAATTAAATGCTAACTCCTCGGTAAGACCTAACATGGCTACCTAAAATTGAAAATCTCTCCCACCAGCCCCAAAGCTCCAGAATCCCCCTTATCCTTCTCTCTTTTTTTTTTTCTATTTCTTGATAGCACTTATCACCTTTTGATGTACCATACAATTTACTTAATCATTATGTTTATTTTGTATCACCCATCTGCCCCTACAAGAAAGCAAAGTTCATGAAAACAGAGATTTTTATCGATTTTAATAGATACATAAAAAAAAAAGTGCCTGGCACATCAAAATGCTAAAGTGATATTTTTAGAGCGAATGAACAGAAAACGGCACATGACCCAGCAGTTGTGAGGGTTTGACAAACTCTGGTCTCTGCTATTCTTATCCCATTTTTATTTGGATGATCAAGTTTTCAGTGTTCAGAAAATGCCCTGAGAGTCCCAGCGAAAACATGATAATGCTCACTTTCTCGTTTTTAGATAATTATGCATATAGTGGTACACTTTGTGTCTTTTTCATCAAAAACTGCCAGCAAAAAATGAACTTAGAGTAAATGCCAAAAAAAAGAAACTACTGCTTCCCAAATATTCCTGTTGAGGAACAAGCTGTTTAAAGCAAGTATTAAGTGTTCCAAAAATATAAGCAGCACACTCCTTTCTATCATAATAGAATGGGCTCAAAATATCTTCTGTAAATTCTATAATTAGAAATTACTAAATAGCCAAAGGGTGTAGATTAGAGGTTCTAGGCAATTGGCATCTGTGAAATCATCATTGGCTAAAACACTTAATCTTTTGAGCCTAAATCCAAATTGCAAACTACCCAGGAAAAATAATGAGATCATGTATCTGCTACTCAGATCATTTTTCTATCTGCCAACAACAGCCTCTGAGAGGAATTATGTGCGTATGCATGTACACGTACACAATACACACATACGCATTCCAGCAGCAAAAAAATGTGCTGAAAAACACTAATATATATTAATATAAATGTAAACAACATTGTTTACATTTTAAACTGTGGATAATTTTTTACCATTTAAGGCATTGAGAGTGTTGTGCATGTGATCGAACAAGAACATGGTCCAAAAAATTGCAAGTAAACTAACAAAGAAAGTTGAAGGATTTGAGTTTAAAAGAACTTATAAATTATTAGTTGTCTTGCCTGGTTGCAGAAGGAGGTGCTCTGGTGAATAGAGAGTTATCGTGTTCTATATGTGAATTAGCAATTTATAATATACTGAAATACACTTAATACTGAATACTCCAAAAAGAACATGTCCTTTCTTTGATGAGTCAGTTGAAGTTTCTTCAGGATTACTTCTTGGCCTTATGGTCACCATAGTTAGCAAGAAATATCACTGTGCTACAACCATATGCCAATGTCAGCTAATACAATTCTGATAAATAACAGTAAGTTCACTGTAGATAAAATTCAGGCTTACCCAGGGAGATATTTACTTTATAATGTAGCCCCCTCAAGTTTTATTAATGGCAAAATTTGGAATCCTCAAAGTGCCTGCCTAAATACAAGCTCAGAATGAGTACTGATCTAATTTTCTATGGTGTTCAGCTCCTAGGCCTCTTTTTTATACCTGCTGACATTATCAGGAAAGGCAGTGGAAATGCATTTGCTCATGAGCCAAAATGCCTGCCATCCAGTAGTTGGAGATTCATTTTAGTGGCAGAGGGTGTGATAGTTAATCAGTGTTAAAAATAAACCACATGGAATGGAAACCAATGCACAATAAGAATCAACATACTCTTCAAATGTTAGATTCTGAATAAGCACAAAAAGCCAAAACTTTGGGTCCCAACTATTGAACATGCCATTCTCCTTCTCTGGGAGGCCACCTACTGTCACTTTTGTGCTCAGTCTTTTGGAACATCTTCCTTGTTAATGTTAAGTGATCACCCACGTTAATAAGTGGTAAGTGAAGACAAGCCTATGGACTGAGATGCTGCAAAATACTCACATATCTAACTTAGGAAAAGACAATGCCATGTCAAGGTCAGCCTGATAAAACTGTCTACAGCCATGCTACCCTGAACAAGCCCGATCCCGTCTGATCTCGGAAGCTAAGCAGGGTCGGACCTGGTTAGTACTTGGATGGAAAACCACCTAGGAAGATCAGGCCCTGTAGGCATAAAAAATTAAAAAATTAGGGATTGTAAGCTGACAAGGTTATTGCAGTCTGTGAGGTCAACCAAAGGTTGCCTCACCTAAAAAATAAAAATAAAAACAAAACAAAACTCCATATACAATTTTAAAGGCTTCTCTGGGTTTAACAAATCCATTACTAAATATAAAACATGTCCATGAGAGAAACAATTATTTCACTCACTGCTGTATTCACCCCAGAGAATAGTGTTTTGCATGTAGGAGGCACTTGATAAATATTCATCAGAAGAATGAACGGGTAGTCCATTCCACTGTAAACACCTCTACAATGGTAAGAAGTTTGAGTCTATATAGAAATAAAAACTCCTCTAGTATCCAGTTAGTTCCAGTACACCTTACTCAATGTCAGTGCTCCCAAGGCAGCAGTTCCAAAAACTTCATGCCGGTTGTACACTAACTTGGGTGTTTGGTTTCAAAGAAATAGTTATAATATAGTCATGGATGCTTTGGGAACCAGAGGAACACATAAATCTTAATACAAATGTACTAGTTGTAATGGCGGAATTCCAGAATGGTAATAAAGAGGATATTGGCAGGTTACTTTACGAAAGATCCTCAGATTATACGTAACACTGGCCCTATTTGCCCAGTTTCTCTGCACAAATGGTTTTGCCTTTTCTCTATATCTTGCCTGCAGAGGATTCTCTCCATTTTATCTATGGTAAAAATCTTCATTAGAGTTCATTTGAGCTGTCATGATATCATTACAACTGCTCTGCTTACATCTAACCTCCCTTCATTTAAGTTTATCTCTTATGATTCCACCTTTTAAAAACTGTTTCTGTTCCTAATATAATGAGGTCCAAACACCTCAGCAGGACCCAGAAACATGCTCATCTCTTAATATCCCTCTACCCCAACTCTACCAAATCCCCATCCCCAAGTATATACACATGATGCTTTAGCTGCATTGAGCCTGCCTTTACTCCTCATGCACTTTATAGCCTCCTTGTCCTTGCTCAGCCAGTTTCCTGTGCCTACAATGCCTCCTTATGTTGTCTACCTAGAATAGTGAGAGTTCAAAGTGTCACATCTTCCCTGGATACCCCATTACCAACCTTGCCCCTTCCTGAACCCACTTCCTTCCCACAGCTTGACACAGAAACCCTCAGAAAGCAGTCTGATCCTTCATTTGAAATTTTAGATACCTCTCATGTGGTAGATTGTCTCCGAAAATAGTCGCCAATAATGTCCCCCACCCCTGTATGTATATGCCACTCTTCCAGTGTATTTCCCACTCCTTGAATTTTTGCCTTGTGACTTGAACAGAATCCAGTGACAGTAACCAGTCCTGTGTCAGTTCTGGGACTAGCTTTTTAAAGAAACCAGATCTCTTATAAAGAAGTTTGGACCAGACCACTATATGACAAGAGACCATGTGGAGAGTAACCAAGGGGCCCACGAGCCAATTCTAGCCCCTCTACCAACTGAGGGATCAGACATGAATGAAGCCATTTTGGGCATTTCAAGTTTCTAGTTAAACGCAGTTACATGAGTGGCCCCATTCAACACCGTGTGGTACAGAACCAGCCAGTGGATAATTGGTAATTGCTGTTTCAAGGCAGTCAAGTTACAAGGCGGATTATTTCCCAGCAATAGATAATTGAAACATTTAATTTAGTTACATGTGTACATGTTTAATTTCTTGTGGCAGATTAGATTTTTCCCAGATGATTGTAACACATCTCCCAGGCTTTTCTTCTGTGTCCCATTATTTCACCTTCAAGAGGTGGAGTCTAATTCCTCTTCCCTTGAATTTGGAGTGACCTTAGCAACTTACTTGTAGCCACAGAATGCAGAAGAAGTAACACTGCCTGTCTTGGAGATTAGTTCAAAAGAGCTCTTTCAGCTTCTACCTTGGTCTCTTGGAAAATTCTCTCAGCTGTTCCCTCTTAGGTGCTTTTTTCTAACCCAACTTCCATGCCAGAAGAAACTAAAGCCACATGGAGAGGCCATGTGTATATGCTCCAATCAAGATCCTCAGCCAAGCCCAGACTTCGAGTTATCCCAAGCCATGGGACTAAGGAAACCTTCGGATGATTCCAGCCCCAGTCATCAAGTCTCCCTCAGCCATTGGAGCCTTCCTAGCTGAACTCACAGATATTACAGAGCAGAGATAAGCCAACTCCACTGTGTCCTGTTTGAATTTCTGAGTGACAGAATCTGTGAGCAAAATAAAATGATAGTTGTTTTATGTCACTAAGTCTGGGATAGTTTGTTACTCAACAATGGATAACCAAAAAACTTCCTAACCAGACTGTGGGCTCCTGGAAGGTGGGAAATAGTGCAGTTATTATTGTATCCCTAATTTTTACTATGTTACCTGGGACATGAAGGAAACACCCATCTAATGCATGTTGAGTGAAATTAAAAGGTTGAATATCTGCTGCAGTTTTTTTTAATGTTCAGTTTTATGGACTTTTGGAAATGTACACATTTGGACTGAAAATATTATAAGAAATCTATCTTTGGGCTAGGTTTATCATACTGTGTTTTTAGATTCTTACAAAAATGGCTCTCTACTTTTCCTTTCTTTGTTGTATCAAATCTTATGGAAGAAGCTGGAATTGTGATTGCAAAGCAAATTGAAATAGAACAAAATAAAATATTCAGTAAAAAGGAAAATCAATCCAATTCTGTTAAGTCCAGGTCATCTGTTCCCTTTTCCAATCAAAGTGTTCATCCCGTACTTCTCTGTTCTTTTTCATAAGGGAACATTTTTCTAAATGTACTGTATGTCCATGGTTTTCTCTCCCTCCAAATCAAAATTCAATACCAAAATGCTATACTCAAAATAACTCTTTATTTTAGTCTTTACCTTGGCTCAATAAGATGTCGGTAACATTGAAAAGTTCTTTTGAAAATGTATCTTAAAGACCCAACAAATGGTGACTTTCCCTGGGTAGCAGACCAATTTATATATTATCTGGCTCTGTTAGGGAACGAGATGCACAGAGTAAGCAAATTTTCCAGATAGCTTACTTAAAAAGTAGGCCTTACTTAGAAAGCTTATAAATTCTCTCACCACAAGGAACTGGTCATCCTCGCCATATCTTAAGCTGAATTAATAAGGCCTGAACAACCCTCGTAACAAATCCTGGGCCATAGAAGTCTCCAATCCTAAATTGCATACAGGTTGACGATTGTGCATCTGAATCCTAAGGGCTCACTGGAACAAACCCCAACAGTGACTAAGAATTCCTCATGAAAGAGTTAGGATGAAGCAGAATTCACATTTGATAACCTTCCACTTGGACTTTAACACTGTTTATTGGGATTGTGAAGAACTGGTGTAAAGAATCCCATCTGCCCAGGAATTCAGGCTCGTTTTAATTCTTGGCAGCCTGACAATGGTAGAGGCAAAGCTTTCTGGCTACACCGATCCAGATCATATCAATAAATATGTTATCTCTGAGTTCTCTGACATCTACAAAAGAGATATATACTCCACTCTACAGATTTGATGTATCTGCTTTCATTGCGATTCACTAAGACAAGGTTCTTTTTGATGCCATTAAATGCTTAGTTCTCAACTTGATATTAATTCATTCATTCATGTATTCATCTGTGCAAAATTATTAAATAGCTACTTTGTGTCCGGCCCAGATTAGATGCTGAAAATAGAAAAATGAACAAGACTAACTCTCTCATTTAGGGAATCCACAAGCTACAGAGGAAGAGAGATAAGTATACAATTGATCTGAATACAACAGGAGTTAGCAAACTACAGCCTGTGGGCTAAATCCAGCCACTGCCTATATTGTATGTAACATTGAATAGGAATGTAGACACACCCATTTGTTTATGTGATGTTGAGAGCTGCTGTCAAATTACAAATGCAGATCTGAGTTGTTGCATCAAAGACCCTGTGGCCTACAAAGCCAAAATATTTACTCTCTGGCCCTTTACATAAAGTTTGCTGAATGCTGTAATGCAGTGTGGTGAGCACAATTCAACAGTCCACAGAGGACGGGATGAGAGACCAAGGAGTACCTACACAGAGCAGAGAACAGCCAAGCTGCGTGCTGATGATCGAGTGGAGAATCAGTCAGGAATAATAGCAAAAGTAGAAGGTTAACAGGTAAAAGGTTGGAATGAGAATCAATGAAGCTCTTCAGAGGATGGCCAGGTAATGTGGGTGAGGGAGTTGAAGAACAAAGGTATGGTGGGAGATGTAGCTGGGGAGAGAGAAAGAGCAGGTCACAGCAGGCTTTGAGTAGGCCATGTTGGATTTTACTCTGTCAGTAATGAGATTCATTGAAGAGCTTTAAGCAGAAGAAGCAACAGATAGAAAATAGATTGAAAAGAAGGGGGAAGAAAAACTAACCAGGATTCTGATGCAACAGTTTAAGGAAGAAATAATAAGTCAGGAAAAAAGAAATGGGTGTTACAGTGGAGATAAATAGAAGTATTCAAAGGTTAAGGATACTGAAATTAATTAAGGTAGAAACTTTGCAATATGTATTCAATGAACATGCTGTTGGCATAGTAACTGTGGGTAGCCAAGAGTGGCAAGACTGCTCTGTTCATACCCATTCGTGAAAGGCCCAGGCAAGGATCATCATTTCTCTTTGGGGTTTAAACAGGAAAATCTCCAATTGTCCTTTTTCTAATAATAAAAACTAAATATTGTTCAATGGCAGTGGGTGAAACGAGTGGAACAGTGAGTTAATTGTTGATCGTTGGGACACCAGTACTCCTTATTTGATTACTCGCTCCCCTTGCTTTTCACTCTGTGAGACTTCTAACAGGGAGGCAGGCAAGATGCCAAGTGGCAACCAGCACAAGCTTAGGACCCAAACTGACCTTGGGGGCAAGTTCTGACACATTGACTTAACTGGTCTATATCTTTGGGCAAGTGACTTAGCCTTTTCGAATCTCAGAACCCTCATCTGTAAAATGAGTATAAAAATAGCCAAGCAAGCATCACATTAATTTGACAGGATAGCACAAGAAAAGGGCCTAGCACAGAGCCTGACGCAGAGAAGTACTCCAGAAATGTCAGCCATAGTTATTTGAAGTGAGCACCAAAATCCCTCAGAATCCCTCAGATCTTAACCAACTGGGAAGCCACATCCCATATCCACCAAATAAGTGAAATCGCACTTCTGCGACACCTAACGCAACTGTAATTGAATCACTGAATAAACTAAGTATGTTGTATAATGTCTGTTCTCCGAGATATCAAAAACCACACCTGGTTTGGCTGCTGCTGTGCACTCAGGGCCAGGCACATGGTAATGTTGTTAAACAAGGGAGAGAGCGAGAGGATGACAAAGGGGAAGGAGAGGGAGAGAAGGAAAGATATGGCACCTCCCTCCTGTGTTCTCCCTCAGCCTCTCAGTACTGCTGCCCCCAAACCTGACTGTTCAGAAACAGAGGAGGGTGAGGAATTCAGTGGCCGAGATGGACTACACACTGCTGATCCCTGAAAAAACCTTTTAGGGTGGAAGGCATTCAGACCCACTGCCTGGCTGAAAGAATCTTCCATGGGCTTCATTTAGTAACAGACTTCCCTAGGTCTGAGAACGGGGGTGGTTCTGGCTGCCATGGGCCAAGGGCCAAGGCAAATCCTGTCAGGGCAACATGGTAGCTTAAGTGGACTTCAGAAGACTTCGTCCAGAAATTCATTAACACAAATCTCCTTACAAGCAGCACGATATTTTTTTTTTTTTTTTCATTTGGGCTTCCAGAAATCTCAGTGGTAGGCCTTGGATTTAGTAATCAGTGCCCATAGCAAATGTAGATTCTGAAGCAGAAAACTTAAACCCAATTGTATTTCAAGCACCAAAACAATTTTTAATGAACCTCCTTCTAAAATGCACTACATGCTCCCAGCTGTGATAAACAGAGTGAACATGTCATACCTTTTTGTGGTGACCAGGGCCCCTGTCGTGAACAGCAGCTACTCAGCCAAGTTTCAGGCATTGTTGATCGTTTCTCTAAAGGGCCCCAGACTTCTAAACTGTTCTAATCTGTGGTAATATCTTTTTGGATATTTCCTTCTAGGCAGCTACATATAGTTTCCTTTACACCAAAAGACACCCAGAAAGCGATATTATTCTAGTTGATGTTTCTTCTATTTCTACCAACTGTGGTTACCTCTGTTCTCCACTGTTGTTTCTCATGTTGCCACTGAGCTTGCACAATTCTGACTCCTTTCACTAGCTGTTGGCAGCCCCTCCAGTCTCTGGGTTAAAACTTCTCAGAACAAACCAGACAGCCAACTACCGTATATAAAAATTAAGGTCCCAGTCTCTAGAATTAAAGACATCACTGTAAACTCACATTTAGCTTATTATAGATATAGATGGTTACCTGTAGAAATGTCTGTAGGTATGCCTATATACAAGTTAGTATACACAGATATATTTTCCTGTTCCTCCTGCTGAGAGAGCCTAGAAGCAATGACATGCCAGAAGTAACCAACACACCTAGCACTTGGATTGTGGTTTCTAATACCATTCTTCAATAAAAGGAACCAGGGCTCCTTAGAGAAATGGCTGATTCTAAGACTGGGGCAGGAAACATACAATAGGAGCCTGGAGCATCTTGTAGTGCCAGAAAGTAAGGAAAGGTTCCAAAAAAATTTAAACTCGTAATAGTGAGGGTATGTCAAAGGGACATAGAAACTAACTGAAAGAGCTCCCAATGGCCAAAGCTAGAAAAATGTGAGTATCAAAACAGATAACGTAGCATTAGATTATAACTCAAAGTATAAAGTAAATATCCATAAGTCCGTACTCATATAAATGCCTGAATAGATAAATAATTGGGAAAGAAGGGTCAAATCAAATATCTCATGTAGAATAATTACAAATAATTTACGTAGATATTCTGCTGTCAAAGAGATGGAGCATCATTCCCCACTGAAGTGTGGGCTGCACAAAGTGACTTCCTTTCAAAGAGTACAGTCTGGGAAGGTGAAAGGAAAAGTTACTTTACAGTGGAGAAACCCGACAAGTATGACCTCAGCAAGGCGATCAAGATCAAGAACAACTGTGATGTTGATAACACATACCCTTGATGTGCTGTGATAAGGATGGCGCTTTACCTCTGTGATCATCTTCCCTAAAACCCATAAACCCAGTCTTATCATGAAGTATCCCAAAATATTTCACTAGCATTCCTCAAAACTGTCAAGATCACCGAAAACAAGGAAAGTCTGAGAAATTGCCATAGCCAAGAGGAGCCTAAAGAGACAGACTTAGCAACTAAATGTAACGTGGTAGCCTGGATGAAATCCTGGAATAGAAAGGGACGTTAGTGATAAACTAAGGAAATTTAAATAAGCTGTGGACTTTAGTTAATAGTAATAATACTGTATCAATATTGGTCCATTAATTACAACATATGTACCATATACGTGTAAGATGTGAATCAAACAGGTATCTTGGTGTATCCTTGTAATTAAAGAGTATAGGGGAACTCTCTGTGCTATCTTGGCAATTATTCTGTAAATCTAAAACTTCTAAAATAAATTATTTATTTAAATTACATCATGGGCCTCCAGGTCCGGGAAAGAAGCACCTCAGTCTCACAGACCCCGCTGTTCTAGTGTACTCCTAGCTCTGAAGTTAGTAGACTTCCCTCTGACAGTGAATCAGGGCGACCCCCATGCACTTCAGCGCTCAAAGCCTTTTAAAATGCTGTGCAAACAATTATTTCTCATATGCTCACTTTTCCAATTTACTCTTCTCCTGCAGGGTAGCAGGATTTGGATTCATTGAGGAAGAAAACTCTACCGGGAAAAAGACAAGAACTCATGTAACATTAGGAAACCAATTGGTCATAATTTGTTAAGGAAAGACCACTCCTTGCAGTTCTGATTTACAAGCTTCTAAACTAGTTTCCAGCTAAGAAAATGTGTTAAAGCATCAATAAAACTATTCTAATAAGCCCTCTATAACCAAAACCTAATTGAAACATAAAGAGAGAACATGTCAAGTACTCCTAAAAGGCAAAGGAAAAAAAGGTTGGTCTTTGATAATTAGCAGAGCCACATGATGCCACTACCCTCTTCTTGGCCCACATGAGAGAGGAGAGCACTAGAGTCCCCTAGAGTCTTTGTGGTCTCCAGTAACCATGTCACATGGCATGAGGTGATTTAGCTGCTGCAGGGAGGTTGGACTCCAGAGAATAGAACTCTAGTTACATGGGAGTCAAGTCCACACTTCCTCCTTGATTTATTGTTCTAGCCAACAATTTTCTCATCCACAAATAATAAAACATCTATTCTTTCCCACCTAAGTGGTATGATAATTATTGAAAACATAATCATATAAGCATAAAGGGATATCTCTTACTTCAAGGCTTTTGGAGCATATAATTTTTTGTAGAATTTTTAGAGCAGTAAATCCAGACTTTAGATTCAGTGGGTGGGTCTTTGTTTTGGCCAATTACTTGACAAACATCCCTCACTCTATGCATTTGTTACATCCACTTCCCCTAACTAATTGCATGTGATCCTATTCCTAAGTCTAAGTAAGCCATGTCCTTTTTCTTCCACCTTCCAAGCTCTCTTCCTCCTAGTCTGACCCCTCTTCCAGGACTTCTGGGAACATCTGAAATAATGAACTAACATGTAGACCACACACACACACACACACACACACACACACACACACACACACACAAAAGCCTTGTGAATTGAAAGCATCATAGTATATGGCATATCTTAATTGTCCATGGATGGACTGCCTGGAAACACTGTGAATTTCTGGTGACTTCAACCTACATCATCTACTTGCCTCACTACAATGAGAGATGTTTCATTTTATTCCTAGGCTGGCAGGCAGGGCCTTGGTGTTGTTCACATTCCTCCATGCTCACTCTCTCCCATTCCGAGGGCTTTGTTCTGAGTCTCACTTTGTCATCACCTTCCCTAGGTCATTAGCTCACTCCATAGCTAGCCTGCACCCTCTAAGCAAGCTCTGGTTCTTGGAACAGGCCAGGAAATTCTTCCCATATCTACCCAACTGCAGCCCCATCTTTTCACTCTGTTGTTGCATTTTTTTTTTTTTGAGAATATATTTAAGGGGTAGAAATAGTCACTAGAAAAGGAGAGGTTAAAGATAATGAAAAGAGAAGATCTTCCAAGAGCATACAAATAGGGCTTTCCTGTTTTCAGTTTTCCAGTTTTCTCAGTATAACTTCAGGCAGAGTCGACAGTATATATATATAGAGAGAGAATATATTTAAGGGGTAGAAATAGTCACTAGAAAAGGAGAAGTTAAAGATAATGAGAAAAGAGAAGATCTTCCAAGAGCAACATCTTGGAAGAACCAGAAGGAACTTAGAGTTTGGAACAGAGGGTTTTTGAATTAAGAAGGGAAGAAGGAAGAGAGGTGTGGAGTAGAGAGGATATGGTTCATTTCCACAGCGTCTTCTTATTTTTAATGAAAGGAGAAAAGATCCCTGCTGAGACTGCCTATGAGCAAGAATTATGGAAAATAAGAGTAAATGAAGGAACAGCTACAGAAGAGAATAGGAGAAAGAACTGCTTGCGGAGAGAGGTTAGGATTCCTCCTATCACATTGCAAGTCCCGCTGAGACTGGGTATAAATGCCAAAACCTAAAATGTCATTTTGAGTGGCTTCATATTATCCCATACACCTTAAGTGTTTCTTCAAAGTTTATTTAAAGAAATGAATGACTCAAAAAGTTAAACCACAGTGCTCTGGACAATCGGGTAACTTTTTCTGACAGAAGGCATTTATCCTGAAATGCTTTTGGACCATAGAAGAGTTTCAAACCACCTTTATCTGGATTTGAAGTCAAAGAGACATAAGGTACTTGAAAAAAACGTTTTCGTTCTCATAACTTTCCTTCATCATTGGGATTATTTTGGTGTGTTGCCAAGCACCAATCAACTCTGGGTAGTGCTGCATTCCAAAACAATTCTGCAAGAATATATTATTCTATGAACAATAAACTATTGTAATGTTTCTTAGTTCCAATATCAGACCTAAAAGAATACCACATCACTTGTTCTCTTGATTATTTTCTCATGAACCTGGAGTACTTGATTTATGTTCAACTATTTCTACATCTAAAAACATTTGGGTATTTTATAATCAAGTTTTAATCTTTTAAACTAAATGATTCAGGGAAAATACTTAATCCATCAAAATGACTCCAAACCATGTGCTTTTCAAATCACCCCCAAAATGGCATATAGTTTCCATCATGTTTGGATTGTAAAAGGCTTTGCAATTTATAACCATTGGCTTATTTCCAGTTCCCTGAGTTGTCAGTACTATACTAATGCCATCCTCCCAAGGACTCCTGGCAGGATTTCACAGGGATATCGATGAGTTCAGATTAGTAAGAATAACTAATGAATTTATTAAATAATACCAATCAGTCTTAAACCTTTTTCCCAAGTGCCTTCATAGTGCACCAGAATTCTATCTTCGAATAAGAAATAAATTCGATGGAAAGAAAGGAAACTAAATGCCCACCAAGAACCAGGTATTTTACATATACATTATCTCATTTAAATTCAGGGCAATTTTTATCATACAGTGAGAAAATTAAGGCTCAGAGTCTCATAATTTACCTAGAGATACAGCCAGAGATGAGATCCTAGCTAGGTCTGATTCTTAAGCTCATAGTCTTTCTACTACTCCACTCTGTTGATTCCTACTAAGAGTTGTAAAACTAGAGTAAACAGCTCTAAAAGTCTATTCTAAAACAATTAGTACGTGTGATGTGATCATATTTTTTTCATCAAATACCCACTAAATCACAGGATATGTATGATTTTTGTCCACCAAGATAGTAATAGTTGGGAAATATGTCTTTCCCTAAACCACAGGTAAAAAGAATATACAGAAATAAATAACTTCTAATAACTTTCAGACTTAGACTGAGTCTAGAGATAGAAATTTGGAAAAAGAAAAAGCATATCTAATAGTATGCTAAGTGACTAAAACTAAATTATCTCAAAGTAAATTTCCCTATGAAGATGGTTTTTTCACTGTAAGTAGGAATTTATTATTTATATTGTTGAGAATAACTGCCCTTGTCTTTAGTTCTATATTTAGAATGTGCACACAGACATTGTTGAATATAAAACATGTACTACATGTAATCTTCTAACATAATTCATGTCTGAAGAAGCAAAACAAAACCACCCCTTCAGAAATTCCTTTCTGGAATCTTAGTTTGTTTTAATAAATCTATTTTTAAAGAAATAAAGGGCTTTATTGTTTTATGGAATAATTTCTTTTCTTATTTTAATTTCTTTCTCAAATTATTTTTACTCTCTACCACAAAAATGAATATATCTTTAATAATAAAAGGCTTTTTAAAAGGGTTTGTTTCTTATTAAATTTTTCCAAATATTTTTCGAGAGGCTTCAAGTGTTTGTACTTTTCCTTATTCTTTTAAAGGCATTTCTACATCTTACTATTGCCAAAGAAAGAAAGAAAGAAAAACCAACAACAATAACAAAAACAACAAACCTGGCTTAAGGAGCAGTACCTGTGATTGCAGTGTTTCAGGTCTCTGAGTTAAACAGGTAAAGTTCATCACTTCTGAGCCATGCAACCTCCACAAGTTCCTTCGACTCTCTAAAATTCAATTTTCTCATCCTTGAAATGGGGATTCCAGGCCCTTCCATATAGAATCATTATGATCACACAAGGCATGTCAAACATATCTGACACTGTTTGCCAATCAATCAATGTTGGGCATCGTTAGCTCTTAATTTTAGGTGAGTAAAGCCCACTCATCTGAAGACTCAAAAATTCCGGTAGACATGGCCCTATTTGCATTTTTACATCATCATCTACATTGGAGTACCATGATTGATTAGACCTATCCTGCAGAAACAGCTTTTGGGGCAGTTCTTGGGATTCCCGTGAAAGTCCTGAGGTTTTGCTAACAGTTCTACATCCATATAATGTGAAAACAAGAAAGACGCTGATATTTACAAATGTTAGAAATCTTCCTAAGTTTTTTCTCTGTCTCTTCACTTGTCTATCAAATCATTTGTGCCTTCTCTTTCATTGATCAGTTAAATTACATTGACTGAGTGTTAGGTTTGATGCTTTAGGAGTAGAAGAAAATGATATGCCTTAATCTTGACATTAAAGTTTGAAATCTGTGGAAGAAGCAAGAGCCACGCCAAAGTAACAATAAGACTGCAGTTCAAGATGGTGGATTTTTCAGTGTGAAACTGGAAGATACTAACATGTTCAAAGGAAAGAAACAACTATAGGTGGGAAAAATGCAAATTATTGACATCACCTGCCCTCTAGACTGACTGTCTCTACCTTTCTGAGAGTTGACAAATCCACTAGGTGGAAAGGTGATTTGTTTCACTTGGGTCCTGGAATAATTAAATTCAGGGAGTTTGAGTAAACGTGCTCCAGACAATTTTAAGAGAATAGGGAGGGTAGGAGAGGTTCCTCCTTAGCTCTCAACAGAACCCATGTGTGCACCTTTCAACATTCCCCACTCAACTCACTGTGTACAATTTTCAACATTTCCTCTCACTACCAATTTCAGACTCACCCAGACTCAAAGGAGAAGGAAGGCAATCTGCTGTGTCACATACAAAGCATTGTATAAATAGTGTTCGCATAGCTTGAAAATTGCCCATGATGATTGGAGTGACTTGAGTCAGAACTACTATTTTCTGCAATTAAAAAATATAAATCTTAAGGTTTTACTTTTTTCTCGAGTTGTTTTTTCTGTTTTTTTCAAAATGACTTTGGTTGCAACATTATAGTTACCTGCCGTCCACCTCACTGGAGCACCATTTGGAAGCCTAGGCAAGCTCCTTACAGCTCCTCTCAATGTGTCCTGGGTTTGCACTTTTTTGCAACAAAAGATGCCTCAGCAGGAGAGAAGGGGGAGGGAGGAACAGGAGAGGAGGGAAGAAGGAAAGAAGGGGAGAAGGGAAGGAGGAGAGGAGGGAGTGGCATTATTTCATACAGTCAGGGCAGGAGAAAGATCTCGGTTTGGACTTGTTAAAGTGTTGATGTGTTTCTTAGTAAAAGCTTTTTGTCCTTCAGTTGTCCAATTACACCTCTTTTTAATAGCTTGAAAGTAGCCATTTTATTTATAAAATCTGAAAGTCACTAATTACAAGAGTTATGTAATGGTAAGGAAAGGAAGGATAAGATTGACAAAATTGGGAGGGAGGTGAATCAGAATATGTATAGAAGCCTTAACTTTTAATGAAGAATGTCATAATGATGATCAAAATTACCACTTTGGTTTCCATAATTCATACTCTTTTATTTTAGACTCCCTCCCAGAAAATCTTCAATGTTTAATCATTTCTAAAAGCTGGCAAAGAAATAGGGTTATTATTTCTACTGAACAAAATTTAAATAAGAGAGAGAGAGAGAGAGAGAGAGAGAGAGAGAGAGAGAGAGAGAGAGAGAGAGAGAGAGAGAGAAAGGAAGAAAGACCAGTGCCCAACCTACATCCTCTGCAGGGGCCTTTAGAATTTGCCGAATAGATTTGTGATGTGCCTAGTTATTCTGTGCTAGAACTCACATGGAAAATCATGCAATCCTCTTCAGTAGAGAATACATTTAAGAAAAAATAAGATGAATAGATCCACAGATACATAGGCTATCAATAAATGCTTAACTAACTCTGTGAGATAACTAATGAGCAGGTCATAGAAAAGGCATTTTAATGGTGGGAGACAAAGATGAGGCACAAAGTGATTAGCAATATAATTCACGAGGTCATTTTCCCAGTTCAGTGGTAAACAGTATATGTCTCTTTTCTTTTGAGTAGTTTCTGTGTCTGTGGTCAAAGCCCTAATCTAAGCCAGGGATTTCTATAGGAATCATTTTAATCTCTAGTCCTAGATGGATGCCATGATCCAGTGCTTGATGACTATTCTTTTATTCATTGATTCTTTCCATTCAAGAGTGAGCGACTACCATATTCTATGTCTTTATCAGGTGCCAAGATCTTAGTGCCTGCCTTCATTGAGCTCCCACTCCTACTGGAGAGGCAGACCTAAAAAACCTGCATCTTCTGTGTTACTGGTAGAGCTATAGAAGCCTAGAGGTAGAAGGGGGAGGTTGTCTGCAGGAGCATCTTTAACTGTTCAATTGCTAACGGGAATACTGACTCTGTCCCTTGCTTTCCCTTCAGTTCCCTGTCTTGTAGCCACCATTCCCCTCCCCAATCTCAACTCTCTGCCCCCATCAATGTGTGTATTTGGAAGGGTATAAAATGGAGAGAAAAGGAACCCCTTAAAAAGTAGTAGAGCTAGGACTCTGCTAAGTATGATTCCTAATACGTAGTTCTTGGCCAACCCTTCTTTCTGGTTCTATGTCTTACATCTATTCTTTATTTATTTATCACCTCCACTCAGATTTTAAAAACCACCAAAACTATAAAAAGTCCTTAATTCCAATTAGAGAGAGGCTGTGAATCATTCAATGGACATTTACTTCATGTCTGTTATTTGCCAAATACTGGGACTTCACAGTCTTCTCTATTAACTTCTACTCGTTTTTGATTAAACACTGGCCAAGAAGACCCTAATAATAACAACAGCTGAATTCCAATCATAATACCAGGTATGCCAATAATTAGCTGTGTGATCTTGGATGATTTACTTTACCTTTCTAGGTCTCAGTTTCTCCTTGTCCAAAATAGACCACGATGCTGTTAATGAACTAAACTGTGTTTACCCCCAATTCATATGTTGAGCCTAACCCCTGGTACCTCAGAATGTGACTGTATTTGGAGGTGAGGTCTTTAAAGAGGTAATTAAGTTAAAGTGAATCTGTAGGATGGGCTCTAATCCAAGCTGACTGATGTCCTTGTAACAGGAGATGAAGACCTAGACAAGCATAGAGAGAAGACCATGTGAGAACACAAGAAAGCAGCCTCCTCCAAACCAAGGAAAGAGGCCTCAGGAATAACCAAACCTGCCACCACCTTATCTTGGACTTCTAGCCTCCAGAGCTATGAGGAAATAGTCAGTGGCACTTTGTTATGGCGGCCTTAACAAACTTACACAGATATCTAACTTAAGTCTCCTTCAGTTCTACAATCCTGAGATCATCTCTTCCCTCAAGGCAAGTAAAAGTATAATATACTCTAAGTAACAATATTGAGTGTTTTTAAAATGGGTTGTATTGGATCACTTCTCAAATAATTAACACTAGCAAACTAAGTCCTACGAAAAAAGATTTTTTTTTTAATTGTTTTTTAAGTCTCCAATTGGTCAGTAGTGAGGCCAATCTTTAAGGGCACGAATTTAAAAATGTTTTTCCATAGGCACTTATATTAAGTAGTGCTTGAAATTTTATTTCAATACATTTCTGGAGTGAAACTCCATGCAAGCAACTGAAGGAACAGAAGGCATTTAGGGTGGTGAAGCCACAGTAAATGAAGAAAAGCGTATAGGCCTATTGGACCTGCTGGACCTGCTGGACCTGCTGAAGCTCCAGGAAGGTTCGCATGCCCTGAGAAAATCTTATAAACCATATCTTGTTGGGCTTTTGGTTGTCCTTTGGATTTTGTTTCGTTTTGTTTTGTTCGTTTTGTTTTTGCTAAATATGTCCCCCTTTCCATATTTCACAGTGGTTCCACTGATACTGCTTCAGGAATCTGCATTTAAACAAATGATACCTCAACTGTTATATCGAGTGTCAGCTTGCAAATTTCTGAGCATTTGGGCTCGGTGAGTTTGAAAGGCTGACAAACTTTAAACAAAGGTGAAATAACTAACTGTAAGACAAAGACCTATAAATTTGAAGGAAAAGGAGGGTGGCCTGGTTAAGGGTTATGGAGGTGACATTTTTCTTTTATTAACTGCTAGACAGGAAATGAGGCTTAAAGTATTGAAGGAATGATGAAGGAGAGGAGAAAGAGGGATCAGGTAAATGGATTGCAAAAACACCACAGCAAAGGTTAAAGGGTGTGTGCTGAGAAATTGGTTTTAGCAACTGATTTTGTTACACAGAATGGGAGCCAGCAATCTGGAATCCTCTGCTATTAACCCATAAATATCTTAATTGGCATACTATCTCAAGCAAAACCACCAGAAAACATCTTTTTCTTCTTATTCCTCAAACCCATATTAATATTTTGGAATGGTAAATTTATTATTTGGTGGTCATTCCTGAAAATCATCACTTGATTGTTCTTTTGTTTTGGGCCTTACAAAATGTCATGATTACCCATCCCAGGAGAGTAATAACCACAAGAAAACATTAATAGCAATGCTGTGTCTATTAATAGTGTTTGCACATCATTGCGATTGTATGTCACAGCAAGACTCAGGAATTTTAGGAGGAAGGGTGTTAGAGAAAGGACTATGGGTTGGATTAGGTTACTATGGTAATAAGACCAGCTCTATTAGCTGGTCATTTAAAAACTTTCATGGAACTTGATTGCCTTCCAGTGAAATACTTCATTTAATTTCCCCATAATCCATTCCCTCTCCTGCCCATCACACCTTTAATAACCCTACGTCATATGCTCATTAATCTTTCTACCCCTACATCATAGAGTGTTACATTTTAATATTAGAACTGGTCATCTTGTTAGTTTGATTTATTGTTTTCCTCTTTCAAAAGTCCACACTCTTTTTCTATGTACTATAAATAACAGAGCGTGGCTCCAGATTGAATAATGGAGCTGTAATTCAGGCTGGGGACCTAGCTGCCATTCCAAAAGCCTCAGGCCTCACCCCTGGGGATTGCGATGTCAGTAAAGGCTGGTGATTGAATTATGGCCCCGCAGTCAATCAGGAACCCTGTACTATTCAAAGTATTTCTACAAATAACAAGTTATTAATGCTTTGAAATAAAAGTCAGAACTATAGTAGATCAGATGTTAGTTTAATGAAGATAGATATTTTTCCATACTTAATGAAATAGGAAGTTTTTTTATTTCTTAAAAAAATAAATCATAAGCAATAAGTAAAATTTTAAGGTAGTCAAGATTTATTGTTATTTTGTTGTTGCTATTATTAATAATATTGCACAGGGTTCTTTATAAAACACATTCACTTTTAGAGTACTAAAAAAAGTAAAGTGAATAAAACAGAAGGAAGAGAAAGAAGGAAAGAGAGGAAGGAAAGGATATGGAGGGAGAAAGGGAGGTAGAAAGATTATTTAAATGCTATCCTAAAGCTCCAATCATCTCATAATTGAATTTCATAATTTAGACACTGTTATAAAGCTATGGATATGAACAATTGGCAAATGACAAAGTAAAATCGAACAACTAGATTATAAGCCCTAAGATGTCAAGTCAAATAGAACCATATATTTTGGTTATTAATGTCTCAAGAAAACAGGCCATAGTTGCAGAACATTGTAAAATCCTGGAGAGCTCCCAAAAGTTTTTTTTGAATGTGTCTTGCTTAAATATTAACAGAATGCTCTATCTTAATTTCTCAAACATTAAGATTTTTGATGATAAAGGTTATTAGAAAAGACTATGTCAGAAATTCAAAAACAATTGCTTTTATCTACAAAATGAAGCCTCTAATAACCAAATAGCTCACCTGAAAAAGGATCCTTATTTTTGGGCAGAGGTCCTTAATCATGAACTTTTTTGAGAATTTGTTGAAAGCTACAGACTTTTGCCCCAGAAAAAAAAATGACACCAACCAACAAAATCTCCTTCCTTTCTCTCCCTCTCTTTCACAGACATGCACACTACTTCTCACACACAAAATTTGACACATTTCAGGGGATTCATGGCATCAGGAGGAAACAATCTTTTTCTAGTTTTTATGTAGATTGCATCTAATTTTGATCAATCAATAAAATAGTAAATGCTTAATTTGAAGATTAGATTCAAATCCAATTCCATGAAAATCTAACTTCATTAAGTGTTCGTTAAGTTCTAGAAAAAAAATTATATCATTTCAGGGAACCAAACTGCTTGATACAAGGTCTGCTCTTAATCACTGTTATCAAGGTGTTCTTGATGGGGAAGGGTACCATAATAATCTAAAAATTAGTGTCTTTTTATTGCCAGTATTTGAGTCAGATATATCATGGAAATAATTATTGTTATTATATTCATAATAAAACATTAGAGGTAATTGAAATTTTTTCTGGGTCTCATTTTTGTCATCAGAAAATAAGTATACTTATAACTCAGCTTAATAATATAAGCTATTTAGATAACAAGACTTGATAAGGGCCTAATGTGGTATAGTGCACATTATAAGCTTATTAATTCATACTTAAATATCCACAGAGACAAAAAGAAATGCACGTGAAACCATAATGCTTCTATCATAAACTACCTTTCCCCCAGCAATTTATTTGAGCTACACTGCTCTCCTTTCTTTCTTTGCTTCAAAATCTTCTAGCCATTGATGAAAATACCT
Source organism: Rousettus aegyptiacus (assembly GCF_014176215.1). NCBI lineage: Eukaryota > Metazoa > Chordata > Mammalia > Chiroptera > Pteropodidae > Rousettus > Rousettus aegyptiacus. The sequence continues at coordinate 127,943,057 of NW_023416284.1, forward strand.
CATTTTATCTTTTTCTTTTGTTTCCATTGCCCTTTTCAACATATATGTGTATATGTATTATAAAAGATCTGAGAGTGGTATATGCTGAAGGCAGTTTTTTCTGTAGCCTTAGTTAAGTAACATGAGAAGCAGTCCAAGAGCCAGAAAATAAGCCATTGTTGTGACCAGGTGACCAGTTGGAATCCATTTCCCATATCATTCAAGGTCTTGGAGACGTGCAATGACAGAAGCCCTTGATGTCTTTCCTCGGCCATGACTCATAGGGCAGCAATGCCCAGAGGTTACTTCGTCAACTTTTCCTTCTTCACCCTGGCTCAAAGTCATTTTAAGTTTCATTCAAGATGGGGGAGATTTTAATGGGAAGTAACTCTGCCAAACCAACTCTCACAGTGAATCGAGAGTTCTCAGTTTAAAATAAACTGGAAAACACTTTATTCCTGTGGCAAGAATGTCCCCATCCAGTAAATGCTGAAAATAATCTGCACTCACCCTGGGTGAGCCAAGTCAGAGGCTTTACATTTTGCCTGAAACTAAGGGGGCCTGGGGTTTCCAGCCTGTGTGCCCAAATGACCCAAAGCTACTCTTCTGCCTTTCAGCAATAAAACCCACTGTGAGAAAAATTATACATGAAAAAATCGATTAAGAATGCAGGCAGTAAGTTGAGGCATTTTATCCTCGATTCTGTGATCCCGGGAGGTGTCCCTCATTCAGCGTTACAAATGAGCAGTCTTGTTGAAAATAAAAGCATCAGGCTGATGCCTAAAACCTATCAGGCTTGAAGAGTTTGGAATTATTCTGAGCTCATGTTCCTTAGAACTTTGTGGGAGTTCTCTGAGACCCCTGTTTAAAGGGCGTCTATCAGAATGTTTTCTTCAGAGTGATTTTTCCCCTAGAATTGCCTTTTGCCATTCTATGAGAATTAGTCTAAGTTCTTATTTTTAAATTATCACATGCCTGAGGCATGGATTTTATCTCTAGATAAACTCTAAGAAACAGAGTAGGAGGCTCAGAGTCAACTTCACCCCACATTTACTGAGTGCTAACTCTGTAAAAAATCTACTGTAAATCATTTGTGTATGTTTCTTTATTAAAGCTTCACAAATCTGGGAAGTAGCAATATTCATTTCATTATAGATATAGAAATTCAAAGAGAAAAAGTAGAAACTTTTGCACTGGTCTGGCAGATAGAAAAGAACATATAATGAGAACTTTTCCATGCTCTCTAGCTCTTTTTCCATTCATCCTTTTAACTACACTATTTCCTCCAGCATTCTGGAAGAGTCCAGCTAGAAAATTAAATCCAGAGACATTTTCACCTGAAATCATAGTTTGATGCTGGATTACTTTGACTTTCTTTGGTTTCCAAATTATACTATAGACCTATCTTTCTAGCAACGTGGAAATTCCTCTAAGTATCGCACGAATAAAAATTCCAGTTAAAATATAAAATCATGATTTCAATGCACGGTTAAGTTGGCCAGAGAAAAAAGGAATCCCTCAGATGTCAGAAGTGACGAGAAAGCACAAATCCTCGGGGATAAGGCAACGCTGGAACCAGCACTTGCCTGGGAGATACATGCCAATCATTAGTGCTCTGAGCAGAGCAGGATTCAGGTCACAGATGCCAACTTAAAAACCAGAATCTCTGGGAAGCAATTTTCTCAGTGGGTTAGGTTGAATAAAAACCACCCCATGGAGGGACCTGAGGCCTGCATACGCCTCCCTCTGCCTCTCCAGTCCTAACTTCAAGCCACACTCACTGAAAATGGATTTAGGGGCCTGAATTTGTACCGCCTACACCACCTACATGGTCAAAAAGAAAACAAACAAAAATCCCCTAAATCGAAGATGTAGTTTAAAATCATGTCAGGTGACAATACCCTCATGTGCCCAACAGAGGCCAAAGAAGGCCTGCTCTTACAAAAAGGCATAGAGGTCAAACCAGAGCTCATAATCAAAGGGCACAAGAAACATATTGAACATGATAGGATGATGCAACATGTAAGCCACATTAATACTATCCTTGAGCCAACAGACGTATATAGAAAATGGCACCCATAACTGAAAAATACATTCTTTTCCAGCACACAGAAAACATTTATAAAAATTAAACAGATAGTAGGCCCAACAACGTTCAATCAATTTCAAAGTTTTATAGTCTAAAAGACATATCTTATGACAGCACAATTAAGTGAGAAATTAAAAAGAACATGTGACAAAAAGTGCACATGCATTAAGAAATTGAAAAACATACTTCTAAATAGTATATATATCAAAGAAATTTTAAAATACTTAAAAGCAAATGATCATTGAAAATACTTCTTATCAAACTTGTTGGAGGCATCTTTAAAGAATATTTGGAAAGAAATTTAAGCCTCATATGTTTGTATTAAAAAAAAAAAAGAATGTTAAAGATTACTGACCTGTATAGTCCAATTAAAAAGCTAAAAAAAATAAATAAATCCAAAGAAAATGGAAGAAAGAAAATATAAGAGCAATGATAATAAAATATTTTTGAATGACAGAGAAAATCAACAGAACTAAAAGTTGTCTTATTAAGTCTAGTAAAATGAATACATCTCTTGCAAGATTTATCAAGAGCAAAATAGAGAAGGCATAAATAAACAATACTGAAAACTAAAAAGATTACAGCTCTATGTTTTCAGCATAGATTTAAAAGATAATAAAGGAATATTACGGACAACTTGCTAGTTTATGAAAATTAAACAAGCATTAGCAATAAAGGAAAAATTTTAAACACATTTCAAATAATTTGTAGTAAACACGCTTAGGCAAAATGGAAACATTTTTTTAAAATATGTGAATTACCACACTAATGCAAGAAAATTTAGAAATCCTGAGTTTTCCTCTATTGATTAAAGAAATTGAATCTATAGCTATAAACTTTATATGCAAAAGAAAACACTAGGACCAGATGGTTTTAAACATGATTTTTACCAAGCTGAAAGAATAAGACATTTTCATTTTTATAAACTCTTTCAGGGAATAGAAAAAGAGGAAACAATTTTTTATTTATTTTATTAAACTAATACACCATTGATGCCAAAACCAAAGCTAGAACAAGTAAAATTATAAGACTAACATGAGCATAAATTCAAGAAGCCTAAGCAAAATGTCCGAAAACCAAACCCAGAAATGTACAGAAAACATACATTTATCTCAGTACACGCAAAATATGCATTAAATAAATTTTTAAATATTTAATAAAAACTCCTAGTAAACTGAAAATGAAAAATAACTTCCTTAACCAACAAACCTATAATGAAACAGGCTGTTGGCTATCACCACTTCTAAATGCCATTGAATTGGAGATTGTAGTCAGAACAGTAATGCGTGGAAAATATATATATTTTACATTTTAGGTGTATTAAAAAAAGAAGCAAAATTGGCAAAATTTGCAGGTGATAATAGTATGTATAAGAAATTTAAAAATGTGTATGAAGATTTTTTTTAATTAATAGGAGAGTTTAATAAGATTGCAGAGTCCAAAATCAATTTTTTAAAAATCAATTCAGTAACAAGCTTTTAGAAAATAAAACAATGTATCTCATAACTAATAAATACATAAATAAATGTTATTTATAGTAACATCTAATATTATCAAATACTTAGGAATCAATCTAACAAACATGTACAAACCTTTACTGAAAAATTATACGATTTTATTGAAAGAAATTGAAGAAGACTTCTCTAGTACTGTTTATTATTCTTTTATAACACAACACCAAACTTAGGGGTCTAAAAGAACAGTCATTTTATTTTGACCTGTTTTCCATGGGTCAGGAATTCAGAAGAGGAAAAAAAGCTTGTCTCTGCTTCGTGATGTATAGAACCTTAGCTAGGAAGACTTGAAGGCTGGGAGACATCCTATATCTGGGACCTAGAATCAATCATCTGAGGATTTATTCACTCACCTGCCAGGCCCCAGGGCTGACAGGACTTGAAGTTAGGACTGCTGCTGGGAGCACCTGCACATGATTCCCCCATGTGCTTGCTTCATGGGAGAATGTCATATTTATCCATTGGAAAGCTTAATTTTGTAAAACTTTCAATTGATTTATGAATTCAGTGAAATCTCAGTCAAAATTAGAATAAGCGGTGTGTGTGTGTGTGTGTGTGTGCGCGCGCGTGCGCGCGTGTGTGTAACTCAACAAGATGGTTCTGAAATATATAAATGTGCAAAGAGTGAAGACACTCGAGAAAGAAAGGAAAAGTGGGAAAAACTGCTATACTAAATATGAAACTCATAAAATTATGGCAAAAATAATAGCATAGAATTATCCCGGGGGGGGGGGGAAATAGGCTATGGAACACAAATGAGAACCCAGAAAGAAAATCGTGACTATATGGATACTTGATTTCTGTGGGGAAAATGCAGCACTGCAGGGCAGTTCAGAAAAGATCTGACTTTTTAATAAATGATCCTGGGAAAATATTGAAAATTTGAAAGTAAGGAAAATTTTCCATATGAAAATTTGAAAATAGGATCCCAAAATTTACATCATACCAAAAACTAATTTCAGGGGACTTAAACACCTATTTATGGAGTATAAACTATAAAGATTTAGAAGAATATATAATAATATAGGAGATCATTTTAGATAAAAAATAAAAGATTTTAGAAAGCAACAAACAAATAAGACAAACAGAGACTCACAGACACAGACAACAGTTTAGTGGTTACCAAAGGGAAAGAGGAGGCTAGATAGGGTCAAGGGGGTCAAATACATGATGACAAAAGGCAATTTAACTTTTGATGGTGAACACACAATGCGAATACATATGATGTATTATCGAATTGTACACTTGAAACCTACATAATTTTATTAAAAATTATAATACCCCCCAAAATTAATTAACCCATTTCCCATTTGGGGGCGGGGGGAAGCACAGCTTGCTGCCAGTGTTAATTTGATACCACACGTAGAAATACTACAGTTTCTAGGATTTGACATTTTCAGTTATCGACAATTACTTTATTTTGTAAATGGAAATACCACTAATAAAAACAAAATGCTATAAATACAATGATGTCATTTGTTTCCAAAGACTATTGATACCCTAAAGCGATGTGAAAATAATAATAAAAGTGAGATATTTCATGGCAAACTTTAGGGGTAAGATTAGGACTGTAATTTGAAAGTTATCTCAGGGTAAACACCAGGCAAATGGGAAATGGATTTAAAAAACGATTTTAGAGGATGTTTTCATGATTTGATGGTATGATAGAATTTTTTAATATAAAAAAAGCAACAACCATAAAGGATTGATCATTTTGATCACATTAAAATCAAGAATGTAGTTCATCAGAAGACACTAAGGGAAGTTAAAAAGTAAGTCACAAAGTAGAAAAAGATATTTCCAACTTTTATGAATAACAAAGAACTTGAATTCAGAATACATAAAGGACTTCTACAAATCATTAATAAAAAGATAGTCCAACCAATAAATAAATGATCAAAGGACTGGAAAAGGCACTTCGAGAAGAGGAAAATGAAATGTCCAACAAACATCTAAAATGGCTTTTACCTCACTGTGTAATCAAGAAATACAAATTAAAAATACAATGAGATATTATCTCATACTCACTAGATTAGCAAAAATTAAGAACTCTGACATACTTAGTATTGGCAAGAATATATAGCAATGAAGACCTTAATATACTTGGTATATTGGTAGAAGGTAAATTGTTAATATGAATGATACCAATGTAACACTGAGTGGAAAAAAAGACTCACAGGAGAATTCATATATTAGATTTCCATTTATTTAGAGTTCAAAAACAAATCAAAGACAATACATTGTTTAGGAATATATAGACGTCTTTAAAACTATGAAGAAAAACAAGGGAATGATTCACTCAAAATTAAGGTTAGTATTACCTTCGATGAAAGGAAGGAGGATGGGATCATAGAAGGATGCAGAAGGTTTTAAAAGGACTAACAATATAGTATTTCTTGAGCTAAATGGTGGGTAAATGAGCATTCGTGTTATTAGTCTTCTTCATATTGTACATATATCCTATGCATACTCTTTATTTGTGATATATTTTGTAATAAAAATTTTAAATTTCATTATATACTATAGTGATTATAAAGCTATTATCTAGTCCTATGGCCATACAAAATAGACTCCAAACTGTGAAACAGCAAATCTTGCATTTCCATAGTTAGAAAGTATTTGAAAGTATAGCCCAAAAGCTATACTTCAGTCAAAGACTTTACCAAAGTGGGAATTTCCAGATGATTGAAATTTCAGCAAAAAAAAATGTATGTGTGTATCGAAAAAATCGGGGCTGTCTCTGAAACTCCTACCATTCCTGAGCATGTGCAGAGCACAGGAACAGAGAGAGCCAAGAGACAGTGAAGGATCTGGGTCGGGCTGATAGCATCATGGTGAATGTGCAAGGTCATCTGCTATATCCCAGCCCTTTGAGCAAATTAGAAATAGCAGTGGTATTCATTATAGCAGTGCAGCTAATGATGACACTCTAAAAGTATGAATTCTACACAACTGTAGCAGTGACAGAATTGCCACAATTAGAATATTCATCTCTTTACAAGGACGTGACTGTTCAAGTGAGATGCAGAGCATCCTGGGACACTGAAAATCAGAAATGATCAGAACAAGATGAAAGAAGAGAGTGGTTTGAAGACAACCCGAGATGGACCATTCCCTTAACCACACCCAACCAAAGGTTATGCTGATGGCTTAGGGATGGAAAATCAGAAACAATATCAGATATACCCCTGCATATCAGTATTGGTTTGTTAAGTATATTTTCTCATAAATGAATGTTTGTTTTGTAAGCTTGCTCAGCAGTAAGGATTCAATCATTTTCAAACTCCTTTGTTATATTCATAAATTTCCAAGTAAGGAAACCCCTCCAGTGATTTCTACAGGGATATTTAAACAGGGTGGATCCATGTGAGGGCTGTAATTAGAATTCTCGATAAGGCAAAGGATACTCTGTAGCCTTTCTTTTAGAAGAGAGCCTGACCCGAACTCCTTCCTACCTGGGCAGACTTGCACATTGTTACCATAACAGTTTTTTAAGTCTCTCTCCTCAGGTAACTAATTGCCTTCTCTTTGCTGTTCTTCTACTTCTCTACTAATGACTACTAAAATCTGACTAACTCAGAATTTTGAAAGTCATCCAACTATTTAACTCAGCCCTTGAGTTTTTTAGAGAAGCAGAAACTTCCAGATGTAGATAATTTATTTAAATTATATATCATTCATCTAAATTGACATACAGCCAACTCATAATTATCCCATTTAACAGAGACTAGGTACAGTAAACATAACTTAATTCCACTGATGATTAAGAAAACTCATTTGCTTTCTCCTTTATCAAACTTGCACCAGAAGTTACTAGCCAGTATCCGAAAGGACTGGTTCAAGTTTTATCTTTTATTTATCTTACTGTTCTTCTAGCAAGAGAACTAATTTTCTTCTTCTGTCAGGCGAGCAATAGGAGAAGGAGATCCAAGGAGAAGAAGAAAATCATATAAACTAATAGCTGAATAATCACTCCTGAGTTAATGAAGGTGAATATGTTTTCTCCATGATTTTAAGGTTATTTTAAAAGCTACATGCTTTTACTTTGGATATTATGCCTGGGTGACCAGATGTTCCTTCATTGCCACTCCTGTAAATAATATGTCTATCAACATGACCTTCATTTTAATAATAATTATTAGTATTATTATTATCTTTATCTTTTTTCTCTTCTTTTTCCTGTTCACCACCAGCTAGCTCTCTTTTTCCCGGGTCCTCCTTTTTCTAAATTTTTTACTATAGCAGAAAACATGTAAGTGCCACAGGAGTAAACATGGGTCCCAAAGATTAGTTGAAGGTCCTCAGAAATGGGAAGCATCCCTAGCGCCATCCTCTTTCACCTTCTCTTTTCTTCCCACTTCCCTCTGATGCCGAGGAAGAGAACTAATATCTGCTGTGTACTATACAGATGCTAGACATTGGTTGGTCACCCTACTACATCTACCACCTACTCAATATTGCCTTGAGCTAAATTCGGTATTAGTTTATTATGCCTATTTACAAAGGCCTCAAAGGGATTAAGTTTTATTCTGTTACTAAGTTCCAAAGGCAAGATAGCGATCCAAGCCTTTACTGTTTCTACCACAAAAATGCTACCAGGCACAAGATACACAGAGAATTCTGTTTTCACTAACTTTCGATCTAATTTGGTCAATATATTGTGTTTCCCGCAGTAATCCCCATGTTTACAGAGGAAATTTACAAATTGCAGAACATTATATTTTTAATTATGAAATTAAATAGAAGAAAATAATAGTTTGAAGAATTTAATGGATACTGGAATCAATCTGGTTTCACTTAAAATACTTCGAGGGAATTTCAGAGAAATGTAAAGATCAAGGATTTTGTATATTTACTTCTGGTTAAGAATGGCAGCTTGTTATATTATCTCAGTTCCCTCCAAAAACTCTATTAGAATGACAGAAAAGAGATTTTTTTAAAAATCATAAACCCACAGGACCAAGAGATAGAGGAGGAGATAGAAGCAACAAAATTCTGGATGCTAGAACGCAAATAATTGAGTGCGGTGGACTTGGCAGACTCAGTGAAGCTAACTAGCAGTAGAGAAAGACGAGAAGAAATCAGCAGTAGAGAAAGACAAGAAGAAACAAGATTTATACCATATAACCACCAAGGGGCTTAGGAATTGGCAGCACCCAGGACTTTTGGAAACTGAGGTGTAAGTAGATCTAATAATTAGTATAGATAGATAGATAGATAGATAGATAGATAGATAGATAGATAGATTGACAGTCTGCATGAGCGTTCCAAATAACCTGCTCTCATACCAAGAGCCAGTCAGGTGACTACTGCCCCTTATCATAAAAAAAAAAAAAAAAAAAAAAGTGTATCTTCCACAGAAGATAAAACAGAGGGTCTCCGAGCTGAAGATACCAGTCAGTTAACATCATTAGATGGTTAAGAAAACGTATTATCAAGATCCTCTGCTCTCCAGCTTTCTTTCCACATTTGTCTTCCAAAAACTCAGACTATTTCACACAATAAGATATTATAATGTCCTTCCCTAGAGAATCTGAATATCCAAGGAAAAAGGATCAAAAATATTGACATTGGAGCTACCCAAGTGAAACAACCCAAATGGATCACCCTTATCTTCACCTTGCAATGGGCCTCAGTAGCATGCACAGAGTTTGCAATTAGTTCTGTTATGCCCTACCCTTAAACATGAGCCTTTAAGACATGACTCCTGACTTTGAGGAATGTGTCTAATATGGAAAACAGAAAGTCCAAATAAACATTCTTCATAGAAAAAAAGAAAATTTATAAAAGCTCTTGCTAATATTCTCAGAAAGATATCACAGCCATTGATCATGAATGGCATAATGTTTAAAAAATACGAGAATATAAAAAAAGATAGTAAATGTGAAAAACTTCAGTGAATGGGTTGTTCTCCAAGACCTGTGTCTTTAGGAGCTCCTGAAGATATCCCTTCACTGTGGCCAGAATCTGATGGCCTTTGGTCATCACCAAGAGCCCCCATTGATTGGTTCGCTCTCCACTCAATGCCTAAGGACAGGAAACCAGAGGGCAAATGTAACTCCTTGCCAGCTCTGGACACGTGAGTAATGAGGAGTCCATGAGGGAAGAGTAGAGCAAGCTACATAATCTTGCAGGACCTAGGGCAAAATTAAATGTGGGGCCCCTTGTTCAAAAAGCAGGAAAAGTTCTGTTAACGGTATCAAAGTATGAAGTTTTTCTTTCTTCTGTGGTCTCTCTCTTGACTTGTTATGATGATTTTATATTTGCTATATAATGTCATTCTAAGTAGTGAAAAATTTTAACGTATTGGGATAAATTTTACTGTTGTTGTTCATATTATACAATGCCCGTTTTAAATGTAAATATAAGAGGATTTAACACCCATGCAGAATTGCCAAAATTACTCAATGTATTTACATATCATGCATGCACATGTATTTAATTTTTGTTGGATCGGTGGCAATGCTACACAAAATTAACTCATTTATTTTTATTTCACTTTTTTATACATGCATATTCTACGTAAACTCTACCTTCAACTTACTGATGAGTATGGAAGACTGAAAAGTATCTATGTGTTGCCCTATCTTTCTCTTTCCTTGTATGTCATCATTTTCAGTGTAAATGGTTGACTAACACAGGAAAGAAACAATGGTAAGAAAGAATATAATAGAGTTCTTTAGTCATTTGTATTTCTTAGAATGCCGTTGCCCCTTTTTTCTGTATACAAAGCAAGTTCAGAAAACATGGAACTTATGATTATTAGTATCCTCGCTTATGCAGTCATAGACATAATACTTACCTTGTACTTGCTTTGAGTCTCACTGAACTCCCACGTATCATGTGTCCATCAGAATTCTGTGCTTATGGGGCATAGCAAACACTATATAAGAATGAAAGCAGCAAGAAATGGCATGGCAGACATGCATATGGTGCTCGTCTTCTCTGTTGGCATGCTTCATTGATTATCGGATTTCACATAAGGAAACGCAAATTCAAAGATAAAATTATTGAGAATTTTAAGACCACAACGACAGAGTATTAAACTAAACATGGAACCTTTTGAGCATGGGGCTTTGCGCAACTGCAAAGATGTCACACTCAAGAAGCTGCACTGGGTAAGGGTTATATAATTCTAGTACCGGTAGCTGTTTTTTTGTATAATTAAATTTCTGATATACATATATGGTGGCCCGAATGAATGTCAGTCGAATGAAGAAATGTTTCTATGACTTTATCAGTGGGAGCCTAATCAATGGGAGCTTAACTCAAGAAAAGTGTGACATTCCAATAAAATTACTCAGGCTTTCATGCCATGGACTTGTCTGAAATCACAAGTGCTCAGGAACTGAGAAAGAGACTGCACTGGATCCAACTTATGTGCTTTTGCAGATGTGTCCATTTCCTCCTGTTTCCAAGTCCTCGACCAGTTACCTAATGGAGAGTCCCAGCTGGCCACCTCATCTCTGAATTCCACCAGCTATCTCAAACTCTGTTAAAAGGAGGACCAGCTTGTGCATGGCCTCTAGTGTACCCATCTGGGGGTGGAGCTTTAAGCCCAAGCCCAACTCAACCAGGCCGTGGAAATTCTGGTTCCTCCTACCACGTCTGGACCCAGACTAAGCTTTATGCTATGGAGGAATGGGTTTGACGTCTCAGCAGATTCCCAGAGGGGTTGAGTAACACAACCCAGAAGGGTAGGGGAGCTGGACCCTATAGAGCAAACATTGGCCAATGAGAGAGAGACAAAGACAGGAAGGAGCCAGTAGACTAATCCTCTCCCTACACTTGGAGGACTGTCCCTGGGTAGAGTATTTCCAAGAAGTCTACCCAGAAATGAACCCACAATACAAGGCACCAGGGTATGTTTTCTTGTGGCTAGTTTTGCTAACATACCTTGCATTTCTTTTCCCTCCTTTCCTGTCTCATTTTTCTTTACCCTTTCCCTGCAATAAAGCATTAGCTAAGCTTTCCTCAGTCTCTATTTCTAGGAACTCATGATCAAGGCACTAATCAAGAGGAAAACCTAACTGTTAACTATCATCTGATACAGGTGGCCTATAGCTAAATAATCTGGCATAGAATACAAGTGTTCAGGAATTCAAAATTACACAACCAAAAATGAATCCTTTAATTTTATAAAGGGCCTACCTACTAGGAATCAGGTACTAGAGATATGGAGAACAAGAGAATTTTAATCCTTGTGAAAGATTACAATCCCGTATGGAAGAGAGAAAAAAAACGACGACGACAAAGTAAGTTTTTGCTATAAATGTGAATAAATTAATGGTGCTTAAAGGGAAATATTGGAAGGTATGGAGATGGAATGCTCATCATTGAAATAGTTGAAGCAGGCTTCTCTGAAGAGGTGACATTTAAGCTGAGACTGAGCAGGTAGGAAAAAACCTCAAAGCAAAGACCTGGGGACAGGGAATACTTTGAAAGAGAATGTGCCAAGTCTCGGAGGCAGAAATGAGGTTAAAAGGTCAAGAGAGCAAAGGAGGACCCATGTGTCTAAAAGAGGGTAAGAGGGGCAAAGACACCAGACAGCGCGGGGCAGCTGGCTAATCGGGGACTTGGCCAGGTTGGGCCTTGTCAGCAGCCAAGATAAGGGGTTCGGAGTTTTATCTCATTTCCCTCATATCTGAAAATGTAGTCAAATGCCAGGCTTTAAGTAATATTTTAACCCGAAACCATCTAAATGAGATACTTAATCTTCAGAGTGTTAACTTTAAGGAGACACTGTTTAGCACAATGTGATCAGTAAGAGTGGCAAAAAGTAGGCATAATGAGGAAAAAAATCTTTTTAACAGCCAGACTTTGAATTCTGAAACAGAAGTCATGATTCTATTTATTTTGTGGCAGTTTGACAATGTAAGACATTCATCAACATTGCAAATAAAAGCTTCCCCCCTACCACACCCAATTATTCTGTGCCCTCAGGGCCCAAACATTTTAGTTTCCAACGGAAACCATTCATTTCCAAAATGGCCGTCCAAATTAACTGAGTGTGACTCAGCCAAAGCAGGCCTTCACAACATCTTCAAACAACCACAGGGCTCAAGCTCTAATCCCTTGGATTAGAGACTCTAAACCCAGCTCTTTGATTTGGACCCTGCCTCCATGCTCACTTGGGAATGCAGGATAAGAGGAACAGTTTAGAGATGTCAATCCCCTGCCGAAACATAAAACTGACAACCTCCTCCTCTATCTGCTCCTCTCAGTTACCATTCTTTCTCTAGAAACACCACTCGAAAAACTCGGGGACTATCTTTTTGTACAGTACAGCACTCCCTCCTTCAGTAAACCCACCCCAGATTAATTGGCACTAATACAGCTGTTCACAGCTGTATACAAGATGTTGGGGCGTGCAGCAGAGAGGAGGCGATTATGGTTGCCTGCATACTGTCATTGCTTAGCAAGAACAGACGCCCTTCCTTTAGAAATGGCATGATAATGAAATGTAATAGCGGAGCCTCTTGGCAATCAATGCCATGGTGGAAATAAGTACACATCTCAGTGACAATAACAAAGATGGAATGTGAAACAACAAAGCCCCCTCTCTCTTGGCCAGAACTCCTGAGAGCAGCTCATTACTTTAACCTTTCCACCTTCACCAAATGCACAATTAGAAACATGCATTTCCAACGGCATGAAATCCACTTGCTTGCTCGCTCTGCCCTTGTTAGAACACGACGGGGCCCAATTAGCTGAATGGCCATAAACAGATGTTTGTGACTTAAGAAAACAGAAAGAGAACATTCTTGAAACCAAAAAGAATAGAGAAAATATACAAACCCCACCTTATTAAGTACCTGAAATCTAGAGTTTTAGCTTTGACATCACCTGCAGTTTTTGTTTTTGTTTTTGTTTTTGTTTTTAATAGGAAAAACTTATGGCAAAAAACGTGAAGTTCTCCTATAGCAGAAACCAATATTTCATACAGGTCACAGAACATTTTTTGAATTTAGTCAATCTTTTAAAATTGAGAGACCTTGCAGATTGTCTGCATCCTTCGAAAAGAAGTCAGAAAGTTTAGCAATCGTGAGCCAGGCCACTTTGCTACTTGGCCACAATGACGAGAGGTGTCAGTGCCTGAACAGAGAGTATGTGCTCCACATCCCCACAGTCCCCACCACCCTGTTCACCTCCTAGACCTGGCCCACTTCTCTTGTTCACATTGCCTGCCTTGTGTGCATAGGGATAGACTCACACCTCTACAACTTATCAGTTTGGAAAACTTCATTACTTTCTCTGTGCCTCAATTTTCTTTTCTTTTTTCTTTTTTTTTTTTTATATAAAATGAGGTTATAATATTGCTGTGAAAATTAAATCAATTAAATATATATATTGTTAAGAATTGTCAAAACAACAATGAGATACTATCTCACATCTGTTAGAATACATATAATCAACAGGACAAGTAATAACAAATGTTGGAGAGGATGTGGAGAAAAAAGAACCCTCATGCACTGCTGGTGGGACTGCAAATTGGTCCAGCCACTATGGAAAACAGTATGGAAGTTCCTCAAATTAATCTACCGTATGATCCAGCAATCCCTTTACTGGGTATTTACCCCCAAAGACTTAAAAATTCATATCCAAAAAGATATTTGCACACTGATGTTCATAGCAGCATTATTCACAGTGGCCAGGACATGGAAGCAACTGAAGTGTCCTATGATAGATGATTGGCTAAAGAAGCTGTGGTACATATATACAATGGAATATTCCTCAGCCATAAGAAGAGATGAAATACTGCCATTTGCAACAACATGGATGGACCTCAAGATAATCATGCTAAGCAAAATAAGCCAGACAGAAAAAGTTGAAAATCACATGATATCACTTACATGTGGGATATAAACCTTAAAGCAACAAACGAGCAGGATAAACAAACAGAGACTCATGGACATAGACAATAGACTAGTAGTCACCAAAAGACTAGAGACTAGTGGTTACTAGTGGGGTGGGGAAGGAGGACGGAGGTGGACAGAGTAAAGGGGGTCAATACAGGAATTAGGGGAGGGAAACGAAGTGGGGAAAGGGGATCAAATATATCGTAGCTAAAGGAAACTGAACTTTGGGTGGTAAACACACAATAGAATTCACAGATATCAAATGATAATTTACACCTGAAAATTATATATTTGTATTAACCAATGTTACCCCCAATAAACTTAATTAAATTTTTTTAAAAAATAGAATTGTGCCTGACACATAATAAATACTCAATAAATTCAACCATTACTTGGTCTTCGTCATCATCATCATCATCATCACCTGTCCTAGGGGAACATACCCCTCAGTCTGGTTTCTTCACTCTTCCAAAGGAGAAGTCAATGCACCAGAAACGCAATCTATAATAAAGATGGTTTGGGAACAATTTTTGTCCAGAACACCATGCCAATAATTTGTCTTATAATTCTACTATGAGGTGAGCATTGAACTGGACACAAGGCAGAGAAGAAAAAAATGCCAGAAATAAATCATAGTCATTGTCCTAACCCTGATATCCTCGCAGTGCATGAGGGTAGGCATCAGGTGTATGAGCATGCATTGCATACAGGTGTATAGAGCACACATGGAGGAAGGAGATAAATACAATACTGAAAGAGGAACAACAGAGTGGTGGCCCCATGAGTGCTTGGGAGATGGCAAATTATCTTTGAAGCACTCTCAGGCCCAGACCTTAATTCATTTCTGCCCAGTACAGGAATCAGGGTTTTCTCCAGCAGAGGTCAACTCTTCAGTTTTGTCTGCCTCAGCACCACACCTTCCCAGTGGCTTTCACAGCCCTGCAGGAAGAGAAGAAGATGAAGAAGCACCCTACTAAAATGCACCTAACAGGAGGAATATTTTCCTGTGCTTTAATTCATTCAGATGATTAGTTAATATCTCACTATGAATACCTTCTAATTAGGGTTTTCAATCTGGTTTAATACCACCACTCCTCTCAGGGGCATTTGCAAATGTATGGGTGGTTTTTGGTTGCCACAGCGATGTCACATGCTGCTAAAGATTAGTGAGTAGGGGTCAAGGATGTTAAATTTCCTATTTATGCTCAGGAAAGTCAGGCACAATTAACTAATGTCTATCCCAAAATGCCAAGGGCAACCCCACTGAAAAACAAGAAATGGTTCATTATTATTCCTCTTCAAATAGAGCATGAGCAAAACCTGCCCTGAAGCATAACAAGTACATTCTGATCGACTCTGGTTAGTTAGCATTTGATCAGAGCCCCAAAGACCATTATTTAAAAGTAGTTTAGTTGGATTTTCAGTTGTGAAAGAATATTAGTGGTGGCAACAGCAGCATCTGTTCAGGATGCTTCTCCATGGCTTCACTTTTGTTCTTTCCTTGACATTTCTCAAGTAAGCCCAAGTGATTCCAAAGTTTCTTCCAGAGACTCCAATTCCCCCTTTCCTTGGATACACAACCAAAACACTAGTACATGCTGGCTCCTATTCTGGGTACCGGGAATATAATTTAGTGAACCAGATAGATGAGACTGATGTTCCCATAAGGCTCCCATTTTAGAAAGAGGAAACAAACAATAAACCATTAAATAAATTACGGAAAATATAATTTCAGATGATGGGAAAGGGCATGGGTGCAACAAAACCCTCCATGCTATGATAAGATGCCGTGTGGCAGGGCTCCTTAGATGGAGCAGTCAGAAACAGCCTCCCTGAGAAGACGTATGTCAATGGAGTTGATTTCTGAGTGACAAGAAGGAACCGAACTCTCAAGAGCAGCTTATTACTTTAACCTTTCCACCTTCACTGGATGCACGATTAGATACATGCATTTCTGTAGGCATTAAATCCACTTTTTTGCTCACACTATAATTTCACTCTTCACCATGTGAAGATGCATGGTGGGTAGAATATCCAGACAGAGAGAAGATCAAAAGCAGAGGCCTTTGGGTAGAACAAAGCAGGCATGTTTCAGGAAGAAAACGAATTCGGTGTGGCTAAGCAAAGGGAGAAAGAATACAAGTAAAGTTAGAGAAGTAAGATGGGATCAGTTCAGAAAATTCATGTAGACCGAGGAGAGATGTCTAGATTTTATTTGAGGTGCAGTGAGAAAGAAGCAATGTGAAAAATGTTTGCAATGTGAGAAAATGGATCATAGGGAATCAGAGCAGAAAAAGGGATATCAGTTAAAAGGCTGTTGGACAAATGTTTGGATTAAATAGCTTCTAAAATATATTTCAGCTCTAAAATTCCATCTTTGGTCCAAGGGTATCAGAAGAGTGACAAATATTAGGAAGCACCTAGAAAATAGGTCTTCTTGGTATAACATGACCAACTTAGGCCCATTTGTTAGCAGGATCTTTTCCCACCAAAGAGGTCAATTCTCCAGATAGACCACAAGGACCCTGTAGTTTTTCGTCCCCATACTCTGCAATCTTGTTAGAATCCTGTGGCGAAGCACCAACACTGGTACTGGTTTGCCAGTTGTAAGGATTTAAAACCAGGAGGCCTCTACAGTCGATGTTTTGACCACAAATATTTCTAATTGTTTACGTTGGATACGAAATGTAAAAGATATTGATTTTTTCCATCATGATTGTTAAGCAACTTGGTTTTTTTCAAAGTTTCCCCTTAATGGTAACTTTGAACAAGAAATATATTTTATAAAGTGTACTGTCCCCTCCCCCAATAGCAGATGATCCACATTCACCAAGAAATGGCATCTGGCAACCATTATGGCACTTGGTTTGCAGCTGCTCCTAGAGGATTTAAAAGGACTATGAGGGAGGATATGGAAATCAATTTTTTGACTCTTATTTTAATTATTGGTTGCTCTTCATAAACATCTTGCATTAGGTAGGCAGCATATCTTTCCCTGATCAAAAGGCCCAACTTTTTAAATTATGCTTCCATCCAAATGATCAGCTTCCATGGCAAACAGAATTGGGCTTCCTTGGGGTACCTACCTAAGCTTAGACCTTTCTTCCATGTGGATATTTAGTTATCCCTGAGGAAGATATTCAAACCCCTACATCCAGGTTCCATGAGCTCTCATCATCATAGCAAAGCAGACTTCCTGGGGACAAATTGCCTCCTGCAGAGGGCAAAATAATAATTGTTTTTTGCTAAATAGCTATTATATTAGTAAGAAACCGTAAAGAAATTCTTTAATGTTGACATTTGCCTAAGAAAAGAAATGAGAATAAATCTTGACTTCTGCACTTATTTAAAAATATAACTGGAGTTTACACAATAGCCCCACAATGAGAGCACTAAATCCTGGAACAGAATAAAAGAGAGACATCTACACACTTCCAGCAGCAACTGTCTGTCCCCGTGTCCGTTGTGACACTCCTGTTCTTCGCTTTCCCTCTTCCCTTGTAATTAGGAGTGACCTTGTGACCCAATTTTGGCCAAAGAGATATAAGGAAAAATCTACTATGGTGCTTTAACTTTCCTGATAAAAAGTAACAGATGTAGCGTCACCGCCTTCCCTGTCCTGCCTTCCTGCTTTATGCTTTGAACCTCAAGATGGATGCAGGTATAGGTGCCTTATGGCCATGAGGAAAAGAATTGCTTTTCTTTGGAGGACCACAGAAATGTCAGCCTGAAATTCTAATATTGTGACGCCACTGAACAAAGATCAACAGTTGCTGACCTTCATATTTGTTATGTAGGAAAGTAAAGTCCTATTGGACTTGAGCCACTTTCGTTAGGTTTTCATATCTGACGTTCCTTGGTTGCATGATAGATAACGTCCTTTATCACCCATGGATCCCGGGCAGATCCAGAGCCCCTTCCTCAGGACCCAGCCCAATTTCTTCACAGAATGCTCCTCCATGAAAATAATCTTATAACTTGTAAGACAAAGTTTACTCTTACTTGGCATTAAAAACTGACAATGTCTGTGACAAATCTTGGTTAGACATTGTGTTGGTCAGGGTCCAGTCAGGCAATTAGATCCCATGTTAGGTAGTTTGTAGGAAGAATTTAATATCAGGACATAGTTACAAAGGCGTTGGGAAAACTGAAAAGCCTAACAGCGTATGGTGAAGGAACATGGTAAGTACCAAAGCAAGAAGCCGCAAGCAGCCTGAGGGCTGGGGGATGCTGGAAAGGGGGTGAGGACCGCCCAGCAGAAAGCAGCACCACAGTGGAGGCCACCCACTGGGAATTGACCCCACAGAGAAGGTCTGTCGAAAAGGAGCTGGAACCCCACAGAAAACAAGCACTGCCTCGGCGGTCATCTGAAACACAGTGCCCTGGCTTACCCTTTCTCCTACTTCTCGGTCACCCTCCAGCACCTCCCATCCGCTGAACCGTCCTGATGGCAGCTGGCAAGAGAGCCTAAGAAAGGTAGTGTTCAGCAGTCAGCCCCTCATAGCACAGAGCAAATCAGGAAGGACAGAAAACAGATTCGAAAGCAAATGCTAATCACTAGCACCAACATTTGCTGCTGTTAACGGTGAGGTATGCGTAATAATACCCCAATGACTTTTTTACCCAATGACTTTTTTGGCCCCCATACATTCTCCAATGAACTTTTAATGATCACAAAATGCTCATTACACAGGATGCCAGAGGTGGGTGTTTCCCTAAAAGAAAAACATGCATTTCTAAACATATTTTGAGGGCAAAAACATGAGGAAGTTCCATTCTAAGCAGTTACAGGATTGAATTGTGGAACAAAGGCAAGGAAGAGTAAATGATCTAGAAGCATAATTGCCATCATAATGACCCCTTTGATTATACTGAAATCATCAGGAAAGAATTCCCCCTCAGCCCAACTCCATGATTATGCTCTTTTCTGAACATGAGAGACCCGATCCCCATGCTTTCAACTTCCATGGAGAAGGAATAGGGGCAAGAAGAGGGGCAGGGAATTTCAACATCATTCTCCACAGAAAACTTAGAATTAAGGATTTGTATAATTGAAAAAAGATTTGCATAAATCAAGACTATGTTGATAAGTATTTTGAAACCCACAAAGCATTATAGGAGTAATATAAATTAGATGATAGGTAAATAGATAGATAGATAATAGATAGACAGACAAATGATAAATTAGGTGATAGATGATGATGATAGATAGATAGATAGATAGATAGATAGATAGATAGATAGATAGATAGATTAAATAGATTAGATAGCTAGATAGATTCTACCTTCCCATTTAATTTTGTGATCTTATATAGAATGTATCTAAAGAGGGTTTGAATCTTTATCAGTCCAGAATGCTCAGTGTTTTATGCGGTGGCATGTGCTGTAGCCACATAGCTCTGTTTATTAAAAAGCAAAGTCTTCCTCACATTTTTTTCTACCCTGTGGTGCTACTCTTGGCCTACTTCCTCCACTTTATCTCATTCAAGTAGGGGAAACCAGCAACTAAGCCACCTCAGCTTCAAGCTAAAGCAGTCCTTTCTCTTCAACCAAAGCTACTCTTAAATAACTCTCCTCAGACTTTATTCTTAACAATTCTCTTCTTAAAATCTGGCACCCAGAATTAGACTTGATTTGGTAGTTGCTGGGTGGTCAGTGCAGAGTGCAGTGAGACTCACTTCTCATAAGAGCACCTCTATCTGTAGACTCTCAGATTTATTTACTTTTTTATCATGCATAGGTCTATTCCACAGCTACTGAGGAAACACTTGTGAGCACTTAAGAGTGTTTGAAAATCAGCAGCATTCTGCAAGCATAGTTTGTCATTGGTATCATTTTTATATTATTTTATGTGCTATTGTAGCCTACTATTATTTTCATTATTAACTGCTCTCAAGTAAAGTTTCATCATTCATTAATTGTGTTACCGACTTTAGAACACAAATACATAATGGTTCATTATTAAATTTCAGCATGTGGTTTTGGCCCCTTTCTAGCACTTGAATATTTATCCTCCTTTGCATTGGCAAACTTGCAGCTCTACGCTTGCCACAGTTAGACCAGCAGGCTCCACAGGTTAGACCAACAGGCTTCCATGACTTAACAGCCTGGCCTGGGACAGAGCCTCTGGTACTGCAGGGGCCATTCCTCTCTTGGTCGCCATTGATCATTAATCAACCTTCTTTGGAAGCACTTCAAACAGCTATCAGTGGACCAAGATAAACAATCTTTTAATCATGTTTATCCATATTGTACATAAAGAAATCTCTAAGGATTTGCCAAAATCTTTGGACCCCTAGTTTAGGGATCAAGCCAGTTTTTGACAGCTGCAGGAATACTAGTATGAATAGATTACAACCCCTGAAGAGTTACAATCCTAACAATCTGAAAAACCATTCTATGAAGAAAAATGTATTAATCATACTACACAAAGAGATTAAGTTTAGTTTTGTTGAATTTATTTTCATTAAACTCTGGTTCTTGTTTATTTATTGTTTCCCATTCTATTTATAAGTGATCTGCTTAATTAGTTAACCTAGAAAATTTTTAGGAGTATGTTATTTTTTTTTTAGTCAATCCATTTCTTCATTTGAAAATTAGAACATTTTATTCCTATCTCAAATATTTTGATACCTCTTCCACTTTACATTTGTTAAAATTTGCAAAGAGCAAACCAGAGAATTCAGTATCTCTGGAAGATTGTATACATGAATTATCATACACAGAACACAAAGATGGTTTAAGATACTAGCACTATTTAAAACAAGACTAATATATTTGATGTATTACCAAAATAATCCTAACAAGGTAAGGCTACTTAAGTTACCATGCATTGGAAAGTTTTTTTTTAATTGACCATCCACGTTTATAGAAATTTCTTGGGTTCCCCCTCCCCCCCAGCTGTTAACAGTTTTTTTTTTTTTTTTTTCCCTAAGCAAAAGCTTGGTATCATTGCAAAATACAGATTTTTAATTCGAAAGTCCAGGGTGGATTTCACTAATAAGTTGCTATTTGGCTACACTGATAGCAAGATTTATAGGTGAAAAAAAAATTAAGTGCAAAATATGCTTTGAGTTGGTGTTGAGCGTAGGTTTATTGTTTGTTCCCAAGTTCTTCAAGGCACAGATGTGGTAACTTGGCCTGAGCACAAAGAGGAGAAATTACAATAACCCAATTCCCAGGCTATCTTATGACTTCAAAATCAAGCAGCAAATGGTGAGGATTCTTTTCATAATTATAGGAAGTTTCATTTCATCAAAATGGATTTGTCTTTCTTAGATAAAGGAAGAATTGAATTGCACCAATAGAAATCCTCACTTCTCATTTCTCAGAGGACATCACGGAGTCATGGTGCTCTGTGGGGCTCAGTTGGAGTTGTCATTTTTCTGTCTCTTAAACTTGAGGAGAGGAACACAACAACAAAGGGTATCTTTACTCTCAATCTTTTCAAGTGGGTTCGACTGTACTCAGACTAGTCCAAAAATAAGTTTCAAAAATAATTTTTATAGATAAATTTATTCTTCCTTCATTCAAATTTAGCTAAGAGGAAAGTACTAACGACAGCTACCTTACAACAAGTACTTCCTATGATGTTTCACTCAATCTTCACAAAAACCCAACGAGGAAGGTATTATTACTATCCCTATCACATAGGCGATGAAGCTGAAACTTAAGAAAGCTAAGTAACTCAAAGTGACCACATGGTTAGTAAGTGATGTAACCCACACAACCTCATGCCAAAGCCTAATTGCTTAACCTTTGTATTACATCGCTTCCTAAATACCTAATCAAGTCACCAGAGATGACCAGGAACATGATAATGCATCTAGTCAGTGGAGAGAGGGGAGATAATGTGTATGAGGGGGGATCTAGGAGAAGCCATTACATGACTTCATTAAGTCAGAGTGACAGAGGTTCTCTTGATGTTTTACAGGTTCTGGTGGGACTGGGGCCCACTCTCCACATTTCAGCAAGCGACGTTGTTATTGGAAAGTCTTGCCCACCACTAGATGCTAAGACATAGAAGGTGTCATTGACAAAACTTGCCCTAAAATTGAGTTTGATGTTGAAAGTCTGTCATTAAGGACTCGGCTAGCTGGCCATTGCCGTCACTGGGTTTAGATTTACTCCACACTCAGGAGTTACATTTTTGTTTCAAGGAAAGTCCTGTCTGCATTCTGAAGAGAACTCATTCTGAGTTCACAGACCGCACCTGCAAATACAAAATCCAGTTACTATTGGTCCTAATATTTTTTTAGTCTATTTCCTGCAAGAATCTATCAGCAACACACCTAACATGTGCCAAATGCATATGTACATAGCTCCTCCAGCTGCAGCAGATTCCTACTGTACCTCAGTTTACCTCACATTTGGCTCATGTCACTGACAGGAAAACCACCCCCAACTTTAATGTGGAACACTGTCAGACACAACCTCGTGATTTGTAGATGAGCTCATATGTTGCTCTCCGGCCCAAATCAGCACTTTCTCCATACGTCTCCTGTAAGCCAGACTTTGATTTGGCTTTGGCTGTGAAGCATAATTAAGGTTTGGAGAAGGTAAGATGGTCTTGCCAACTCAGCCACTCTTGAGAGTAAGGATTCCACAAGTGGTTAGCACAGCCCAGAGGAGCAAAAGGTGTCAATCCAGCAACACCCAGGGAGGCAATGGTTGCTTGGCCAGTGGCCTTCACTCTTTTTTGACTGCAAGCCACAGTAAGAAATACCATGCAAACTGTAGCAGTCCAGTGCATACATGGCTATACACATATGTATGTGGGTACAAACACACACACACACACACACACACACACACACACACTGAAACTACACTTGCACTTGCTATTCTGTTTCATTTGTTAGAACATGTTGGCCATTGGACTAGTTTCTTGTAGCTGCAGTAACAAATTGCCAAAAACTTAGTGGCTCAAAACCACATAGCTTTATATCTTACAGGTCTGAAGATTGAAATTCCAAAATCTAGTATCACTGGGCTGAGGTCAAGGTACCAACAGGGTTACTTCTCTTTGGAGGCTCTGAGGAAGAATCCATTTCCTTGCCTTTTCCCACTTGTAGAGGTTGCCTGTATTCCTTGGCTCATGGCCCTTTCCTCGCATACCTCTAACAACTTCTTGCTTCTCCCGTCACATTTCTGACTTCCCCTTTGACCCTCTTGCCTCCTTCAGAGGACTCTGGTGAATACAGCTGATCCAGGATAATCACTCCATCTGAAGACCCTTAAACACATCTGCAAAGTCCCTTCTGCCATGTAAGGTAACATTCACAAGTTCTGGGAGTTGGGATATAGACATCTTTTTGTGGGAGGGAGAGTCATAATTCAACCTACCACAGTTATGAACACTAAACGGATTGTTCAACTCACTAATGAGTTGCATACTGCAGTACAAAAATACTGGTCAAGCTTATGTCATCAGGCATCTGGGATAGCGGGGATCAGTGACCATGCCACATACCTGCGGTAACAAAGGGTACTAGGCATATAGTGAGCCTTCCAGGCTCAGTGTCATGTACTACACACAGTCTTTCCCTTCTTTCTCCAGTCACTGCTCACTACGAGTTAGACACTATTGTCTCCATTCTAAAGATGTGAAAACAGGCTCAGAAAGGCTAAGAAACTGCTCTAAAACCACACAACTGCTCTAAAACCACACAACTCCTGTAGTCAAACAGGAGTCTCTCCGCTCATTATGCCCATGTCCTTTCTGCTATGCCTTGTGGTGGCATCTCTCATGTCCTACCCAAAGCCAGGCCTAAAGTCTTCACTCCTGGTCACCACGTCATCACGTAGGGAGGCAGTGTTCCCTACCAGGGCTGGTTTCCTGGGAATCCCTGAGATCTGAGGCAGCCACTGTTGATTGCATCGACCTCTCTCACTGAAGAACACTGATTCTCTCTCTCCTTGACTCCAACCAAATTGTAGTACCTGCACATTTTTATATAAGACAGAGTAATCTAGTTTTTAATTCAGTCTTAACAACCCTAAGGAACTTGAGAAAGCTGAAATTTAAAGCAAGAATGAGGCTAAGCTGAGCAGGAATTTAATATAGTAGGCTACAGAATTTTAACTCAAGGTTTATTTCTAAGTTTTCAAATGGACTTGGAGGATGCTCTTGCAATCCTTTCAAAAACTTTCTAAAGAATGTTGACCATTGGGAAAAAGTCAAGTCTGAGAGATGGTGAATGATACGGCATATGGTGCCTTGGGCTACATAGCAGATCACTCCATGAACTGTGTGGCTTGGGTACTGAAATAGAACTCAGAAACCCTGTGTTCTAGCCCCAAACTGCCCCTAACCAGCTGTGTGACCTTGAACTTAGGGTTTTAAACTCTCTGGCCCTCAGAGAGGAGGTATAGTGCAGAGATTAAACCTATACTTTCTGTAGCCAGACTAAATTTTGAGTTCTAAGACTCAAAATTGCCCCTTTCAAATATATTAAATAGAAAATAAACATATTCCAAATGAAAAAAATTATCCCGTCATTTTCATTTGGCTCCCTGATATAAAGAGAAAGTGAAAGCAGAATGTATGTCAAAGATAGTCATGGTTTTAAGAGTCACAGAGTCACAGCATTGCCTCCCTCCTCTGGGATCCCATCAGATGACCATTCATCAGATTTCTTAATAAATCAGCACACTCCTAGGGAAGTCAGTCTCTAAGTCACTCTGGCAAGTAAAGAGTTAAAACAGAATGCTGCTTGACGAGATTAAAACTATTTGTTTCAAAGACAGTTGGATTCAAATTGAAAAAAAAAATTAATGTGTCAAGAAACAAAAATGTATTCTAAAAGAACAACAACAAAATGCCTGAGAAGCCAGCAGCATGGAACATAGTGCTTATGTGAATAAGGCCTGGTACATAGTTGATGCTCAACAAATTTTTGTTAAATGGATGAGCTTGCAATGTGATAAGCCAGCCAAAAGATCAGTGGTTTTTCACTGGAAAAAAACTGCCATATTATAGAATAGGAGGAGAGTGGTTAGGGCCTCTGATATGATTTCACTGGGATAAGTGCATGGTCTTTGGAGCAATTTTTTAAAAGTTAAAAACAATGAAGAAACTAGAAATACCTTTGCTAGCTCCCACCTACCCCAATCATTGGCAAGTAAGGAAGAGAATGGGAAGGAGAGAAAGAGACTATACCCATCAAAGAATCACCTTAGAGTGCTTGGCTGTCCTACAACATGATGAGAAGGTTTTAGGGTCTTAAAATAAATGGAGTGGAAAAGCATTCAGCTTCCTCTCCATAGTGCTTTCCAGCTTCTCTTGCCTGTACCTCCAGCACAGTGTGTAAATAATTTGTGGCGAAAAACAGAGAAATTAAGTTAAGCTAATGGAGAACCCGGAAGGGTTAGCCGAAAAAGAAAAGGGGTCTTGCTTAAGTCTTGTTTAAGAATCAAAGAAAGTTGAGAGCCGAAAGAAAAAAAGAAAAAGAAAGAAAAGAGATGTTATTTCATCTTTAAAACAAAGCTCATAGAAATGGGATAAAGAGGGGAAAACTGAGTGATAGCTTGGAAATTTGCTAGTAATGAGAAGTCTATTCCCTTGGAGGCAACCCATTGTTTCAGAGCATATTGGACCACGTTTGAGATGCTGTTTCCTAGAAAACTGGTTCTTCCCTCAGCTCGTTTCAGTGACAATGAGCATTTCTAGCTGAGTGCGAGAAGACATGAAGGGCATCTTTTATTTTCCTAAGAGGAAATTGAACCTATGCATTGTAAGACTTCAGCATGTGCCTGTGTATGAAAAATATGAGCCAAATGCTTTTGAAAAGAAACAGAAGTATGCTGCCCTTGTGACAGAGAAGTGTCCAAGAACAAAGACAGAGGTATTTCAGCATGCCATTCCTACCCCATGGATTTTGTGTTGTGATACATTTTATGACCAACTTTAAAGACATTGACCTGTTGATCTCGTTCTGGTTTTCATTCGCTACATCCTTCTTAACATAAGAAAAAGTCCCTTAGGATAAGCAGGATTTTCATTTCTTAAAAAAAAAAAAAAAAATCTACACAGAACCCCAGTATCCTAACAGTCTCTCTCCTGCTATATAGAGCTTTAAATACATAAAGAAGGGAAAATGTCATCATGCAATGAAGTTTAGAGTATGGCAATGGTCCCACCAGTGTGTTGTCCCGTGGGCGAAATTAGAGGTCTAATCCACAAAGACACCTCGAGTCACCTTACCAGATGCACTCTCCACTTGGCCGAAGGCTGAGTTATGCTAAGAAGTCACTTTTCCAGTGAACAAAATTTCTAATTAACACTGAAAATGCATGGTAGCTAAGTTTGTGGTGAAGACAGGCCATCTCCTCATTCTTCTTAGCTGGAGCTAGATTAAACTATGAAAGGGGGACAGGATAATTGCTCATGGTGGGGCATGGTGTTTTCTCCTGCACAAACATATAATTAGGCTGTCTTAACCTCCCGGTCCAGCAATAAACACCACTTCACAGACTAATTTACAGGCAAGAGTCACAGAAGGCTGTGGAATAAACTCTCAGTGCCACAGACCCTACAGTTCAGTTAGAAGAGAGCAGCTTCGCTATTTCAAGTCAGCAAAATCCTTTTGCACTTACCACAGACTAAAATGCAATTGAAATAAGGGCTATGCATTCAAAACATTGAACACACCAGCTAATAAAAAATACATTTGTGACTGGTCGTAAAAATAGAGAATGTAATTGGCTATACCCTAGAAATATCTTTTACTTACAGTATTTGGGAAAGACAGAGGTCTCCATAATATTGACTTTGCTAACACGTCTACATTTTTCTGTCCGCCATAATTACGCGTCAGTCAGCAACACCTCACTTCCATAGCTGCCAACAGGCCTTGACTCAGGCAGTGGGAGGTGTGCTGGCTGTAGCCGGCACCAGATGATATTTGCCTGGCAAATACTGTTGGCTTTGGGCAGCGAGGGAGAGGTACTCTTATAAAGAGACAGCTCCTTCATGGCTGCATCGTTTTTCCCATTCGGACCCCCAAGACTGGAAGGATTTTCTGAACGGATGTGGGAATTGCTCTTCAGTGCCTGTTTTGCCCAAAAACATTCTTTAAGCACAGAACACAGCACAGATGGACTAGGGAAGGTCACAGAAATACATACACAACTGTGGGAACCGTGTTTACTTCTGCCCAAAGCAGGCCAACTAGAGACAGACAGACTGTGATTTAACACAGGTTAGACATCAGAAACAATCAGAGAAAGGCTGCAGGCTGTGAATGTGAGAGTTGGAAAAAGGACCATAGACAAATAGAGAGGCCTAGACACTCATCAATGAGATAAAGATGAGAAAAATGAGTGCTTTTATCTGAGGTTTTATCCACAGTCAAATGTGAATTATTTGTAGATGATTTTCCTCTGACTCCCCACTCAAAGTATAAAGAATTAAAATGGGCAATTGAAGGTGATCACTTTGTAAAGTATACAAATGTCTACTCACTATGTCGTATACCTCAAACTAATATAATACATGTCAATAATTTAAAAATAAATTTCAAAAATAAAATAATAAAATAAGTAGTCGAATCATATTTTTTCCCAAGTCCTTTTTTCATCCAGTCCCCAATTCACCGGAGATTTTCAAGGACAAGGACTATGCTTTTACTACTGTTATTTCTTAGAATTTCAAAATATCTGCTATAGGCACTTGTGAACTGAGCGAGTGAGTGAATAAAATACTCAGTAGAAAGACAGAAATGAACAAGCTACTCTTACATATTTAAAATCCATGAAAACTGCAAATCGCATTTTTATCATTTTTATGTTTCTATGAATAAAGGAAAAATGATTGGTAAATTATTTCCAATGAGAATAATGCATATAAAAGAATTCTCATGTAGTACATGAGAATTGCATGTACTACAAAAAGAATATCATTTAAATAGTACTGATTATGAGAAACAAATAAGAAAAGCTATTCATACTTCAAAAACAGTGATGTCTCTCAAATAAAATTTTTATGAAATAAACAAGACATATTTAAATGGCAAATAATAACCCTTATTTTGAAGGTCAAGACTGCTGAGACTCACTGAGACTACTGTGCAGGGTAAGGATATTATATTTAGTGTTCATTTACTTAAAATATTTGAAATTAGCAGTAACTCAACATTTTTTTAAAAGTCAAATGATACCAAGTTTAAATTTTCTCAAGTTGGCCCCTATTTATATTATTAAAAATAAAAAGTGAGATCTTTTTCAAAATTTTAGTGCTAATTCTATAAATTCCTGATGATACACATGAGTACAAAAATTATAGTTGAT
This sequence comes from Rousettus aegyptiacus, assembly GCF_014176215.1. Lineage (NCBI taxonomy): Eukaryota > Metazoa > Chordata > Mammalia > Chiroptera > Pteropodidae > Rousettus > Rousettus aegyptiacus. The sequence goes on from NW_023416284.1 coordinate 127,971,787, forward strand.
CCATGAGAAAAGCAAAGCTATAGTTGATATTTTATAATTTGTAAGTCATACTCATTATGTAGGCAATTCTACTTAAGTGTATTTCATTTCCTTAATATGCTTAAGGGGACTCTTTAAGAATTAAGCTTCTTCATCTTTTAAACCAATTTTGAATGACTGAACAGTAACAGGGGATGTGGTATTGAAATCAAATATTTTAATAAAATATATAATTCAACAATAACTAGATATTTTGTGTTTCCAAAGTTATTACAATTCCCTGCTTTAACTACTGGTAGTAATGCAACCGGCGAGGTTTATCTGAGTATTAACTACTGCTATTAAAAAACTTTTAAAATAGTTTTAAAAAGTCCCAACATCAAAAGATGTATTTTTATATATATTTTATAAATTTATATTTTATAAGGCCAAAAAGATTATAATTTATGATCGGGACTTCCAATAATTTTTCATAAATTTTATTTTGTCCTTAAGAAGAAAATACTATGCTTGTGCTCTCAAAGTTTCTAGAGAAAGCGACTGGTCAATGAAATATATCAAAATACTTGAAAACTTTAAAAAAAAAAAACAAGAAAAAGTCATTTCAGTAGAATGAACATTTTAAACTGGATATCCAAGATCGAACCACAAATAAGAGATTCATAAGTGCCTGGTGGTACATCACATATTCCGTACACTGTTGCATGTGCATGTTCACACGTGTGCACGTGAACATTTTCAGCAACAGCATCTTCACAACTAAGAAGTCAGTAAGGTACTTATGGAACTTGTCAGGAGTCATTCACACACCCCCCTCGGGTGAAACATGGCAATGGTTTTAAAGTGCAACATAAGCACTGCACATAACTGTAGCAATGAGGAAATGCTTGCAGCCATAACCCACCAGCTTTCTCAGATACCTTTAATTTAAGCTCTGGCTGGAGCCGAGGTGAGAGCTGAAACGAATAATGCCAAGGTAGTGAACAGTGATGTCAAAACGCAAGGATGCCTCCTGTTGTATAAGAAAAAGGGAGAATTAATCAAGGTAAGGAGCAACATAGTAGCTTAATTATGAGCCTTTTAATGTCTTTTCATAATCAGTTAATAAATACCTTAACAATAAAATTGAATTTAAGCTTTTAATAGGCCACGTTGGCTTGAACCTAAACAAAGGAATTAGCAGCTCCAGGCATTGTGCAATAACTGTTCACTGTTTGGTGCCAGGAGAAACAAAGCATTTCAAGTGCATTTTTTTGTGCCTCACCATAATAAACGCTTGTAATATTCCCCAATTTCTGGAGTGTAAGACGCAGATCTTATTTATCACAGTATGAGACACACCTGGCACGCGGATCAGGAAACAACTGTTTTACTTCATTTCTGTCATCACCTTCCAACAGATTTCTTTCACATTCCAATTTGGATGGGAGGACTTGACTTTCTCTCCATAAGTTCTCCATTAACAGTTTCACAGCAGAAGGCGCCATTGGTCCGTTTCCTCTTGCAGCAATTAATTACACAGAGCGGCGTGTTTTGACTTCGGCTGCAGCGAACACGTAAAATCACGGGCATTTACTCGTATCTGCAAGCAACGTCTTTATCGTCAGTACAGCGTCCTCTGGTTAAGTAGTGAATTGTCAGAATTCTTCAGACAGGGAATGACGAACACGGTGTCAAGTCAGCAGCACAAATTACCAACTTCAACTCCTTTCAGTCATTTTTATTAATATGTGTTTTATTGAGGGAGGCCTTTTTTGAAGGTTATGTCACTTCATGCGTTCGGCAGATGAAAGACACTTTTGCTTTCTCTGTGAGCAGCGGCAGCCGTATCGGACTGGGAGGCTTGAGCTCTGTGAGCCCCGCCAACAACTATGCACTAATAAACCTTGAAAAGCTTGAATTACACTATAACCCACAAAAATTTTCAAATTAAAAAGGCATATTTAGAGGCCCCCGTGGATAGCGATTTTATTTAGTTTAATTCCCTCTTGTGGCCAATTAGATAGACACCCCTGCACACAAGCACACACTCTGGGAGGAAAATGGGGGGAAAAGTTTAACTTTGGTTTTGAAAAAAAAAAAAATGGCAGTATATCATTCCTCCATAGACAGAAATTATTTTCCCTGCTGTTGTTCTGTAAAGAACAGGACTGTTAGAAATCACTGGACGTGTGTGCAAGATGGATCTTTACATGGATTAGTATTTTAAGGCTATAGGGTACTCCAGCTTCTTCCTAATTCAGCCTCATGAATTGCCAAATTGAAGAATAAAAGTTCCATCACCACAAAAGAGCATATTCCTTTAGTTCTCTTTGATTGTCTTCTAATCGAAAATGATTTCTTCCCCCTTGTAAGAAGGGTTTGAATGTACAGCTAATGATAGGTTTATTTATACTTGTTTTTCAATTAATTGACTTGCACAACTTGAATGCATTTCTATCACCTATGCATGGAGCTCATTTACCCAAATGGAACTCAGATCCACACGAGAGATATATTTGCTCCAAAAATTGTTCATAGTGTTTCCCATTGCTCAACTGCTGCTCTTTCCATCAGAATTGCAAAATGTGCCTCCTTCTCATCTGGTGGCAGGCTCCATATGTACCATATGAAAAAGGAGTTAATAAAATGCACGTTGGAAATATAAAACAAGGTCAGGGGCGACAGTTTGGCTGAAGGCCTTTCTTTAAGTGTGGAAAACAAAAGAACAAGATTGTTTTAACAGTTGCAGCTGTCGGAAGAGGCAGCCTCGGGTAGGGAGTGGCAGCTGAAGTCCTTGCTACCTGTCTCATCAGAACCACTGTTCTCTCCCTAACACAAATACTCTGCACAGTAGGTACCCTAAGCTTTAGAAAGTCTCAGTAGGGAAGAAGAGAAAAATCCTCATCTTGCTACCAAAGGGAACTCTGGGGATTGGAGGGATGAAGCAGGGGTAAGTACAGGGTCAGGCTGAGGGTGGGAGGCCTGCATGAGACTGCAGGCTCTAGAACCCCCCACAGCTCTGTGTCCTCCTCAGAGCCAGCAGTGATGAATGGTGTTACTGTGTGCCCTGCGAAAGCCACCCGGATTGGACGCAAGTCAGCGGTAGGTTTTTAAAAATAAGTACTTAAGATTCTGTGGTTGGGTCCATCCAATGCCAACTAAACCAGAGGAAAGAAAACAGCATTGTCAGTCAAGCAGTTACTTGTTCCACAAGGACCTCAAACACACCACTTGCCAGATTTGTTTTCTTAATGAACTGACTGGTTACTTTGGCATCACTTGAGAGCCATGAGGAAAACAGAGAAACTCAATCAGAAGAAAGTTATCATTTTAAAATGAAGATAAAAGAGAAAATACTTAATAATTATGTCACAGGACAATGGCATTAGCCAACAAAACCCGTTAATAACTTTGTTTATCAGAGTAGCTGTGACTCAGCAAAAGAGAAGACTTTATAGTCTTGATAAAGAATGAGAAGACTAGGTTATCCAAACAGGATAAGCTGAGCTCCCAGAGAGGCATGGCACTCTGGTGGGAGCAGGGGGGCAGTCAGGACCCTGAAAACATGCATGGGCAGCAAAGAGATATATTCTCCCCCAGATGTTAATTCTATTTCTGGTCAAGTAACTTCTCCCCTTTAGCCTTGATTAGCCTGCATTTGTGAAAAGGGAACAATAATTTCACCTTCCAAGATTCAATAATACAATGTGTGCAAAGCGCACGTCTTAGCGCCTGGCACATAGTAAGTGCTCAACCAAAGCTGGAACATGTGTTTTCTCTTCCCTCTCCTGCCTCTAGCCATCCCTAGAAACGCCTTAGCCTAAGTAAACCATCACTCAGCCTGGTGCATTTGAGATTAGATTGTTGTTATTTTAGGAAGATCTTATCTTTTAATAGGATTCACCTACACTTAGAAGTCATGAAAGGATCTAGGCTGAGGGGCCTAGAAATTCCATACCTGTGAGATTTATGAGAACGATGGAAAAAGCTTTCTACCCCACCTTCTATCTCCCTTCCATATCAACCTGCATAATTCAAAGATCACTTGTTTCTGAAAAAAAAAAAATCCATACCAAGAACACCTCTAATCACTCACCACTGGAAGTGTGTGCTCAGACTGCAGCAGCAGCATCACCCAGGAGCTTGTTAGAAATGCAGACACTCTCCCCCTCTACACCCACCTACTGAGTGAGATCCTGCAAGGAGTCCCAGGGCATCACTATACACATCAAAGCTGGGGGATTTGTAAAAAATACTAATACCAGGACCAAATCCTAGGCCAATTACATCGAAATCTCTGGGGTCGAAACCCAGGCATCAATACTTTTTAAACTTCTCCAGATGATTCTAATGTGCAGCCAAGTTTCAGAACCACTGCTCAAGTCTCATTAGCAAAAATAAACCTTAAAAAATAGGAAAATATTTAAACAAGTAATATAGAGTAGAAATGACTACCCTTGAAGTAGGTCCGCTGAAAAAAGATTTCAAATTTATGCATAAAGACATCTACATTTCTGAATTCCTAGTGATAGAAGAAGGAGAATTGGCAAACATCTTCATGTTTAAACCTTGGCCCTTACACACCTCCTGCATAACAAGGTACCCGGGTGGGCAGAACATTTATTGACATAAGTCACCGTGTTTATTGATGCTGCCCATTTTCCACTGATTTTAGAACTCTGTAGGGGAGGTGCTGTGACTTTGAAAGGCTAGTTTTTTAATAATCAAATTGTTTTACTTAAAGGTTTATGTAACATGCTATACTATTAAACAGTAAATAAAAACCACTGATAAATCCAGGTCCCCCACAGGTAGTTTGGCACATCCTTAATTATCTGGTTTATGAGCAAATTGCCACCTCAGCTTTGGTTTTCAGCTTGTTAGATGCATGTGTGCGCACACACTTCTTGGCAACTTTTCAGCAGATTCGGCCTTTAAATGATGTTGCCAAAATATGTTGTGTCGGGGGCAGGGGGAGGGGCAAGTTGTAAGTAAAAGGGCTGAACTTCTGGGTTGGAGTTTTGCTTTTTTGTTTTTGTTTTCAGCAAAGACTTAATTTGATGATTTTTTTGAATTAGTGCATATTAGGACACACTTATAGACCCAAGAGCATGAAAAACATGACAACCAACAGTATCAAAATAAATCCATTTATTATACTGAAGTTTTTTATGAAAATTGAAATGCCTCTCTTACAGCACCCTTATCTATGCTACATTCTACTTTTCCTGCTAGTAAAAATAGCTGGGAAGCTCAACTCTGCTTTCCAGGAATTAAACCTTCCAAAGAGGAAAATCCTTCTCTATACTCATGCCATTCAAACTTAAGCTAAGTAACATTTATCATCAGGCATTAGATGACTTTTGTTCATACTTTTATTGTTTTACAAATGTCTGCACTCAGTAAGGCTCCCAAGTGTTTAAAATCGTTTTTAATCCCAGAACTTCATGAAATCAGTGTTTTTCTTCTGGGCCTCAGAGGCTCCCAGCATCTTGTGGGTTGCTCCCGAGGGGCTCCCCCTGGTGGCTGCACACACCCCCTTCATGGGAGAATCCCCCTTTCCATTCACTGAAGACATCAACAAGGAGTGTGAGACAGACAAGAGGGGAAAACCAGTAGCTGTCCAATCTCTTTGGGAACAGGTTCTTTTTAGGAAATGTCAAGAATTAGCTTGCTGAGTGTGAGAGATCTAATCTCTGTGTGTGTGTGTGTGTGTGTGTGTGTGTGTGTGTGTGTGTGTGTTGTTAAGTTCCAGATTCTAGAACCCTTTACTGACGGGCGTCAGTATGAGCACTTATAACATCCTCTTCCCCAGGCCATGGGTTTAGAACGTTTCGACAAGGCATACCAAGTATGTATTACAAACCATTGCAAAGCCCTGCATCCGGTATTGATTAGACAATGTCTGGAGCTGGCAAACATTATTAATATATAGAATGCTATAGAGATTGATTGCTCTACTTTCATTTTTCTTCTTCCTGCCAGCCCCCTATAGGAGAAAGCCCTGCAGATGTTCTGAATCCCATTGCCAGAGGCAGATTATAGCTTGTTTTGATGTTTCACCAGCAAATTCTGTGCCTCATACAGGCACAAGCAATAAGAACATCCCAAGTTCCAACTAGGGGCTGAGACACAATCACCCTGTCAGTATTGTTAGTAAGTCAGGATCATAAAAGATAATAAACTCTCTCCCATCTTTTATGAAGGCACACCGAGATCAAACACTTTCCATACCAGAGCACAAAGCCCCCAGGACCAGTTCTCCCTGACAGATGTTCATCTGCTATCTTGGTATTGACGTGTTACTTAATTTATTGATCCACAGAGAAAAGGAAATACAAAGACTCTAGAAATCTGGTATTGTACAAGCTGCTTTCCAGGGCTGTGAGCCTTAGAAATAAAGTGGAGACCTGATGTCATGTTTTAAGAGCTGTTTGAATGTTGCCCTTTTATTGTTTTTTTTTCAATGTTCGAAAGAAAAAAATTGGCCAAAGACAAAGGAGTTATACAAAAAAAAAAAACTTTTTTGTTTTTGTTTTTCATTCAAAGAACAATACACTTAGCAGTGACCAACATAGTTTGTTATTCCTATTAATTTGCTGATACTCACCTGGTGCCCTACATCCCATGTGCACAAAAGCCCGGCTCACCCTGGACTTCATAGGATGATGAGGAATGGGAGGGATGGGGTAAAATAAAAGTTCATAGTACAATGCCATGTAATCCAGTCTTGCGCTAATCCTCCAAACTGCTCACGTTAAAGGGGAACTCTGACTGCACGTCTCCAGGTTGACAGAGTCTTGGCAGGTGGCCCTGCCTACCAAAGGAAGCACACATGCCAAATGGTGTTCAATATTGTCCTTGGGTTCCCAATCAGCCTCGCAAGACTTATCTTCCACCATTCTCTCTCACATGCATAGGACCCAGCCCAACCCAACTGTGATTAATTCCTTGCTCCTCTTTTCTACCTCGGACTGCTCACGAAGTTCTTTCCCATTTCCACAATGAAAAATCTCTAAGGAGCAGGCAAAATCAGTCTCTACTTTCTCTAATCACTTTATCTGTATTGCCCCAGAGACTATTTGTGTATATGGTTTTCTCTCTGGACTTCAATAAGTTTGAGTAAAGAACAAGATATTACACATCTTTTTGCCTTATTCATCCTTTTTCTTTATATGATGAGTGATTGATAAATACTGTTCAGTGAAAGAATTAATTAAATACCCTGTTCATTTTGGAATCCTCTGCCCCAAACCTTCCATGATTTTGCATGGACTAAAAATAAAATTCAAACCCCTTGGAATTCCCTCCCAATTTGGCTTCTACACATGTTTAGATTTCTATCCCAAACCACCTCAACAAAGATCCCCTGGCAAACTAGTCCACTTACAATGTCTCAGCCCCCAGTGGGAACTTGGGATACCAATCTGGACTGCCTTCCTCACTCCCCTAACCACACAGACTCACACATCTCCTTTTCGTTATGGGCTCAGGCACAGTTCAGCCCTTTCTTCCCCATGCAGCTTTCACCAGCAATCTTAGCCTTCAGATATCTCTAAAGTTATATAACAGTTCATATGTATTCCACACATTTGTCAACTAATCCTTGCACAGTTTCATCACCATCGTGAGCCAATATGTGAAATTTACATTTCTTAAATTTTAAAGGCATGAATTTTATTCTCTTCATCTTTAAACTTCCCACAGCCACTATCATCATATCATGCCTTGTTCATAATCATCAAATATTTTATTACTTTACTTTGAAATACGTTAAAAATAAAGATTAAATTATAGATTAAATCAAGCCAAAAGTTATTCCACTCAATGATTCCAAACCAAATTATTTGCCAATAATTATCATCCATATATAGGAATGTTTTGCAAAATTTAACCATGACTCATTATAAGAAATCATATCTTTTTAATTCAATATTTACCCATACTTTGTGTAATACAACCTAATTTTTTTCAATTTTAGTTCATTTAATTTTTTTAAAAAATACTGATGATGGCCCACTAATAATTTTATGACGTACAAACAGGACACAATCAACTAATAAGACAGTGTTGACAAACATCAATCTAGAGGTTTTTAGACATTTCCAGCTACTGGAGAGTCTCCAAAATCTTATAACAATAGAGAAGTCTGGATTCTTTTTCCTGCATTAAATTAATAATCAAACTCCAAGACTACATACACAATAAAATAACAAGACAATTTAATAGCCTCCATAGTGATGTAAATAAAGAAGTCCCAAGCTGAAATGAAATAGCCATAGATGACCCAGTTGATAATCGAACCTAAGCCCACATCACATAGCTAAGAAACTTATTGTTTCCATTGCTTTTAGCCAATTAATTAGGTAGTGAGAGCATCATGCTGGAGTGCCTGAGGTCATGGGTCGACCAATTTTTTCTGTTTCATTGGTATTACAGCAAAGCTCTTACCTCTATCAGTTGCTTGCAAATATGCAGCACTTACTGATCACTTATAAAGAATTGTTTTAACTCATCAAAAGAGTGATTTTATTATTACTCTCTCTTAGCAGTGTTCATCAACCAGGTATGATTTTACCCCTTGGGAACATTTGGCAATACCTGGAGGTATATTTTTAGTTATCACAACTGGGAAGGAGAGGCAGAGTGCTACAGGCATCTAGTGGGTAGAGGCCAGGGATGCCACTAAACAACAGTGCACAGGACAGCACCCCTCCCCCTTCCCACTACTAGGAATCATCTGGTCCAAAAAGTCAATAGGGCCACTGTTGAGAAACCCTGATATGCATTTTGTTTTTTTATTAGGTCTACACAATATTGAAGTCCAACTATGTACACAAAAAAATTGAGGAAGAGCCACAACTATCACTCAGAAATCTTGTTCCATATTATCTCTACCCATGGGACTTCAAATTATATTCTATCAGAAAAGTTGAGACCTGCCTCTGAAAAGTCTCTCTAATCTCCAACCAACTATGCTTACAGAGGACCAACAACCTCACGGCTTCACCACTTGCATCATCCAAATTTTGAGACTCCCAGACGTCAGTTTAACAGTGGGGCACAGCTGGCTCCACCAGAAACCAATCAGGGAAATGCAGATGCTCTTCTAACATCTGTAAGAAATGTAATATTTGGATCCCTAACTTAAAACATATCACTAAGCTGAAAACATGTCCCTTTTAAATGTTTCTTGCTGCAAAGTCCTTGGGTCATTTGTTCAGTCATTTTCACTGTGCAAAGGCATGTTACCAGCTGCTAAGGTATTCTCTAACTCCCACAGTTACCCCAAAGTAGTCAATGATTATTTCCTATGTACATGCATATTATGAGTCTTAGCTGGCACCTGAGCTATGAACTCTTCAGACTCAGGTGTGTCCGTAGGACTGGAACCTCAATTTCTCAAGGGTGCTTTCTACATGACGGTCTTGGAAACTTCCTCAACAAGAATTCCAGGATTGCTGTCACAGCTTCCCAAATCATCCTCTTACCACCTGTCTCTCCTTTATGTGAATCCATATCCAACCCCCAGATTTGTTTTCCTTCACTATGTCATCATATGACATTTTTGCCCAAAAACTTTCTGTGACTTTTTTTCACAGAACCCCAAACACCTTGGTATTTGATGTCTGTCCCTACCTAGCCTCTACTATCTTCTCCAAACTTACCTTATGTAATAGCCCCTCTCACTTAACCCTTCTCTCTGGTCTGACTGGATTTGCCCAAGTCATTTCTGTTCTCAAGCTTCCATTCATACCGTTTTGTTGCACCTATAAAAAAAAAAAAAAAGCTCAGGTGTCAAACAGAGTCCCAGCTGGGGGCAGAATGATGGCACTCAAAGCCTTAGAAAATGAAGGGACTTTTTACAGAGCTGTGGCCAGTGTTTAGGGATTCCTACACAGCAAGAGGAGAGAACAGTGTTACCTGGAAGAGGGGCTGCCGGGCAAGAGCTATGGCCAAAGATGGAGAAGACTGTGCAGCTGCTGCCAAAGTCAGATTCTGCGTAGCGCAGAATCAGAAGAACTGCTCCAGCCCCTCTGCCTGTCTGCTGCTGCCTACCAGTAGTGCAAGGGATCCGCTAATGCAATGCATGGAAGTCAGCCTTCCACGACTCAGAGGAAGGAAGAGTGTGTGTGTGTGTGTGTGTGTGTGTGTGTGTGTGTGTGTGTGTGTGTGTGTGAATAACCAACACGTAACATTTTGTTCTCTGAACCAAATTGCCACCTCCACATTTGTGCTCCCTCCTCCTTCTGAGTGCCTTACAAATGCACTGATTTTGTTGTTGTGTTTGTTGTATTTAATATTTTGACTTGTTCTTGTATTGCTTCATTGTTAATATATTCTTTTCTGCATTGTTAATATATTCTGTTCTGGATCTTTTCTCCCTAATTGTAACTGTGAACAAACTAGGAAGAGAAAGATTATTTTCTATGGTTTTGCTTCCCTCTATGGCTAAATAAGTATGTATTGAATGACTAGAAGGAATGAATAAGAATAAAAGTTCTTGATGGATGATGGACATATGGAAAACAAAGATGGTTAAAATATAGTTATATTTACAGCTTAAATTCTGAGCACACCACTCCTCTCTCTCTCTTGCCTTCACTGCTGATCCACTTCAAAAATAAGGAGGCTAATAATTCTTAAAAATAGAACGTGGATATATTCAGAACTGACAAAGTCTTGTACATCTTCTTGCCCATTTCAAGCCCTGCACAATGTAATATGCAATGTCTTCTAGCACAAGAAGGAAACTCAAAGAGTACTAAATTATAATGATGCAGAAAACAGAAAAGTATAAAAAAAAAATTTAGAGCCCAGGGAATTAAATAGTATAAATACTGTGGCTGTGAAAACAAGCAATGAACTATTAAAGACTCCAGTTCATTTTGATGTCTGTAGAGTCTTCCAATTGTCTCCAAAGCCTGCTTATTTTTTTCTCATTTTGAAAAAGATTCTTTATTTTTAGTACCAATTCACACTCTACAATGCTAAAAAAAAAAAAAAAAAAAAAAAGTTTGTCCTAATAGTAGTGCAGTTTGGAGAAATTCAAATAGAAATATATGTGGAATTCTATGGTTAAGTGCTTCCGGAAAGATTTAGGAAATTCTGTGTGATTTGGTAGGGCAAAATCCATTACTCAAGAGATTTTAAATGAATAAGTTTCTTTAATAATATTTGTGTTTTGGCAGGTCATACAGAGGAGAAAAAGTTTCTATGGGAAAAGTGAATTTTGCATAGTCAGGGAATCAGAAGATAGAGTGGAGAGAAACAGATAACAACACTATTGCTAGCTAATTTCCTGTATTAATGTATCTTGGGACAATTGAGCGGTCAATGGAGAAAGGTTATAGCCAGGCAAAGAACATGAAAAAAACAGAGTGTTTGCTGGTACTTGGATTAGAAGGAATGAAAGACTGGGTGTGGGGGATCAGCTGGAAAGCCTGGAGTGAGAAAGTCCATGCGTGTAAGCAAAAGGGAGGATTCTCCAATCGGGCAACTCCATTCTCCCATAATATGTTTTGTATACTAGTCCCCTGCCCCTATGGTCTAGATGATTTGAATTCCCCTTATAATTACAAGAAAGATAAGGTTTAACTTTATTTCCTTATCTGTGCAGTTCCATGCTCATCTTTCCAGAAAACTAACCACATTTAAATGTAGGAGTGAACCAATGGTAATCCCCCACCTCCAACATCCTCCTTCAAACCCCATCAGCCTCATAACAGAAAAAGGAACTTCTAAAGGACCTATTTCTTGGTATTCTAAGTTCTCAAGGTTTTCTTTTGTGACAGAGAAGTGTACAGGACTACAAGAAATTCTGTTACCTTTTCATGGGTAACTTGAGTCCCCAAATTTTTTCCTGAAATCTTAGAAAGCCGGCCCCGAGTTTTGAAAGCATAAAAACGGAAAAGAGAGGCTGAGTTGGGAAGAGGATGGAAAAGAAAAGTCAGGGGTATGTTTGACTATACTCTTCGGGCCATTCTCTACAGAAAATTATAATTCCCTCTTCCTTCCCCCGACCCCTCGCTCGTGCTCCTCCGCTCCCATATAATACACATTACAAGATATGTTCCATCATGAGTTCTCCCAGCCCAGAGCAAAGCAAATCAGGCAGAACCTTATAATTTATTGCATCAAACTGAAATTACCCCCCACCCACTTAAAAAAATCTGGCTTTATTTCAGGATGACAGCAGCGCAGCTCTGGCAGGGCTCAGTCAACGTGGGTGATCTGTGACATGTGGCAGAAATATAGAATGCATCAGATTTAATAAGCCGAAGATCCACACACAACTGGAAAGCCTCTCTCAACAAAGGCCTGGAGGAGTTACCGCAGGCGGTCTTCAAGCTTTCCTGGTGAACCTCCCCCTCCACGTCCAAAGTACACTCTTCTCTCAGAAGTTGTGAAAGACCAATGGGCTCTCCCCAGCAGACACAGGAGGTGCTGGAGTTAACAAATACTGGTGGAACAAATGCAATGTTTTAAAATAAAAAGAGAAGTGGAGGGAACAGTAGTCAGTGTGGCCGCCATGGGGGATGGGTTACTTCACATATCTGCTCTCAGGGGTGTATTTGCATTCTCAGCACATGCTAGAGGTGCCCTCTGCTGTCTGCCAGCCACAGTACACCAGGGCAATGCTGAAGCTGGTTCCCCAGGGTGAATCTCCAGAGATAGTGGGGTGACTGGAAGTCAGTCTTGTTTCTACTGCAGTAACACCGTCTGTGGTGTCTGTAAGCCACTGCCCAAATCCTCCCAGGACAGCCGTGGGTTCCCTGAATGCCAGCGCAGATGAAGTGCACATTTTAGATAATGCAGTTTTAGAGGCAGCCACTGGGAGCCCTGCAACAGCAGGGGAACTCTGGACCTCTTCAGAGCCTCACAGCTATCTCATCTCCCCAATAACCCAATTAGCAAAATGGAAAGATGGGCAGAGAGAGCCAGAGGCTCTCCTCAGGTGAGGAGAAACAGAAGACACACTCATGTTCTTGACACTCCTCTGGTCATTGAGACCCTTCGTGCAATGGCTCCCAGACCCCAGCCTTCACTTCTTGAACCACTTGTGCCTCTGTTAACAGTAATTATAGCATCAGTTAATCACCTGCCACCATACCCAACACTTTACCATAACTCCAAAAGGTACTGTCATCCTCACTTCACAGATAGGCAATCAAGTTCACAAAGTAAAGTAATTTGCAAAAGGCACATTAGTGTCACGGAAGTGCTAGAGCCAGGTCAGTTTGTCTGTAAACTGCCCACTCTTTCTACCACACCACACCACTCCCTACTTTGTTGAGCAGTGATTAGACTCCCCTGCCGTGGCAGGTCAGCCTTACCCAAGACCTATGAAAATGAAACCAAGCACAGTGAAATCGGACACCATGGGTGTGGAATGTGCTTTTTGCATGTGCCGTTGTGACACTCTCCTTTTCTTATTTTGATGACTTGTGCTAGGTGGTTAAACAGCCCAGCAAAGTCCTGACTCACCCACGCCTGGGGTAGTCAGCGGGCTTCACAAAACTATAAGGGAGTCAAAAGGACCCTGGACGCACAGTCAGAATCCCTATGTTCTTATCCGGACTATGCATCTCATTAGCGCCAACATTTCAGGTTTGCCACTCGATTACTCCAAGTCCCAGTTTCCTCTTTAAAATACATGTGCTATTTTATAAAGGTATTATATATTTAAATATGTATTATGTATGTCTATTATTATTGTATAAAGTTATAGGAATTAAGTGAGGTTGTATATTTATATTCGTATATGTCTACAGATACATACATATGTACCCACACATGTTGACCATGTGATATGCAAGAGTTCAGTATAAATGTATAGCCAGAGCCAACAATGAAAAGGGTTGCTTTGTGATTTTTTATATCTACACCAAACTGATGATATATTCCATGAATTACCATAGAGGAAGGGCAAAGAACACATAAGGTTCTTAAAGAATCCTTAATATTTATGGTTTGCCTCTCACTTGGGGGGTTAGTTTGGGGACAAGATGTGGCATGTAGGCAGGTACTATAAGACAGCACATGCTGTTTCTGCTCCAGAGTTCCCACCCATAGACCCCCAGCCGTCTGCCACAATTCTCTGAAGACAGAAGGATTGTCCTTCTTGTTGAATGTTTCGCCTCTTCAGCCCTAGGCTCAAATCTAAGCCTGAGAAAAGTCTCCTTGCCACCATTGTCCATGGTTCTGACCCACCCGGTCGTGATAGCAAGGTCGTGATAGAGGTCGTGCGACTCCGGCCTCACACTCCTTTGCTGCAGCTCCTGACTCTTCTCTGCGTCCCAGCTCTTCTGTGATTGTCAGAACCCTGAAGTGTTATGTGGTGTCAGCTGCCTACCATTCCTCACAACTGACCGCACTGACCAACGTTTGAGAGACTTACTGAAGAGACAGACATTCTGCAAATTCAATGCATTTAAGAAGGATCTGGCGGCACACGTGTGCTCTTATCCTACAGTTTTCTGATTTTTTAAAGAAAACTTTGTTCTATTAAAGACAGACTTTTAAAAGAGATTATTAGATAATCCAAATCTCCCTTTTTAAAATTCTCTTTGCTCCCCTATAACATGCACCACTTCCTCTAACACTTTGAACAATGACAGTCTGAGTATTACTGTAATTACCTGCTCCCAAGATAGCTAACCTTATACCTAGCATTCCCAACAATGAAGTCATCCAGAAGAAAGAGTTTTCACATAAACTCGCTATGACCCGAGGTGTCCAAGTGAATTTTAGCAACAGAGAAACTCACTTAGAGAGTTGTTCTACCAACAAGATTACATGAATGACAAAGGTAAAGTTAGTCCTTCATTTATATGTTCCAATGAAAAAGTATGCTTTAGAAACTGTGGCATTTGTTCTGGACAATAGATAAGATCTTTAAAAGATATGTTTTGATCTTATGCCAGCTATCAACTCATTTGCTGTGTGGCTGTGTGTTTAACAATTACTGTGGTGAATCACCTTTTAAGGCAGCATAGCTGAATGGTTGAGAGTTTGTTTCCTGAGATCAGTCAGGCGCTGTTCTAATCCAAGCTCGGCCTCTGACCAGATGGTGGCTTTGGACAAGCAACCGAAAACCTCTGAGCCTGTATAATGCATATAATAGCACCAAAGTCAGAGGTTTATTTATTAAGACAGGTGAAATGTTAACTAGCATTTTTACGTTCCCACCTAATCTACTTGTTTGGTAAATTAATATTTTTATAGCTTAAATTTGTTTAAGTGAAAATGTCGTTGCTTGATACTTCCTTACATCACTTATTTGGAATTTTTTAGATTCTAGATGGCTTTTAGTGACCATCTATCTTTATTTTCTAGAATTTTTACCCAATCCCAAATTGCTGTCACCAGGTGGAAGATGGTACCAAATTCTGAGAACGCCGATTGTATTATAGCAACCTCTGCCATGTTTGCTCTCCCCATCAACCAAATGTTCTAGACTCTGTCTACCGCTTGCTCACAAAATTAATATAAAACAATAATTGTGGTTATCTGCTCCCTGCTGCATCATTTCTTCTTTTTGATTAGATTTCCCTTCTTTAGGACACAGTTGACTCCACATAGCCAAAAAACAAACATCAAACACACGCATGTGTGCACGCACACACTGGTTGTACAGGAAGAAGTTAAACCGAAACTGAAATATACAGCAAGAGTTCACTTCTACACACTTGAGATTTTTGAAAGGAAATGCCATCTAACCTTAGCTGTCAACGCATCAACAAAAACTGTTCCCAAACTCAAAGATAGTTTTCTCTAGCCCTCTGGAGAACACTTAGGAGCCATACTTTTCTCCACGTCAATTTCCTTCATCCCCTAGCCCCATGCTCAGGGCAGTCTTTTCTGGACCTCTACTGTTCTCAACTCTGTTCTTCTTCAATCAGAATCTTTATCTCTCAGCTCCTGTCTCCCTACCCTGAACACAAAATCCAGAAGCCTCCACCAACCATCACCAAAGTTCTCACTCCTTGTCTCTTTGTCCCAAGTTGAGTCCAACTTTTTCCTTATGATTTAAAACAATAAACTTCCATTTGGAAGTGGACAAATAAAACATTCATATTGAAGCAAGGATCAATGTTATTGACTAATAATAATGACAATAAAGTTAAGTAATCATAATGAATTTTTACTTATCCTCTGATGCACCCTAGGTACTTTGACACATTCTCTATTTTAATTGCTATGAGAACTCACTAAATCAAGAAATTGGAGCTCAGAGTGGTTATTAACCTTCTCAAGTTCACACAGCAAGTAACCAACATGTCAGGATTCAAAGCTAGAACTATCTGATTCCAGAGCCTGTATTTTTAAATTTTTCACCACCATGCTTGGTCCCTCAGACTTGTTAGGAACACTAGGGCTTCACACAGGACAAAAGCATGTCAAATAACAACTTACTTAGTTGTTAATACCCAATCTTTGGGATGTAAAAAAAACAAGGGATGTGAGGTAGCATCAGCAGAGGGCTCTTTATTTAATGTCATCAGGCCAAATCAGACACTCCACCCTATAATTGCTCACCTCATACACACTATGCTCTCACCACAGTGCCTGGTAATTATAAGCTTTGTTCTACATGTCTGTCTTCCCAACCAGACTGTGAACTCCTCAAAGGCAAGAAGTATTCTCATTTATTTCTGCATCCCAGTGTTTCAGTTAGCAGGTGTCCGATACATGTTTATTGATAAACCTAAACTGAGTCTAGAATATTGGGTCTAGAATATTGAGTATAGAGAAGACACTCTTCCTTGAGTGTCTTCTCTCAGCTTCTTATCTGCCCATTGCTTCTTTACATTTATATGTTTTTTCACCTATTTTGTATAATTTGTTTGTTTTTATTGTTCTTATCTGTCGGCCTAAAATAGAAAGCAATCCCAGAAAGATAATTCCTTTCCACTAAAAGAGAACACTGAGTCATGGGACCACATTCTTCCAACTTTGTAGCTGTAGAAATAATTTCTTCTCTTATGAAAAATCTAAAGTAATGTAGAGAATTAAAAGAAAAGTCTAAAATACTTCAAAATATATAGGCAACTTCAATAATAAAATCTCAGAATGTAGAAACCCAAGGCGCCTCCCGGGTGCTTTGGAACAAGAAGGACTCTGAGGTCAAGCTCAGGCTCCAGAGAAACAAGGTTAAGATTGACGAGTGACTGTGAAATGACCCCATTTGTATTTGCTATCTTGTATTTGCTATCATTGGGGTAACTTATAATAAGACAAAATTAGTAAACTATTGTACGATTTCAGATTTTTTAGTCCCGCTCAGCAAGGAATAACCTGAGGATTATGTACATACCGTTTGCACACAGCAGCGTCACAATCCATTACTCTTTTGTTTTATTTTTGTTTTATCACTGAGTTCTGCCTTAAGTAACTGTATTTTATGTGCTTCCTTATCATAAGAATCACAAGACCAGAGAACACTGGTGAGGAGAAATATAGAATTTCCAGGAGTGACCACTTTGTGGGTAGTTACAATTGATATGAAAGGCAACTAAAATCCCAATGACAGAGGAAGGAGGCTGAGGCTAGAGGCATCTCCCTGAGTAGGACAAGTGAGAACAGGAATAGGTGGAGGGATACTCAGGTTTCTACCAAGTGGCCAGAGGCAGAGTAGTAATAAGTAGCAGCTACTCTTCCTGTTGACACCTAATTTATTCCAGGTTCCAATCTATGCATTTCACATTGACTGTGTCCATAACAATGTCCCTAAAATGTTGATTGAGGTAAAGAAACTTGCCCAAGTTCAAAGAACTAACCACATTTAAAAACAAAGTCCATTTAATACACTAAACTGTATTTTGTACCAAATTATTTAATAATTTGGATCAGACTGAGAAAATAACCTGGAGTAGCCTGTAGATAAGAGTAATTAAATGATAGAAATACATGAAAGTTGACCTTTTGCTATCATTTTAAGTGATCTTTGTACCTAGAAAACTTTTTTTTATTTCCTTTTTTCTATTTTCTATTTTCTCACAAGGTTTCTTTTTAATTTAATTGTTCTATTTTGTCATTCTAAAAAATTTAATCTACTGATGAGCATTTCTGGAATGAACGAGTCCCTCATTTTTTTCTATTTCCGAAAAATAGACAGAAAAAGACACACACAGAGACACAGTCAAGAGATAACAATCAAGTTATTTCCAGTCAAGTTATTTCTTGACTACCGTACTGAGTCTATCAGACAGGGTTCTGACCGCAAGTGACCAAACATGCTGTTCAAACCACTTTAAGAAAAGATCATTTCTTAGTTGGTATAACAGAGAAGACCAGCTTCACATAGCTTGATTCAAGGCTCAAACGATGTCACCAGGGACCAATTTTTCACTCTTCATCCCTCAGCCTCGCTTGCTTGGTGCTGCTCCCAGATCGGCCTCCAGATGGATGCAAGGATGCCCATAGCAGTTCGACCTCCTCCCCTTACAACTCCAAGAGGACAGCACCTGTGTGTCTCCCAGGAGCACCAGGAAAGGTCTCATTGCATCATTTTGACTGTCTTTGCAGTACAGCCCATCCCCGAAGCAGTCCTTGTGGCTGTGGGACTGTGAAGAGCTGGCTGGCTTAGGCATAGGACCTTTGCCCACCCCTTGGGTCAGCACCACCTATGTCACACAGACTAGGGGGAAGGACAGCTCCTCAGAGGGAATTTGAAGCAGAATAAGTAGCAAGGGAGTTTACAGATGCCAAGAGTCAGGTTCCACCACAGAAGAGCTCCCATCATCTCTTCGTAGCAGCTCTCAGAAGTAAGTCACAGTGAGTACCTGGAAGAACTTGCATCATCTCTCTAGGACACCCACTGAAACCTCGCGGCAGAAACATCGTGATTAAAATCAGCAAATGTTCACTAACAGAGATACAGTCCATAGTCTCCCACTAGGGGAGGAGAATTTCTCCTTTAGTCAACATGAATTACATGGCTCAGAAAAGTGCCACAATTCCAGACAGAAATTCTAACCCCAAAATGAAATCTATGTTGTTTTAGGCCAATGTGGGGAAACTGGACACTGGGAGTTGTCACTAAAATATGCATTTTAGCCTTAGCGAGCCAGTCACATGGACACTCAGGCTGACCTCTCGCAAAAGAACAACAACAAAAACAAAAATAAATAAAAAATAAATATTAAAAAAAAAAAAACTCAGAACACTGTTGAAACGTTCTCCAGGAGGGAAAAAAGATGTATGAGGAAACTCAGGAGGCAAGGTTTAAAGAAGGACTCATTAGTCCTAAGCCTAAAAGCAGAAAGTCACATTTCTCCTCAACGAGAGTCTGCTATTTTCATAAATGACAAACAGAAGTAAGTGGAAGATTTTTCTTATTAATGGGGAAGCAGCCCACAATAGCTGTGAATAGATATGGTGATCTTAATGATCACCAATGCAACCAATTTTGAAAGGTTTTATAAAAATGCTTTTTACTCCCATCGATATAAAAAGGAAGTTATAATTTTGAGAAACAGACATCCCTGTGATGCCCACATGGACCATTTGCCACTAGCTAAAAAAAAAAGCAGCAGAACAGCATATTTGGATGCAGTGACCTCTAAATGGGACACGAGGTGTCCCTAAGGGGCTCAGATTTAAAGGCAAGGGCAGAGAAATCCCTCTGGGCATGTGGTAGGAAGGAAGGGAACCAGAAATAATAGTGAATTATAAGAGAGGAAAATATTCATAGGTGAAAAATGAGAAGGCCTATGTGTTCTTTTCCATCTGGAGCCTAGTAGAAAAAACACACACATACACACAAAAGAAAATTCAACAGCTATATCTCTAGTCTCCTTAGGCAAACCAGTTGATCTCAAATCTCAGTTGCCTCATCCATGTAAAATTAGATTCAAAACCTTTCTTCTGGAAATGATGCACTACATCTTTTACAGTTAAGAAATCTAAGTTAAGAGTTCATTTGTCATCCACATTACTTAAATAATTTTAGTCAGATTTGGGAGACATTTTCAAGATGTTTGTTTTCTTAGTAATCCTTTTATATTTAGTAATAAACACTTGAGATTTTTGAATTCTGTTTCTGAATTAAGAGGAAAACAGGATTAGAAAAGGGAGTAGAAATAACAAAGAAAATAAACTGATAAACATTCAGACACTTGTTTTATAACCACAGAGATGTTGATACTTTTAAAATTATCAGATGACTCTCAGGAGAATCCAATAAAAACATTTGCAAATAAATCCGTACCCTAGAATAGCATTAACAGAAACACAAGGTCTGAGAAGTGCCTTGTGCCAGAAAGCAAATCGTATCAGCAGATCCTCACGGGTCTCACACTGGAGACAGAGGATTCCAGCCTGTTCACATTGCTCCAGATGAGAAATGGGGCTTCCTCTGCCCTGAAGTGGGTTTCTACCTTTGGTTCTAGGGTAATTTTAAAAAGAAAAGTTCAACGATCTCCAGAGACAATACCAAAAGAGCAGAAGAATAATTCAGCTACAGTTGTGAATGCGTCTTATCTTCATTGAAGGGAGTGAATAATTCATCTGATTCATTAAATTTCAACAAGGGCTGTCATTTGCCCTTGGTTGGAGAGAGCAACCTGACTTTAAAATCGTAAGATCTGGAAGAAATAAAATCTTATTCCATAGAATAAGAATGAAAGGAAAGCAAATTTTGTATCAGAGCAGGAATTAGCAATCTTGCTCAAGTCAGGGGCTAAAGCTTATTTATCAACTCTCTTACTAAGGGAGGGTGACAATGGGAGGGAGGAAACGGGCCTCAGCTCTTTTTGTGTTCCTGGAGATTCTGCTATTTTGACTGTGTGACTAACTACAGTGCTGCCTTGGGAGACCTGCCCCCAGCCTCCAACTGGAAGGCCTGGGGAGGCCAAGGCTGGAGATTGTGAAACAGACCCTCCCAACCAGGCCCTCTGCACAACCCCGAAGAAAACGCTGTGCCTAAGTGTGGAAACCCTCTAACTTAAAGGGCCTGGAGCTGCTTTAGCAGAAGAACGAACTCATTTGTTACTGCCTTAGTGTTAGCATTCAGAGTGCCAAAGCACACTCCCAAATAAGTTTGTTTGTCATCCTATTTAAGCAGAATGTGCCTGGCCATTCTTAGTGTAGCAATATGCTTAACATATGTATTTTAAATACTCGTTTTTTACTCCATCTGACTTACAGTGAATAGACTCTTGATGAATGAGTTTTAACATAATTAATGAATGTGCTCACACTATCTAAATGCTTGACTTAAAAGAAGTTTAAAATATTAAAGTACTATTATTAAAAATCATACTTGATAATATGTAAGAGAAGCTATAGCTACTCATTGAAAAAAAAAAACACTGAAAAATTAGAAAGTCCTCATGTTTACTAATAGAAACTTTAAAATAGTTTTGAAAAAGGTAAAATCAGCTTCGAAGAGATGCTGAGTGAATAATAATTTTATAAATAACAATTTTGAAAAAGCTTTTAGGTTGGCTGCGGTAAATTTCTCATCACCTGATATGACTTTTGGGATAATTAAAAAGAAGACTGAACCCAGAATATTGTCTATGTCACACTCAGAGACTCATACCTGGTAGTGTTTTATGCCACACAAGCATTGCAAAACACCTGGCCAAACTTTTCGGCATCTTTCTTTCTCAGAAATGGATCCTGTATCTCTAAGAGAAGCCTTCGTTAACCTCATTACATTATAAATGGACTCTAAAAGTCAAACAAAAATTTATTGAACTTTATTCACATATATTCATTCAACAAATATTTATTGAAGTTCTTTTATATGTTAGATTCTGTGGGGAGACACAAAGCTAGATGGGACAATCTACATGCCAGGAGCTCACAGTATTAGCGAGCAGTGATATATACACATTAGCCCACAACCTTAGCCCCTCCGTTCTCCCTTTCTGCCCAAGTCAATGCCCCATTCAGTTTTCCTTAGGGCTAATGGGACCGTCAGGGGACTGAGAAATCGTGCTTTGGCAGGAAGGCTGAAGGGATTACTATGCAAGTTCCTTCTTTTCTTGTTTACTCCATTCGGGGTTAGGCGACTCATCCCTATGGGACGTGCTTTTACCCATGCAGGACAAAGGTCAGGGCTGCTGTCTGCTCAAGCCATAGATGATCATGATGTGTTCAGATAAAGCAGTAGTCTTCCATAACCCATGGCCCTAACATATCCCTCCAGTCTTAAGTCTCACAAAATTTCTCATATATCTACTCTTCTCTGAACACACTGTGGTTTACCTTTATTCAGGTTGTTTCCCCCCTATTTATTCCTACTTGTCTAAGTCTTATTCACCTTCAAAGATCATCTTAAATATTTCCCCCTCTATCTTGTACTTACTGAATTTTTTCCTCCTAAGCTCATCACTGAAATATACACTTTCCCTGAGTGAGTTTGTATTGACCCCAAGGATTTTATTATTCTATAGTTTGTATTATAATAATCTGGGGACTTTCAATGCCCCCATCCTCATTATACTGTAAAATGCTTGAGAGCAAGCTGTGTATTGGATTTGACTTTCCCTCTTTGGTCAAAGTAGAGACCAGGCCAGCTTGCATTTTTTTGTTCATTTATTTAACTAACATTTATTGAGCATAAACTATGTGCCAGGTACTGAACTAGGGCTCAAAAATTGCTTTCTTTTCACCAAGGAATTTATATTCTAATGACCAATTAGTCAGCGTTTAATAAATATTTGATAAATTAATAAAAAGAGTATCTCTTATACTCAAAAATATCTCTCTTCTTAACTCTATTCTTTCTCCTCCTCCATCTACTTTCAAATTCATTTTCAAAAGCAGTAACTAAAGACACCCTGCCTATGGAAAGAAATACTGAAAATCAAAGATTTTAAGAAAAGAGATACTTCATACTTTGCATGGCTTCCATTTTCTCAATTAGTGGTGAAGGAGCATTTTTATATCTTATAGCTTGACATTTATGAGCCCCTAAAGGCAAAGAAGACATATATCCCGCCGTTTCTTGTAAAATGGTAAAACCTTGTCTAAACAAATGATGCCGTTTTCATAATGGAAATGACAATAATAGTAAGTGAATGACTTTTTTTTGGCAATTTTCCCATTAACAAGGATACTGAGAACTTGAAAATTATGTAACCCATAATATCTGACAATGACCAGACCAGAATTAATCACAGGGAGGCAAACAAGGCTGTAGAACGGAAACCAACTTCAAAGATGAAGACCCTTTCTCTCTGCTCCTTCTCCGTAGCACAGCTCTTCATATGAGGCTGGCCCCCAAGTCAGTGCTCATGCTCACCAGGGCTGCATCCCCACTGTGTTCCTGAATTATCTCACACCCTCCCATGGCTTCAACTATCAACGCCTAAATCTGTACCCTCAGAACTTACCTCTTTTGAACTCCAGATTCCTATATCCAACTGATGCTGACATTGGATATCCCATGGGCCCATTATCTTCCAAAAGTGAAATGTACTGTTTCCTTCCTCTTCCCTTACCCCGCTCCTTCTCAGCTAGTCTCTATATTAGCACATCCTTTTGTTGGGGCAGCTCCCTGGAGCAGAACTCCCACCTCATCTTAGAAACACCCTCCCATTCTCCCAGTCTCAGCTAAAGTAGTGCCTTCTCTAGGGTGGCCACCCTGAACTGGAGAGCAGAGCTAGATGGCCCTTCTCTCTACTGTGAGGGGGCCATGTTCTAATTTCTGTTAGAGCTCTTATCACACTGTTTTTGCAACATTCTGTTGACTAATGAGCTTGTGATTCTGTGGAGCCCTGGCTATACTTTGGAATCACCCGAGGAACTTTGAAAACTATGACTGCTGGATCTCACTCCTTCTGCAATCTAACCCTGAGAATCTAACTTAACTGGTCTAAGGTGCAGCAATGGGATGTTTGTTTTTTTCTTAATTTCTGGATAATTTTTTTGCCCACCTAAAATTACGAACCTCTGGCCTTGAGGAAAGTAATTTCCTCAGGGTTATCTTTATGTGTTATACATGTCAGGTGCTTAATAAATATTTGCAAAATGAATAAGTACAACATCTACCAAGACGTAAATTAAAAACCATGGAGTCCCAAATCCTGTCCATCACCAATACCTGTCAATTCTACCTCTGAGAAATCTCTAATCCACCCTCTCATATGCGCATAGAACTATTACCTTATTTCAGATCCTGACTTTTGCCTGCCGGACTATATTACATCTTTTTCCTTGTGGTCTCCTTGTTTTAGAGTCCCACAAGGTGCCTTCTGAACTACTATTAGAATTACCTTTCTAATAGTCTAATCATGTACTCTCCCTGCTAAAAATGGATTTGTGTTGCCTACACAATAAAATCTAAACTTTGCCATATAAACATTTTAATTTTCCTCCTGTTCTTCCTGGTATACTTCTACTTCTCTTCATGACCCATCTCAAACATTAACTCTTCTACCAAGCTACCTCCCCTCAACTCTCCCAGGAAATTTTATCATGTTCCTGCTGTGCCTTCAAGTCTTCCGTGTATGTCTTCTTTATCTTTTTCTACTGTGTGTGGACATTATTGTTTTACATGTCTGTGTCCCTCATAGAAACTCCTGAGGAGAGAGGCTGTTCCCTGTCATCTTTGTGTCCCTACTGCCTAGCACAGGCCTAATTGGTAGCTAAACAAATATACACTGGATGGGAGATAGATTGATGAGAGGGAGAGAAAGACAACGAATGATATTTATATTTAGAAAAAGGAACAGCCTGGAAGGGTAAGATGGAGACAGGAGACCCCTGGGGGAAACCTAGAATCCCACCCTTGGAATGTGTTCCTGCTCACAAGAAGCCCTGAGCAATGACATCAGAGGTTGGATCAACTGGGTCAAGCATAACTGGCCACTAACTTCCACGGTCTTTGTCCACAACCTCCTTGTCAGCCCAGTGCTCCCCAGGCTGGTGGTAACCAAGGAAAAACAACCCCAATCTGAATATATCTACCTTTGGAAGAGACTCTGAACCATGAGGAATTCTGGGGAAAGCTTTTGGCCTCTCTTGTCCAAGATGATGTCTACACATTTAAAATTAACTTGTCACTCTAAAGGAACCAAGAATTTACAACTCAGATTCTTTTTATTTTCACTTCCAAATTGGCCACACATCCTGTGATTTGCTGCGTTAACTTTGCACTGTGGGAATGCTGTCTCCCCAAAGAGCAACCAGAAATGATTATTCCTTAAGCTCTGAAATAGTCATGATCTATCTAAACACTTGCAGATGCATGTTTTATTAGTGGGAGATGCGAGGAGTTAGAACCTTCCTCTCTGGACCAAGGAAGGGTGGATCAACTTGCCTGTAGCATTGGCAACTGATCTACATGACACACCCCTCTCCATTGTTATACTTCCATCCCAGGTTAGTCAGAGGGCTAATTATGAAACCAGTGTCTGTGATGATTACATGTTAGGTGTGAACTATACAGTCAGTTATAATTACGGGTTATTGAGGTGGTTATTTGGGTTTGATTGACAGAATGTATGCACTGTGAAAAGCACAGTATTTCTTATTTTCTGGCACTAGATACTGTATTTCCGAGGAAACACCAGAAAGTATGCATATAGAAGTTCAACATTTCTGAGATAAGAAGAGATTCTTTCATAAGGGTGTACCTGAGTCAGGTGAGTTAGAGATGGGCATGGTAGGGGAAATGGCAGTTTAGAAACCAAGAATGACCATGGGTTTAAAGCCAAGCAGACCCTGAGTTCACCCATGCCAGCCTTAACTCTGTTCCAACCTTAGGAGAGTCAAACACATTCTTTAGTTATAACACCCCAAGGATACTGAGAACTTGAAAATTAGTGCTTTGAGAAACCAGTTGTTATCCTCTGAACATGAGTAACAAGTATTAGAAGCCCATTTCCTTCACGTATTAATTGTGCAATACAACAGAAGGACTACTGTCTTTACAACAAATATTTATCGGATAACTTTCAGACCTATAACTACATAACACAAACATACGCACACACATACTGCTTTGTTCCACATCAGAAATTGCTTCAGATTTCTCTATAACCTTTAAAGTAATAAAAAAAATTAGCATGGGCAGGGTTACTGCTATCTGTGGAGCTAGCTCCAAAATGAATGCCAACAAGAAAAGGAAAAATGTCTCACTGGAATACAGAGTGAGACATGCAGGTTTTTCTGGTGGCACTACTTGACAGCCCTGGGTAGAAACGGTTAACTGTTTGATGATTTTCAATTTCAACCTTCTCTATCATCTTTGGAGAGCAACTTCGAATGTCGCTAAATGGTTCTAACTTGACTTTGTGGTTTTCTAATTTTAACCTGAAACTGAAAAATGAGCATTAGCACAGATCTCACATAGATTAGGAATCTGAAGTGTTTTACATAAACCAGAATTACCCCCAAAACTGCCTAGAAAGAAGTTTGCCTATTGCTCTGCATTGCAAGTCAGTCTCACTTGGCTAACTGTTCTGATATTCATATTGCAGAGAAAATTCTCATTTGTTTGTGGTTAGGGTTCTCATTATAGTTTGCCATTGATTCATGGAGAAGGAGCTTAGTGGATCAAAAAGACCAAAATTTTACACCTTATTCTGGATTATACCCCCACCCCACCCCTAAAAAAAAAGCCTATAAAACTACTAAGCTTGCACTTACAAACCAGGAACTCGTAAAATAAACTATGTTCTTGCCAAGAGGTGTGTAAAAAGTAAGAAAATATACACGATAGGACATGATTTAAGCCATAAAGTGGAACACCTTGGCACAACTAAGAGGGAAGCCTAAGACCAGAGTCCAAGCCTTCCCACAATCCATGCAAGGCCCAGATCACCATAAGCAGCATTATTGACCTTACATATGTTTCATAAGTTTTCGAAAGTTCTCCCCTAAATAGAAACCCGTTCCTCGTGTTTACTCTGTGGTCTATCCCGAGAATACTGAGACAAGAAATGGCTGCCCCACAAGCGGACATACATACATTTACAGGCACTTATCCTCCAGATTCAGAGTTGAAATTTCAAAGTTCTAGAACTTTCTAGGATTTTTACAACCTATTTGGAAGTACCCCATATCATGTCAGAAATTGCCTACACTTGATGCTTTTCGTGGGTAACCTGAGAATAAAAAGTAGAAGTCTGTCCCCTAAAACACAGGACTTTTAACATTAAAAGGGTGGGCAGGGGAAGGAGGGAGGGCAAGCCATTAATGAGAAGAGTCCAGGGAGGGGGGGTGAATAGCCTCAAAATCCAGTTAATGTAACAACAAATTATATATAAAATATTATTTTTAAGAAAAGATTTTGAAACCAAAGCCACATTCTCAGTTCTCTGGGATTCTAGGATTCCAAATTTATCAAATAGAAAAATACCTCCAAATATCTTGCAAAGCAAATTCCAAACGCCATCAGAATAAGTAAATTCTTACATTTACTAAAAGCAAAGGATTAACTTCTCTTTTTTCCATTCCGTACATTTTTAAAAATTAACACTTTTCACCAATTGTTCCAGTTGTTAAGACATTGTCAATTATTTTTCAGGCTAATGTTTTCTGAAGTGGACTAAAAAAAAAGGGAGGAAGATACTTTTTTTGTGAAATGCAAGTCCTCATTCTCTCGTTGACATCCTAATCCAAAGTGGATTTTATCTCTGAAATGACACAAACTTCTCAGCTCATTTTATTCCTTATAGAAATGCCCACTCAATATAAGGAAAATTAAGAGGACAGAATTTCAGAAAGGTGACTTGGGCATAGTGGTTTTCTGAACAGAAAACAATATGGTGAAGACGGGACTTTCCCAGTTCTCTCTCTCTCTCTCTCTCTCTCTCTCTCTCTCTCTCTCTCTCTCTCTCTCATGAAGTCTATTTATTCTCTGCTGGCTGGAAACCATTCATGAGAGCTGCATCTGTGACTTTCTCCTACGCCTTTTCAATGTAGCAGGACATTAAAACACAAGCTGCAAATCCAGCCAGAAGAAAAACTGCCTCCCTGGGCCTGCAGCTGCTTTCATATTTGAGAACTAACTTCAAAATCAAAAAAAGCTGCCCTGAGCAAATTTTCTTTTCTGAAAAGAGTCTATGAGGTGCCAAGAGAATGACTTTAAGAAATGTTTTTGGAAGTTTCTTGACCCCAGAATGTTTTCAAGGTGTCAATTTGGGCTGATCCCCAATAATAGCAATCCATAGGTTAGTCAGATGTCAGGTTTTAAAGTGTGTGGCATTTTTAAGAGTGTTTTTGTTCCTTTTTTTCCTTCAAGCATATGCCAAAAGTAAATACTAGTTCAAGTTCATTGTTATGCTTTTCAATTACCAATCTTGTATCTCTGTCTCCCTCCTCCTTCTACCACCACCTCCAAATTTAATCAGCAAAAGGCAGGAGTGAATAAGAACCATCCAGCACTATGGGATACCATTCAGGGGACATCTTGTCTCGACTTTCCAAAGCTTTCAACTCCTCTCGATTGTCCTTAAAATTTACAGTTTGATTTGGCAGTGCTCTCAGGGCAGATCCAATAGAATGCCACTCTTCTGAGATAATAAAAAATAATCTCACTAAACATAGCAAAGGCCTGTCTTGAAAATTCACAGAAAGTTCTATTTCGTTTTTTAAATGAGAACTCCTTGGTTGGCTGAATAGAGGCAGAACTGAAAATAATGAAAATTGGAGGTTCTAAGTTGTGGGATGTGTCAGCTCGGACACCACATGAACTTCCTGAAAAAGCACAGTGCAAGTTACATTTTGTTAGAAATAGACATTAAGCTTGCAGAGTGGAAAAAAGGCCTAAGTGACAGAAATACAATATCCTCATCTCTTCTTGTGGTCTTCGGTGCCATCTTGAAAGGGCTAATTTTTTCATACTCCTCATCAATAAATTTGATTCAAAATACTCTTGCAAATTCACAATGAAATAAAGAACGTATGATTCCTAAAACTCCAGTATTTTCTATTTTATTTGTTAAATCAACATTAAAGGGAATCTAAACTAGGTGTCATGAAGGATACAAAAGGATACAAAAATGAATAAGGGCTAATGTATTTTGAACACTAGTGGCATGACCGGCACAGCACTAAGCACTTGATGAGCAATCTCATTTAATCCTCATAATAACCCACTAAGGTTGCCAGCCTGTGATTCCAGCTCCAGCACAACTCGACTACAACTGCATGAGATTCTGATCTAGGATTAGCCAGTTTAGCCCTTCCCAAATTCCTGGTCCACAGAAACTGTAAGAATTTATAGAATTATTGTTCCAATAATCTTGTGTGCAGAAATATATAAAATAAACAGATATGAGTTAGGTGCTGCTATTACAAAAAGCTATATCATGTAGCATTGGCTTTGGGTCTGGGAAGTAGGTGGAAGGTAAACGGTGGAAAAACCAGAAGGACGTTATGAGTGAAAGCCTAAAGGGCCTTGAGAGTAGCATTCTATTGTTAGCAGAACCCTAAAGGTTCTTGAAGAAATTATCAGTGAAAGCTTAAAGAAAAGTAAGGAAAATGTTACTGGAAGCTGGAGGAAAGGAGAACTGTGCTACACAGAGGGGGAAAGTTTGGTAACATTGTCACTGGAAGCAACACAGAAAATAAAAAATCGATAAATATCTAATGAACCTAATAATCTAGCTAAGGAGACTTCAAGATGGAAGAATATCCCTTGAAGACTTCAGCATCTGCGTAAGCAGTCTGACTGCCTTAAGGCCATCATATTGAGAGGAAGCCCAAACTAGACCATGCAGAGAGACCATACAGAGATACTGAGATTACATGAGTAACATCTCTCCATGTGATCTTATTCTCCTCCCAGCTGCTTTAGCATCCCGATATTACAGATCCAGCCACCGTTCGATTGCTACCACCTGAGAGACAATCCAAAACCACCCAGCTGAGCCACTCCCAAATTTCTGTATTGTGAAAGAATAATAAAATGATCATCACTCTTTAAAGGCACCAAGTTTTAGGGTGATTTATTGCAGAGCAATAGAAAATTGAAATTATGTTAATATAAAACAAATAATAAAACATTGTCTATACCTTATTCCTTGAGGATGAAATCAGTTTCTCCCACTATTCATCAACACTGTCAAATGGAAATGAGGTCATTCTTCCCATTCATTCTTTCATTCATTCATTCAGTTATAACCATTTATTTAGGGGAAAGGTTTAGGTTTGGGTTTTTGACTTCCAGAAACACAAGAAAAAATCCATGCAGTCAGTTCTTCCTAAAAGTACAGAAAGAGGCTAAAGAATCAATGTAATTATAAATTCCATTCTATTTTGAAGGCTTTCATAGCTATTCATATTTTTTTCGCACAGCTTTTTGTTTTTTGTTTTGTTTTGTTTCATTTTTTGATGTCGTCATAAATGGCAGAGACTATTTTGAGTCATTAAATCTTGTTTTATTTTCCTCCTAGTCATATGTTGAAACTACATTTCCCAGCCTCTCTCACAGAATAGGTGGGACTATATGGCAGGCCAACGGGCAGGGCCCGGAAAGGATGTTTACCACTTCCAAGCCTGACTCATAAAAATCCTCTCACCTTCCCGTCTCTCACTGAAAGCCAGATACAGTTTCCAGGAGAGGATTCCAAAGACTTGGGTATGAGGACCCTTTAAATGAATGAGCCATGGCCGTAATGACTATAGGAATTAGATCCCACCGCACCCTCCTTCCAGCCCACATTGTACCATGACATAAGCAAGAAGTAAATTTTTACTGTGTCAAGCCATTAAGACCAGAATTATTTATTATAGCAGCTAGCTTATCCTAATACTTGATGGTTGGAAAATTACTGAATTACATTTCATTTTATAATAAAAATCGCTGATATGTAATGAGACAGGCTGGTTTGACTTCAACAAAGTGTAATCCTGAGCTCTGTTATTATTTAAAGACTTTAATAAACATCAAGTTATAGTCATTAAAAATAATTTATTAATTTTATAAAGTCCTTGATTTCAAGTACCTTTTCTTATTTCTCCAAGAAAATAATTCCTTGCCTTTAAAATATTCTTTCCCAAATTTATTTTCTCCTAAAATTTGACTCACTTTTTGAAGTTGATCAATGTCATAAAATGCTATGCTTTTACACCATCCCACAAAGCAAACATCAAATTTCATTTGGGTAACTATTACCCAAATTTCATCAAAATTAACCATTCCTTGAATATGTTTATGCTAGGATAACTAAGAAAAATGATAAATGCTGACTGCTCTAGCCAAAATAATAACAATAATAATCTGATTATTTCCACTCAAAAAAATTCGAGCTTCTCTAACTGAAAGAAAAAACTGAAGTATCATTCAGTGATTCTTAACAAGAACACTTTACTTATATAAAGTTTTTCTTGAGTAAGAGGAAGAGGAATCCTACTAATTCATCAGAGGTAGCAGAACTTAGCACAGGTCTTTGAAGCTCTAACATCTGGATGCTGTACTATCTAATCCAGCCTAAGGTCTGAGCTAACATGGAGCCCAAATCTTTCTAAACAAGATAAAACGTCATTTCCAACATGACATGCCTCTGGCTGTGAGGCAAACAACACTTTAAAGTGATAACAAGGATTTGTACCATACAATGCTTTATTTAGAATATCATTAGGAGAAATAGTCTTTGGTCTTTAAACAGTGGGTATCAAGTTTCCCTTTCGAATTTAAATGTATAGTCAGCTTTATCCCTTTAATATTAAGTATTTTTGAGATGTAAAATCTAACCAACCCTTAGCTGGAGCTCAAGTCAGCCTAACCATAAAAAATAGATATTGCCAGAAAAGACTCTAAAAAATAATTGCTTTACTACAATAAAAAGTAGTAAGGTGGGTTATGTGTTTTTCAGGCATTAATGTACCCTCAGCACTTTTAAGGCCCTTACCAAAAGTTGGTAGCTAATTGCATTTCATTACCCTCTGTGTATAGCATAACGTCTTTTAAGAAAAAGCCCTCTTTCCAGCTATACAAAAGAGATTCTGGGAGAAAATATTTGCAAAATATATATTTGATAAAGGACTTGTATTTAAAATATGCAAAGCACTCATAAAACTCAACAGTAAGGTAACAAACAACCCAATTTACAATGGACAAAAAAAACCTGGAAATCTCCCCAAAGTAGATATACACATGGCACACATAAACGTATGAAAAGATGCTCTATGCCATATGTCATCAAGGATGGCAAATCAAAGTAACGATGGGATACCACTATATACCTGTTAGAATGGTTAAAATCCAAAAAAACTGACAATTCCAAATGCTAGTTAGGATGTAGAGCAAAAGGAATTTTTATTCATTGTTTGTGGGAATGGAAATTGGTACTTTGGAAGACTGTTTGACAGTTTCTTACAAAGCTAAGCATAGTCTTACCATAAGATCCAGCATTCATGGTCCTAGATATTTACCCACTTCAGCTGAAAGCGTATGTCCACACAAAAACCCGAACATGGATATTTATAGCAGCTTTATTCATAATTGCCAAAACTGGGAAGGAACCAAGACATCCTTCAGTAGGTGAATGAATAAATAAACTCTGGTACATCCAGACAATAGAATATTATTTGGCTCTAAAAAGAAATGGGCTATCAAGCCACACAAAGATCTGTGGAATCTTACATGCATATAATTAAGTACAAAAAGTTAGTCTGAAAAAAACTATATACTGTATGTTTCTAACCATATGATATTAAAGAAAAGGCATCACTCTATAGAGACAGTAAAAAGGTTAGTAGTTGCCAAAAGTTTGGAGAATAAAGATGGATGAACCGGTGAAGCACAGATTTTTCAGGGCAGTAAAACTAGTCTAAATGATGCTGTAATGGTGGGTTCATGACATAATGCATTTGTGAAACACCATAAAATAGTTCCTCACAAAGAATTAAAATTAATGTAAACTACAAATTTAATAATAATGTACTGATATTTATTGTTCATTCATTATAACAAATGTACCAGGCTAATGAAAGATGTAATAGGAGAAACTGTGCACAGGAAAGGGGGAAATATGGGTATTCAGAACTATCTCTTCAATTTTTCTGCTCTAAAATATAAAGACTAATAATTTTTTTAAAGCATATCACTTGTCCCAGATTTTAATTTAGCCGATGTTTCCCTGATGAGGTGCTTAACACTTGATCTGACCCTCTACTCTATGAAGATACTCTATAAAGAGAAATGTTTATCCTATACAAGAATTGGAGTTGGGTGTCAAGAGAACATTAAGCCGTTTATTAACATTATGTACCAGGTTAGGTTAAAAATCAGGTTAACACCTGAGCACAGAGATCAGGAACAAACGGCAGGGGAAGAGAGACAAAGACTCGGTACCTGCATTATCCAGGAACTTCAGAAAGGTCTGTACAAAATGAATAGCCACAACTATTTATGGCCACAAGTCACCTCTGAAGGACCACGGGACCAGTCAGCTTTGCAGAGTAAGGTGTCAGTAAGGATGCCTACAGCAGTGAACACAACAGTGAACGCTTTTCTCACCACAAGTCACCTGTGCGGAGCACTAGCAGCCCTGGAGAGGAAACAGGAATTTCCAGGAGCCTGCGTGTTTCAGGAAGATCTCTCATGATCTAGAAGAGACCATCCCTCACACCAACCAAGCTGGGACATATTTAGTGGGCAAAATGATCAACAGGGGCTCTTTTGCCAATGTGATGGGACAATTGCATCTTCCCATAGGTGACAAATCTATCCAGTATTGGTGCCCATTCATTACGTGCTATGGAGCAAGAAAAGGACAATTTTTCTTTGGCATGGCCTACTTATCCTACAACCTAGATTCCCTGAGAAGGCTCAAACATTAGAATTCGATGACAATCTCGAAGTTCGGATTATGTTAGTCCAGAAACATGTGTGTGTTCCAATTAAGCATGTCAATGTATATTAAAATTAATTTCTTTTCCCAATAGACAAAAATAAACTCAAAGAAACAAGATAAAAATATCATTTTGTGACTCTTTAGTTCTATTATTCGAATAAAATATCTCTTTATCTGCTCCTATTAAAAACAAAGGGAAAAAATTCTTGCTGTCAAACTAACAACTATAAAAAGAGGAATTAAGGGGGAGTTTTGATGAGTTTTCCTAGAATTCATTGTAGCTAATTTTATTGGTATGTAGCATTTATTTCCATATTTAATTATTTTTATTTATATCTTTTTGTTTTGGCTGATACGTGTTTTAAGATGTAACTAATTTCTTTTTTAAATTAATAAATGTGTTCTTCACAATTAAGAAGAAACCATATCAGCTCTGCTGACAGCTCTGTCAAAAAAGTCCACAAAAGCATAGCTGATCATTGCAAAATCTAATTCATTTAAGTGTGCCATCAATCCTGACTTACTGAAAGTTCAGCTTTAGACATGTAAAGAATTTGCTGTTTTATTGACGCTTCAATTTAACAAGATTAAGTTACAAAAATCTTGTTATTATGTATTCTTCTTGCTCTGTGCTTTTTTCTTTAACTGAACCTGCTTTGGCTGTTTTTATTAGTTAACCTTCACTGAGTATCGCTTATATTCCCAAGGTTTTAGGTAGCCATCAAAGTCATGAACAAGAAACCCAACAAGACTATGTTTAAAGAATATAAATCGTGAATCTTGCTTGCAGCAAATGGTTAAATACCCTAATATTGCCCAGCTGTACGAAACCCTAGAAACAGAAAACTCGTATTACGTGGTGATAGAGCTGTGCCTTGGCGGCAACCTCTTGGACCTGACAGGAATCAAAAGTGTCAGAGAAGTGAAAACATTCTCCAGGAAGATCCCGCCTTCTGTGGGGTATCCGTACCAGCACGAAATCGCACACAGGTATGTGCCAGTCCTTCCTCCAAGAGAGGAAAAAGCCACCAAAGCCCCCATGGTCACAAAACCCTTGATATGTCAATCACTGACAGCGAGTCCACAGCTAAGTGCAGCTAAAGGGAAGATCAGTGTCCTTGAGAAATTTGCCACTGGGTATGCCATCATGAGAAAATGAACACTGGCCCACATACCCATGTAAACGGTTGAGGCAACAGTGACCTTCTCTTCCTCTTCTTTCCATTGTTTAGTCTGAGTTCAGAAGTAACTGTGTTTATATGAAAACTGACTACAGCTTAGAGGGAGACTTCTGTATCTTCTTATGAACAAAATATACCAAAGTAACAGAATGTGGCACTGATGAATGTGGGAGAGATTACTATAAATGTTTGTGGGTTTAATGATTAGGAAAAACTCTTCTTGAGGCCAACCAATGGTATTAACTGGTTTACAATGTGTCTATTCTTTCTATCTACCCGGATTTTTTAAGTGCCTTATACAATGTCTTATAATTTGGGAAATATCATAGTTTTTTATTCTCGAGATCCTTAATATACTGAACTATATACATAGCTCATTCCACATCACTGTCCTCCAACTCCCCTTTTCAGCAGAATTATAGAGGCTAGAAAAGGAGTTTAAGTCATCCTTTAATCGAGTGCTATAGGTTTTCCATTCCTGGTCATCTTGGTATTCCTATATTTTTGATCCCTTTCCATAGCATAGAAAGTGCACTGATATACAGGCTCTTTAAAATGGGAGAAACTCCAAAAACAAGAAAAATGGAGTTAAAATAAGAGAGACGCTACAGGTGTACACCCAAACAAGTCTTACAAGGAGGAATGTTTCTGAGAAACTCATGCATAACTAGTTATTTTTTTTAAGCAAACTTGTTGGCTTGTTTAATTCCTTGATGGCTGTCAAACTTTTTATCACTCAAAACCATTTGGCTGTGTAAACATACCCCTGACTAGAGGAAGCAGGTTCTACTGTTCTTCCAGCAAGGTCAGGACCTAAGAAGGCAGCAGAAGCCAAAGGGGGTGTGTCCCAAGCACTGCTCTGCCAGCTGAATCGTCATCCCCACCATCACCTCTCCCCTGAAAAAGCCTGCACGCCAAAGGAGAGAAAGACAACGAAACAGCATGTTTGCTGGGGGACGGGAGGCAACTATGTATGAAAATGTACTTTCTAATAATTATATTTTAATTATTTGCTTTAAGCTTTGCCCTGACCTCCTCTCCCTGGTTATATTTCTGCTTAAAATATACACAGATCACCTACTACATACATTGTCTTTGTATATAGTGGTGAATATACAAACCTATCACGTTATTTAATGCACTTGACACTCCTGTGAAGCATTACCAAGGATATCTGGAGTAGGTCATGCCACTATCATCGATGCCTCCCAAGGGCGTTGTGAATTCAGTGCGGTTCTTTGGGACTATGCTTAGGGGACTCTGCCCTGCCATAAGAATCACACAATCAGTGATGGAGAAAAAAAAATTAGAAGAGTTTTGTTTTATTTTTTCATTTAGTTTATTCTTTAAAAGACCAAAAAACAGTGGTTCCTACAACATTTTGATGACATTTCTTTTATCTTCTTCCACACATACTCCTGAGGAGAACCTTCTCAGATACTCAGGGTGTACATTCATTTCAAACATATCTCACCTGCCTAAAATATAGGGCAGAAGGACCAAGCTCTGTTTGATTAATCCTGAGTCCCACGTCGCTGAGACAACCCTGAAAATAATACTGTATTTGCATATATTCTGGCTGGTCACTTAAGAGCCATTTAGTGATGTTAACTGCATTTTTTTTTTCAACTATGTCTTGGTTAGAAAAGGAGAAATTCCATTTATGGTCAATTTCTTAATGATTCTTATAAAGACTGCTTGTTGTTCATTTCTTAACAAGTCTCGCATGTTAAGATAAGACAATTCCCAAATCAGCAGCCCGTCAATGTCAAGTGAAAGCTAAGAATAGAAAGCTGAAAGAATATTGCCCTGAATGCTAGCGTTTTTTTTCTGGGAACTCAAAGACTATAAACTATTATCACTTCTAAGGCTCAAGGAAATAAAAAATCTTTAGCATACAGGTGCAATGTTCTAAAACACAAAACACTCATATTAATATATAACCTTTACTTTTCTTGGTCTGTTTAAGGGCTTGAAGATTGGAAGTTTTCTTCTGGATGAACACAACAATATCAAAATTGTCAATAAGTATAACATCTATGTCTATTTCGTTAATCCAGCAGACTGCAATTTTAGTTCTTTGAAATACAGACCTAAAGGCTCTTAGGAGGCAATGCTAAGAGCTATGGCAGAGCGATAATTATTTCAAAATGCAATGAAAACAATAGTTAAAGCATAGATAAAAATGTATGATATATACACAGAATCTCTTATGCTATTAAGCTATCATATGATATATTAATTTAAATGATATCTCATTTAAAATGTCATATAAGAGTAAGCAAAAATCTAAATTCAGCATTTATAAATGCAGTTACATGGGACATAAATATACACTCTGTTGTCTACGAAACTATTTCGTGATTTCTCTCAAAATGTTATTTTATTCCAAATAAGCTTGACAAAAGAATCTTGAGTGGAAAAATTCCTTATGTTCAAAAATAAAAAATAATTTTTTTTTTTTTTTTTTTTTTTGCTTTTCGAAGATTGCTAACTAAATCAGGGTGACTCTCACTGAAGTAATAAAACCCTGAAAATAACCTGCATTGTTGCAGCCTGAAGGTCTCCAGTGTAGGCTCTCAGAGGTGCCTCGAGACTGGCCGTCAATCTTGCTGTATCATTCACTGATGGTTTACAGCTTTCACGTGAATCTCAGCTCTGAGTCCTTCCAGACCAGTGATGCTCATGGGGGTGATTTTTACACAGACCAAGATCCAAGATAGGAAAGTTGTTTCTTCCTAAGCTGCCCTTGTCTTTGTGGGAAACTCTGTGGGCCCTGAATTGGGGAACACTGGGACTCTCTGTCCATCTGGAGTCCTGGCTGTCTAGGTGGAGCACATAGACAGCTTTTTCCTGCTGAACCCTAATTGCCACAAAGCAGGTAGTGTCCTCCCCCCTTACACATAATGATTGGCAAAAGCTATTCTGCTTCCTCACTTTATAGAAACAGACAAATTGTGTAAGAAAAAAATAACACTAATCATAATAACAATAACTGATAGCAATGGAGCTCTTAAAAAGTGTTCTAAGCCCTTAACCCATATTAACATTTTAAATCCATATAAAACCCTGTGAGGCAGATATGAATATCCCATTTTATAAATGAGGAAATTGAAGTATAGAGAAGTGGAACTGGGGTTCCAACTCTGAAAGAGTTAGGCAGAAAGCAAAACTGAGTGAAGCAAGCCAAGTTCCCAAGGCAATAGGGAATGGTGAGTAGTTACCTGGAGGGTAATGTTTGAATTAAAAGGCCAGATATCATTTGACCTCCTTATTGGTCTGCTTCAAAAAGGAAACTTTACAATGCTGTAGTGGAGTGTAAATGACAAGTTATAAAATGCCAGGCATAAGCTAAAAGAAAGAAAGAAAGGGGAGGGAGGGGGGAGAGAGGGAGGGGGAGGGAGAGAGAGAGAGAGAGAGAGAGAGAGAGAGAGAGAGAGAGAGAGAGAGAGAGAGAGAGAGAGAAGGAAGGAAGGAAGGAAGGAAGGAAGGAAGGAAGGAAGGAAGGAAGGAAGGAAGGCAGAAAGAAAGACAGACAGAAAGAGAGGGGGAGAGAGAGAGAAATTTCTAGAGAGCTGGCTAAAAGAAAAATCAAGAACTTAAAGCAAAAACTAGAAAACCAAGTGATTTTACATAACAATGCCTCACCCTGTTTTTCTAAAGCATCCTTATCCCCATGAAGATTACTGCTATAAAATATGTTTTTACTGAATATTTTAACA
Organism: Rousettus aegyptiacus; assembly: GCF_014176215.1. Classification (NCBI taxonomy): domain Eukaryota; kingdom Metazoa; phylum Chordata; class Mammalia; order Chiroptera; family Pteropodidae; genus Rousettus; species Rousettus aegyptiacus. The sequence goes on from NW_023416284.1 coordinate 128,010,418, forward strand.
AGTTATTTATTGACTCTCTTTATTCAACTATTGCTAAGAAAAATTGAAATGTTCTCAGTTAGAGGTAAACTTGTGGGCCTGCCTCTTCGTAAATCTTTCCGATTTCGAATTGAGTAATACTGCGAAGTTGGAGGGGCCTTTTCAGGAGCAGTTAAGCACTCAGTGTGGAGGCCCTGCCTACGCAGCCCCTGAACTGCTTGCTCATCAGAAATGCCGCCCAAAAGTGGATGTCTGGTCCATGTCAGTAAATCACTAAACTCCTGTGTCAGGTTAGAACCCTGACTGATAATCCCTGTGGATTTAGAGCTACATGAAATCTGGCCAGTTATGAGGGCAGGGTGTCACAGAAAGCATTTTTTCCCACCTTAAGTTTAAGAAATTGTGTAAATACAGTATCTACCTCTTAGCAAGGCTGCTGCACAGTTGTAATGTGAAGATGTGGGGAATTTGTGAAGATATAAGGACTTTATGTTCTCGTGGCCAAGCTTTCACTTCACTCTCAAATCCAAAGCAGCATAAGCATTTGAAAGGAACACATGCTAGAGTCCTCCGGACCAGAGTTCTTCGAGATCCAGTCCAGAGTCTCGTCTTCCATGAAGCCATCTCAGACACTTCCGATCCTCGCATCAGGCTGGAGGGGTGCCTTGCTCACACACTCCAATCTGTTTTGTTTTTTCCCCCAATAGGAGCACTAAAACAGTGCTCATTACACTTTGGCTGTGGGTCTCCCACATTAGACACTGTCCTGTCATTATCAATGCAGAGCCAGCAGCTACGCACTGTGAGGGGCTTAACAAGAACAACATTAATTGGTTTTTGGATGGACTTTTGAATTATCTAGGAATGTTAGCAAGCTTTTCGTCTTCCATCGGTCATTAAGAGTTTAAGCAGAACATTGTAATCACAGAGCTCAAGTTTAAAACGTGTGAAATGTGTACTATCTCAATGATAATAAATGGTATCCAAGAAGTCAAGTGAGATTGCATTAAGGAAGAAAACACATGATTAATTAATGTGCCAGAGCTCTGCAGGCAGTTCATCATTTCGTTGCTGGGTGCAGTCTAAGATTCGATTGTCCATAGTAGCACACAGTTAACATAGAACATCTGCAAAGGATTGTGTCTTAATTAATTTTAAAACTCTCCTTGGGAATCGCATTTGCACTCTTTATTCTTTTAACAAGTCTTTTTCTTCATAAATACTGAAAAGAGGATGTCAGAATCACTGTATCCAGAATGCCACAATGTCTAATCCAGAAAAGTTTAGATTAATGACATTTTATTGTATGAAGAAAGTGGACTGAAATATGGTTTTAATGGATAATAAATAAATACGAACAGATAAATAAATAAGTAACAGATGTGGCCCCAAAACTTTTCCTTTCATACCTTTTTTAGCCACTTTTGGATTCTGCTAAATTTTAGCCTAGGCTTAAAGAGTTTGAAGGACAAATTTTTATCTTTAAATTTCAAATTAAAAATAAACACACTAAATTAGCAGGCCTCCTCATTTTGTTGGTCTTTGATTAAGTACTTTTTATGCCTTACTTCTGGGAGTGAACATAATCAGAATATGGTGAGGTTTTGGTTTTTTGTTGTGTTCTGTTTTGTTTTGTTTGAAAACCAAAGCATTCATTAGTTCCGACTTCCATTTAATATATTTAACACAAAAATCCACTAAGGAAACACCGAGGGTCACTGTGCTTGTTCATTATTTTTGTGTATCTAGTATTAAGGTCCTTTGGAGGGTTGAGGCATGATTAAACTCCACGTAAGCTGACTAAATTAATAAACCAGCTGTTGTCTTTAAAGCATGTCAGAGATTTCAGTGGAATGGAAGAGTTGCTTTCTGTTACAGCTAATAAATTTTCAAGGTAACGTATCATCGGGTTTCAGTTAAAATTAAATCTCAAATTCACAATTGTCAGATCAAGCACACTGTGTGTATCACCTTTTGAACCATCTCCTATGTAAGTCTCATCCAGCTGCTTCTTTATTTCAAGTTCTTCTTTGCACCATTAACATTTCGGTAGGTGTGTGGTAAGCGTAAGAGACCTATGCTCCACTCACCTCAACAAAATTTGTGCATTCAGCAGATAATGCCAATGGCCAAGGCAACACCAAGACCACTGAAACGAACACTTTGTTTTCAGAGCAAAAGTTTCCCAGGCGTTCACAGCATGTAGGATCTGCCTGCCTGACTGCTTAAATCCAAGCCCCAGCCTAAAACTGTGACTTCAGGTTTATGCAGGCAATCTGCTTAGAAGAGCAGCTTCGCTCAAATATTAACACCCACTACCTCCATCTCAAAACCGCTTTTGGCACAACCTGGCTGGAAAATAGCTGAAAAATATTTAAATCTAGTGCTTAAGTGGCTTAGAGGATTACTAGCAGGATAAAGAGTTTTTTCAGCTCTAGGTGCCTGATTCAGTGACAACTTGGTTGATAGTGAATGGAAATCCTGGTTGATGGTGAGTGTGAAAGTCATTATTACTTTCTTACACGTCTTCTCTGGCCCGATCATTCCCTGGCTCCCTCCCTAGGTCCCTTTACAAGAAGTCTCACAACTATAAGATGATAAAAATGTCACTGAGGAACTTTTAAACGTTGGTCACAAATTCCAAATGGATTTTGTTCCGCTTTCTCCTAAGTCTCTGAAGTTTTCATACGTTTCTAAACTCTCTGGCCCAGCCAGGTTGGAATGCCTGAAACCCCAAGATTCCTACCAAAAGAATGGTTTCTCCATTTATTTTGTGGCCTGGACACTTAAAGGCCACGAAAGGCAAGTCACTGTTAAAGACTTACATTCGGTGGTTAAGAGCCTGGACTCTGAAGTCAGACTCCGTGGGATGAAATCCCAACTTAGCTACTTCCTAACTGTGCACTTGAACGAGCTGCTTAATCTACTTGCTGAAGGAGCATGGCACATACACTTCTAACAGGATATGTCCAGGGGGCAGCAATGTTTATTGAGAAAAGCTTTTATGTAGAAAAACAACAGCCACTCTCAACCCTCTTCACTATGTCATAGATTATGGTCCAGGATGAGCAGGAGTAAAGTTTGTAGTTCACCCTTCGCTTTTCTACCTTCTCACCTCCCCTATTCCCCCATGCTTCAAAAAATCCTCCCTTCCTTTTTCTCCTTTCAAACCTCTAAGTTAAAAGTCCCAAATTCCTTAAAACCTGATTTGCTATTTTTAATCTAATCTGAATACAGATAGGCTTAACCTTACCAGGATATACTGTATTAGTTTTGCAAATGAAGAGCTTATTAACCAAATAAGTCAATTAACTGGCAAATTCAAAGAGGGGTTATATTAACCCGGATCCTAACAGACCGGATAATGTATTCAAATTAAGATAATTCAAGGGTAGACCATTTACAAACACTGATCACAAAGCCCTAAGTGGATAAGTGGGAACCACAAGTAATAATGCAGGAACCCAGAGCTGCAAGCAGCAGAGCTTCTACCACCTCCAGACCCATAGGGGCAAAGAGAGGAAGAGGGTCCAGAACCTAGCAGTTGAGTCACGGAGCATCGGCTTGCTTGAGAGAAGAGATTATCCAATGCCAAAGGAAAGGCCAGTCCAAAACAACCTAAGACAGGGCCAGGACCTCAGTTCCTCCCTTCCCTCCAATCTCCTGCTGGGGCTCCTCACTGGCAGAGCCCTAAGGAAGCCAGAAGTTTCCAGAGTCTGTCAGTGCAGTCCATGCAGGTGGCCCTGGGGCAGAAAGCAGGCTGGAGAAGAGCAGAGAGAAGCAAAAGAGCAAAGGGAATACATCCGGCTAAGGGGCTGCGAGACATCTGGGGGCAGTACAGCTCATTTCATCCCCTCCCATTCCTCTCATCTCTGTTCTTCTCATCTTTCCTAATAGGTTCAGGACTCAGCAACTTGGCACAGAGTCTCTGAAGTTTCTTGTGTTCACAAAAGAGTAAAACTCTATATATCCTCTTCCCCCCACTATAGACCTTCCTAAAAGTTTTTTTAAAAATCTAATTTTGACCATCAGGCAGGCAAAGTAACTGGGAAAGGCAATACCCCTTTGGCACACACATATAGCTGAAAGCCGGCATCTCTCCTGGAAAGGCATTTCTTGAACAGTCATATATCTCCAGGCCTTGGGTAGAAGCAAGGAAACAAGGAGAACATAAATTTAACAGAGAAAATGAACCCAAGAGTCCGATTCAAATCTCAGGAAAAGGGTGCTTTGTATGGAATTGGAGACCATGACTCACACTTAAGGCAGGATATGGAAGTGAAGAAAGAGACCCAACTTGAACACACACACCATGTAAATCCTCCTTTACTGTCAGCTCACATGGGAAGGTCAATTCTAAATGCATTTTGCAAACAGCACAATGCAAAGGAATTGCACTGACAGCAGAAAAAGAGTTGGCAGTGTGCTTCCGGCAATGGTCAAGGCTATCTATTCAGAGATGGGTCAGCAGAACCACAAATGCACTAAGGCAGATGGAAACAGCCTACCTGTGCACTGGGTGAGGGAAATCTTCTGAGATATAGTTAATATGCATGGCCCTTAACTGAACATCCAGAGAGGTAAGTCTGGGACCTGGAAAAATGTTCTAAATTTGTTTTTCTATGGCTTCAAGACTGACTGTCTATAAGACACAATGAAAAGTCATTTGCAACCCTGGAGAACTGTTCTTTTAGGATGGATTTTTGGATTTCAACTTGTCTAGCCCTGGGTGGAAAATACAAAATTACATTAATATGATATAAATTTACAACACATTAAACCAGACCCATTAGGAATTTGTGACCAACATTCAGATTCTCCTGAGACATTTTTAACATCTTTTGGTGGCAGACATAAGGCTTCAAAGGACACGCATAAAGAGCCAGAGATACAAGTCCCAGAGAGTCTTTCATAGGACTGGGGAGACAAACTCTATGACTCTTTTCAAGAAATATGATCTTGTTTTAACTATTCTTTTCTCTATGAGACAGAGCAGGGCATTAACTAGAAAAGAATCATGCAACTTATGCTATTGTTGGGAAATTACAGCATCCTTCAGGTCCTAAAGCAGAGTTTCTTTTCAGTTGATTCCTTTCCTTTTCCTTGACAGAGGGGTGAGCATGCTTGTGATGCTGACTGGTACTTACCAGTCACAATGGAGGCATTCACAGTAAAAAGTAACTTCAGAAGATGGTGATGGTGAAATCTGCGGTGTCCCAGCTGGGATCTCTTCTGGTAACTTATTGTTGGTCTTTAATTTTGGTAGCAATCCTTAGGAAAGAAAAATGACCAGATTCCAAGGGCACGGAGTATCTTAGATTACTTTGAGGGATTCTCTGTTTCCTTTTTTTAAGGGTTCAATATGAGTGTTTTCTAGGAACATCTGTATCCCAATATGATGATAGCAACCCATAATGTTCATTTTAGCTCTTTTGAGATGACAGCACCAAGAGTTTTAGAAGAGCACCACAGCCTTGAGTCAACTGGTGGCTTCTACCGCCAGTCTTATTGGTATACAGGCTAAAGGTGATTAGGTTATATTCATAAAGGCATTGTTCATGCTGATAGTTTTTAGGGTTTAGACTTTGCAAACTGAGAATAAACCAATTGCAATTAAAGGCATACCTCATCTTACTGTGCTTCACTTTATTGCACTTCACAGGTGTTATGGTTTTTTATAAATTGAAGGCAAGACCCTTCACCAGCAGAAAGATTACAACTCACCTCATTGCAATGATCTGGAATAGAACCCACAATACTTCCAAGAGGCTGGTACTACCATCCACACGATCTCTGAAAGGCTGCCATCCCTATTTAAAGGACTGCATTTTCAATCTTCTAGCCAAAAAAGGAAGTGCAAAACAAGATGGCAAGGCAAAAAATACCTGGAGAACCAGCCCAAGTTCCCTCTTGAAGAACACATGAGAAAATGAAATTTAGAAAATTGAGAGGCATATTAACAGTAAAGCAAATAGTCTTTTGAGCTCTATTATGATTGTTCTTGTGCAAGAGCTTTATAATACATCAGTCGAAACTATCCTCTTTCTTTCTCTCTCTTTCCTTCCCTTCCTCTCCCCACTCATTTATATACCGTCTTTCCAGAAGAAAGAAGCAGACCTTCGATATTTAACCATATAAAATGGGCAATCAAATCTTCACAAGACATACCTAAGTTTTAGTTTGGACATAAATGCTGATCTAAGTGCTATAGTTAGAAATTGGATAATGGGTAAAGTTTTAACAGAAAAAAAATACAAATAAAAAATAAGCTGCTCTTAAGGGTCTCTAAAATCAATGGATTAATGCATAAACCCTGGGGATTTTTTTCCTCAATTTTTAAATTTGGATTTCCCTGTAGGAGTTGCGAATTTCATGCATACTGTACTTTAGCCTGATCCTGCCAAACACCCTGATATAGAGAAAACAATGAAACAAATGGCTGAATAAAGGAAGTAATGGTAAACAATTGAGTTAACTAATGTACAAAATGGGTAATTAACTCTCACCTTTCCTATCCTTTGTTAACCATGACTTGTGCACTCACTTTGAGTTTCTCAGTACCACCGCAAAAGACTTTAGCCAAAATGAAAATATCTGCTCTAATAAAGGTCCACTATAGGCTCATTGAGAGCAGATCTGTTTTTAATACTGAAAATAGAAGACCCATAGCGGTGTCCACATGGATGAATTTCCTGTTCTTGATTACACCGTGTGGTTTGGGTTCTACACTAAGCCTAGATTAAGAGATTTAATTATTTTTGTTTTTAGAAGAGAAGAAAAAAACTAAATTCCACTTCTCTTTCAAATTAGATTTAAGATCATGATATATTTAAGGCATTTACAAACCATCTTTTACTTATTTCAATGATATTCTCTTCAAGAAAATCCTGAGATGACTTGATTAAAATGGAGAAAATGCAGGAGGGTCAAAAAGACCTTGTTATTTTCAGTTCAGAAATTTTCGATTATAATAGTCTGAAACTTTTACAGTACAATTAGTCACCAATTTGCAAACACTAGGGAAAGAGTTATTCTGTTCCTGACCTCTCCTCCATACCCTCGCTTTTGGAACCTTTAGAGAAATTTTGGGATCGTACAACAAAGAAACTGTGAAACAGGAAAAGTTCTACATAGTGTTTCTCAAATGCTCCCTGTGACGATCTAGGAGAGCAGAGACTGGAAACTGGTTCCCTGAAAGATGCACAGCCTGGAGTGGCCCACTGTCAGCAGGAAGTGCGATTCAGGTCTAGCATTTTATCCAAATGAACCTGCATTTTATAACTAATGCTACTGTATCTGTTTTAATATTTAGATGTTTTAAATTAATTACAATGAAGGAAGACACACCACATCTCCTGCCCAGGCTGATGTGTGGGACCCAGTTTTAGAAGCAAGACTTTGATAACTGCTCTGAAGGACAGACCGGTATTTTTTTAAACATGTTTTTTCTATCCAAAATATACTTAACTCCCTCCTCAAATCTGCTGAAAAGTTCCAGTTCACTATCCTAAACTCTCTGGAATTCTGCTATTTAAACATTTGTCTGACTCTCCTTTAAAATATTATGCAACTAGAAGAGTTAAGTAATTGATATGTCAGATTGCTTTCCTGTTAACACCTAGTTGGCATCAGCTGCCCTTAGGATATCAATGGTAAACCTGTGATTTCAGGGAAAAGTATATTATTTCCGTCGTTCAAGAAACCCAAAAATAAGGGAGCTGGGGAATAAGCCACAGTGTAAAAAGGGTGATAGGAAAATGACTTCCCACCAAAGAATGTCCAATTGGAAATCTCATTGGAGTCAATCTTGTACCCTGTAAAGTATAAAGAAATGTCCTTTCTTCTCACTCTCTTCCAGTTCCACACGCCCCCAGCTTCTACGACCTAGAATATATAGTAGTACAATAAGTATTTTGAGTTTACTAATAGATAGCAATAAATATATTTGATTGAACTTGTCTAAAAACTGAAATGCCATTTATAGCATTACAAGAAGAAATTAGTCAAAGTTCCAGATAACTCATTTATATGTGAACTTTTATAATGTAATTTATTTATAAGATAGTTTCTTTTATGAAAGCCTATAAATAGCTAACAAACGTCTGCCCTGACTAGATTCTTTAAAAAAAAAAAAGAGAGAGTTAAACAGAGGAACTACCAACATCCTTTAAATTCTATCACTTTTCCTCCATAAAATGTAACCAAGGAATGAAGGAGTCCATAAGAGATGGACAGGAATATCAAGAGAGAAATAGAAATCATCAACTTAGTAAACCGAAAGGAATCACAATGCACCCCAGACTAGCCAATATCGGGCTCAATGGCTCTTTACACCACTCCGGAATGACAAAAAGGATATCTTTTTTCTAAAGTTCATCGGTAAAGATTTCACTGTTTTCTTAACAATCTTTGCAACTATCAAGATAGGTATTTTCAAGCCCACCAATTTTAGCTGGAAAAAAATAATTGCAAACATTTATTGAGTGCTTACTATGCTCCAAACATTGTGATGAAGCGTTATTTAGATTTCTCATAATCCTCTGAAATTCAAACAATTAAGAGTAAGAGAGTAGATAAAATAGTCCAACAATTAGTACGCTGAGTTAGAATTCCAGTCGTAGACAGTCTGATTCCAGACTTTGTGTTCTTAACCACTAATCCATACTACCTAGAGGAGAGATCAGATTGCTGGCTCCTAAAGTGTCCCTGTCTCTCCACATGCCCCCCATGACCATTATCCACTTAAACACCACAGCCAATCCCAAGTCTCTTGACTCTGTCTTAGATATGGCCATACCTGCTGCCTCATGCTGTGCTGGTACAGAGGAGCTTGGGGTCTCCTCTGGAAGGGGGAGCTGGCTAGATTCTGCATAGGACAACACGTCAGGATCCAAATAGCCAAAGAAGACAACGGAGTACATCACTACCTCGTACCTCTTCCCACATATAGACACATCAAAAATAAAGCTTTCATAAATATACTTTAGTGAACCAAGCCAAAGCCAAAAGATATTACTTGCCATAGTAACCAGCTACAGCTAATATAAAGCATGTTATATTTAACATAAGCCCTCTTTCTCCATTATGGATCCTAACTGAAGATGATTTTGTGAAAATGCAGTTATATGCACTTTTTATTACCTCTCAATACAGGTCTTTTATATTCAAAGATTTTTCCCAAATATATTTAAAAGTTGCAATATGTTGGAAAATCTTAAAGAGCAGACCCACTGAGGGTGACTTCCACACAATAAGGAAACATTGTGGTGACTTGTGTATAAATGATGGACACCTCAGTGCAAGCACAGTAACCCACATAAGAATCACAACAGAGCTTGAGGCCGTCCAGACACATTGTAGAAGGGCCTGGTTGTCACTTCATGTCAACCTCAATAGTCACATTTCTAAAGGAAAAATCTCTTATTCTAGTAATTCCCTTGTATTATTCTCAATATGTAAGAAACACAAGGCAATACTTTTTTCTAGGAGAATTTTACACCATACTGACCCACTTGTGGTGTGTGCTCATTTAGAAGGAAACATTATGGAAACAGTTCCTCTGGGTTCATGAATCTATTTTCCTATGCCCAAATAAAGTTTCTCTCCTTGGCATTTCAGACACCAGACTAAGGATCTTAGTACTGCAGTTTTGAACTTCGTGGCAAACACCGTGGAATCTGGCCTTTCAGAAATCATCAGTGTTCTGGTAAAGAACAGGCTTTCTTCTATCATGGCCTGGTATAACATTCTCGTTATTTGTGGTAATTATGTTCTGTATAATCACCATGAACAATTGATTAGCAAATACTAAATTATTGTTCCTAAGGGAAATATAGGGTTAGGTTCCAACAAATCTCTGGAAATATAGGGTTAGGTTCCAACAAATCTTTGTCAACCTATTGCTACATACCTTGGTTTAAGTGTGTTTTTGCTTAAAGACTCCTTATTTAATATACATTGTTGATTCATGAACATTAAACTCATAGCCAACAGTGCTATAACTCACAATTGAATAAATCTTATCTAATATGTGTTTTTTCCATAAGGCACATCACAACCTTCTCACATTTAGGAAGATTAGACAGCACTTCAACAGTATACTTGGGAGCCATTTTAAAAAGCAAAATCACCAACAAAAAAAAAACACAAAAAATGCAAAAAAAAAAAAAATGATGGCACTAAATAGACTTCAAAAAGAATACTATTTGACAACATGAAAGCTAAATAAGAAGGTGGAGTCACCTTGTTTGACCTCAGCTGGAAATGAGCATGATGAGCACTGAACATACAAATGTCTATGAAAACACCACAATTGTTGATTTGGGGGTACAAATAAAAGTTTTTGAGTAGACAAATTAGCAAATATAGACTCTATAAATAATGAGGATCAACAGTGTATCATAATTGTTATAGTCTACGCCCATGTCACCCTGAACAAGCCCGATCCCATCTGATCTTAGAAGCTAAGCAGGGTTGGGCCTGGTTAGTACTTGGACGGGAGACCACCTAGGAAGACCAGGTGCTGTAGCTGTAAAAAATAAAAAATAAGAGATTATAAGCAGACAAGGTCCTTGCAATCTGTGAGGTCAACCAAGGGTTGCCTTGTCTAAAAAAAATAAAATAAATTAAAAATAAAAATAACTGTTATTAAAGGTTAAGTTAATAGTTAATATATACAAAAACACATTTATAAGTAATAAAACACAAAAATTATAGTCTAAGCTCTTCGACTATACTAGTCATCATGAAATTCTTCCACTAGCAAAGGGACTACAATATCATATAGTCGCAATAAACAATTGTGTGAATGGATGATAAGAATGACTTATGCCTCAAGCTTCTGGTAATCTTGATAAAAAAGCACGGCTAAAACCATAGAAGGTTATAGAGTTAGGTAACAGTACAAGGCACCAGTTCAAGAGATTCCGAACCCCATTTCCCATTCAAAGTACTAAATTCTGAATTGCTGAGATCTTTCCATTCTTGCATCATGTTTGGACAGCCTGGGATACCTCAGGGACAGTATTGTCACCGGGTTCGGCAAGGTGGCACAGATACCTAGTGAACTAAAAGTAAAGGCCACATCTTCACCCCTGGCAGGAACCAGAGAAAAGCATATTCATGAGAAAGACCCCAAGTTCCTTGAGTACTTCACTCACTTCATAGGCTTCCCAGCACATCACCTCCCATTGTTTCAACAATATTCCAGATCCTTTCACCAGCTGTAAACTAGCCAAAAACTGAGGTATATGGTTTGTTTTCTATCGACTGTTAGGTTAAAATAACTTTCCCTTCCTGACTCCCTTGTTGCTTAGCAAATCTCCTTACTGGTTTTCCATTTTTTCTTTTAAAACCACTATAACTGAAGCTTCGCTATAGCTTGATCATTAAAATCAAGCAGGCAGCAATTTGGCAGGCAAAGAAAGTATTTCAATTCTGACATCTAACGCACATGTGCAACAGGGAACTTCTCAACTTGGAAAAGAATAGAGATTAAAACTTGGCCCAGAGCTGATTTGATCCCTAGAGAATTTTCTTATTCTTTTATCCAGAACTGCTTTTCAACTACAGCGTTTACTCTACTTCCACCCACTTCGCTCCTCAATTGAAATTCTGCAGGTTTTGTTCCTTTGACTCTTGGGACAATTTCCTCCTCTAAATTCTTTCTTTAGAATTTGAAAACTGAAAAATGGATACAATTCTTTGTGCGAAATGCCTAAGATAGAATCTTCATTTCATTTGTTTTTCTGTTTATGTTTTAAAAAAAAAAATTGCTTAAAACAATAAATTTTGGTTTTTGCTTATTTGTTAGATTCGAGTTAACTGTGGGTTTATTTATTCCTCACCCTTCTTTTTGACTTTTCTAATCAGTATTATCAAAAGTAAAAAACAAAAACAAAAACAAAATCACCAATTACTATATTATCACCATTCGACCTTCTAAATCCAGAACTCTAAAGCAATATGCGATTATATGCTCTTAAGTCTAGTGTAATCAAATACCCATTACCCTCCCTTCCATGAAACCTCTTTTTCAATGATTATTTTGTCTTTTAATCTAGAAAGAGAAAAAAGAGAAGAAAGGAAAGAAGAGGAGGAGGGAGAAAAAGGAGAAGGAGAAAGAGGAGGAGGAAGAAGAGGGGGAAGGCAAGATGTCAGGTAAGACCAACAAAAACCTGTAAATTAGAAAACAGATGCATGATAGGTGATTGACCTGGGAAAGGTATAAGCCAGATGAGAAATCCATGACTCAATCCAATTTGCACTGTAGAACACCCAAAAAACTCAAGAAATGGGGACACCAGATACAACTGGAAAATGACAAGGGAGTGGGAACAAAAACTGGAGGATTGGCTGAATGCCCATGTAAAAGGTGATTAGTTCCTATCTTCTCCTTCACATCTACAGTAGGCAGCAATTTTATTATCTGGAGAAGGTAAAAGAGAAATTCTGAACAGAGAAACACTAGGCACAGTTAAGAGCAGATAATACTGAATAAAAAAATAAAAAACAAGGAGATTTAACAAATGTACACACTGAATACTGAAATTCTCATTCTCTTTCTGTACTGCCTCCCAGGATGCAGGTATATAGTCTCTATCTAGACTGGAGACTAGAATAGTCTTCCCTGGTGAATCTAACCATCTCAAGAGAAGAAGACCTAAAGATATGACATCAGAGTCCCCAAAGAAACAACACAGTCATCCTGCAGTAAAGTCTGTCAGTGAGTCCCACTCATGAGCACAAAGTTTCCAGTCGGACTTTCAGGGCCTTATTCTTATCGTATATATGACTAGGCAGACACAAATCAACCAACATCTGGGAGAGGCCTCCAGCTTTAAAGTAAGGGCCCAAAACAAACAGGACAGAAGCAACTAGGAGGAAATAAAGATTATGTAGAGAAAAGGAAAAATCTGATTATAATTATTGTCAAAAAGATTTTAAAAAAAAGATATGAGAAGTATGACACAAGAACAAGGCACTGTATTTAAAAAGAAACATTCAGAGAAAAAGAAAAGAAATCTTGGAAATTAACAACATAGTAGTATAAGTGACAAACTCAATAAAAGATTTGTAGAAAATTTCAAGAAAAATCTTACAAAAAGTATATAGAAAATATTAAAAGATTTAAAAATAGCAAAGATTAAGTGAAAGCAATTTGAAGACTATCCTAGAAAATCCTACATCCAAATGATAGGCATGTCAGAAGGAAAAAACAGAAGGGAAGGAATCAGTGATGGAACCATTCAAGAAAGTTTCCTGAAACTAAAAGATGTGCATCACAATGGATGAAAATAAACCCATCCAAACACATCATTGTGAAATTTCAGAACCTTTTTACCAAAGATATTATCCTAAAGCTTTTCAACAGTTAATATAGGTTTTCTACAAAGGACAAAGAAACTGCATGGTATCAGAATTCTTTATAGCATCACTAGAAGTTAAAGAGATTATGGCAATGCTGTCAAAATTCCGAGAACAAATTATTTCCAACCTAAAATTCTATACCCAGTCAAATACCAATCATGCTAAGAGTAAATAAAGATTTTTTTTTAGTCATGCAAGGTGTCGGAATATTGACCTCCTATATACTCTTTTACATGAAAACTCATAAATAGTAGAAATGATAATAAATATGTTTTAGTATATTCATATAGAGAAATATTATACATTAGTGAAGGTGGATGAATTTCAGCTACGAGAAACAGTTCATACATCATAAGAATATAATGTTGAGTAGAAAAACACATCACAGAAGGACATATTCAGTATGATTTACTTATATAAAGTTCTAAAATGTGTAAAATTAAATATATTGTTTGGAAACACAAAATGTGGTAAAACTACAAAGAAAAGCAAAGACTGAAAAACACAGTTTACAATCATGCTCACCCATGAAAGAAAAGAGAAGGCAATGAGATTAGAAAGAAGCATACAGAGAATTCAAAGGTAAGAGTAATATTCTTTTAAATAAACTAGGAAGACATGTGCTTCTGCTGGATCTAAGATAAACACAAAGAGCTCTGCAGAATTCTTACAGTGCAAACTGCCACTGCTCTATATGAACAAGAGTAGAAGGACTTACGTGGACAAAGAATTATGGGAAAGCTAAGTACATGTAAGAGGTTGTCTTTTGTTAAAACAAACATGTAAGCCTAATGAAACCTGGCCCCACATGGTTCAATCTTGGAGCTGTAACGCATTCAAGAAACACAGTTCAAGAGCCAAAAGTAATTTAAAAGGAATTCCATTTTTTGCTATATTTCTAGAAATCTGTAATGAGGATCTCAATTCATAGTCCTCAATAACACTTACTAAATCTCCATGCCTCTCCTATCCCCTTCCTGCACCCCTGAGGCTCCTCCCACACAAATTATTAGGCTAACAATTAGACTTCTCTTCGCCAGATTGGGGATAGGGAGAAGCGTACTGTGAACACTATCACCTTACAAATTTATTATCATAAAATAATGCAGAGATTGTATAAAAGATGTGACAGACTTAAAATGCTGAGAACATAGGTATGAAACCTGTCAGGGGTGGCCTTATTTAAAATATACTGATCAATTTTCTCACCCTCCCATTTCCAATTTAACAAGTTAGGAAAATTAGAGACAAAGCTTAAGGCATCAAGTTCCTCTCTTATCTAATGGTATGAAAAAATACATTCAGGGAGAACTTGTGGTAAGAAGAAAATATGGAAGATTAACTGATGTGTTTTAAAATAAGTATAGAAAATTTAGACCCAAATCCCAGTAAGAAATGTGTTCCTTTAATGCCAAGTTATAACCAAGAAACTATTTCCATATTCCAAATGAGTGTTCTGCAATTCTTTCAGCTAACACATTAGTATTCTTGTGTGCTCTGTAGTAAAAACGGAGTGCCTGATTACAATTCGCTATCCAGAATTTTATGGTTAGAACTTGAAGAAAACAGAGTTTCTGCCAAAATAGCTTCCTGCCCAGGTGCTGAACCAATTAACTCTTAAGCAATCAGGCAGTAAAACAGTAATGGTGAGTTTTCTGAAGTGCTATATGTAAGGAGACAGCTTGGAAAAATAAAGATGAAAATTTGTTTTCATAACCAGGAGTGTTTAAAATCCTGAGAGACTGTTTGCACGCCTTGCTGAAATGTATGTGACATTGCAAATTCCCAAACGACTTGATGGTTAAAGATCTATGCGGTCAAAACTGACACTTTTTTCCTAAATGTAAGGAAAACTACTTTATTATACTATGTAATTTGACTGTCTATAGAGAGTCAAGTGAATAAATTCATTTCTGAAAAAAGCTATTTAAATGCAAAGTTGGCTATTAAAATATTTCATCCAGGTAGCAGCATAAAAATAAGAATTAATAGCTAAGGCTTCTTTTAAGAATGAAAAAATTGGAAACTGGTAGTCAACTAGTAACATTTTTTTCTAACTCAGCTACAAAATATAAAGTAGCATTGTGCTATTTTAATAATGTCACAAATAATGACTTAATGTTTACAGAAATAAAAATATGGTTGTAAGACATTATGGTGTGAAGCATATGATTCCAGAAGCAAAAGTTCCAGGTCTCTCTAAAACTGAAGTGTCACAATTTATCAATCTCAAGAAGCATCACAATAAGATTTTTTTCCTCTGCTTTACCAAGCCTCAGGTTTGGTAGACATCTTATAAGAGGACAAAATTAATATTGCTTTGGAAAATCAAGATACTACAAGGTCTAATTGGATTTCTTTTTGTTTCTCTCTTTCTCTTTCTTTCTTCTTTCTTTCTTCTTTCTTTCTCTTCCTTCCTTCCTTCCTTCCTTCCTTCCTTCCTTCCTTCCTTCCTTCCTTCCTTCCTTGTTTTATTTCAGCTGTCTAAGGATAATTAGGGGGATATTTAAGGTCCCAGACGGTAACCTGGGAATTGGAAAGTCTACTGGTTTTATGGGCTTTGCTATGAATTGGCTTTATAGCCTAAAGTAGCTACTTACTATCTGTGCCCTGTGGCCTCTATAATAAGGCATTAAAATCTACATACTCTTTCCCAGGGAATTTTTTAGATAGGGTTTAGTCATATACTATATTTGTTTCTGATTGGACAGAAAGTACAATGGGATTATGGTTCCAATAAACATTAAAGTCCAAAGGAGAAGATCCTAATTAGTGATTAAGCAAAATGAGAAATATCTAGAAACTTCTAAGTCCTCTCTAGCTCTAATTTCGACATTTCAATGGGAATGAAAACAATAGGCAAGGATCAGCCAGGAAAGTGATGATTGCAAACAGTTATTTTGATGGAATAATTAAAAACAACAGGCATTGTAGGGCAAGCAGGCAGCAAGGCAGAAGCGCTGAAGAACAGAAAACCAAAAAAGAGAGAGGGAAGAGGATTTATTTATGTGTGGGCGGTCACCACTCAACTTCACTCACTAAACATTCATCAAGCACTTCCTGAGGCCTGGCTCTGTGTTAAGAGCTGGCTGGCTAAGACCCAGGCCCTGCTTTAGGGAGGCTAAAAATATAGTGGGGAGAGGATCATGAAGTGGATAAGGTGCCCTAAAGTGTGGTAAGCGATATTACAGAAAATGCTCAGGGGGCAAAGAGAAAAGACTAACACAATGACAAGGGTTAGCAGAGGTCATAAGACTAAATTACAAATAGTCAAACCTATGATTTTGTCAGGACAGAAAAGTAACATTGTTTTCAGGTCATTTACGTTTTCATGTTTATCACACTATCTACATAACACAAAAAGCTACTCTAGACCCTAAGTATGAGTTTCAGCTTCCATGGGCTTCAGGTGGTGCAAACAAAATCTTTCACTCTACCTGAGGTCTCTTGAGTTGTCTATAAAGTTGCCTTTTCTTCACGTATAGCTCCTACATTCTACACTCACTAATTGAAATTCGAAAGATATTGGATTGGAAGATATTGAACAAACACAGAAGAAAAGTTTTAATATTAATGTTAGTCTATTTGATGTTTCAATCCATTAGACTTACATGCTTTATTCCATAAAACACCAACTTTCATGTTAAAGTTTCCGTCACATAGCACAAACACCAAGTTTAGTAAATAATGAACAATGATGGTGATATACACTGTTTTTGCTGTGCCTAGCAAGATGATTCAGAAAATATAATGGGAAACATCAAGCGATTAGTGGGGAAAAAAAAAAAAAGAGGATCTCATTCTTGACTCAGTTCTCCAATTTACTTTGTGCATGTGTGAAGTCAGACAAACCCAGTTAGGTATCCCTTCTGCTAAATAAGTTACCTTTTTTTATATATATTCATGTAACTAGACATTACCTTACCTTGTTTGTTAAGATGGAGAATACTATGCACTTTCTTCGAAGTTAACTTATGCTGCTAAAATAGCAAAGACTATCACACACTTCGGGAATATTTGAGAAAGTAAATAACCCAAGAATTCTCTGCCCTCTCTGCCTCATTTAGGCACCAATCTGCCTCAATATTTTGTGCTCTCAACCCTCTTTAGTTTCCCACCCATCTCCCTTGCCTGTCTTGTGTAGTCTCAGCGTGACGTATAACTTCGACATGCTAGGGTGAAATGGAATGGAGGCAAAGTCAAGGGCATGAGAAAAAGAGAGGGAAGGTAGTGTTTGATCTACTAAAGATTTTCCTCCCTCCAGGTAACAACATATTCTTACCTTTTGACATACAATTTTGTTTACTATAAATAGGAAAGAAGAACAAACATCTTTCCTTCATCTTGCTTCATTTTTTATGTATTTCAGGCACTGATGCCTCAGCGTATAATACAAAGCCAATTTATATAGACAGGAATTATAAAAAGTTCATTTTTAATGAATAAGATGATTTTTTTCCAAGCGAATAGCCATGGCATATCCCAGCCTTAGTGTAGGTTTCAAAGTGGACAGTCAGTAAGTCAACAAATTTCTGAACATGTGTTGTGCACAGGGATGAGGCTATACCAGCAATATTTATGAAATAAAAAGAAATATACGAATAACTTAGGATTTGATAAAGAAAGGGGATCAAAAGCAAATTTATCAGCATCTACAAAAGCAAAAATGAGCAAAACTTAAATGCATATATTTATTAACATATTCATTCAATATGTATTACTTGTCATGTGTATGCATGCAACATTCTGTTACACATAGAAATAAGCAAGAATTACACTGAGGGGGAGATAGTATCTTAAAGCAGCCTCAGAACATGTTCATGCTCGAATACTATGCACTAGACACCTCAGATAATATTTTTCTAATGAAATGACGTGTACAAAATGCTCAATAAATGTTAGATTCCCTCCTACCTGTGTTTGTTTTAAATTATTTCTATTTAACTTGATATTGCTGAGTGGTATCCAGAGTGTTTAGAATGTTTACCACTCGTATATTTTTAGATGCAGGAAACAAAAGACCTCTGAGCCCAAGGAGAAATACTAGGGATATAATTTTTTTTTCTTCCATGGACTTATAATTATTTTAGTGCAAATAGAGTATTTGTCCACATGCGAATTCTAATCATAACTTATTGGGTTGAAAAATGATGCTTCCTGGTCATTTTGCCCATGAAGAGTGAAACGACTGAGTAATAAAATAAAATTAACTACTCAGGGGTCGGGCATGGGGAGGCAAGACTTCTGGAATAGCAGGGTCAGGGACTCCAGAAATCCAATCTTCCATAAAAGCCAGGGAAATACTAGCAAAATTATCAAAATCAATATTTTTAGAACTCTGTAAAATAACCAAAAGTTTGCAACCATCTGAAGAGAGTTTTTAAAGAAGAACTACTACATCTTGGTAAGAAGACAAGGGACTGTGACATTTTACTTTGGCTTACTTCCTAACTCCACAGCAGTAGCTGCAAAAGCCACCAGCCTTGCAGCCACCAGAAGAGCTGACAGGCTTTGGAGCTCCTCAAAAAAGCCCTAACCATGGTCACAGTTTGACCTGACTCACAGCTCCCTGGAATAGCAGCATGCATTGGGTGCTGTACATTTGACGAATTCAGAGCTCAGGTCCACAGGAAAATCTTCATCCCCCAGGCATTAATGAAAATAATCAGATTTGATTATTTAACATTCCATCTGACTAAGACTGCACTAGCAATTGGGGCAAATAAAAGCCTGGCAAAAAAAAAAAAAAAAAACTATTAAAAAATGATCTGGAGAATGAGCTTCTGCAGGGGGACTTTGAAAATCTAGTGTAAATTTCTCTGACCCTCATTAAGACACTCTGGGAACTAAGCTCTTTCCATTCTTCCAGAGCCACAGGAATAGAGTCCCTAGAATAGTACTACCAGAATGGCATCTCTGCTGTCAATGTCATATTTGGAACCTAATCACTTTCAGGATGCCAGCCAGCCTGGTGCCTGGAGAAGGATGAAGAGAAACTAAATGGTTCTTAACTCCTCTACCAGCGATTCCCTCCATGAATAAGAAAAGTTGTTTCTAGACCCTTCAGAAATAGACATAGTGTATCTTTGGTTCTATTGTGCTCTTTCCTGAGACTCCTTCTCAGCACCATCCCTCCAGCCTCTATTCCCCAGCACTCAGTTGGGGTTGGACCCAGACGAGTGGTTAACGGTCTCTTTCCTAGCCTCCAACTCCTCAACTGAACCCTCATTCTCTCAGGTCTGGTATTAAAAGTGAGGTCATTGGGTGGGTGGGCTCTAGTCCAATATGACTGGCATCCTTATAAGAAGAGGAAAAAAAAAAAAACAGTGAATAGAGAGACACACAGAGAATACCACATGATGGCAGAGGCAGAGCCTGGAGCAATGGAGCAGCAGCAAGTCGAGTAATGCCAAGGACTGATGACCACCACCAGTAGCTAAGAAGAACCAAGGAAGAATTCTACCCAACATCTCAGATGGAGTGTGGCTACTGACACTGATTTTGAACTTCTCGCCTCCAGAATTGTAAGAGAATAAAATTTTTGTTATTTTAAGCCACCTAATTTACGGTAATTTTTTACTAATCTAATACACCCACTTTGGCCCGAAGCTGGGACCCTCGACCTGACCTGTTCTGAAATGGCATAGATGCATTTCATCTCATTATGCTTCATTTCTCTGACCTTGTATTTGCTCACCATAGAAAATCAAGAGGCAAAGCTGAAAATCATGCTCATTCTAAGGATAGGGGAGTGGGCCAGGAAACAGATGTACTTTCTGTTATTTTTTTTCAAAATGCGCCAACATTGGTGCTCAGCAGCCTCATTATTCTAGAAGATAAAAAGGCTTCCATCCGTTACTGCTGGATGAGCTACAGTCAGGACATCCGAGTGCGTTTGGTTGGAGGCACAGAGCACAACGAGACATGAAGAGGGAATCGCCTGTTCCGACACCTTTGCAGTGATGTGCTCAAATATCGTCTTGATATCAAATCCAGATCAGCTGGGAGGTCTCATCCACCTCCTGATGTGTGCACAGAGAGACACACATTTTCCATTAAATGCCGAGGTCACCCGCGGGGTGCTTTGGCAGAGCTGTGTGGAGAAGTTGTACAGCACCTGCCTACATATGTTTGGCCCAGTGCCCTCTCCTTGCTTCCCCTCTGATCAGAAGCACATTTATCTGCAACTTTTTTAAAGTCAGAAAAATAAAAAATCTCTCTGAGACTGTTTTGATTTTTTAAAACCAATTCCAGACCATGCACAATATTTTGATCAAATTTCAATTATGACGTCCTATTGAACTGATTTCATTCAGATAGAGCACAAAAGGAACTTCACTGCAGATGGATACAAATACCTGCTGTTGCAAAGCTGAGCTCTCATTTCTCCTCACTTCTCTTTCTTTGCTCCTTTTTTCTCTCTCTCCTCACTCAGGTGCAGCCCTTCCCCAATCCAATCTATTTCCTTCCCTGGTTCACTTAATCCTCCCCTTCTTCTCCCCCTGTCCCAACAACCATCATAGTCAGCCCAAGGCAGCTCATGAAATCAGAAAAATGTGTTCTTCAGCACATTGTGTTCCCTTTTACACACTTTTTCTTCCCTCAGCTCATCTTCCCTCACTGGGTATCGAACATCTGAATCCTGGCTGGCTACTAGCTATGAAAATTTGAATAAGCCATTTGCTCTCTCTGTGCCTTGGTTTCCTTATTTGTACAGAAAGAGTTGTTCTTTCCATTTGTTGACTAAAGGAGATGATGCCATCCTCAAGGCACTTGCTGCAAGGATTAAAATGTGCAAGTGTCAGACTCATAGATACAGAGGACAAACTGGTGATGGCTAGATGGGAGGGGGCCTGGGGGGCTGGGTGAAAAAGATGAAGGGATTGAGAAGTACAAATTAGTAGTTACAAAACAGTCTCGGGGATATGGAGTACAGCACAGGGAATATAGTCAACAGTATTGTAATGGCTGTGTATAGTGCCAGGCAGATACTAGGGTAATCGGGAGATCGTTTCGTAAATTTTATAAATGTCTAACCATTGTGCTGTATACCTGTAACTAATGTAAAATAAAATTAAATTTTAAAATGTAAAAGCTTCTAAAACTGTGGCCACTCCATAACTGTCACCTTTCTCCCACATTCCAGCCCTCCTCATCTTCTACTTCCTACCTACTCCATAACCCAGGTCCTGACCCTGGCCTTGACCCATAGTGCGATTTCAAGTCAAGGCAAAACTTCCTTCAAGACTATTTGTTTTATGCTGTAGGCGTAAAAAATGAATGAATGAATGAATAAGTAAATAAATAATTAATTAAAGATAAAGGAATGTAAGCTGACAAGGTCCTTGCAATCTGTGAGGTTGCCTTGCCTAAAAAAAGAAAGAAAGAAAGAAAGAAAGAAAGAAAGAAAGAAAGAAAGAAAGAAAGAAAGAAAGAAAGAAAGAAAGAAAGAAAGAAAGAAAGAAATGACTATTTGTTTTAAACCTTATTCCTAATTGATGTACAGAAGGTTTTAATACTTGGTCAAAGTATTTCAGCCTTGGTGGGGGTTGGGAATCAGGAAAAATGCCAGCCCGGATGGCATCATGACTTCACAACCCACTCTGCTTCCTCTGTGCTAGGCTGCCTTCTTGTGAGAGAGAGAAAGGAGAGAGAAAAAGAAAAACAGGCACACAGAGGGTTATGGTCCAGTTATCCAAGTGTCCACTAGCTACTCTGACCTTGTTCCCCGCACCCTATTTGTAGGACACAATGATCAGATATGTCCCTCTCTGCTGACTGCACTCAAACATGTTCTAACTTAAGCTCCAAGAAAGAAATAATTGGGAATTTCTAGTCCCTCTTCTTATCAAGTTCAAGCCTCTCTTTTGGAGGACTATAAGGGCTCATTCACATATTGTTCAATATTTACCAAAGCTTCCTTGCTTTGAACAAATTGACCTGTGTACCCTAGATGTCATCTGAGGCTTTCCCAACCCTCAAGAACCTATATACACTTGACCTGAGCCCTCAATTCCATGGTCAGTGACAGTCCAGACCCTACTGTGGTTTCCGACATTTCTTAGGGCATGTTTTCATGAGATCTCTTCCAATTCTGCCTTCAGTGTTAAGCAAACTGTCTCCATTTCACTCCACACTAATTCAGACAAAAACTCAACCTCTTTTCCCACTTACACAAAGAAATCTATTCTTGCAGAAGGGTGTGTGAGCTTAGTAACATCATGATCAAAGGGAGTGTCCCATCCTGTCCTGTGGAGCATGCCACTATCCCGCAGCCTTCCTCCATAACTTCTCAGCAGTCCACAAACTTTTTTTTTTTTTTTTGCATCACACAAAGTAGTTTCACTCTTTTCTCTCAAACCTTAATGCCAGCAAACACCCGGTCCCCGAAAGAGTGAGCCTCTGCCTAAGAGAAATGAATTAACACTGCTGGAAAAATGTGTTCTCCTAATACACATAGGATAATTTAGCAGAGAAGATTTTGCGTAAGGAAAAAGGAAAAACCAGGGGCTATAGTAGCTAGAGTTGAAGACCATGGATTTGTCATAGATGCTGGCCCAGAGTGTAAATGAAGAAAATGCAATCCCGGAAGGAAGGAGAAAAAAGAGTGGGGAAGTGAAAAATAGAAAGGAATGCTGTGAATCATAGGCTGTTAAAGGCCTGCCTAGAGAACTCAAGCAAGGCATTTGCCATCCATCTCTCTGCCCTGTTTTCTTATATGCAAAACATTATACTCAGAACTGACCGAGTTCTCATTTATACTTCCTTGAAAGAGATACCAAGGATGAAGCCAATTTCTCCAAGGAGAAGCACTTCATGTAACGTGTTTGGTATGTGGAAAGAGACATCACTTTCTTACTACACTAGGGCACTAATTAGTCTGTCTCAACTGGATCAATGTACAAATAGCACCCCAGAGGGTGAATGTCAAGGTAATTTGAATATATCATTGGTTACCCATCCCATTGATGGTCCAAACTGATTCAGCTGGTCAAGTTGGCTTCATATGGGAGGGAAGATGGAAACCACTGCAGGCAAAGGAGGGCACTTCCCTAATTGTGAGCATACAAGTAGCTGTGTTTGCCTATAAGAACTTTCCAGCGGCTCTCACAGTCTGTTAAGAAGAGAAGGTACACATGTGTCTTGTAAGAGAGAATGTGTTTCCCCAAACCCATGTCCCAGAATTGTGAAGTCCTACACCCCTCACTCCGCAACTTCCCTTTTTTAATGAACTCTCTCTGCTCTTTCCAATATGGTTAACAGAAGCCAATGCATGGAGGGATAATAGTATAGTTATAGCAAGTGCCAATGTTGACCTGACTTGACTTCATGGGCTAAGGTAAGGTGAGGGGGCTTACCTAACACACATTGTCATTTCATTATCACCTCTACAATTCTGGCTTCGGCTAAATATTTACAAATGTTAAGGAATCAAATTGGTAAATGTTTCTACTATTTTGGACTAACAGCCTGTTTCAGATTAACATAAATCAAAAGAATAACATTTAAAAAAAAAAAAACAGAATTTACAAAATAATAATAATAACAAAACAAAGAAGAGCACATAATTTTGTGTTGATGTGGAGTCTAAAAGAAGGAAGAAAGCATCAGTTCTGGATGACTTCAAGTCTCTGGCTTCCTTGGGGAGTAAAATCTTTAGGTTTCTGTTTATTCCTTGGTATTGAATGATGAGATGATAAAGCAGAGGTTAAGCAAAGATCCTCTTCCACATGCTTTTAGACAAAATGTCAACCAAGGGGCCTGAGATATAATGGAACACAGCACTTGTAATCTAAAGCATCCTTCTCAGGTTTCCAGACCATTGGTGTGACCATGAGCCCTCCCTGTTGTTGCAGAAAGAGAAAGAGGGAGAGAGAAACAAAGAGAGGGATAGGGAAGGAAGTTTGAAAAGTGGCTCTTGGGTATCCTACACTCGGGCTTTTTAAATGTGAACTTTCAGTGTGGATTTTTCTGTGAATGCTTACTTGATTAAAGTGCTGCTTCACAGAAGAAGAAAATGAGGGAAAAAACAAGAGAATTCCGAATGTTGATTTCAAATGAGTGATTAGATTATTCTTCATTTTTAATTCATCCATACAGCATGTACACACACATGACACTAATACAGATCATCTAGAACTAACTTAGAAAGAAAGAAAGAAAGAAAGAAAGAAAGAAAGGAAGGAAGGAAGGAAGGAAGGAAGGAAGGAAGGAAGGAAGGAAGGAAGGAAGGAAGGAAGGAAGGAAGGAAGGAAGGAAGAAAACAAAGACCAGAGCTTGAAATATTGCTTTAAAAGAAAAAGTGTCAAGTGAGAGATCTTCCTGCAGCAGCAATAATTCAAACAATGTCTGATGACACCCACAGAAAACTGTCAACCAGCTCAGCTCCAGGAGCCTCCTAAAGCATTCGGGCTGGAGGAACACACCCGGGTTCGACCAACTGCAACCATGACTGCAGCAATGGAATTAGAGGATGCAAAGGAATAATGTAAAAAGGAACATATAGCTTGTTGGAAGATTCCGGCCAGGAGTTGCCAAGAACGAATGCTCAAATTACCAGAAAATTTCATCCTGCAGGAGATTCGGGTGATTTGATGGCAGAATGCACAACCCGCACACTTTTAAAGGGCTCTGTCATCAAAGCCAGAGCAACTCCTGACTGTCAGTAACGAGACTGCCATCATGTCAGTGACAAAGGCGAATCCTGCTTTTTCCTGACTGCACCTAATCCTAATGATGGGGATTTTCTGGGTCTCTTTAGATCACCAAACTTCTTCTGCAAAGGTCAGAGAGTAAATATTTTAGGCTTTACAGTTTATACAGCCTATATCACATTATTTAACTCTGTTGTCATAGCCACAAACTATATATAAATAATTTATTATGGTTATGTTTCAATAAATTTTTGTTTTTAATAGCAGACACTATGCAGATACAACTCACGGGCTGTAGTTTGCTGAGCCTTGCTTTAGACAATCAAATTGTACCCCCAACATGCTCCTGGCCAATACCCTCAGCTGGGCTTCCAGACAAGCCCCTAAACAGGATCCCCCACATACTCCAGTGTCTCCTGTTCAGACATCTAGACTCCAGCAGGACACTCCAAAGTCTTGGATATGACACAGCTGCTTGAGGAAGGAGCCTGGGCCCCTGAGCAACTGAATGGAGCAGAGACAACTCCTCCACTTGCACCCCACCAACCTATCGCCACCAATCTGTATCGAACTGTGACAAACCTTTACCAAGTCACTGGGATTTTTAAGGTTCTTACAGACTCCCAAGGTTAACAGACCCTAAGGAAGGAGGAAACAAGGAAGGTGGGCTACTCTGAACAAGTGTTACAGCCACACAGCAGGCCCAGAGAAATGGGAAGAAGCAGCAGTATTTCCAAAGACAAACCTGCAGAACTCTATGACTGACTTACTCACTCTGTGAATCAGAGCCCTCTGTTTTCTAAAACCTAAATGAGAAGTGTGGATTTATTTATATTCAGTGAAACCTACTCAATAGTGGAGCTTATTTATATGGAGCAGACCAGATACACTTGAATGATGGGGTTCTTTCCAGGGCTGCTCTTAAGGAAGCAATACAGATTGGCACAGTCATCTCTGAGCAGCGATTGAGAGCTACTGAAATCTTTTCCTCTGCCCCTCAGGCACACAATGCCTGAAATTGTTAATTACTTCTTTTGTTAAAGAAATGTAATGTCCCAGTACATGTGGAAAAACTACCTGAAAAGGCGTACCTTTTGGCCTGAGGTCAGCAAACTGGGACCCCCCCAAGCCAAATTCAGCTTGCTATCTATTTTTGTGTGGTTCATGAGCTAAGAACGTTTTTCACATTTGTAAGAGGTTCAAAAGTTTTAAAGAATGAAATACTCTTTAGCAAGTGAAAATTATACAAAATTCACAATTCAGCATTCCATGAACAATGGTTTTTTGGAACACAGCTATGCACATTCTTTCAAGTGTTGTCTATGGCTACTTTCTCACAACAGTAAGTAGTTGTGATGGAGAATGCATGGCCCATCAAGCCTAAAATATTCACTATCAAGCCCTTTAAAAGAGAAGTTTGCAGGCCCTTGCTTTAGACTATTGTGGTCCGTTAACCCTGAATTGACACACAGGATTGGCCTGCTATCCTAACAAGCTCTAAGGAAACAGTACATTGTCCTGACAGTTTAATAAGGAAGTGGGAGGTGGAATGAAGGAGAAAATCAAAAAGCTGAGGAGTATGACACACTGCCCCAGGAGTGAGTGGAGAGTGAAAGGTCTCGGAGCATCGGAAGTCACCAGGGACCTGGGAAAAGGAGGTCTGACCCAAGGAAGCAGCCAGCGAACAAAAAGGAAGGAAAAAGTGGAAAACAAAAATTAAGACATTCCTTGAGTTAGTCCCAACTTCCCCAACCTATAAGTGTGTCCAGTGGCTTTAATGTTTTATTAAAGTAAAACAAGCTAAAGATCAAAAGAGTCGAGTATAAAGTAGTTGTTTAAAAAGGGTTTTAAAAAAGAAATCCAAAGGACAGGCTGCCTTGTTATAATACAGCATTTTCCAGTTTTGTGAAAATTAATTTGACCCTCATACAACTTCAGATGATACTGTCCCAGACCTGCTCTGCATGATGGGGTCACTAGTCCTGTCTGTGTTTCTAGCTGACCTCCTTTCTGCTGCTTCCTGAGGAGCCAGGGTCTCATCCTGGACCTCCGTGGAGTGAAAACAATAGAAAAACCCCACAGAAACTTCAAAGGGTTCCTCATTCAGGCCAGTTCCGGAGCCACATCCCTGAAGACCTCCTTGAATCTGGCTTTGGTAAGGCCCAGGAGAGCCAGTAAAGGATTAGGAGATACAGAAATCAT
The DNA here is from genome assembly GCF_014176215.1 of Rousettus aegyptiacus. Classification (NCBI taxonomy): domain Eukaryota; kingdom Metazoa; phylum Chordata; class Mammalia; order Chiroptera; family Pteropodidae; genus Rousettus; species Rousettus aegyptiacus. The sequence continues at coordinate 128,037,621 of NW_023416284.1, forward strand.
GCTTCGAGCTCCAACATGACATTGGTCCAGTGTTACAACTTGGACGGCTGGCACAAGTTGGCACTTGGACTCAGGTGGATTAACTTCTAGGACGTTTGTTCTCAGTAATCTTTATTTTCAAATGGTTGGGAAAAGCTTCAAAGTAACAACCACATTTCATAAACTTTTCTAAACAATGGTACATATTTGACATCTGTGTAGATTTTGATTGCAAAAGAGACAAGGAAAGAAATCTTTAAACAAAACCTATTTCATTTTTATCTTTTTCCACCCATGTTTCCATGTCCTTTCATAGAAACCCCACACCCTCACTTCCCACTAAGTCCCTCGTCCTTTTAAAAGTCCCTTGTCCTACGACCCTCCTTCTAAGTCACTCAGCAACCAGATCATCTGAAGGTATCCTGAGAAGACTAGAAGAAGTATGCTCTTATTAAAAATAAAATATCAACAGTCTTTTAAAATCCATCAGTGAGCTTAATAATGTAAATGAGAAGCTGCCCTAAATCCCATCAGCACTTAATACTAAATAAATGCTGGTTCTGAGCATGCTGAGGCGATCACCTGACACACAAAAACAAATTTTAAATATGATAATTAAAAAAAAAAAAAACTTAGGTTGTCAGGACTGGAAAAAATCTGAAGCATAATTTAGCTCAACCAAACCATTTCACAGAAGTAGCAAGTGGCGGTGCCAGCTCCGAGTTTTCTCCCCAGGTCCCGGTCTAGGGCCCTCTCTGATACTCCCTTCCTTCTTCATCTAGGCTTTCTTCTGCTATTCCCAGCCTTCCCAGGTGTGCTGTCTGCAGAAGCATAGAAACTAGACAAGAATTTCACCACTAATCATGATAAATATTGTTATAATATTTGTTATTTTATGTAAAATTGCTTTACAGTTTCTCATCATATGTCACAACGACTCCTTGTGGAATAGAATCAATTAACTATCATATTCTTCTGAGTAAGTTTGACTCACCTTAAACACCTATCTAAATTGGGTCCCTAAAAAAAACTTATAATAATCCCTTTGACAAAGCAAATGATAGATTCCCAATCCATCACTGAATATCGATGATTACAACTGGGTTTCATAAGGATATTTCTCTAACCTCAGCAAAGTAGTGGCTTCCCTATAGGGAATTAAGACTATAAGACTATAAACTAAAACTATAACCTAATATAAAAATTCAGGGTTAGATTCATAAGCCAACTTATTACTACAGAGGAACTCATTCCAACTTTGTTCATGAGCTATGGTTTGCATAAATGATCTTATATCAGCAGGCATGTCCATTCAGCCTAAAAGGAATGGGGGCATACTGAGAAAAGTTAGAGATGTGGTTTGGATATTTCCACTGTAGAATCACTGAAATCTAGGTGTCAGATTTTACTCTTATACACTGTGTATAATACACACTAAATTCTATTTCACATATCACTGACTGACAGTAAACCAATTAAACCATAAAATAATTCAAAGCATCAGAGAGAAATTAACCTATCCTTAATCAACAGCCAGTGTGCTTAATTCCAGCTAATTGTAGTAGTGGCAGTGGGACTTTACAAGCAACATAGATCAACTGAAAAATGCAAACTATCCCTGGTCAGTATCTTGTATTAAAAAAATAATTCTATATCCCAAAAATATCTACTAATAGGAGAGTTCATGATAAAGGCAGAAAAATGGAATCGAGTTTTGAAAAAAGACAAACTGCAGGTAACTGTAGAAGAAAGCAACTTGTCTAGAGTGTGACTATCCCCTGGGGGCCTTGGTAATAGAGAACTGTCTCAGCCTCCTTAGTTTTCGATGCTGACTGCACAATCATCACCTTAGGACTATTTTAAATGCACATGGATAGGCCCCAAACCAAATCAACTGAATCGAATATCTGAAAATGAATAGTGGCATCTTTATTAGAACAGGCAGACAGCACTGAGAACCACAGCATATGGTCCAGGGATCTCCAATACCCAAAACCCCCACTGGGCTACAAGCAACATCATGATTAGGTTTACAGAGTAACTGGAGGCAACAGCCCAGCAGTTAAGAAAAAAGCTTCTAGATATTTCTGTGCTCTAACAACCAGCCTTTCCAGAGAAGAAGTCCTGAGTTGCCATCCATTCCCTCTCCCCATCCATATACATTTCTTCCCAGCTCCAGTTCCCCATGAGAAGAGAAACTGCATGATATAGAGTTGAGAGCCGTCAACTTTCAGCATACTTTTCTCCTTACATAGTCCCTATACCAAGGGGATATTCAGTGTCCTTAGGTTGTTGGGTTTACTCCATGTGTTATGAAGGTTGATGAAATTTTTTTCTTCAAATAATTCTAAAAGTTCTCATAAGTAAGTCTGGAAGCTCTATTTTTAATAAGTTTTCCTTTCTATTGCTGAATTCATGAAAAAGCAGAGTATCTAAAGTTATGTTCCTTAAATATACAATATTTTCAGTCTTTTAGATATGTTGAAGATCTGTTAACCACCAACAGATGTGTTATATAATGGTTTTCTTTGGACAATATTAAAGCTATTCATCCCCCAAAACCCTCTTCAAGGTGTCTTGAGCCCAAAGCTTAGTGAACTTAGTGCTTGCTCCACTGTGGCTAATGAAATATGCTTTAGGTGTTTCAGCATATTTTCCCATGCAACTTGCCCCCCGAGCTGGTCTAATTCTTTTTTTTCTTTTATTTCTGTGATTCACCCAAGGATTATATTATTTGAGAAACCATGGTGCAAAGACTAATCATTGGCCAACTCTAGTCAAATTCTATATTAGTTTTTAATTTATTCTTCTGAGGAAAGTCATGCTCAAGCATCCTTTCCTTCATTTTCCATAGAGAGCTAAGCTTTTGGTCCAAACTGTATTAATGATAGCTTCCCAAATGGAATTCCAGCCTGCTTTCAGACTCAGGCACCAAAGGGGTGCAGATGGATGAGAAGAAGCTAAATCTGAATTGAGTTGGAGCTTCTGGACGTTACTTTCACTAAATAATCTTGTAGCAAACCTATCTAATGAAAATCAGATCTTATTCAGAGCAGGGAAATTTACTTTCCTGGATAAAACATAATTGTTCCCATAAGATCTATTACCCCAAGAACTAAAGGTCCTGTCTACACAGCACTAAATGAAGTGGTCAATGAATTTAGCCAAAATCCCTAATAAAAAGCAAAATATTCCCTTAGAATTCAAATCCTTTTAGGCAACATGTTGGAGAGAGTGACTCATATTTATTAATGGGTTTCAGGCACACTTGTTCCTTGATCAAATAAATACACAGTTAATCAACAGATATATTTGAATGCTTACTATGTGCTCTGTCAGAACTGTGCCAAGTCAGAAAAGAGATCTGGAAGATGTATAAGACTGATGCAAAAGAAACGAGGCTTTTGCGTGACTTCTGCTTTCAATTATAGGTTATGATGCAACGTAACACATATACATTTTGAAATTTCGGAGTTTTTCTCTTTTGCTACAAAAAAAAAAAATCAACATCTTCATTTTAGCTACCCAAACCTAGCATAATGAATGGCACATAGTAGGTCCTAATAAATATGCATGGCATGAATAAACAGGTGAATAAATGCATGAATCTTTTCTAAGCATACAGAGTATATTAAGCTGAGAGGTCATAGTAACAAAAACATTCTCTTAAGTGTTATTATACTTGGTACTAGAGACTGCTCTATCTTTACCAAAATCTTTGTTGTTTTCTTCTTCTCCTCCCTGAGCACACGGCTAACCCCCATTTTTTCAGCCTTCCTTGCAGTTAGTTTGCATGTGGCCCTGTGATGAGTTCTAGCCAAAGTTGTATGAGCCACTTCTAAGTCTTGCTGAATGAAAAATTCCATGCTCCTCCCCTTCCAGCTAACTGGGATGAGACAAACTTGAAAGCCATATGTTAGTGATGGCAGAGCCTGTCAGGCAGTACCTTGAAACACAGCAAAGTCTTCCCACCAGCCTAGATGATACTTGTATTATTATTCCATTTTTATAGGTGAGAAAACTGAGCCACAGAGAAATTAATCATAGATAATAAGAGGTAGCAAGAGATTTGAACTAGAATGTACTTCTACTTCAACCATCATAACTTCCTCAAAAACATTCAAAATGCTTAAAGGATTTCTGAATCTTGGATCTCTAATCTCTTCCAAGTGACCATTCCCACAACCTGAAATATAAGCAATGATCTTTCTCAACATGCCTTTCATAGGGTACCTCCTTTTACTTCCTCCCTCATCTCTCATAGATGCAATTGCCCCTTGATGGCACACTCACTTAGTAAGTCCATCCCTGATCTACCATAACTTAAACTAGCTATTTTGTCCACCCCTCAAATAATACTATACTGCCTGTTTAATAACAGGCTTTTAACAGCAAAATAGAACAGAGTTCAAGCATTCAAAAATGTTTTCTTCATTCGAAACAAACAAAAAAAGGTATAATTAAACAAATCTCACAGAAGGTTGGCAAGAAAACCACTAAAAGTTTTGCTGCTTTGCTATGAAAACGTTCACATTAAAGTGTTCAGAAACAGGAGAGTAATAACTGTAGAATTCAATTAAATGTTATATACAGTGATGCTCAAATACTTCTATAACTTACAGTGACACCTAAGGTGACAAGCATGATTTAGAAATCAGAATATTCTCTTAACTGAGATGTCCTGTTAGCTGAAGTTTAATTCATTTATTTAATAAAGTTCCCCAGAGCAGGGAGGCTTCTGACTGTGGACATGGATCTGAGCCTCAAGGGTGCCTACAAAAGTGCACAGAACTTTAAAATGGTTTCGTGCAAAGGGAATGTTATTTCCAATGGCTTGATCACACACAATCCATCTAGAGGAGAAATACATATCTTGCTCCCTGAAACTTCTCACATGCAAAGTATAGAAATGTCACAAACACACAGAGCGGTCCATGAGGAGTACTGTGTATTTCACAAATCAAATGAGATTTAAAATCTCAGAGACCACAGCTTGTTCTGGAAAGCCGAGTGGGAAGACAGCTGACCACAGGTTCCAACTCCTGCTTTGCGTGTCTTGCTGACCTAAATTACTATATGAAATTTCCACAGTAACTTTGTAAATCACATCTCTCTTTTGAGGACATCAGAGCTGATGTCCCATTACTTTGGCAAGAGCTTACACCATATTCCGCCTTTGTCTTCCATGTTCGAGACATCTGCTACTCCAAGGTCCTAGTACTAGTGACACAGAACCACAGAGAAATGGCTGCTTCCATCTAATCTTCAGAATGAAATTGGGTAGACTCAGTTTTCAAAAATTAAATTTTTGAACAATATTTCAACTGCTAAAATATTGATATTCATTCTATCATTGTTTAACAGTCTTTAGATAAAACAAGAAAGGGTCACAGTAAATGACCCAAAAGTCAATCTGGCACTAGGCATAGAGCACATTCTCTACTTGACTCTCAACTATATGTAATGGTTGAATATTGGCTTTTAATTTTAAAATGATTTTATTTGCCATTGTAATTGATTCTTAAATATTTGGGGCCATTGGGCCACTTCCAGAATAAGTAAGGAAGAGATATTAGAAATAATCAAATAAGAAAAAGATGAATCTGATTAGTTTACTCTTGCAAAACTGCTAGTGCATACCAGTTTTCACTGATGGGTAGAAAAATTAGAAACAGTGAGGAAAATACAGTGAGTTTTTCATAAAGTTAAATTTGTTTAAAGAACTATCTAATTATAAGATTATGTCATTTCTATTCTTTTGGTATATAAATGTCCTTCCTTATATGAGATAGTTATTATTCTGTCCATAGTTGGCAAAATAAAAGTTAGCAACTCTATTCTACACCCAAAAATATATTTTTGAGATTCTATTTGGCCTTGGAATTCAAAGGCTAGGAGACACTAAGCTGGTCCAGTTTCCCTCCTTAAGTTACAGCTTAAATATGTCAATAGAAGATGAATGTGAAGGTTTTTTGATGACTCCCAACATGAATGATTTACTCGTGGAGTCTAGAGTCTTCAAGAGTAAAAGTATTTCCTGAGTATCTTCTGTGTACTCAGTACAGATCTTCAAGTTCCCACTGAAGAGAAAAAAAATACTGTCCCTTCCAACAAAGAATTTACAGTCTGGTTGTAAAGCAACAAACACTAATATGAACTATGTGAACTAGAAAGAACACACATACACACATCATGCAGGGTGGCATAGACTAAGGACAATCAACCTGTTAAGAACTAAAAGGTGAATGTGAAGCTAAGTAACACAAGAAATAATTCTTGAGCTGGATGTTAATGGAAGACAGGTGTTTGTGTTGGCTGCAAAGATACAGGGAGCTTTCTAAATAGATTGAGAGGCACTGAAAAAGAAATTATGGAGAGGGTGATGATACACGATGGGAAGGAAAGCAAAATGACATGGTTGGCTATTATAGAGGGTCCTTAAAGGCCAGAGGAATTAGGCCCCAAGTAGCAACTTGACAGAGGCCTAGAATGAGATACTATGATATTTAGGCACAATCTCATGACAAACTAATAGCTACCATACTCAATCCAAGTATAAGGTCCAACCAGGAGTAAAATGGCAAGAAAATGTCAAGAAAGATCCCAAAATTCATCTTCTCCTATCAGTCTCAAACCAAAAATAAACATCTTTTAAAAGTCCATTTGTCTACGGATCAATTTAAAAGATTTAAAGGCATTGAGACCGGTTACTAGCCTATTACAATAATTCATGTGAGAAATGAGGAAATATAGTCTAGGTTGTGCCTTCTCATCATGGGCCTTTATTACCCTCAAGAGGACAATAACTGGTTCAGGGGTAGGGGAGGGATGTGAAAAAAAATTATTAGATATTACAATGGTTTGTAATAAATTTAAAACAATAATATTTGTGACAAAATCAATAATTAAATATTAATAATATTTGTAACAAAATATTATTTCTTAGTATTTAATTTTTTATTTCTCTCACTAGGGAGAAATTAAATTCATTTTAATTTTATTTTAATTAAATGATTAAAATTTAATTTAGTTTTCTCTTTAAAGAGGTGACAATGAAACACAGATTAAAGACATTGGTCTAGATCTAGAAAAAGCACCAGATTTAGTTTCGTTAATAATATTTCTCTTATATGTTTAGTATTGAAGATTGTCTTTAATGTTTCTGGTTCCCAGTTTTAGCATTCTTTTCCTTTTCTGTTCTGTTCTTGGTCCCAAGTGCTGGTACACAACCTTTTGCACCAAGGGAAATATTTGCCTTATGAGTTGTCTATACCTTAGAGACATTTTAAGATAAGATTTGTCTTTTGAAGACATATGTACATTTTAAGGCTTTCAAATGAAAGGCTTTAGAATGAAAAATATTGTTCCATCACATGGACTTACCCCTATGAGGTTCAAAGCTCTCTTTGTACCAAGGAATAGGCATTCTTCCAGACATGCCAGATGACCTTTTGCCCCTTATACAATACTTAGACTATACTGCCCCAATGCCAAGGCCCAGGTTCCAAAAGGCATTATGACCAATAAGGAGTGGACATACTAGTAGTGGCTAAAATTAATTAAGCTTTTACTATGTGCCAGTCACTGTTCACATCATTACACATGACCAACTCCAATAATCCCCAAAACAACTCTATGAACTAGGTACCATTATTTTCACCCCTCTTTATAGATGAAGAAACTGATGCAAAAGAAGTTATACTACATGCCATTCACTCATCCAGCCAAGGCTTAAACCCAACTAGTTTGGCACCAGAGTTTGCTTCCTGAAATTCTCCATATACTGCCTTGGAAACTGGCTCAGAGTCAGGTCACTGGACCTGGTAGATCTGCATTCAAATCCTGTTTCTCTCATTTCCCAGCTAGTGACCTTGAACTAATTACCCAGCTTCTCTGAGCCTCAGCTTCTGCAATTTGCTCATCTTATAGGGTTATTATAAGGTGTAAATGAGATTGTGCCTGGAAGAACAAATCTGAAGTTTAAAAAAAAAAAAAACAGAATTAATATTGTCAGGGTGTCAGTTCTTTCTAACTTGATCTATAGATTTAATGGATCTAAAGATCCAGTCAAAATCCCAGCAAGTTTTTTGTTGTTTTTTTTTTTTTTTTGATATTGACAAATTGATTAAAGTTTATATGGAGAGGCAAAAGACCCAGAATACCCAACACAATATTACTGGGGAAAAAAGTTGGAAGACTGATATTACCCAACTTCAAGAGTAAAGCTATAGTAATCAAGACAATGTGGTACTGGCAAAAGAACAGACACATAGGCCAATGGAGCAGAATAGAGAGCCCAGAAATCAACCCACATAAATATAGTAAGCTGATCCTTAACAAAGGAGCAAAAGCAGTACTGTGGAGAAAAGATGGTCTTTCAATAAATGGTGCTGGAACAACCGGACATGCACATGCAATTAATCAATCAGTCAATCAATCTAGACACTGAGCCCACACCCTTCACAAAAATTAACTTAAAATGGATCGTAGACTAAATGAAAACAAAAAAACTATAAAACTCCTAGGAAAAAAACAGGAAAAAGTTTATATGATCTTGTGTATAGTGATGACTTTTTAGATATAACAGCAAAGGCCTTATTCATGAAAGAACTAGTTAATAAGCTGGGCTTCATTAAAATTAAAAATTTCTGCTTCGTAAAAGACACTGTCAAGAGAATGAGACGATAAGCCACAAACTGGGGGGGAAAAACCTCATCATTAAAGGACTGTTATTCGAAATACAAAAAGAACTCTTAAAACTCAACAATAAGAAAATGAACAATCTGATTTTTAAAAAGTCAAAAGACCTGAACGCTTTGCTATAAAAGCTAAATGGATGGCAAGAAAGCATATGAAAAGATGCTCCATATCATATGTCATTAGAGAGCTATAAATTAAAACAATAACATGATACCACTACACACCTATCAGAATGGCCAAAATCCACAATGCTGTTGTTACCAAATGCTGATGAGGATGTGGAGCAACAAGTACTCTCATGCCTTCCTGGTGGGAAGACAAAATAGTACAGCCACTTTGGAAGACAGTTTGGCTAAACATACTTTTATACAATCCAGGAATCACACTCTTTAGTATTTACCCAAAATTGTTAAAAATTTATGTCCACACACACACAAAAAAACTGCACAAGAATGTTTATAGCAGCTTAATTCATTACTGCCAAAACTTGGAAGCAACCAAGATGTCCCTCAAAACGTGAAAGGATAAACAAATATGTGGAACATACAGACAATGGAATATTATTCAGTGCTGAAAAGAAATAAGCTATCAAGCCACAAAAAGACATGGAGGAACCTTAAATGCATACTGCTAAGTGAAAAAAGCCAGTTTGGGAAGGCTACATACTGTATGATAGCAACCACATGACCTCCTGGAAAAGGCAAAGGTATGGAGACAGTAAAAGGATCAGTGGCTGTCAGGGTCAGGTGGGAGGGAGGGATAAATAAGCAGAGCACAGAGGATTTTAGGGCACTGGAACTGTTCAGAATGAGACTATAATGGTGGCTATATGCCATTACACACTTGTATAAACCCCCATAGAATGTACAAAAGCAAGAGTAAACCCTAATGCAATCTATGGATTCTGGGTGATAATGATGTATCAACATAGTTTCTCAGTTGTGAAAAAATGTGCTACTTTGGTATAAGATGTTGATAGTGGGGAAGGTTGTTTGCAGGGGGGACGGGAGTACATGAGAAATTTCCGTAGCTTCTGTTCAATTTTGCTGTGAATCTAGAACCACTCTAAAAAAAATAAAGTCTATTTAAAAGGGAGAAAACATCGGAATAAGCTTAGAAGTCAAAACTAGAAAGATGCCGAAAGAGTCTTCTCTGTTTACATTCTTCTGAGACAGAAGGAACAGACACCCAAAAGATAAGAACTGAATCGAGGTTGCTAGGGGCCACCCAAACAAGGATAAAGAAGAAAAATGACTCTGTCTGGGCTGACCAGATGTTTTGGTGACAAAGAAACTGCTGAGATCTCTTCTTCCTGGCCTGAGTTCCATCACAGAACAAGCCCTTCCCCAGCAAGGTCTCCACCTCTCCTCATCTACAGCTTCCTGAATGTATGAGAAAAAAAGATGTGCAGGGTGTACTAATTAAACTCTTGTTGAATTCCTAAAACAAAATTAGAAACAATATACATCACTTCAACAGAGACAAATGGTTACAAACCACTGAGAGAGCCACAGGGAGTGAATGTTCTCAAAGAGCCAGGAACCAGGAAGCTCTGCTTCCTGGAATCAATACAGGCCAGAAGGCATTCTCACCTGGTAGACCCAAGCATATCATATGACGGAGGTGCTGCCAAAAACCCAGATCAAAAAAAAAAAAGTAAATTAAACCAAGAGGTGAGGGAGAGAGACCAGAATTTCTCCCCAAGACCATAAGAAAGGCATTTTTAGCAGGACTCTTAGAAACGAAAGGTTGCCATCTAAATGCAGACGAACTTTTTTCCTCCTCTGACTGCATTTCATAACTCTTGCACTTCCTAGTGAGGAACCGCTCCACCTATGAGGTCATTTGTTTTCCCCCGAGAGCTATAGAGCTTGCCAATCATTCAGATCACAAGCACTGGCCAGGAAAGCTGTGAGGAAAGAAAAGCATTAAGCCCATTACGGCTCTCTCTTAGGTCAGTCAGAGCAGTAGAATTCCATACAATTGTCTTTTGAAAAAAAAAAAAAAAAAAAAACTACGCTTACAAAAATAACAAGTTCCAAATGTTCCCTAAAGGTATGTTTGTTTCAAATCATATGTTTTTAATCGATGACAACAGCCTGAGTTATAATTTATTCCGATTCCACACACTAAAGCCAAGAGATAACATGCAAAAGTGATGACTATGGTATTGGTGATATATAGAGTCAATCTGTTGATTCAAGACATAAACAGAGTCACACAGAAAAAGAAATGGTGAACAACAGATCCAATTTGTCTCATTCCTGCTCCTAGAACAAACCAGCTTCAGGCCCTCAAGAAGCAAAAGATCCCTGCTTTGTGGAAAGACCCAGGTATTATTAGTTTAGTGTAAATTTATAGTTTAGTGTGAATTTTAATAACTCAATCCCTACACTCTATTTGCATTTGAAACTTTACCTATAATTGGGCAATAAAGGTTTCATGTGGTTACTACAGGAATTTTACATCTTAATGAACAGATCAAAAAGATGTGGAAGAAGAAGCAACTGAGAAATCCACAATATGTTTAAGAGAGAAGGATTTAACAAGTGAGTTTTTAATTTCATACTGTTTATAATGCTAACTTTAGTGGCTGCTTAGCCAGAGGTTCTATTGCAGGATTTCTTTCTTTCAAGTCTCATCGAGCATCAGCTCCAAAAAGGTGTTTGTTATTGTGGTGGTTGTGGTTGTTTTGCTCTTGGTAAGCACTGCCCACTTTGCAATGCAGATTTGTTCATGGAGAAACTAAAACACCTAGATTTGCCTGAGTTCACCTCGGAGGTTTATGCAGTTTCACGAACTGTTGGATGTAAAGGTATAGGTACACATAAACTATTGGACTTTGTGAACACTGTAAGCAATATAGAAACCCCATAAATGCAATAGAACACAATGAAATTCATATTTTAGAGAAGATCTAAGTGGTGTGGGGGAATGTTGTCTAAATGGGACTTTGGAATCTTGAAGAGCCCCTTCCCAAGTCCTGACCCTTCCCTAAAATATTAACCTCTGCTCCAACCAAATTAGACCCCATTCACTATGCTGGAATCACTTCAGATTTGTTTCTGAAAACAGTATTCCTTTTCTCAAAAGAAAGGAAACAAAACTAGTCTGGAAAAAAAAAAGTGACCTATGTCAGGATCAATGAGCACTATCACCTTGAATGGAAGTGAAAAATTATATGTTAATTTTCTCCTTTGATTTAATTCAAGTATGCCTAAAATTCACTCTGGACAATGAAGGGTCTGGAATTTTCTTACTTACATGTGAGCTTCTGACAGACATTCTGGCACAGGAAGCCCAAACTTGTCTCTTTTTTTCACTATATGATGAAAGCCAACACTACTGTTGTGAAAAGAGAAATCGATAAGTAATAGAAAAACCTTTTTAGGAATCAATTTTATTTCAAGATTGCTACAAATCTCAGCATATTTCAGAATGAGCTTAAAACATCATATCTCACCAAGTTTTGTGGAGGAAATGAGATTGGTAAATGAATACTCCTTGATATGAAATCCTAATCCTCCATAAGAAGACAGACCTGACTCATGTTGCTTATAGGTATAATAACCAAAGCCTGATGCTAAGCATCAAATTTCCAGGAACTCTATCTATAATAAAAGTCTATTCTCTAGGAAAGAAAGACAAATAATCTGTAGATAAATGTTCCAGAAGAAAATGAAACCATTAATTGAATGAGATATCTTTTCATCCTGACAATAAATGACTAAAATAAATACTAAAACATTCCAATGATCATTGTACGCAATAATGAACCAGTGAACCAATTTCAGAAATCATTACAGAAATTTTATTTTATTTCTGTATGCATGCTAGTAATGTTTATTGAATACCTACCATATGCAGAATATGGTTCCAGGGAATGCCGCATTTCAGAAGGAACATAAAATAAAGCCCCTCCTAGTCTCAGCAATATAATCACAAATGCAAAAACAAACTTAAAATTATCAAAATCCCTCAGTAATTCAGATCTATTAGAGAGATGTATTTTCTGAATTCAGTACAGGCTAAGTCTCCTGTGGCTTCATTGGGTTAAAGGTTGTTTAGTAGACATTCTGTACTCAACAACAGATTTGAATAATTTTTAAAGCCCCCAAATTGCCTATCGGTTTTAGTTTACAAGGAATTAAATCATGTGCCTGAAGAGACTTCCTAAAATGATTTCTTAGGTAGGTAAATATGTCTTGTTAATGATTTCTATAAATTTTATTTTATTAATAATTTCTCTCTCTTACTAATAGCTCAGAAGTAAATATAAGCTTATTTATAATTATTATAAATTTTAAATTACTGAAGCCCTGTTCGATAATTACAATGTGCATTAAAAAAATCACATGTAAGGGTAACTGCCAAAGGAGGAATGAAAATAACAGTTAGGTTTTTTTTCTGTGCATATTATACACCGGCCACTATGCTTATGTGTATATTAATCTCATTTTAACCCTCAAAACAACATCTTCACTAAGGTATTCTGTTTGCCCTCATTTTTAAACAAGTGAGAACTAGTGGAGTCAGGAAGCTTAAACATTATGTTGTACTGCCTGCCCTCCAATCAAGAGATATAAACTGGTATTATCTTGATTTGCCACTTTAAGGCACAACCTCAGCACATTTAAATAACAAGTGCCCATAAAAAACATCATTCTAACACTTTATGCTTAGCACATACGAAGAGAATCTGATTTTTAATAATACCACCATCACCTCCTGTGCTATACTTGCCCATACATAGGCAACTTAGAAACACACATTCCTGAAAACAGCCCAACCAAAGACAACCTTCTGCCTGACAAGAGCCTGCTCTCCTTGGTGTCTTTTTCTGCTCACCTATTTCCTATCATCACTCGGGTTGTCAGTCACAAGCTCACACCGGGAATATCTGAGCAGGCCCCTCGTGGCTTCTCTGTTCGAATATCTCTTTGCTTACCCACCTTTCTGCCTATTCCCTTCTAATTATTATTTCTTTCCCCAAACCCTACTAGCCAGGCTTTTTAAAGGTAATCCACGCTGGTTTTCTCCCTTCTACTTTCCACCCCCTGCACTCTGGTTCCCACCACCATCTTTGTTTTTTCTCAGGCTTCTCTGTGTCTTCTCCTCCTCCTCCCACCTTTAAATATGAGTATTCCCCAAGGACCACCCTGGCTTCCACTCCACACATCCCTAGCCCACTTCATCCATTATGCCAGTAACTTCAGAATCTCTATCACAATCCTGACCTCTCCCTTGAGCTCTCAATTTACAACCAACAGCAACAAGATACCTTTATCTGAGTGTCCAAGTGACAGCGTTTTTAGGAGAATATATATATACGTGTGTGTGTGTACACACACACACACACACACACACACACACACACACATTTGAATTTGCATAGAAGGCAAGATTTATTTAATGGTTACAGTTAAGATTTCACTCCCTGGCCTGACTCTTCACATACATTAACTAATTTTATTTCCACCACATCCCCTGCCGTAGGGTGATTGTTGCCATCTTACAGATGAGGATGTTGAGGCACAGAGGGATCCTATAGCAGCAGCTCACTAAGAGAATAGCCAGGTACGAAATTGGGCAGTCTGGCTCCAGAGCCTCTGCTTGCCCTGGTGTTCATGGGGCCTGTTGAGCAGGGCCCAGAGCAACTGCTAAACATTCACAATATTACTAACCACTTTGATCCTAAATCCCACCAACTATAAAGCACTCTAACCCCACTCCCCAAAATATACAGTCATCTGAAAAGACCAACATGAAAAATATGTAAAATTAAAATCATGTTTAAATACGATTTCTGCTGAAGAACTTACATCAAGAATTTATCCTTTCACATCTGATCCATCATAGTGATAACATTAAGAAGAAAAAAAAGGTCGAACCCTTCAGTAGACTGTAGGAATAAAGCTTCCTTTATAATGAGATTAGAAGCAACGTAAGATTTAATGCCCCATCGGACTTATAAAAATGAATGGTTTCATATATGTAGGATAACTATTTGAAGAATTTGCAATGCACAGCCCCCACTTCAGCACTTCTTTGTTCCCCAGAGTCTTTGCCACCACTCTGGGCAGCTGGGATGCTCTAGCCTTATGCCCTCAGACTTGAGTCATTATTACAGAGATGTTACTGCTCAGGTTGGGTTTTTAAAATATTCTGCATATGCAAAATTATCCACTGTGTAATATATATGTAAGCTATAAAGGTTTATAACAAAATAAACTCTAATGTGCCCAACATCCAGTGATCCAAGACCAGTTTTTAAGGTTCAAAATACAATTTTGAATCTTCAGAAGAAACAACGGCTTTATGAGGAAGATTTTTGAGCTGCAAAACTCTGAATCTTGCATTGTTTGAGTCCTGGTTTAAACAAACAGTAAGCACAGAAGCAAGTGATTATAATGAGTCTGTCAGTTTAGACTCGATAAAGATTCTAGGAGAAAAGGAGATTGGAGAAAAATTAGAGGGGCAGCAAGAGTCAGACACTAATGACAATTTCTTAGACACCCTGGTCCTCGTTCTCTAACCCCCTTAGCTCCAATGGCTGGAATTAGAGACCATCTCATTAAGTCTAGGGGTCCCAGAGTTCCTGCATAGAACCCTGAAGAATGATGCCATGGCCTGGGGTAAGGGACAAAAGGAAAATCTTTAGTGGACTGAGTTTTAACTTAAATTGGCTATATTTGCCTGGCATTTTCTAAGACTTTATTTTCTTCAATGGCATGGATGGAGAAATGGGAGATAATTCGAGTTATAAAAAACTAAAGACAGTTACTTTTTTTATACACTTGTGAATGTGACTAAGACATACGAACCACTTCAGAATATTGTATCAAGTGGTAAGTGTAATGGATTGGGCTAATGGAGCAAGTCAAATTAAATATCTCTGCCTTTTGTAAATGTAAAGCATGTGTCTGAAAGAAGCTAATGGTTGGTTTGTTAACCAACTCTTGAGTACTACACACACATACACACCTATGGAAAGTTAGAATTATCTACTCAATCTATCTTTCCTCAATAATTTAAGATAATCTTTGAAGTGCTTTCCAACCCTGGGATTCCACAACTCTGCTCTTCTCTTCTCGGGAGAGGAGTTAAGCATTTGGGGTAAAATCTCTGAGACCACTCAGCGGCATTTACTCCTTATGTTAAGGCAGGAAGGAGGTGAATTCCAAACATCATGGGCTCACAGCCACTCCTTCTGAGCCAACATTATTCTTTCTACTTTTAAAATCAGTTAAGAGTTTTGTCTTTTTTCAAAACCATGAAAAACCAAGGGAAGTAGAGCCAGACCCTAAGTATTTCCAGCAGATTCACCTCTTCACAAACATCGTGCTCACAATGTAAAACTTCAGACAATGAACGACTAACTCTAATGACTTTGGCCTCTAGTATATGATTTTGCTCAAGCTCTCAGACACTGACCTGCCTCTTTAAAGGAAGAATTTGATTGCACGCAAACATTTAGACACTATGTGTATGTTTAAATGTTTTGTTCTTATAAATTCTAGAGCTTGGGCATCTAAAGCTTCACTTTGTAACCCATGAGTGACAAAGTGTGAAGAGTTTAGGGGGAGGATTGAAATCAGAAAAATCGGTGTTGAAATCCCAGGTAACCACTGACCTAGAAAAGCTTATGCTCTAGAGAGGATGACAGATATATGCCACAAAACTTCAATACCGGTTTGTGAGTGCTTTGACAGACATAAACACATGATGTTCTGAGAGCAGAAGCAGAGGTGTTGGAGGCGGAGGGTGTCAAGAAATGACCCTTACAGGGAGGATGCCTGAGCCAAGTCTTAAAAGAGAACTAGGAGCCTGCCAGGAAAAGAAAAGTGCTTATTAACTGCTGAACAAGGAAGATCAGTTACACCATCCACATGGCTACACAAGGAAAGCACACATCATCAATCGCTGTGAAACGGGCATGAGAATCAATCCTGAAGAAGTGTGTCTCTGGTGCTTTTGATGAAAAGTATAGTAGAGATCTCAGGGGGAAAGATAAAAGATCAGAGAGACCTACAGGTATAAGAACTTTGTCTCTCCACCATCCATCCACTCAAACTATTTTTATTGGACAGAACTGAAAGAAACATTGTTGGCAAATAAAATACCTACCAGAACATTCTGGACTGCTTCATGCTGCATACATGCTTAAACTTTGACCTGTACAGCACAAATCCATATTCAAGTGGTTAAGGGGCCATATAAGATGAGCGCTTGTTATGAATGAAACTTTGGTGATTACATCAGCGACACTAACCCAGAACAGCTGACGACGATTGCCAATATCATGCTTTCAGCAATCAGCCACATCTTTGGTACAGATGTCAGGGAAACCACTGTGCCAATTATGCCGTAATGATGAGAGTAGAGAGCCTGGCTAGGGAATTCTCATTTCATGTCTTCTTTGAAAAAGCATCTCTTAAAAGAAGGCAATATACAATATATACTGTGTATCCTGTCACTCTTTTTGGCTTGAGTTGTGCTCCTTTTGACTCTGGATCATTGAAGTTTCTGATCTTGGATAGGGATGGTATAAGCTAAAGGGTTTTGGCACACACAAAACCCACTACATTCTTGAATGCTCAAGACAGCTTTACAATGTCTTAAGCTGCGTCTGAGCAAACCTGTTTCTTACTAAACACGGTCAGTCTTTTTGAATATTGTCTCTACAAAAGACAAAAAGAGAAAAGTATCGTTTGTTAGTTAATCAGAACCCATCTAAACTTACACAGTTAATTGGATGATCCTTTCTGCATTCCACTTTTAGGAAAAAAATAGAGTAGAAGACAATCTTTTACAGGAAAATAGACAATGCATGCTCCGGTGTCAGTGTGGACTTAAACTTTTCTCTCACATCTTCTGTAATGGCAGAATTGTACAATTCATTCCCTTTTTTTCAGCAAATATTCACCAAACACCTACTGCATGCTAAGAACTGTTCTGAGAGTCAGTGTTTCAAAATGTGAACCTCAGGCACTTTTTCAAACATTGGAGAAAGGTTATCTTATGTTTATTAGAGTGAATTTACTAAGCTTAGGAAAATGTTCAAATAAGATTTCATCAATAAAGAAGGAAAGACAAATGGATGTATTGTCAAAGCTTAGCTAATCAGATAATTCCATAAGAAGCACAGCTCTCCTCCCCAACGCTACTATTCTCTAAACTTTTTGATGATTTGGGGACGTTTTTATTTTTAAAAACTATGTGGATCAAGGGGTATTCGTTTAAGCAAAGGGTTTTAGTTTCTGGCCAAAATAAATGAATGCAAGACTATAGTAGAATGGGGAAGAAGGAATTGCTACAAGGCAGATCTTCAGATCACGAAGGTGATGCACCTTCACAGGGCTATGTAAATTTAGACCCAGAGCACACTATTGCTTCCAGAAACTGCTTCCAATAGAAAGTTTTATAGGTATTTTAAACTCTCATGGGTGACTCCCTGAAAATATCACAGTTGGTCAAAAAACATATGTGTTTCAATTCTTTCTAACTTGCTTTGGTGTTAGCTTATAAAACTCATAGGTGTATATTGGACTCATTAAACTGAGGGACTCATAAGCACAAGCTCGATCAGGGCAGGGTGCTGACAGGCATTATACATTATGCAAGCTTCCCCACATCATTCTGCCAACGTGCTTCCATTTTAATCCAAAACATTCCCAGCTCGTCAAGTACTAGGCCTCCCTGGAACACATAAAACCAATCGTGCCACCTTGTACAGAGGTGCTCCGATGTGGACAGATTTCCACTGGGCACTGTAAGAAACCCGTGACCCCATTTTCAAATCAATAAAAAATCCTGTCTCCGGAGCTAGTATAACAGCAAAATAGTAACCCCAAGAAAGTAGGGAGAGAAAATGGAGTCCAAAGCCTACTGAATAGCCAGACTATTCATCACTAAATGGAGCCAGTGAACATTCATGACTCAGCTTCAGAGACTTCATTTAAGAACCTACTGGGGGTGAAGACGTATATTGTTTTTATTTATTTATTTTATATGTTTGTTTATTCATTTATTCATTTGCTTTAGAATCTCCCATGACTGTCAAGATCATATTGAAGCTAAATGCCAAAAGATACTTTCTAATCTCCAAATTTTCTGAAGTGACCACAGAGAGAGCTCACATAAAATACTTAACAATTTCATGTTGACAAATTGGCATGTCAAGACAATTAGCCTCTTTGTAGCAAGATGGTGGACAGATGTATAGAAGAATCATGAGTGATTGTTCTACCAAAATCAATAAGGCTGAGTCTCTAACAGAGCTAATATGTCAAAGAAGGGAGAGATAAGAATTGGAAATTTGATGGAAAACAGCCAGGCAGGAAACACAAAAGGAAGCATGTTGAACTGGGGTTGAAAATAGTATGAAGAAACTTTGTTCTAAGACATGTGTGGAGCTGGAAGCAAGACACCCAGGAAGAGTGATTACGAGCCATAAATAAGAGGTTTATGACAATCTGAACAATAAAAAGCTAGCAGGGAGGTGAATTCCTCGTGATGGAATGTGAGCTTTCTGCAAACCTCATGAGAAGTCAAAAAAAGAGGCAGAAGAGTTCTGAATTAAACAGAGGACACTAAAGAGTGGTAGAGTAGGAAAAAAAATACGTGCTTCCTTCAATTAAAATAAAAGATAGAAATGCTACGAAAACGGAAATCAATGTGACTAATATCTACGGGAGGTTCAAAGAATCTATACTAGTCAAAATATATCTGAAAATATGCTGATTCATGCCACTGGTTGTGTTTAGTGTAGATCAATCTGTAGGTTAGGTGAGCTTAAAAATAAGTGTGCTAATAGAAATGTGTGTGTGAAATGTTTGAGAACATAGAGTGAGGGCTATACTATGCCAGGTCAATTTAGCATTTCTCTTTAATAGACAGATAATGTTAAAAGAGAAACAGCAATAGTTCCAGAAAATGTGATTTCTTCAAATCTGACATTCTTTTCAATAAATGAAGAATGTATAGTCTGGATTGTATCTCTTACGTATGAGTATACAAAACCCAAACTTTGGTTATACTCAGCATCATCCTAAAAGATGTCATTGAGTGAGATGGTTGACATTCATTAATGTCTTATCAAGAACTTAGCTGACAAGATGTAGTGCAATGTCACTAAAATATTCAGCAAGAATTAGGCATAAAACGTTATAAAAAATGGGAATAGAATTGATCTGAATATATCAGGCTAAAACCAAAATGATGTTCTTTAGGAATGCTTACAGATTAAATCAAAACACACAATTAGGTCAGGCAAAGATTTCTTAGATATAACACCAATGGAGCAATTTGTAAAATTTAATTAATTAATTAGTTAGTTAGTTAATTAATTAAATATCATCGACGTTTTAAAATTTTCTGCTCTTCAAAAGACAATCTTAAGATAATAAAAAGACAAACCACAGATTGGGGAAAAAACATTTGAAAAGCATAGATCTTATAAAGAACTTATGTTTAGCGTAAAGAACTCTTAAAAGAACTCAATAATAAGAAAAGAAATAATACGATTTTTAAAAATGGGCAAATGATATGAAGAGTTATTTCATTAAAGACATGCAGATAGCAAATAAGAACGTGAAAAGATGTCCATCATTATTAGTTATTAGGAAATGTAAAGTAAAAACCACAATGAGATGTTACTATACATGTAGTAGAATGTCTAAAATTTTAAAAATCAAACATAACGGGTGTTAGCAAGGATGCAGGTGAAATGAAACTCTCATACACTGACAGTGGGAACAAAAATGCTGTAACCATTTTTGAAAAACAGCTCAGCGATTTCTTAAAAATGTAAATGTACATTTACCTGTGGCCCAACCATTCTAATCCCTAAGTATTTACCCAGGAAAACTGAAAACATATGTCCATATAAATATTTATATATTAACATTTATTGCAGCTTTATTGGCAATAACCAAAAACTGGAAACAACTCAACTGCCCATTACCAGGGGGATGGATAAAGAAATTGTGGCATATCCATACAGTGAAATACTACTCAAAAATAAAAAGGTATGGTTAATACACACTACAATGTGGATAAATTGCAAAATAATCATGCTACATGAAAGAAGCCAGAATAATAAAAAGAAATGTATATTGAATAATTCTATTTATACAAACTTCTAGAAAATGCAAATTAATCTAAAAATGATACAGAGCAGATGAGTGGTTGCCTGGGGCCTTGGGGTTAGAGGCCATGGAGCATCAGGAAAGTAGGAAAGGGAAGCAGAAGAAAAGGATTATAAAAGGGCACAAAGAAACTTTCGGAAGTAGTATATATGTTCATTATCTTCACTATGTTGATGGTTCTATTACCAGAGAGTGGGGTCCTCTCCCGGTGCTTTGTCCAGGTTCCTGATGTCTCGCACAAAGAATTGAGCAAGACACCAATATACAGTAGAAAGTAGAAAAGAAAAGTTTTATTAGAAAGGAAAGTACACTTCCAGAAGTAGAAGCGAGCCTGAGCAAGAGAAGCGTGGCTCAGTAGGCCTGGTAACAAAGACTTCAGGGTTTTTATCCCTTTTTGCCGTGGGTGGTTACTTTTCTTAGAGGAGTGGGCTTCCTTGATTGACAGCTAAGATTGACACGAGTCAGTGATTCATCATTTTGCTTTCTGCGCATGTTCGTTCCCAGAATTCAGACTGTTATAATGATATTAATGAACTTCCGGGCATATGCATCATATTATAATGATGGTATAATGAGACTCAGGTGAGTTGAAGGTTGTTAGGGTCTTCATTGCAGAGGTGCAAGTGACTAGTTTAAACTGGTACTTAAATCTCTGCCTGCTGGTTTCTTTGTGTGAGTTAAAAAAAAAAAATGCCTTTTAGCTTGCTTAATTGTGGGTGGATTAGGGCGGACCCCTTCTAACATAGGATGACCTCAATGTCTTTGCAGGCAGACCCGAAACCCCTTAACTAACTTTCCTGCCTACCTCTTTTCTAAGAGCCATGAACCCCCTCGTGGATGCTGAGGGACTGGAGGTCCCTTCTTCTGTATCTGCTGCCCGCTGAGAATGGCTGTAGTCCCTGCCTACAGGGGTTTAATGGAGCTCTTTCCCTTTCTGCCTCAATCAAGGTGGGGTCTTGGGTTTTCTGCTAAAGTGCCACCTCAGTCCCTAGACAAGGAAAAGAAAATACAAACTCATTATTTAATTCATACATCTATTAATTTCTATTATTGATTTGCCTATTAAGTGAGTAAAGAGAAACAGGCTTGGTTAATAATATATTTCTTAAAAAGTAAAAAGAAAGATCTTTGGCTTAAAGTCCCCTCCCCTGCAGACTCTAAGAGCCCCGCCTGGCTTAACATCATTTCTGCTTAACAATGGGCCAATGACCCTTGTCAATAGCCAGAGGAGCTGAGTCGCTGAGCAATTATCAAGATTTGAGGGAGAGGGCCTTTTTCCCAAAGAAAGGAGAGAAGAAAACTTAACTAGGTTTACTAAAAAGATTAACTCTACAAGAAATGTCCCATTTCATTTTCTGCTAAAAGATTAAGAATTTACAAGTGATGTCCCATCTCAGTTCCACTATAGCATACATACATTGAAACATAAAATTATACATGCTAAATATATGTAATTTATTATATGTTGATTATTCCTCAATGAAACTGTAAAAACACACACATAAATAAAAGGAGAAATTTTCAAATGAAGAAAGAAAAGAACTGGCATGATAATGGATAACTCATTGTATCTATACATCATCTTTTTAATATTATCGTCAGAAAGGCAGCATGGTATTGCCATGTAATATTTGGCAAATAACCTTTCATTATAACAGTACTGGTCATATCCTTATTCAAGTATAGATGTTTAAAAAAGAGAATGAAGTTTAATAGAAAATCTCTTCATTGCGTATGTAATTGGCTGGACTAAGAAGCATAAATATTGAATCATTCAAATTTTCTAAATAACAGATACTAGTTTTCTTTTTCAAATTCCCTTCTGCTGAGTAGCCACCTCCCTTAAGAAAATCTCAATTCTAGTTCCATTATTCTTTATCATGTTCAGCAATTAAAACCATCTCATGTCCTGTGTAAAGCTTTCTTTTCTCTCCAGTTCTAGCTGAATTATTGGTTCAAGCTGCTTGGGTTGGAGAGCTGGGGGGTGATTTGCTCTCCAAATCTTCTCTCTTGCCCTCCTCCTTTCTTCCTGCTCCTTAACGCCTCCAGCATGCGCTCACTACAAAAGCTTCAATGGCGGGCATTGGGTGAGATTTAGTAACTTCTTGCTTCAGCAGCCTCAAGTGTTAAGTCATAGATAGCAAGTCCACTGCCCCTTTTCTTGTTCTTTGTTGCTGCTTCCCTCCAGAGCAGGCACCCAAATGCTGATGTCTCATGGGGGTGCATTTGTTATTCTTCGGAGAACATTCAGTGACCTCTCCCTGAATAGTGCTCCACAGGTGATAAACCTCCTGAGGCTCTGAGGCTCTGCCCCTTTCTCCCTACCTTCATCCACCAAAGTGGGTAACCCAATTTATACTCTTTTGTGCCTTAGATCCCCTTATCCAAATGGACGTCACTCTTTGAGGCCCCTACCAAGATTAAGCCCACTTCAGCCCAGTCCCGTTGAGGCTCTCCATTTGACCACCAGAAACTCCCACATTTCCTTCTCAAGTCAAATAGACTACCTCACACCCCTTCCTGGAGCTCTCTCTCACTCTGCCATCTCTCTCTTGCTCCATTTCCTCACAAGCAGCGTCACACATTCTGATAGCTTTGGCTTTAGAGGCACAGCAATTTTCAGAGATGAGACTATTAGCCATTCTTAACTATGGGGAGAAGAATAGTCTGAGCACCCCAATCTTGTACACAGAAGGAACAAATCAAATGTTCCCTCTTACACAAGGCAAAGAGAGGAGGAAGATACCACTGCCACCCAATAAATCCTGCGTTTCCCCCCCAAATCAGCTCCTTTCCCCCTTACTGTCTTAATATCTTTTCTTGATAAGTGCCTGAAAACTGTTGAGCCTCTCTCAATCGGATAGAGTTGGGGAGACTCACATTAAGAAGCAAGCCCTCTTTGGGCTTGGCCTTAGAGAATTCAGTAAACATTCCCAACAAAGGTGCTTCACTGTAACCCCTGAGCTGAATGGATTCCAGGAAAGATTTTCTTCGCTCCCTATACACATGTCACATGAATTTACTTTCTACAGAGCCCTCACCTGGGTGCTCCAAAGAATCCCAGAGTGAATGGGTATATGATCTGACAGAGGATAAGTCAACAGGTAGCTGGATAACCATCATGGTCAAGTAGAACAAATTCCATTAAGACACCACAGATATCTCTTAAAAATATGATATCTCTAAAGAACAGTTCAGGAATTGTCTTCTTATACTCGAAATGGAGAAAGAGATTTTCTCCAGCTGTAGGATCATGAAGACATTGGCATTTGTTCTGAGCCTTGAAGAGAATGAAGAGTTTAAACTTGTAGACATAAGTGGGAGACAATTAGAGGTGAGGAAATTTTTTGGAGACAGTAAATCACAAGGGGTAACTTATTAACTATCTTTAAGTACAATGTTTCTCAACTTCCCTGATTATAGGAATCACTAGGGATGCTTGTTAAAAATACAGATCCCTAGCTCCACCCCAGATCTCCTGGATCAGACCCAGAGAAAGAAACAGGGAATCTGAATATTATACAGATACATTCTAAAGGATGCTTAGAAAGAAGCAAGTTTCAAAAATACTAATAAAGGAACTAAAGTCACTTTGAATAAGAAATGAAACTGTTACCTATATCACTGGACAAAAAGGAACAACAACAAAATGTGGGCTCTCATTTCTGTAAAAGTTTGGTGTAGAATAAGAAAGACTCTAATTAAAGGTTTCTAAGTACTGCAATAGGCTTTTATGAGAGTTGGAATCCCCATCCCTCAAAAGCTTTTAAAATGAAGGAAATCACTATTTGCCCTGGAGGGGCTGGCTCTAGGGAACAGGCAGAGGATTGAATTATTTGGGGATCATTTAGGGGTTGTGAGAAACTGAAACACTCTCAAGCTAGTGTGAATGAAAAGTTTTTTGTGAGAACACAAGGGAATCTCGAGGAAGCCAGCTAGAGGAACCAGAGCCAGGCCTTGGGGAAACTGGAAAGTCACCAGGCACCTTTGCCCTCCCTCTCTTTCGGGCCAATACTTTCTTATTGCCATGTCTCTCTGCACCTACATTTAATTCTCTTCTCTCCTCAAGACAACTTCTCAATTTAATCATCTACTTACCAATGGCAACTTTATCCTCTAATTCAGCATGACTCATCAGATAGTCATAATGAACCAATATAGTCTCCATGCTCCAATGCTATGTTCCTCCAGGTGATAAAATCTGATTGGTCCATCTGGAATCACATGTCCACACCTGATCCAATCAGCTGTGGCTAAGGATATTCCTTTTGGCACTCAAAGTGTAGCTGAGAGAAATGATGAAACTGTCATATAAGAAAAGGTCAAATGAATCTTCTGTTGCCTTAATTTTATATCTTACTCTAAAAACAATAATGTTCTTACTTGAAAACCTTATTCTTTTAAGAATTGTCCGTTTGGCTTCATTTTAAAACTCTTATAAAAGGGCCAACTATTGGAATACTGAGACTAAGTAATACTTGTAAACAATAAGCGGTGTGGTCTGGTTTCAGAATCTTCTAGGTAATCTGAATTCTTATCTAAGGATTTCTGTGTCTACTCAGTGCAAGAAGCATTTTGCTGAAATTCCTTAAATCTTTTCGCTAATTAATCTGGTTGTGCTTCAAGATAAACTTCATTGTATGTGTTTCTAATCAATTTTCACTTAGCTCATCTGAATATCGACTTATTATATGAAGTCTAGAGAGCTTTATAAAAGCTGCCATAATCTTTTCTCTATGAACAAGAAGACTGATTTTTACCCTCAATACATGGAATTCGAACCCTATGGTGCCTCAGCTTGAGCTTGGTTGGTCAGTCTGGCCCCAAAGCTTATTCAACATTAGGTTGTCCTTGGTTTTAGAAGAAAACAGCTCTTTGTCTCCTGTGACTAAAAGATGTGAAAGAAAAATAAGACCACCAAAGTGAGGCATAATTCTATCCAGAAGTTCTTATAGCACCATAAATGGAAGGGAGTGGGAACAGTGATCCTATTATAAGTCTTGCCTCCCAGTGCATGCAGGACCCCCAATACTCTGAAGGCCCACTCTCCTTCCTTTTTCTCTGATTCCAATGGGTTCCAGTTGACAACTCTGCCTGCTTTCTATTTGTTCTCTCCATCCTTCTCTGCAGCCTCCTCCCAGACATATGAAACACTCTCATTCCAGAATATGAACTACCATGGTCCAGTGATAGCATGACTTATAGGCCTTTACTTTTACAAATAGGCTTACTTTAGCATCTCTCCCATTACACTGAGGCTCCAATGAAGAACTAGGCAGGAGGAAAACTTTCTCCTTTATTAAAACATTCCACCAAGGAAACTAGCCAAGTAAGTGAATAAAAGAACAGAAGGAAAGAGGGTGTTCAGTTAAAAAAAACAACAACAACAAAACAAAAAACTACACTTTAAAAAGCTCACAGATTATTCATCTCAAGTTGCTAGTTCCAGAGAGTTCGCTGATTTTCCAGATCTCTCTTCACTTGCAATCAGGACTAGCCCTGGACACACTCTTAGTGGCATTCGCCACTAAGAAAATAA
This sequence comes from Rousettus aegyptiacus, assembly GCF_014176215.1. Lineage (NCBI taxonomy): Eukaryota > Metazoa > Chordata > Mammalia > Chiroptera > Pteropodidae > Rousettus > Rousettus aegyptiacus. The sequence goes on from NW_023416284.1 coordinate 128,063,988, forward strand.
GGCAAATTGGGAGATGCTATAAATGTATAAATTTCTGGGGGAAAAAATAAGAAGATGAGCTAAAATAGATCATTTGGATGAAATGTAAAGGATGACCCTCTCTGAGATGGCACAGATGGAGAAACAAATATCCAAACAAAAATATGATATCTCTAAAAATGAAACAAATTGATATACTTTTCTTTTTTAAAATTTTTTATTGAGGTGAAATTCACATGATATACAATCAACCATTTTAAAGTGTATAGTTCAGTACCATTCAGAGTATTCAAGATGTTAGGCAGCCACCACCTCTTTCTAGTTTCAAAAAATTTTTAGCACCCAAAATACTTATACCATTCTCCCCTCCCCTTACCTGCTTTGTAACTCTATAGATTTGCCTATTCTGGATTTATCATATAAAAATAATCATAGAATATGTGTCTCTTTGCATTTGACTTCCTAAACTTAGCTTAATGTTTTTGAGGTTCATCCACATTTTACCATATCACAGTATTTCATTCCTTTTTATGCCTAAATAATATTTCATTTTACATATATACTGCATTTTGTTTATCCATCTATCCATTGATGAACACTTGTGTTGTTTCTAACTCTTGGCTAATATGAACAGTGTTGCTATATACATTCATTTACAATTTTCTAAGAAGCGAGAACACCATTTATTGTGATCCTCTAAAGAAAGGAAAAAACATTTTTAAGGTAGCAACTCAATACCCATTACTATACAAGTTACAAGGTGTACAGTGCTACTAACTTGAAAGATGACCCAGACCCAGTAAATTAGAAAAATCTGTGTATTTTCTTAGCTAGATATCAAATTTAAAAACTTTAGGAGTTGATAGTAGCTCCTGAACACACTTACCAGGGAGCCTGTTCTTCACCCAGATAAAATCAACGGGGATAAAACTGAACACACTTCTACCAAGAATAAAGAAAGGTTGTGGCCAACGTCAGAGGTATGTGAACAGGGGTATTTGCAGTGACTAATGAATTAACATCTCTGGGAAGTCAACTTTTATGATCATGTGCCTATAGGAAGACACGGGGCGGCTGTGGGGAGAGGAATTCAGAACCATTGTCTATTTTTTTCCCCACAAAACTTGTTTTAAGGGGCTGCACAGCTGCAGGAATTGTGTGAGCGTTTTGGGACTGTCAACCATCATCTAACTTTGTGAGGAATTCTTTCAAGGTGGATTTTATTGGTTTCAGCTGGAGAATCCAATCTACCGCACCCTCCTATACCCGCTCCCCCCCCCCCCACTCCACCACCAACACAAAGCCACATGCCCACAAAGCACTGCCTCTCTTCTGCCCTGAAGTGATCAGAAAGCCAGGAGTTCACCATGCTGGAAACACGTGGAGTCAATTGGTGCCTCAAGTGAGTCCACAGCCTTCCACAGTCTACATGAGATAAAGCAGGGACAGCGACATGTCAATAAGACTAGCAGCCCAGCTAAGTTCACCTTTGCTGAGGGCATTTGTCTTTTTGTAAAATCTTCATTTTCTTTTCTTTTTGGCAGGCAGTCATCTTAATTTTCTTAATATTCAGTAGGAAAATGTTCAGATTTTCCTTTCTAAAGCTTTCTGGAGCTTCGGCAGCACTAATATATTTTATATCAACATGCACAATGGAGAAATATTACTGGTACCAAATAAATAAAGGCAGTTAGGAAAAGGGGTGGGGTGGAAGTTACTGGGACGAAAACATCTGCTCCGGCTCACAGCATTCAATTCGGCCCACCTCGAAGAATCCCCCACACTCCAAAAGATTTTGATGCTCTGATGTTCACAGAGCAGCACAGCTCTCCTGCAAGTAACCATGTTGACACAGGGGATCCAACAAAATGTTGAAAATTCAACGCGGAGGACCTCCTTCAGACACACACTGTGAACAGAAGCAGCAATCACTTCAGTTCTTTGTTCAGAAACAAAATGTAAGGCTTTGCCAACTCTAGCTTTGAGGGCAAGCTTTGAGGAAGACTATTTGAGATAATATTCTCCATGTTGGAGATAAATTTAAATTTTTCTAGGCCCATCAAGAAGAAAAAGTTTCTGAGGATAGATGAATCCTTCCTCTAAAATATTATAGCTACACATTCAATCTTATGAATAAATAATCATCCTTTTCTATGTAAAAGCCCTGGGAGAAGCAGTACCTAAATTATTAGCCCAACTCCTCATTGCTCCAGTGCATCCTCTTGCAGTTACATCTGTCTGATATCATCTTGTTTATTTATTGATTGTTAAATTACTACCCTCCTCAAGTTCTCTAAAAACAGGAGCTTATCAATTTTCTTCACCACTGTGTTTCCAACCCCTACAGCAGAATCTCACATGTCATAGACGCTCAAAAATTAATATTTGTCAAATGTTGTAGGGCTAAACTACTTACTTTCCCCCAAAAGTATGCCATGCTGTCCACTCTCCTGCTCTCTGAACATGCCGTTCCCTCTGCACAGAACTTGCTATTTCCAGATGTTCAGTGACTGCTTACTGTGTGTATCCCTGGCCCATTTTTACCAGTTTTCCAGGGCTTAGCTCAGACATTTTAACTTCCACAGAGCCTTCTCTGACCCATCTAGATGGGGTTAGCGCTCTCTGCCAGCTCCCATGGTGCCTTTGCCTCATGTCTTAGAACTCATGTATCAATAAATCCCTCAATATCACAAAGTCCATATTTCTACTATGAAATTGCTACTGGAGTAGATAGCAACAAAACTGAGTTCCAAAGGGCTTGTAGTAGAGGGAAGGAAAATTTGGGGGGAGCCTGCTGGACTCAATTACTAGTTCAGTGACTCCACCTCCTAACTAAAATTCTACATGGCTTTATGTTAGGCCTTGAGGATAATTTGAGGAGAATTGAAATCTCTAATATCAAATTCATGAACGTTGAAGTTCCAGCTTTAAAACTAAGAACTCTTTGAAAGAGAAACTGTGTCTTTCTCAGTTTCCCCACACTTAGCCCAATGTTGGAAAGTGTTAAAGCTTCCACAATATTTGTGAACTAGATGAATGTTTTTTAACTTTTATCAGCGTAATTACTTTTGGTCATAAAACTGTTTTTTTTTTTTAAATTAGATATTAAGCATTTTACAATACGGTTTCCCCCATCGCAAGAATACAATGTTTAAAAACAAATTAAGTTTCTTTTAACTTTGTCCTTCTCCAAGTTGAAATGATGCATTTATGGCAGAAAATTCAGAAATAACACAGGCTCAGAATGGAATTCCAGATACTTCAGAAGACTCAGCTCTGATCCCCCAAGTCAAGACACAGGTCTTGACAAATTACTACTCATTAACTTGGATTAGGCCATTGTCCTCCATCCTACACTGATGCTTTCTGGATACACTTTCTGGGAGTGAAAATAAAAGTTGTCAATATGTGACCGACCTAGTGATAGGCACAGGCCAACATTAACAAATTCAACCAGGGAGAGTATGGAAAAGGTCTGGATTCTGCTTCTAGATTAGCCCCTGCCCCACACCGTTCCCCAACCCAGAGATAATCCAGTTGCTTTAAGCCTTATTTCTCAAGTCAAGTCAGGTACAGAAGACATTTTGAGAATATCTGTCTGCGGGAATATGCCCTCAGCTACCCATGGGAACAGGTAATAAAATGAAGTGAGATCAACATACTCAGCTTCATTTCTAGACTATACAGCCAAAACAGAAATAGTCTAAAGTCGACAAATTTTTCTCAGTTGTACCATAATAATGATTTATATCTCCTGACTCCAAATGTGTCAAAGAGGGACTATACCATTTCAAGAAATTTAACTTTTAAAATCAAAATAAATTAGAGTTGTTGTATCAGTTCTAGGCAGTTAGGAACCTCACTCTGATATATGTCTGTGCAACGTATCCTCCATTATAATACTCTGTTCCATCGCTGAAAAAGAAAAGGCACTGGAATAATTTTGAGACAAATTTAGGCATGTTGGGCAACAAAATATGCAGACAGCTGCTTGGTATGCAATTAAAATACCACTAGTGGGAACGACTGGCTCTGGCAATGGTAACAGGAAATATACTTTTCCCTTCATAAAACCAATCCCAGTTGACAGCCTCACTCTGCAAAATGGGATGGAGTTCTTAGCATAGCTCCTGGTAAGGGGTCCACCTGACCCCCATTCTGCACCTGATCAGCCACTGACAGACTACATAGAGGGGAGTCAGAAATGCTTCTGGAAAGGAAGCAGAGAGAGCTACAACACACTTCACATGCTGAGTTCACAGACAAGGCACAGCTGAGTTCCTCAAAGTATTCTGTTGGCTCAGTTTTCTGAGAGGAAGTTGCAAGAATTGACCTTGGATCTGAAATCATGAGGGCCCCTATCAGTGTTCTAGAGGGGACACATCTGAGCTAAAAGTCACCAAGTGCATATAACAACTCCGGAAAGGCTCATGGCAGTTTCTAAAAGATACACCTACCCTCTTCATAGATGGTATTCTGAAAATTCAAAAACAGCAGTTAAGCATCCCATTTAATAAAGAAAAGGCCAGATTTTTTTTATGGAGGCAACACTTATTATTTACATTATATGTTTAATGGATACAACATTATAATTCAATATCTGTATATACTAAAGTGTGTTCTCCACCAAAAGTCTAGTTTCCATCAGTCACCGCATATTTGACCCCTTTACCCATTTACCTATCCCCCAACCCTCTTTCCCTCTGGTAACCACCAATCTGTTGTCTGTATCTATAAGTTTGTTTTTGTTTTGTTTTATTTATTCATCTATTGGGGGGGGGTTATATTCCATATAGGAGTGGAGTTACATAATTTTTGTCTATTTCTATCTGACTTATTTCATTTAGTATGTACCTCAGGATCCATCTATGTTATTGCAAATGACAACATTTCATCTTTTTATGGCTGAGTGGTATATATACCCATTCATCCATCGGTGGACACTTAGGTTATTGCTATATCTTGGCTATTGTAAATAATGCTGCAATGAACGTAGGTGTACCTATATCTTTTTAAATTTATGTTTTTGTATTTTTGGATAAATACCCAGAAGAAGAATTTCTAGATCGTAGTAATCCTACTCTTAATTTTTTGAGGAACCTTCATACTGTTTCCCATAGTGGCTGCACCAATTTACAATCCCACCAACAGTGTATGAGGATTCCCTAGAAAAGGCTAGTGTATTGCATGATTTCACTCTACCTACGGGTGAGAGTAAGTTCTATCTCTCCTTTTTTATGGAAAATTTCAAACATATGTAAAAAAAGACTAATATAATGAACCTTTCACCCATCATTTTGTCAAAACAATTATCACCTTATGGCCAATCATGTTTCGTCTATAACTCACCCACTCCACTTCACCAACACTGGTTTACTTAAGGCAAACTTCAGACATCATGTATTCTCATCTGTACATATTTCAGTCTGTATCTTTAAAAGGTAAAGGTTCTTTTAAAACATATCCATTAACATATATGAAATTTTTAAAATAATTTCTTAATATCATCAAAATTGTCTAAAATTTTTTTATCATTTGTTCAAATTATGATCCATATCTTGCAATTGACACACCTCTTTTCTTCTCTCTCTCTCTCTCTCTCTCTCATTCTTTCTCTCTCTTGCAATTTCCAGTTGAAGAAACCAAGGTTTCTTTTGTTTTGTTTTTTCTGAATCATTTCTCACACTCTGAATTTTGCTCATTGCATCCCCATGGTGTCATTTAACATGTCCCTCTTCCCCTGTTTCTTCCTGTAAAGTCCTAGTTAGGTCTAGAGGCTTGATTATATTCAGGTTTGTTTTTTGTTTGTTTGTTTGTTTGTTTGTTTCTGGACAAAAATACTTCATGAGTGGTTAAATACGGGAATCAGGAAGCATATCATATCCAGTTGTCTCTCTCTCTTTTTTTTTTTTAATGATGTCAGCTGCCATTGCAGATCATTGCCTGAATTAACTGTTTTATTCGTTGTTAGAAAGTAAAGCTATTCTCATTCTTTCTTCATTTACCTTTAAAATTTCTTTAAAAAGAATGATTCTTCATCAACTATTTGATTGGTCTGGAGTACATCATGCACATAAAAGGTAAAATGCTTTATCAGTTTTCAAAGAATGAGTTAGTTTCTTAACATCCTCAAAAGGATTTTTCTGTTATTATTTTTATGTACTATTACAAACTCATGAATTTAGAAGAATTTTGTATATTTCGATCTATTGTAGTCATTAGTCTATTGCTTATTGATGCTCAAATTTGCCCGCTCTTTACTAATAAGAATTCTTTCAAGTTGGCTCCTGAGTTCTTTTGTCATGATTTCATAGTCTCTAATAAATTTACTGCTTTATGTTATAATAAGATGTTCAAGGCACATCTTGGATATATTTTACTGCAGAGCTGAAGTCAGACAATAATCTAAGGAACTCTGCTTCCTTTCCTTGGGAAATGGTACTTAGAACCCACAATGTGGGTTTTAGGGGTGCTCAGTGGTAATAGGACCACTCAATAAACTAAGCTAGAAAACACTTTTCAAAGAAAATACCATAAATTTATACTGATACTTTTCATTCTAATTTATGATAGTAGAATTTTACCTAACTTCTTTGATTTTATATTTATAAATATTTTTTATATTTGCATCTTTTTTATATGCTAAAAATCCTGGTTAACTGTAAACATTTATATAATTATTTCTTCTCTTTGTTCTAAATATACATATGTAATAGTTTCAGAATAACAACAATACCACTATTATTATCAATAACATAATGATTATCAATAGCTTATATTCTGTAGAAATCTTTTTGTCCTTGGGGTGTGTACCACTATGGATGTTTTAAAGTCTTTGGAATAGACCTTTATGTAGTTAAGTCACCATCTTGATAATCAGTTGGATTCATTTGTTTCACTTCTTATTTGATATTTTGGCAAATTTTTAAATTTATTTTATTTTATAACTATATAAAATATATACATGGATCCAAAGTAATACATATGTATATATGTGTGTGTGTGTGTATATATATATATATGTATACATACATACATACATTTATATCCCCTTTCTTTGATCACTTTTCTCCACCTTACTTTTTTTACTTTACAATATTATTAACAATATATCCTCATGACCACTTTGTGAAAATGTATAGACATACTCATTTGCTCTAATTTATTATTATAGCTACATAAGACTCCTTATTTTAATTTGTTTTATAGTTACATAGTAGTCCTCATTTTTTTTTTTTTTTACAGCAACACAGTACTCCATTGGGCAGCCATACCATTATTTATTCAACCACTTTTCTGTTGATGGTCATATGAGTTGCTTCCAGCCTTTTGCTACTGCAAATACTGCTTAAATAAATTGTCTTGTGTATAACTTGGAAGCATAACTGGGGACAGACTGTGTCTTTGGGATGGATTCCTAGAAGTGGGATTGTATGACCAAAGGATGAATGCATGTGTAACTTAGGTAGATATTGTCACAATCTTGTGACAGTTCACATTCCTATTAGTAATGCCTGAGAATAATCATTTCTCCACAAAGTGACTGGGAGTGTTTAATGTAAAACTTTTGAATTTTTGCTAATGAGATAGCTGAGAAGCTATATTTCAGTGCAGTTTTAATTTACATTTCTCTTATTAGAAACAAGACTGAACCCCTTTACACATTTTCTAAAGACTATTTGAATTCCTTTGGTTCTGAGTTGTCAATATATCATTTATTTTTCTATAGGATTATTGCTTTTTTTATTTTTTGAAGCCCTGTAAATAACAGGATAGTAATCGTTTATCTGTGATAGAAATTGCAAATATTTTGTCAGCATGCATTATACTTTTATATGTAAATGTTATTTGAAAGGAGGGCATAAAAATGATTTTTTTTCTTATCAATTCATATTGCTTATGGATTTTAAATTACAGAAAATTTTTTTCCCAGTATATAGAGAAACTCATCTGTGTCATTGTCTGGTAATTATATGGTCCCATTTTTTTTTATAGTAAATTTCTAATGTATTTAAAATTTACCCTGGTATATGAAATCTTTTTCCATATGATTATTCTGTTCTCCTAACACCACTCATTTAAAATATATCTTATATATGAGCCCCCTAAAAAAAGTATAACCTGAATCTAATCATGAAGAAACATCACGGAAATCCAAAGTTAAGAAATGTTCTCTAAAATTACTGGCCTGTAGTCTTCAAAATATAGCAATAACACAAAAGCAAAGAAGGACAACTGAAGGAATATGACAATGAAAAACATGTGATTCCAGGTGGCATATTGTACTGGGGGAAAAAAATTCCTGTGAAGGATATTATTGGGATGATTGACAAACTGGAATGTACGTTTTATATTAAAGTGCTCTATCAATATTAAATGTCCTAAATGTAACACTTATATTGTGGATGCATGTGAGAATATTTTTATCCTTATGAAATACTAGCAGGTAAGGAGGCCTAAAGTGTGCAACTCCTCAAATGGTTCAGAAAAACATATATACATAAATGTGTGTGTTTGCACTTTCATTTAATCAAGCCCACTTTCGTGATTTTTCAGGATGTTCTGTTGTTTTCCTCATCTATGTTTTGACACTTTGTTTGTTTACTATTACGAATGTGGTATTTCCTTCCATTATATCTTTTTAAAGTTTCTATATCCCTTTTGAGTTTCCCAAATGAAAACTTCACGATCATTTTGTAAATATTCTAACACAAACATTTTTAACCTGTTTTTTATATCTTATTATTGCCAACTGTGTTGTGAAATTCACAAAACAAAATATGTTGTAATTCACTTTGATTAAAAATTGAAAATATATATTGTGGTTAGTACATGGAGAGTGAGTTAAGAACCCCTACAGTTAAATTGGTTTAAAGCAAAACATCACAAATGACATCTTATATCTTTAGAAGGCTTGTTTCTTCCACTTCAAAAACAGAAAGCGGAGAGCTAGAAAAAACAATTCTGTCTTGATGAAAATGTAAACAAAATTTTCAGTCTTATCAGTTGGCATCAGTGTACCTGAAGAAAGGGTGTTATGAACTAACTCTTTAATTAGAGAAAAAGAATTTGTCAAGGTTTATTCAGTCTTGTCAAGGAATGAAAAACACTGACTTATAAAAAGGAATAACTCAGAGAACTAAAGAGAAATCCTCCACTAAGGGTAGTTGCCCATAATCTTGAAAGAAAAAAAAAAAAATCCTATGTGATCCTAATTCTCATGACCCTCGCTTTTCACCTACCAAGCAGCCTTCAAGGAGTGAAAATACTTGCCAACTTTTAAGCATCCAGCCTCCACCAGGGACATTTTCACTATAAACAAACCAATCAGCTTTGTAGTTCACATGCTGGTGTCTAGTGTGTATTCCATGGGGAATACAGTCACCAGGACTGGATGGCTGAGCACAGAGCAGGCCCTGCCAACTGACAAGGCTCATGGGGAGGCCTCTTCGGGTGCTACTTCATGCCTGTCAAACTGAACATGAGCCATTCTGGACATCTGAGGGAGATTAAAAATCATAAAATCAAATTAATGTGGTTTCATGTCTGCAAAGATGTTGGAAACCCTAAATTGTTTGAGCTCTGAAATGAGGATCTAGTTGGCTTTTCTGGACTTGTAAATGGATTCCTGAGAGAGAAGCTAAGTGGACTGGCTAACCTCTGAGATTGCTTAGACATGCAAGATTCTCCATCTGATGGATTTGAAGAAACACTTACAACAAACAGGGCAGGTTAGAGTCTATGACGCAGAAAGCCAAGTGATTCAAGTATTGTGCTGCCAAGAGGGAGCCCTGATTCTAAGAGCAGATTTTCTAAAGTCATTCCAATAAATGACCTTTGGGCTGCATAACACTTTAAACCTCAGCAATTAGGTGGCAGCTATTCTCCTCTAGTAGAGATTTAGTAGGATCAACAGGTGTTCCACTTCAAAGTCACACCAATTTAAAATTATTCTCCAGAGCAGCCCTACCAAGTCCCCTACTTTTTTTTTTTTTTTTTTTTTTTCCTATTCATGGGAGGAAACCTGAAAGGATTAGGGAGTTTGACTGACTGCCTAGAGTTTAACATTTTACATAGCCAAATAAATACGTTTGTTACTCTAGAAACTCTCTGAGACTAAAATTAATTTGAGAACAAAGTTGAAATCTGCTTCCAACTTACTCTTTCCTGTTAAATTTCCATTGAAAATTTTGTCTCCACTTTTTATATGGCCAATATATTTCCTACTTTATTTCTTCTCAAGATTCTTAAGGTCAAAAACTTTAAGAGCTAGATTACAATAAATGATGCTGAAATTACATTAAACCTATAAAACCAAAGTCTGGCTAAACCTATGGCTTTGCTAAAATAAATAAGTGGTTTTATTAGCAAATTGCACAGCACATTTGGAGAGTCGGGCTTTCTATCCTATTTATTAACACTGGCTTTCATCTCTGCCCCAAACGCCTTTCACTCTGCCAACTAGAAAGGAGCACGAAGTATATTTCTGGGGCTTTACTAGGGTTCAGCAGGCAGGCTCCGAGTCGCACACAGACTTGATCTCAGGAGCCTGTGCATCCTCAGACTTGGAGATGTGTCTGTTCTCTTCTCGTGCCACCCTTTCTTTCCTCTTCACGAAGAGAAATAGAGAGATAGCTAGGAGTTAGCTTTAAGATAATAAACTTGTTATTAGACATGTGGGTTCACTTTGCCAAAATAAGAGAATAGTCAGGAAGACCCAAGTTCTACCCACTACCCTGGCAATATAGGTATTTGCCACCCGATGGTCAGATGTCTCTTGACTCTAACAATATTCTAAGACGTTGAATGAGGAAACCAACAATAGACCCAAAACCTCCCATTTTTTCTTTATTCTTTTTGGGGGACAACTTTATGCCTCCATACCAACCCACTTCCTTTGAATCACTGAGCTGTGAAAGCCTTTTGGTCTGCTACATCTGATGGTCGACCATCAGTTTTTACTAAGAGGTTATGACATGGAGGAAGAATGTCTAACCAACGTGTTAGGACCTTTGCATTGCAGTTCCTGATAATTTAAGAAGGACGTTGTACACATAACCAAAGGTTCCCAAAAGTCTTACAATATATACATGTCCCTACCCAACTCTTAAATTGGATATACATCCTGGGTATATATGAATGAATTATATCAGTCACAAACACACAGACATTCATATGCTCTTAAACCTGAGAAATTGTTGGTCTTTGCACTAAATTTTAAGAAGAGCTCAAATCCTTACATGGCAATCAAAAGAGAAAAGAGCTTTTCAAACAGAGAAAAACACAAGTGCAGAGAATGGAGTCTTGAAATAGTACAAGGAAGTACAGCATATGGTGAGGCATAGAAAACGTCAAGACCAGAGTAGGGACAGAGTCCAGATATGAAAGGCCTTAAAAACACCTAAAGAGTTTGGAGTTTATCTTTAGCCTAAGAGAATTCTTGAAAGATTTAAAGTGAGAGACATGATCAGACTCGTATCTCAGAAAGCTCACTCGAACAGCAGCATGGAGGATGAACTGGAGACCTCCAAGACTGAAGGGAGAGATCCCAGCTAGAAGGCTGTTGCAACGATCCTGGTAAGAAAAGAGGAAAGCCTGAAATAAATCGGCAACAGGAGAGGTAGGAAGAACACAAAAGGGAGACTGTGAGAATGCACGGAACTCGTTCACCCATTGGGAACTAGGGAGAAAAAGAAAGGACAGAGTCAAAGATGACTGTCAGTATTCTAAGTGGAATGACAGCGTGTAGAGCAGTGCCACTTACCAAGAGAGAGAATACGATATAGGAAGAACAGGTTTGGCTTGCAGGGAAAAGAACGAGCTTAATTTTGGATGGACTGAATTTGAAGCAATTATACAAAATATGAGTGAGAACATCCAGAAAACAGTTGGATACACAATTTTGAAGACCGGGAATGAAATCTGGACTGGAACTGCGGATGTGAGCACCATATGCATCTAAGTGGCAGAGAAGTAGGTAAGATCTCTGAGGAAGTGTGTAGAGTATAAGATCTCTGTGGAGAGACAGTAAGGCGGGGGATAGAACTGGGTGTTTCCCCACCGTTTTAGGGGCAAGTGGAGGAAGAAAGACCAACGCAAGAGAATGAGAAGAACAGAATATTCACAAGCTGGAGGAAGACCAAGAGGCTCTGCTCTCATGAAAAGAATCTCTGAGGCTGGTGAGCACTTCAAGAATAAAGACACAGTTGACAAGGTCAAATTTCACCAATGACATAAACAAACAAGAGAGAGAGAGAGAGAGAGAGAGAGAGAGAGAGAGAGAGAGAGATTGAAATAAGGAGATTTCTTTCGGATTCAATAGTTTAAACATGTCCTGAAAGAGGTCCAAGAGGATTCGATCAAGAGCACAGGTGGAGAAATTAGCCTGGAGGGAGGAAGAGATGCCCCTAAGATAAGTGATAAGGTCGGGGGTGGGGGAGAGCTCAGAGAGAAGACATTTGTAGAGTGGAGGTAGGAAGCTGAGGAAGTTTATTCTAATGAACTCAGTTTGTCTGAAGGAGGCAGCTAAGGATGTGTGCAGAGAGAAAGCAGGACAACAGTGAGGGAGGGCACTGGGGACGATCCATGATGTTTGGGGAAGATACTGCAGGAAATTCCTCCTTGCCGTACAACACATCCTTGGCACCTACCCTCCTATCCCTAACACATACAGCACAGTGCCTGGTTCATAATAGGTGTTCAATATTCATTTTTAGATTTACTCATTCTCACTTTTTACCTAACCACTTGGCATAGGCATTATGCAGGACTCAAGAGAGGGAAAGATGCCATAATGTTTTAGAAGGTATAAATGCTCCCCAAAATTTTATCAATGTAAAAGCCCTGGGAGAAGTCATACACTAAATTATTAGCCTAACTCCTCATCACTCTGGTCTCATTTTAAAATGCACTTCCTCAGGGAGACCTGTCCGTGCTCCCAGAGTAGGTTAAGTGCCTCTACTAAATAAACATTCTCAGTACACCTTATGCTTCTCCTTAGCAGCTCTTACAGGAGTGATGGCTAAATGATTAATTATATAATTAAAATATATATAATATAAAATATTAATTATGTCATTGTATGTAATTTTTAATATCTATCTGCTGTCCCCTCCAAATTTTAAGCTTTATGATGTTGAGAAATTCATCTCTTTTGTTCATTGCTGGATGATCAGCATTAATAGACTGACTGGTGTTTATTCATTCTTTAATTCACTTACCCAATAATTATTTAGCCCTTACTATATAAGAGACATGGTACACATACCAGATATCATGAATGAATAAATGAAGAAATATTATAAATAGAGTGCTATAAGAAGGCTTGTTTCTGAAGGACAAAGTCTAGTGAGCAAATAACCTATAATCACAATTTGCTATGGTATAAACTACTTGCTAAAGGGATTCCAACTATGAGGCACTGGCAGGATAAATTTAAATGGGCAACACTAACTTTGACAGAATTAATGATTTGGGGGAAAAGTAATGAATATGGATTAGAAATGACGATAGAGGAGTGGGTGGCCCACAAAAGGAAATGTTATTACTAGAAACACTCTTCCCAGCATTCACAGGTGGGATCCAGCTACATACTACAGCACTTTCAGTAAGAAAAAGGAATAGAATTTCTTACCTTAATTGAACCATGAATACTACTTCTGTTCTACTTCAAACCGTAAACCTATATGTGACTCCAACGATTCTAAGATAAAAAAGACTAGAACTTGTGGTACAATCTGAGAAAAGAAATATCATTATGCTGTTAAATCTCTCAAATTTAATTAAAGTTTAGAAATAAAAAGTAGCTCTATGTTACTACTCTGGAAAAATGATGATACTATCCCACCATGAGGAACAAAATGATAAACATTACAGTCCAGCAAGCTCAGAGCTGTCTACTCTGAACTTGAGAACATTTTCTTGGCACTTTTAGACTATTTAAACTAAATGGAGCGTAATAAGGCCTTACCCATTTTTTAAAAAATTCCATTCACCCTCTTAAGAAGACCAATGAGTCTTTGAATAACTAAACAGTAAGTCTGGAATCGTACTTGATCCTAGTAATTTTTACACTGTTGAACTGGGTGGCCTTTAACAGCAAATACAAAAAACCTTTCCAGCAGTACCTCTTTGCAAATAAATTACTCTTGCAAACAGCTTTCAAAAACTGAAAGGTATCCAATAGCAAATCATTGATCATTGGTTTACAATGGTTCTCTTAGTCCTGGCCATATTCACCCAACAGAGGTGTCCCTAAGTTTCCATCATTGTCCATTTGTCCAGTATAAAGAAAAAGCAAAACTGTCATCGTTTTCAGGTCCTGACCCCAACGCCTTACAAAATCTTAATAAACAAACCAAAAGCTAATTAAAGGAAAAGCTAAAAAAAGAAAATTATTAAGCAAGTATTTACCAAGATGGTCGTGCCAGTTGTTAAAAGGTTGAAATATTTCTAGACCACCTGAGTGCCCCTTTCTCTTCCAGCCATCCACAGTCTAGCAAATAAAAGGTTAAAGCCTGGCATGTCCGGAGGCATCCGTTCCGCCTGGTCTGTGCCTGTGCTGTGCGTGCTGACACAGAGGTGAAGATGAAGGTGGGTGTGGAGGTGGAGATGGAGATATACACAGATAGAATGTCGTTCTTGGAAATAGGTGGACTGCCTCTTCCCAGCACCTATTTCCTGATTCCCTTGAGAATCATAGTTATTTTCTCTAGATCCTGGGAAAATGGGTTAATTTCACAGTTAAAGAAAGTAAGAAAGCAGTGTTTAAATAATCCTATATTTCCACAGAGATATAGTACAGCAAAGCTGGCACTGAAGAAGAATATTGTAATAACCTAACCTGTACTCAATTTCATTATGAAATTGAAGGTCTTTATTCCCAAAGAAAACCTTCTAATGGACTTCATCATTGGGTTGTAAACTAGTGATACTAAAGAAGTTTAGGCTTGTGCAGAAGCACTGAGGCAATTCCGGAAAAAAAGCTTTTTAAAATGTGAAAAGGTCAGTCTATGGCCATGCTACCCTGAATAAGCCTGATCCTGTCAGATCTTGGAAGCTAAGCAGGGTCGGGCCTGGTTAGTACTTGAATGGGAAATCACCTAGGAAGACCAGGTGCTGTAGGCGTAAAAAATTTTTATAAATAAATAAATAAGGGATCGTAAGCTGACAAGGTCCTTGCAATCTGAGAGGTCAACCAAGGGTTGCCTCACTTAAAAAAAAGAAAAATTTTTTAAGTGTAAAGTTTATTCCTGACACCAAAGTCCAAACAAGTCAAAGCATTTCTATTGTCAGGAACATTCTTTCCAAGTTTATATCCAGAAAGTCACAGGCCCACAAGAGGGAACATCATCAGATTCTTATTGACAGTATACACAAACATTGTACATTCGCCCTGTTAGTGTAACTACACGCAAACTTCATTTCTTTAATATTTTTTTTCTCTCTAATTCAAGCTCGTTCTGCCCAGATAATGGCATTGCAACTCACTTGCTTTTATCTGCCCTTATCTTCTGTATGCCTGCTCTTTTAATTAGTAAGTCTCAGGACATAAGAGCAACAAGTCCTCAGGTCTATAATCATGAAGACAATAAGTTTTAGTTGGACTTTAGACTAAAGATAACATCTTGGCTTTAGATGGGTTTCAGCCCCAGGCCCGTCGAGGCAGAACGACACTCCCACCAACCAGGAGACCAGACAAGGTGGTGCTGTGGCTGAACCTGACTGGATGATCAATCGCCTCATCACCCTTCATTCGTCTAATCAGTAGCACCCATGACTCCAGCTCCCTTCGTTTCCATGACTAGTGATTTTTCTCTATATAATCAACATTCCTGAGACACCCAAGGAGCCAGGCCTTTGAGCGATAGTTTGCCTGTGTCTCGGGACCTGCCAACTCTCTAATAACCCTAACTTTCTTTGCTGCAAAACCTGCATGTATCTCTTCTTTTGCCTAGATGTGTGCAGGCAGATGGACCCCTTTTTGTACTGTTAGCATTAGTTCTCCTATGAGGTCCCTGACGGCTCATTTCCCCAGCTAGCCCCTGCGCAACTCCAGGGCGTCTCCTCTACCACCCAGACTCTGTCCTGCCGCTCTTTAAAAATGTCTCATACTCTGCTAAAAGTTCCCAGTAATTCATTTTCCCATTTCTTTTCTCTGGGTGTTTACAGTTTCTAAATGAGCCAGGGTACTTATCAACACTTCCCCAGGAAAAATCAACCCATGAAAATTCTGGGAATTTGAGGCTGGCTCTTAAATGAATGAGTTCCCTTGAAGCAAAGGACATCCCACTGCTCATGAACCCCTGCCGAGTTTCACATTACCCACCAACTGATCAGTTGCCTGCAGTTGCAGCTGGGTGGTCCTTTGGGAGCCTAAACTGACAGAGGGCTGGGTGTGGAGCTAGGGGTATTCCCTCACTTAGCTCATTTACATGGTTCTGCAGTCTGAATATTTGTGTCCTTCCAAAACTCACATGTTGGAATCCTAACCCAATATGATGGTGTTAGGAGGTAGGTTATGCTATGTTAGGTCATGAGGGTGGAACCCTCATGAATAGGAATGAGGGCTCTTATAAAATTGATCCCGCAGAGCTCCCAGGCCCTTTTGCCATGTGAGAATACAAGAAGTCTGCAACCCAGGAGAGGGCCCTCATCCAAACATGCCGGCACCCGATCCCATACTTCCAGCCCCTAGAACTGCAAGAAATACATTTCTGTTGTTTATAAGCCACCTGGTCTGTGGCATTTTGTTATAGCAGCCTGAATAGACAGAAATCCTGTGAGAAGAAAGTCATTTTGTGTTATAATTTGGAAGAGGCATGGAGACAATGAGGACATAATATCTGCCCAGCCCACTCTAAAGGCTCCATCGGACCCCTGAAGAGGAAAGGACGGTCTCCCTTTTTATAAGGCAGCTCTGGGACTGCAGTGAAGAGTGGGGAACTCGATGATCCTTCGGGGTGGATAGCACCAGCCACAGGGCATGGTCCTTCCCTTAATTACCCTGTGAGCGAAGACTCCAGAGAATAAAAACTGTGAGGACCCTGAGAACTGGGAGCACAGAGATAAACTCGCCTAGGGTTCCCACATATATAACAGAGGAGGTATGGTCCCTAGGAGCACGTACAAGCAGGAACTAGAAGCCGTAGATTCTGGCTGTTCCTTGACCTCCATACAGTGGAGCTAATGAGGCCAGGGGATATCACTCAGGGTTTTATTCACTGGTTCACACCAAAGTTAAGATGCACCATCATTATTTCTAGCAATCTCCTGGAAAGCAGAGAGATGAAAAGGCCTAACACACACTAATTTTCTAAGAAAGGGCCATAAGTGAAGTACCCTACCTAAGCAAGTCATTGGTCCAAATATACACGGAATGTCTCTTGGGATGACAGGAGGGAAACAGCAGAACCGTTCATAAGAGTGATGATGTTCCCTCCCATGGCTCTGTGCCTTTCTGGACGTGAACTTGGAAAGAATGTTTCAGACTATGGAAATACTTTGATTTATTCAGACTTTGGTGTAGGGATAACTTTTTCCCTTTATTTAGACCAATGTCTCTAAACTTGTCATTATTGCCCCTCAAGAAGTCTTTTTAAATGTTTTTTTCCAAGTCACCCTCAGCAATAAAATGTTAATGCCGCAGATATACTGTATTTCTGTCTATGCACTGTATGTATATCTGTGAATCACATTTTTTGAAGGGTTAGATTTTTTGCCCCCAAAGAAAAATATTCGCCTTCTTGAGAGTGAAATATCACTCTCCCTAGAAGTGTTCTCACTAGAAGTGAAAGAGTTAGACTCCTTTTGTGTTCATAGCATGTGCATCTCAAGACTTAACCCCGCAAGTCTTTGGCCTGTCCAAGGCCCAGCGCATCTTCCACTGGAGCCAGCAGCACATGCACCCTCAAGGGTCTGAAACATTTCTCCATGCCCACAGCTGAGATGGTGGTGACATGTCTTCCTTCAACACTATGGCTTATGATTATTACATCCTCAGGCTGCCTGGCTGCTGCTTTGTATATATCCAAATGATATTGACTTTTGTTTTGCTGCTATCCTATATGCCTGTTCAAATGTAATTCATTACTACTTGTTAAGAAAGTTAGATATATCCTGAGCTTCTCCAGGACACTGTAGTTTAATCACCTTTCACTCCAAGAACTGGAAAATCAAATTTCCCTTTTTATAGCAGACGTGTTTTTAAACAAAATGGTCTCTCCATATAAAGCTCTTAAAATTTCCCAAGTTCCAAACTCTTTATTTTTCATCATCTATATCAACCGCCAAATAACTGGTGAAGGTGGCAGAAATGGGAGTTCACATACGTTTTTTCAGCTACTTGCTCGCCACTTAAAGAAAATAAAGTCACCATCTACCTTTTTTCCTAAGGACGCTAAAAAATCTTCAAAACATGAATTTTTAAATGGAGGCGGTGTTTCCCAATTATATTAAGTAGAGGGAATTGTTAAGCAGGCACATACCACTCTGGGGGAAAGTCCACACATTCAACTCTAGTCATCATAAAATTGAAGTATCCTAAACAGAGCCTTTATGCTACACCATGGCACCTTCAGCCTTCATTTAGTGGTCTCGCCTTCTCTGTAAGTCTACTCCAGGCTGCTGATAGCATCCAATTAATCAACCGGGTATTAGACTTTGTGATGCAGAGCAATGAAGTGCTAACGAGGACCACGTGTGGTTGTGAATGGCCTCCATGTGACCAGCTGAGCTTGCCAAACGGAGAGAAAACACTCAAGATGGAGCTATTAGGAATCTTAGAGGGCGAGCCTGAGCAGTAATACTGTGTGTGTGAGCATGCCAAGGGCCTCGGAAAGAGTCCAAATGGAACTTTGATGTTTTGTGTCAATTCAATTCCAATTTTTCAAAGTCTTTTGAGGGTTCCTAATCACCCATAATGACAATTGTGGATCCATTACCATTCAACACATAACAATCTAAATTAATCTAATTCATTAAGAAGAATGAGGGCAATGGGAAAATGAACATATCCAAATTATGCCACACATTAGCCTTCCCACCTCAACTGGTCATGCAGAATTGGTAATTTGTTAACATATCCGAAATATACTTTGAAAGACTTGAGTACAAAGCCAACTTCAACTTTTAATCAACCCTTAAGATTCCCATATTTTCACATTCTGCATTTTCGTCAATAATTTATCGACCTGACACCAAGTGTATGTTGATATTAATGGCACATGTAGACTTTCTAAATCAGTGCTTCTTAGCCAGAGCTATGCCTCCGAGTAGCCTGGAGAGATCAGGAACCTGGACATGCTGACTCCCACAGCTGGGCAGGCTGACCGAGCATGGTCTGGAGCTGGGCTCTGGAATCCTTATTTTTAAATAGCTAAATCAGGGTTTGGTTTGCACACAGGTTTATGAATAAATGCACTAGTCCTTTAAAACATAATTCAGTTAAGTTTTTTTGTTCATACACGATTTTAAAGATGTCATAATTTTTTTTTTATTTATGTACAATTTTAAAACTGTCTGTTGTCAGAGTGAGGTAAATGTGCTCAGAAGACAAACTAGACCTCTTCTGGGGTGGACATTTATGGTTGTCCACCGTTCTGGTTTATATCGCTGCATAAGAAACCACCCCAAAACTAGGGACATAAAGAAACCATTCATTTAGGTCAGAAAATCAAACAGGGCAAAGCAGTGATGCTTATCTTTCGGACTTCATTGGGAAACTCAAATGCTGAAGCTGACTTGACAGCTAGAGACAGGAATCATCACCTGGAGGCTCCTCTCACATGCCTGGCACCTGGGGCTGGGCTGGGATGATGCAAATGCAGAGCTCAGGGCGACTGTTAGCCAGAGTTTCTCATAGGGCCTCTCTCTGCAGCATGGGCTTTCCCTCACAGTATGGTGAGTTTCTTTCTCCAGTGCAAGTGTTCCTGATGACAGTGTGGAAGTCACACTACCTTTATGACCACCTTAGCATCCCTTCTATTTAATTTCTGCACTAAAACAAACAAACAAGCAAAAATACCTAATGGAAGAATTTCAGGCACTATCTATAGTCTCATAGGGAAGGATTTGGGGCTATAGAGCACAGCTTGCAGTGTTCCCTCATCTGTACACCCTGATTTGGCTTGATGTAGGCCCTAGGCAGAGACTTTCCCTTGTGTCATTACTAACACAAGCAAAAAGGAACATATGCACACACACAGAAATTCTGCAACCTCTATCAAATTATGGAGGGTGTGTGGTCAGCTATTCCATTGAGATGAGGAGAAAAGAAAAAGGCCCTTTTTACACCTACGATCAATGTTCACCTTCCTTCACTGTGATTGATCTCTTAGTTTAGTGAGTATATTACGACTGTACATCTCCACAGTACTTCAGAGTTTTCAGAAAGCCTTCCCATTCATTTCTCATTTGAATTTCTGTAGGTAGGAATTTCTGTAGCAGGTACAGAGGAAAGGCAGGTTTTAATAGCTCCATTTTTTCCCTTCTTACTAGAGAGTCAAAGATGTGGAATGGTTTGCTGGTAGTCATACCACTAGTATGCGGCGAAGCTAAGACTCAAAGCCATGGTGTGCACCCCACACTTCATTCCACGGGGGTTTATCTAATTGTCTTCACTAATTATGCCATGGAAAATCTCACCATATACACCTCAGCTGTACTACTGAAAGTGTCTGAGTTATCAATTCAAAAACGTTGTTCATGTACATATTACAGTACACATTTATTGAGCATTTACTATATTATATGTCTGTAAGTATTTTTCATGTACATGTTATAAATATTGTCCATTATTTGTGCCAATTTATTCATATAAGGTGGATAAATAGGGGAGACAATCCCTAAGACATATACAATTTTATATGATAGGTCAGCACAGTTTTTCTTCACAAGGTAACTTTGATTGACACAATGTAAAACACTGAATAAATTCAAAGACGCCGAAGAGTTGAATGCAGTGACTGTGGAGGAAATGCAAACACACTCCCTCACCTTCTTTCTCCTTCCCACTTGACCAACACACTTTGGCCCTATGAGCGTATATAGTTCCTCGCAAATTCACATAACTGTCTTTCTAAAAACAGCTAATGCAGCATCTTCAACATAAATAAGCACACTGACTAGAAGAATTCAGAAGCAAATGAACAAGGGAAGCCTTAAATCTTGTGAAGAAGATTAAGACAATAAAGTAGGTAGAAAGAGACAAGGTGATGTCACAAGAGCTAGAGGCGTAAGGAAACCAACACATGTACCATGGGTGACAGTGCAGCAAAAGTCAAACAAAGCTGCCTGGCAGGAGGAGCAGAGAGGGCCACAGGGTCTCTGGAGCAAGACCGAGGAGGCTGCAAGTAATGGTGCTGATTACGCTGTAGACACAGATGGTAAACCTAGTGCTGCCCACCAGACCAGGGCTGAACGCACCAAAGCTGTCGCAGGCTAGAACTGGGCTGACAGGCACCTGTACAGATTTACGGCAAGGTCTCTAAAGCCAACAGAAAAGCCAGCACTTTGTGGCCTCCCTTCTCACTTGGAACCACCCGAATAGCTTTTTAAGAAAAGGCTGAAATGGTGCACGACAAATGATGGATTTCTATTTAATGTTAATGCAGAAGGAAGACAGGACAAACAATCCACAGCACCTTTGGTGCCATAACATTTGTTCCTACGATCTACTTCTTTCCCTCTCTCCTTCGTAACTCACATTTCACTCTATGTCTCCACGAAGCAAACCTCATGCTTTCTGCAATGTGAAGTGCTCTATGCACTATAGTATTTTTTAAATTTTATTAAGAATTTAGGATGTTTAATTTCATTTTATGTTTTGTTAGGTTTTAGAAGAGTATTCCTTACTAGACTATACAAGTGTTGAATGTTCCACACAATTCTATTTTTCTTATAAGCCCCATCAGTTTTATTGCATGAAATCCTATAATGCCTCAATTTTTAGGAAGATCTATATTACATTGTAGGAGAAACAACTGTATTATCTCACTTAGTCCTCCTATTATTCCTATGTTAGAAGAGGAAATACTGAACACTGGGTGTGTTTTTCATTTGATGTTAAAATCCCACATCTTGGGCATCTTCTCCCAACTGTGCCCCCTTCCTCCTTCTAATAAAATGTTTGCCAAGTTCCTCCACCATTCAAAAGCTTTTTCCTAGAATGTCATGCTGAGTAGCTCTCAGCCCCACCGAAAGGAGGGCATTTATTCAGCATCCAAATGCATACTGATTTCTAGTATTTAGGTCAAAAGGTCACCCAAAAAAAAGTTCTCAAAAGGAATTCTTAAAGCCAAAAGGAAAAAATAGAAGGACTTCCAAGATATCGCTCCTTGGCGGGGGGGAGGCAGAGGAAGGGAAGAGAATCCAACTGGCAATCTAAAATGAGGTAGGCAGCTTTCCCAAAGTGACTGATAACAATTGCATTATTTTTCCCTAGGTCAGCAGCAGAATAGGAAGTAGAAAGACCATCTTAAGACCTTGTCTACTCTTTTCAAATAGTGCATTTCTGTTCCTTGGAATGTTCACATTTTTTGCATTAGACTGTTCTCCTTGCTATATTTCACACCCTCTCTGGCTTCACATCAGAAGCACAAGGTCAGTATTTGTTTATAATAGAATAGGGGTGTGATGGTGAATAATACAGATATATATTTAACTTGAAACGAATGCAGTTCACCTTTCTTCTCTGAGCAAATTCAAATCTTGAGAGAGACTGCAGTGTATAAGCCTTCATAAAAAGGCCTTCCTTGGGTATTCAAAACATATTTTATCAAACCACAAGGTCCTCTTATTTCAAGCAAGAAGCACCTACAAAGGAAAAGACAGTTTCTGTAAGACACTTGTTAGATTTTGGGTTTGTTTCGGATGGTTGTTATTTCTTTGGGGACAAATTTTAAATATTTACAGAAAAAAAGAAGTTATGTTTATGAATTTGGGGCAAGGGGTTTAAATTAATGACTTCAAATAAGTTTATCTGTAATATCCTGGAATAGTACATTTTCTCAAGTCCTTTGCTTTGGGTTAAGAAGAATTAGTAATAAATATTTCTACATTAAAGTAGAATGCTAAGCTGAGATGAGGAGAATAAATTCTATTGAGCTACTAAAATAGAGACAGGACAGGATCAATCTCGCAGCATACAAGAGATTATCTTTTATTTGAAAATAGGCAGTAACTAAAGATACACAACATAAAACTTTCTATTAGATCCCTATTTTATTTCTTTGGTGGCCACATGTGTCTGTCTAATCTTGACCACAGAATCGGAACGTTGAAAAGACTTTGAGTGTTCATCGAATCCACACCCAACCTATGGGAAGACCTCCCACTAAACCTCCAGACACATGAGGATTTATCCTGTTTTTAGAGACCTCCATGAAGTCTTTACAAAAACTGTTCAAACATCAGCTCTCCTGCCAGCAGTCTACTTGGCTTGTTTAATTTGCATTGTCCCCACCCCCATTAATCAATCCCACCCAGCAAATTGGAACAGCCCCATTGTCTCTACTCTCAAAATTCCAACATCTGCTGCATTTATGTGTGCGGTATTACCCAGCTCCAGCCTCCAAGACAGCAGAGTCCTGCTCTAATCTCTGTCAGGACCAAGGCACAGGTGTGGGTCTCAGGCAGCTGGAACTCCACCCCCCACCCCCTGGCCCCGTTGTCTCCCACATGGCCCCTGGTAGCTCATTTGCTTCTGAGAGGCCAGCATGAGGGAAGGCAAATTTCTAAATACTCATCATGAGCTTTGGAGTATTTTATTCTTCACAAGAAAAAAAGATTCATAGAGTATATATTAAGAGAGGCCGCATGTGACATCTGATGACGAAATTCTTGTTTTGTTTTGTTTTTTTAATTGTGGTTTGATAATTATTTTCCTTCCCCAAATCAAACTCCCAATCAAGCCTCAAGGTTTGTAGAGTCAATTTCTAATGAAATACCCACTCTGCTAGCTTGAAAGAGCAGAAGAGTAAATTTTTTTCCTCATTAATATGAAAGAATTGGAGGCACTAGAAATAGCCCCAGGACTAAAGAAATAGGTACGAACCATGATGTTTCCCAGGAAATGTTTGTGGCCAGAAATTTGAATAAGGAATGAAGCATACTCAAAAAGCTGGAAGGTAGTATCTGCTTTCCTTGTCACTTTTATCACTCCACTCCAGAGTGGCTCCTGAAAAATGTCTTTTCTCCTTTTCCCTTGGTAGTGGTCTAAGTATTCTCCCATGTTGGTCATCAAATAGCCTGAGAGAAAAATATGGAGGTTGTCAGCAGCATCCATCAAAGCAGTTTGGATCATATAAGAAGAAAGGGATGATCGCCGTGTCCCTCCAGATCTTAGCAGGCCACTCTGAAGAAGGATGAAGGGCCATCACCCACTGTGAAAAGCTAAGTCCTGTTTGATCACCTGCCTCAATTGCAGAGGGGACCTGAGCTGTGTAAAGAGAAGGGATCTGGGGTTACCCATGTGACTGACCATCCACTCCAGTCTACAATGTCATAAACCCTAAGAGAAACCCAGGACTCAGCTGGAAATGATGAGATCTTCAGGATCAAACTCTTCCCAGGCATACAGACTTTCAAAAGCTCAGGTCCCTCAAAGCACGACTATATCCTGGGAGGGTTGAATAAACCAGCTATACCCCTGCAGATAAGGCTACTTGCTTCCCTTTAACTTCCTGCCTGTTGTATGTTCTCTCTGAAGGCCTCGCTTGAGCTAAAATCAGATTTTGATATTTATGAACTATGAAATAACTATGAAATGCCCCCCCTTCATTTATCATAATCATCTTTCAACCTCCCTTACTTGTTTCCACATTCACTGAGAAATCACATCCAAGTTCCTACAACCCCTAATAGCTCAGATGACCTTAAACTGACATGTGAATTTGGATCATGTTAAATCAATGTTTCCAAAGCTCAGGTCATCCTTTCTTTCACAAGGTGATTTTCCCAAACCGAATGAGGATATTTTTACATGGCAAACAGACTGCTTACACAAACTAGCTTCATGTGACTTTTAAAGAAAGTATATAAATTACATGATCATAAACCTTTCTCTTTTCAGATTTGGAACTGAAGTGTCATAAATATCAGACTTGATCATCTTTGGTTCATAATCCAGATGTCACTGTCTTCCCGTTACAACCAAAATATTTTTTGGAAGGGTCACAGCGGCCCCTGCTGGCGTGCTTTGCCAATCCAGTTTTTAGAAGGTGAAGTCTGGGTATGAAGCCCTTTGATGCTGAAATCCCTTGTAGTTAAGAGGGGAAATGAGGTTTTGAATGCGATGTTCTTCATTTCCTCAGCAAAGCACACTGCAGCAAAGAGAGGCTCACGTTTCTTCCATTATTATTCCTAGCATTTAATATAGCCAGCCACATTAGAACTGGTGACATTTCGATGGCATTGTTCCCCATTACTAATGGTGTAAGACAAACACCATTTGAGGGGGTTCAGCTCTTTCCACTGTATGTAACACTCCCGCTCCCAGACAATAGACCGGCACCCCTGGCGATCTTTGAGGTGGTCCCTCAGGAGCAACAGTAGGACAAGGAACAGCCCACTTGAGATGACAGACCCTGATTTCGTGCCACTCAGCTTGCTAATTCAGAGACCAAGAGACAGAGTCTGCACTAAGAAGTGCCTAATCATCAGACATATTATAATCAATCCTGATTTGAAAGCAGCTGCCAAGCTCAACAACCCCTAACCACTTACTACCAAAGGAATCCCTATGGATTCTGAAAACCAAGAATCCGTTTGGGTTTCTGGGGGATATAGCATGGTATCAGTACAGTTTTTCATTATTTGGAAAAAAATATTGTATTTACAAAATATTTACATTGTCCTGGCACACCATAGGCATCAAGGATAAAATGATGAACAACAACATAAAAATTGCCCTTAATGGAGCTTGTTATCAAGGGGGAAAAAATAGGCAACACACTAATAATTCCAAAAACAAATGTACTACAAATCGTGACAAAGGATAGAAAAGAAAGACACACAGTGCCATGGGGCATATGAAGTCTAGGGGAGTGGAGACAGTTTTCCTGAGTAAGTGACATTAGAACTGAGACCAAGAGGACTAATGGAGTTACTGAGGGTTGTCAGGGAGAGGAAAGTGTTCCAGGCAGAGTAATGAGTGTGAGAAAAGCAGCTAACTGCCAGGCGGAGAAGGTCAAGTCATGAGTATCATGCCTTTGTGACATGATGTCTACAAAACTGACTCAATAAAAAAGATTATAAAAGCCAATAAACCTTTCCTAGCAATTGATCAAATTCCTGCAGCAATCTGAGTTATCAGCTTCTATCTCGAGAAATGAGAAAATAGTGGCCATTCTTCCAGTTTTAAAGTTTCCCTGCTGGAAGTTCTGGATCCCAGTGAGCTCTTTGCTTTATGTTTGCATACTTGTAGCATCTTGCACCATGGCCCCAGTGCCAGTTTTTCCCCGATATGGATAGCAACCACTCACCTGGATCCCTCCACCTTCCCAGAACCCAGGTATTCTTCCATTACTTAATAGCAACTCCACACTAAAAAGTCCCAGAATTTTATCCTAGTCTTCTTTGATAATGCTTCAGAAGGAGGATCTGCAACAGTATTTTATTTATTTCTGCAATTTCAACAAACACATTTAGAACTTACTATGTGTCCAGTGAGTTCTTAGTAAGTTCTCAGTGAGTTCTAAGTTACAAATAGTAACCCATTTAATCCTTTTAATAATCCTACAAGGTAGTTACTAATATTATCTGCATATTATAAATATAGAAACTGAGGCCTCGAAAGGATAAGAAACTTTCCTGAAGTCACTCAGCGATTAAGTGGCGGAGCCACAATTTGCCTTCCAAAAACCAAGTTCAAAACCATTATTTCAGGCAGCCTCCTCGTAGCAAAATTAGAGTCACTAAACCAACAGCCTTTTTAAATCTAGTTTTAAAGTCTGTCTCAGAAGGGTAGAATCCTATCCATTCTACCTCCTTTAATATATCTCATATCTTCTCCTCTCCCTCCCGCTGGTTTGTGGGCCAGCCCCATTCCATCGTCTCTGGTGTGACCATCACAGTCGCCGAGCGTGCTAACTGTTCTCCAGGCTCCAGGTCTTCTCCCTTCTCATCTCCTCTCCACACCATGTCCCAGCACTCTAGAAACAAGGATTTTCTCTATTTGTTGCCTTTACACCACTGCCTGCAGTTTGAGGTTAACCCTCACATCAGGTCCTCCATGAGTTGGTCTCAGTCTACTTTTGCGATCTCATTTCCCAAATCTCCACTCCACTCTCATCCCAATTCAAACTTGCTTCTCCAGCACCACTGGCCCCACTGTCTTTCCTCAAGGGGTCCGCATGGTATCACATTTCCATGCTGTACATATGCTGACCCTCCTGCTGGAAACGGCTTCCCATCCTCCTCTTCCTTCAAGGCTCAGGTAATAACTCCTTTGCCAGGTCTTCCCTGACACACAGCATTCCTCCCCTGTCCCCCGCAGGATCTATCTTTTCTTTTGGCTGCATCTAAACCATGTGCATCAGATGCTGGTCCTGGGGTGGGGACTGGAATGAAGAAAATGTGGCTCTTAACACAGGGATAAATTTAAGGAGAAAACCAAACATTCAGTGATAGAGATAAATAATATTTTAATTGTGGAAAAATAGACATAACACAAAATTTACTACTCCAACCATTCTTAAGTGTACAATTCTGTAGCATTAAGTATATTTACAATGTTGTGCAACCATTACTTCCATCCATTTCCAGAATTTTTTATCTTCCCAACAGAACCTCTATAGCCATTAAACAATAACTCCCTATTTCTCCTTCCTCCAGCGTATAGTAAGCTCTGTTCTACTTTCTGTCCCTAAGAATTTGCCTCATCCAGGTACTTTATACAAGAAGGATTATATAGTATTCGTCTTTTTATGACTGCCTTGTTTCACCTAGTGTAATGAAGATAAATAATATTTAAATGCAGTGTTTTCAGTAATCAAAATTAATGCAAAAAAATGCAGGATAAATAAAATTCTCAAATTTTAGATACAGATAGAATCGGTTTCACCAATTATTTCTTTTGCTTCAGGTTTTAATATGGCTTAGTGCTGATCCTGTCTATTGAAAATCTTCATATTCTCTTTGTCATGAATTTTTTTGCATTAATTTTGATCTTTAAAAATGTTGCATTAAATTTTTATTCTTGATTACTGATTTTTTTTGTTTTGGTTTGGTTTTTTTGGTGCTGCCTTATATTTTGTTCAAGGCAAGTTTCTCACACATCTTATCCTTGGCCTAGCTCTAGTGGTATCAAACTCTATCCTTATCCCACCATAAATAAGCATGTAACCAGAGTATGTAATGATACACTTGCATGTAAACATAGTTTCAAGGCAAGTCCACCTGTAGCCACCGCCACTCCTCTGATGAAACTGCTGCCCTTATTCCTGAGCCACAACTGTGCACGTGGCTCTAGCTCACACATCCTTCCACACATGATCATTTGCCTCCTGTCTCTCTGTCTTTCTAGCCTGTGAGTTCTCTGAGGGCAGAGATGGAGTCTTTTTCATCTTTGTACCCACAGTGCCTTGTGCAGTATTGGGTTCATAGAAGACACCTAACTGTTGAGTGAAAAGCCCCCAGCTCCTTTCCCTACCATTAATAAGTATTTCGAAGTAGCTAGAAGAGACTTTGCCTTTATCTAGTTTAGTTCCAATAATCCATATAGGATTATTATATATTATATAATGTACATGCAATATAACGTACATAATTATATAATATATAATTATGAGATTAGTCTCATAACCCATGTAGTTCCATATTAAAGGGCTGCTGTCCTAGAAAGCCCTAACTCTGGCATGCCTCAGAAAAGGATTACATATATTTCCTACTTGTTCATGGTCCTCTAGACCAGGGTAACCCACACTTGCTTCCTCAAGCTGCCTTCGCCCACTCACTATTCCCTTGGGCTGTTATGCCACAGAGAAGGGACAAGCCCTGAAGATTGTTGGAGCAGGACCTACTTCTGGTTTTCCAAGGCACTGATTCCACCTCTGCCTGCTCAACCAGTGTCTTGTCTGCATGCTGCCCTGGTGCTTTTGGCTTACAAAACCTCCTGTGGCTCCAATAAGAATGTCTGCACCCTCTTTGGTTTCCTGGTCTTACTTTCTGTCCTGTGACCACAGTTCTGACAGTGGCTTAAAGTCTCCAACCACAGCTTATGGCCAGCATCCCTGGATTCCAGGCCCTGGCATTGTAATTTATAAACTTCTCACATTTAAATTTAGTTTGGACTCCATCATCTCAATTGAGATTTTATTTCTCATTTGATGCCAACAGAAAATGGCGTTTCCAAATCCTTAAGTGCCTAGAAATGTTCATCTGGCTCTATATCTAGAGGTCTTTAAAACAAAACCAAATAACACAATATCCAAAATCTCAGCTCCTGAATTTATCATCCACCTCAGAGTCAAACATCTCCACCCTAATGAAGTTTGTTTCGCCAACAACTAGAGTTTTGCTTGGATCAATCTTGCTATAGCTGTTGGATCACTTAACTAAAAAAATACTTCTTCTCCTTCAGGATGCTCACTGTCTTTGAAGTTCTTCCTTCTCTCTTGTCTCCATAAATACTCTCCAGTCAGTTTGTACAATTAAGATTAACTGACTGAAAAGATGTGAGAAGCAAGGTACCCAGGTACAATGAGATGGCAATATTTATCTTATAACTGCTGTATTGCCTTTCACGATACTTTAAAATAAAGTGTGAGCTGAAACCAATCCAAACTGTTCTTTGTAATTTGATGAATGCCAAAATTAACAAATACAAACCAACGCTGGAAGAAGAAATGGAAGAATTCAAGGAAGATAGAATACCCAAATTTATCTTGAGACTACAGGAGAACGGCTAACTCATGAATTTCAATCATTAAATAAATACCCTTAAGCATTCCTAAAAACATAAAGGTAAAAATACTATGGTTCCTTCATGGCATAATACAAATATTTGAAGGTGAATGTATTTCATGAAATTGATCCAGATCTCTATTTTTATATAGTGTGTTATTTAAATGATAGAACTAATCTTCATTTGTACCTCGTGGAGTTAGATTTCTTTAACATACCCTTTTTGGATAACTTAAATAAATACACAAAGATTATTATTATGTTATCATGTCTACATATACATACTGCATGTATATGTTTGCTAGGGCTGCCAAACAAAGTGCCACAGTCTGCGTGGCTTGAACAACAGAAATTTATTGTTCTTGAGGCTACAAGACCAAGATTAAGGTGTCATCAAGGTTGATTTCTTCCAAACGCTGTAGGGAAGGATCTGCTCCAGGTCTTCCTCCTTGGTTGTAGATGGCCATCTTCTCTCTCTATCTCTTCACGTCATTTTCCCTCTGTGCTTGTCTGTGTCTGTATCCAAATTTCCCGTTTTTATAAGGACATCAGGCATATTGGATTAGGCCCACCCTAACAACCTAATTTTAACTCTGTTAAAATCTATTTCTAAATAAGATCCAACACAACTTTTTTACTGGAATGGGCAGGGGCACAATTCAATGTGTGCCACATGCCATGTTTATACTTTTATACCTTCACTTTACAAAGAATTAAAGATAGTCACGTATACATGTTAACATGAAAAGAAAATTCAGAAACTGTATTGGCCTACAAAACTATGCCAGCTGTTCTCACGCTCACAGGCCTTCCAGAAGAGAAGCTTCCCATGGTGGTGAGCACCAGCCACTGGAAGAGAATGAAGAAGAACGATTTCCTTTGGTCCTCTGGGCCATGATTTTCTGAGGTGAGGTTGAATTTTATGTCTTCGAGGGGCGTAGAAAAGGTTTAACATAAATATTTTATTCTCGAGTTCATTAAGCTCTAGGATTTAAATGCAGCATCTTGTCATATGTTGAAAGAGCAATCCACCCCACCTTCATCACACCTCATTTCTAATCCTATTCTCATTTTACCCAGTCAAAACTGGCTATGCAATTTGCAAGACCCAGTGCAAAATGAAAACATGGAGCCCTTTCTTCAAGAATTATTACGAATTTAAAAACGGCAACATCGAAGCATTAAATCAAATGTGGGGCCCATCCAAGTGTAGAACTCTGTACAGCTACACAGTTTGCATGCCTGTGAAGTCCGCCCTGAACTCAGTGGTATTTGAAGTAACCACCTAAATACGTATTTTGAAATAGTTGAAGATATCATTAAATTGTATACTTTGGTGAAAGTCTTAGGGGAGGATGAAGGGCACAATTGACAGATCTTCACAGTAACTATGAAAGAAAGACTGTACTATTAATCGAGTTTATGCTAGCAGTTTGGGGGCTGGGGGTTGGGGGCTAGATCTCAGAGGCTTACCCAAAGTTTACCTCTTGCTCATCTCACTGTTGGAGGCTTTTCTCCGACCAGCCCAGAGAACTTCCATCTTACAACTCCATGATCTTGGAGTCCTTTGCTTCCAGTCACAAGAGGGCAGAGAGAGATAAAGAAAGCTCACCTTCTCTTAATTACCTTGGGCCAAAAATGTCATATCATCTTTGCTCTGTTCTCATTGATAAGAACTCAATCCAAAGTTCCTAACCTAACCTAACCTAACCTCACGAAGGCTGGGAAATGAAGCTTCTAGTATGCCCAGGAAAAGGCAATCAATTAGTGAAGATCTAGCTTGACTCTGCCACAGAAAATATCAGTTTCCATGGAAATAAAATACTTCCATCAACTACCTATTAATTAGCGTTTAACTGAGAGCTGTGCTGGTCTTTAAGAAGAGGTTAGAGAAAATATTTGACAAAAAATAATTTTGTCGAATTAAGCTTTCCTCGAAAAGGTTAACATTTTATTGTGGAGACAAGATACACAAACACCAAAAAGATCAATATCAAAGGAAGTGATTATGTGATTGTGGGCTGGGGGATTGGGAGACATAATCCTTGTTCTCAAGCAGTTTACAGCCTTTGTCAACCAGTGTCCTGCAGGTGTCCTACAGAAAATTATTTAGGTGGCTATTTTCCCAATTTCCTGAAAGATGAGGCATAAGCTAGTACCATGGATACAAAGAAGGAAGTTAATTCATACAATGGGTACCTTAGGGCATTCAGGGCAAAAATCTCACCTGGACTCCCAGTAAAGAAGATGCTGGGAGGAAAAGATGTAAACAAACAAGTCTAATAAAATGTTGCTAAGAGGCTATCCTTACTAGCCCTGCTACTGCTAAATCTAGCCAAGGGCAAAAGAAGTATGTTTGTCGGAGGGTGGCCCTTAACTTTGAGTAGGTCTGATGGTCTATTTGTTAATACCTTTTAATGCCATTGTATGTATATGCAGTGTTGATCCAGTAGTTTTCAAAAGGATTCCCATAGCTTAACTATTCCTCCTTAAAGTTGCCAGGAGGATGATTGTATGAGATTAATTCTGTCTTCATTCCTCCAAAGTGACAGTTCTCAGGAGGCCATTGAGCATTGAATGATGACTTCCAAATGGATATTATGAAATTCATCTTTTACCCCTCTAATCATTTGAAGAAATTGTGTGTGTGTTCGAAGGAAAGTCAGAGAAGAATTTGGGATTTTGTGAAATTGAGCGTGTAATTTTAAACATTTATGTCCATTAGGCATGCAATCTCAAAAGGCAGTGTTAGCGTCTCATCTTGTCTTCTCAGCTAGGGAATGTGTTCAGTGAAGGACACAAAGGAATTGGGGGCAGATTCTACTGGAGCATCAAGAGTAATCCCCTAAAAGCAATAACCAAGTTAAAAGAAACATGAAAGATACACTCACTGGGATAGATAGCATAGGAAAAGCTATCCCAAGCAGAGGGCTTGGTAAGCAAAGACCCAGAAGGATGAAACAGCATGAAGCTTTCTTTCCAGAGTGACAAATGCTTCAGGTTGACCAGAAGAGAGGAGGCTGGAGAAGTAAGCAGGGGCCATGTTCTTGTGGACTCTGTAAGCCTGTTAAGGCAAGAGGCATTCATCTCGAAGGCATTCAAAGAAGGGCCATGAAAACATTTTAAGAAGGAAAATTCCATTACCAGACTGATAATGCTCCCCCTGGGTTATCTTTACCACTTTGATTGCCTATTTTACAACTCTATAGGCTATAGAAAACTTGCAATAAGGGAAACTATTTCTGTTCACTTAAATGAAAATTAGTTGTGTCTAGTGAAACATTATTTATCTTCGACCCTTTTTTAACCTATTTGTAAATTCAGTTCTGCATTCATCATTTGCCCACATGTGTATGGTGCTTTGAATTCTCCTTTGAACTGGTCGTAACATCTTGTTGGTTCACCATTAATTAAGGAATTTAATAAAATCTCTGGCATATGTTCATTTTACATCTATATGTATCCTTATTATACCCTTTTTCTAAAAAAGTACGAAGGTAATAATTTAGCAATATCTATCAAAATTAGAAAAGTATATCCCTTTAACACAGCAATTTCACTTCCAGGAATTTATCCTGCAGATATTTTTCAAATGTGCAAAATGGCATGTTAACAATATAGTCTTTGCAACAAGATCACAAACAACTTAAATATCCATCAGCAGGAGCCTTGTTATAGAGCCTTCCAATGAAACACTGATACACTCATAAAAAAGAATGAGGAAGTTCTTTATGTACTGATGAGCTCAGATCTTCAAGACATACTTAATGAAATTGAAAGAAGCAAGAAGCAGGGCTTGTTATAACATGCTACAGTTATGTACATGTGCAGTCATGTAGGGGAGACACATAGCTTTGGTTGTATATGCTGGCATATCCTGGTAGGATACACAAGAAACTGAGAACTCCGATAGCCCCTAGGGGATGAGGTGAGAGGGAATATTTTCAATATGGAAAACTTCTTTGTAGCTTGGTCATTTAGTAAATAGTGGAGATGCAAGCAAGGGGAGGGAAGAATCACAAGATGACTTCCTGTTTTCTGGCCTGGAGGAGTATTAATAAGAATGATGGTGTCACTTGCACAATAGAGAATACAAGGGGAGAGACTGAGATGGACTAACCAGGTGGACATTTCTACAGTTAGTTGGATAGATGGACCCAGAGCTCAGGGTCCGAATCTAGTGAAATGACCTCTGCTGAACCCGGAGGGGCGGAGCTGAACCTGGAGCTCTGCTTCCCTCCTGCCTTTCACCCTCTCTACCCCTTGCGGGCTCCCTGACCCTACCTGTCTAGGAGGCCTACGACTCCCTAGAATAACCTGTTTTTATAGAGGATATTCTGAAATATTTTCTTATGATGTAATATTTGAGATTTGATTCAAAATTAATGCAGAGGGATGAAGGGAAGTAGGTGCAAGTATAGGAGATGGCTTGAGTTGATAACTACTGAACTTGAGTGGTGGATTTATTATAATAGTCTTTCTTTCTCTACATATATAATACACAATAATAATTAATAAATATATAATAAAATTATATATTATTTTAATTTATTATATAATAAATATATAATAAAATTTTATGTATAATTTTAATTTCTCTAAACTGTTTTTTTTTTTTAAATACCAATGCTCAGGCCTCACCCAAAGCAATTAAATGAATCAAAATTTCTGTCGGTGGGACCTTGTTACTTAATATTACTTAAAACCTCACCAGCTAATGCTCCAGGATTAAGAACTGCTCTATTAGTCAAGCCTTAGTGATCATTACACCACATACCATTGTATCATTGCGCCTACACTGACCTTACACCCAGTTTTACTTCTTATACACTTATTTACTTCCAAGCCTGTGAAGAAACCTTGCTGTCTTTGAATCTAGTCCCCTTCAATGGTTCACTCCAGATCCTAGTAGCAAATGGAAATAGAGAAAAGACAGATACAACAGTATCGTGAATCCCCAAGTGTTTAGTATCTTGAATCTCACGCTGTCGGGGCTCACGCTGAGGGGCAAGGATCTCTGTGCCTCTCTGTGCCCTGAAGACCAGCAACCAGACTTGTTTCAAACAGCTCCATCTAAACCACGGGACTGGAGCATGTGTACCTGCGGGCTCAGCCACAGTCTCAGAAAACTGCAAGCAGGTATTTACCTGGTTCCTGTTTATCCCCACCAGGAGGGCAACCATGTGTGTCCCAGGAGGAAGCAGGCTTCAGATTTGCAATCTAATTCCACCCCTTATGAGCTGTGAGACCCTGAAAAGTTGTTTTACTGGTCTAAGTCTAGTTCCTTCATCAGTAAAAGAGGAGGAAACACGCTTCATAAGACTGTGGAGCGGCTAAAAAGAAAACACTATTTAAAGTATCTGAGAAGGTACCAGGCACTTGTAGGATCTCAAGAATTTTTATTTCTCTCCCTTTCCTGCCCCTTTGTTCATGTGCCACTGTGAGGCAGTTCCAGTTCTGAGGATTTTCTAGCAAGGAAGAAGGAAAGATCTTAGCAAATCTAAGACTAAAACCAATCCTCAGGCCAGCCTTTAAGCAGTCTGTGACCCCTGGGTGACCCTTATATGACTTCTCCGCAGTGACCCTGAGCTCCTGAACACTATCTCTTCCATTTTCCTGGGTTGATCTCCTACATTTGCAACTCTGGAAAAGACCTACCTTCTGGAAGCTGGATAACATGGTAGGTACTTTGACAAATGTTTTAGCAACAATTTCATATCAGAAAAGAAAGAATTAATTAAAGAATGTAGCCAGAGAACTTAAGAAGTTGCAGTCCCCCACAGCAAATACCCCTGTCCCCGGAACCATTCTCCTTAGATCATGAGCCCCAGACACACAGCCAAGCTTTCAGGGCCCCTGCCAAGGGTTCAAAATCACTCATTATATTGTACAATGTGGTTTCAAGTTCCCAGATTAACAATGGGATTGTCGCTACATCTGTTCCTTGGCATTCAGTACTCTTACACAGAAATCTAGCTCCCTAACTTCTTTTGGAGCAGGGAGTAGGGACAGGCAGTGGCCCCTCCAGAGAGCCTCTCAGGAAACCTATACACATCCTCCAGAGACTGCTCTAAGGTGAGTGGCCTTGCTCCCTACACTTCTGAGGCAGGAGAGTGAGTGGAGTCTTCCTCCCTCTCTATAATATGATCCTTTCTCTCTTTCTCATCCACAAAATATGCCTGGCAGCTCTGGTGACCACAGTTGTAAATAGAGAAGCAACTCAGCTGTCCACAGACCCTGAGACCTACATCAGCACATGGCTGTGTTTTCCCTGTTGCAATTGCAATAGGGCCTTTGCATGAAATTATGTGGATTGTACTTTGCCCAAAAGAGGGGTACAGAGGGGAGAGGTACGGGTGCTCACCAAGTCGTAAGTCCTGACATGAGCCTGTATCCACCAGGAAGACATTAGGCTCCTTTGTCTAATTTGCATAAAGACATTGTATGAGCTATTATAGCTCTGAATGTTGTTAGATGGAATCTAAATTCTCAAGTAATACAGCCAAAAGAATTCAACCTATTTTGAAGGAATTCTATAATGCTGGTTCCTATTTCCACCAATAATGCCAACTTACTGCCGCATCAGTCAGCATATCAATCCAGTGTTTCGTGTAATGTAGACAGAAACAGGATTTGAAATCAGTTATACTAGTTTGGCCCCTCAATCTTTACCTTCATTTATTCACTCAACAGCTATTTATTCAGGACCTCCCCCACTTCAGGAATAGGTCTGAGCACTGTAGGGATACAACAGTGAGTAAAACAGACAAAACCCCTAGGCTTAATGGTGCTTACATTCTAGTAGAAGGAGATAGACAATAAATAAACAAAATCAATACACAAAGTATGTGGTATGTTAGATGGTAGAAAGTAATGGAAATGGGAGAGTGATTTGAGGGAGATGGCAACACTAAGCAAGTGATCAATATTCAGGTAGCGGGCTATGCAGATAAATGGATGGAGTGCATTCCAAGCAAAAGCAATAGCAAGGACAAAGATACTAAGGCAGAGAAGCATGCCAGGCTTGTCTGGGAGGCAGCCAGGAAGCCAGTATGGCTGGAGCAGAGCAAGCAAGGCTTAACAAAAGTGGAAGATGCAGCCTAACCACGAGATCATGAATAGCCGCTCTTAGCCTTTTAAATCCTTAGTTTCCTCCTGTGTAAAGAGGGACCAATAAGACCATTTCATGGAGAAGTGATAAAGTACTGAAATATAAATGGGATAATTGTGTAAACAATAGGAATAGTAAGGTATTTTGTAATTGAGACACTCATCCCTTCCCCTGCCCGTCCTGCTGCCATCTTTATTCCTCTTTCTCTGTGTCTCTACCCAGCCATGGGTACCACACAAAATGGAAGTGCACCCCCCAAATTCTCCCAAAATGAAGTCTGGATATACCCCCATTATGTCCTGATTCAGCTGTATGTGAGGTCTTTCATACCCAGTGGCTGGCCAAGTTTAGAGAAGAATGGAAGAAAGTGCCACCAGACACACTTAGCCACCTACTAGCCACTGGAAGGAGTCACCATCTTTGCACAGTGGCTGGCACAGAGGAGATACTCAACAAATTCTAAGGAAATGGGGTTTAGGCAGAGGTGAAAAGACAGAATAACAGAAGTGACCACAAAACAGAAGCCAAGGACTAGGGAAGAGTAATTCAGGCATTCATAATTAAGGTGAAATTTGCAGCTAAAACTGTAAAATATTGGTCTCTAAGAGAAAACCGGATTGCCTTTGTCTAGCATGTCAAACTAGCCTTCAGGCCAGATGGTCCCCATGTGCATCTGTTCTCCATTACAAGGAAACAACATTGTTGAGGTTGAGTGGACTCAAAAGGGAATAGGAAATAGTTGAAATGGAGAAAATCTCAGAAAATCGAGGCTTACAGTCACATTAACCATGGAACCAATCCGCACTCATTAACTTGTCCCACAG
The DNA here is from genome assembly GCF_014176215.1 of Rousettus aegyptiacus. NCBI lineage: Eukaryota > Metazoa > Chordata > Mammalia > Chiroptera > Pteropodidae > Rousettus > Rousettus aegyptiacus. Next base: position 128,101,803 of record NW_023416284.1, read on the forward strand.
GAAGGCTGGTTCCAGCACTTGACACACAAATGGCCCTATTTCCCTCTCTTTTGGGGGCAATGGCTGACCTAGACCAGGTATCATCCAAGAGGGCCATGGCAACATCCAGATACGGTAATCCAAACTAAATTCAACTGGGAAGAATGAAGAGTCAAACCTCAGGGAAGTTGAATAAAGACATCAAGTCCAAAGGCATAATCAGAGCACAACTGAGGGCCAGGAGCTCAAATTTGGCAAAGGAAAGACCAAAGCAAGGGATGCTGATTCCAAGCACAGAGAGACCCCAGCAGTTACCTCAGAGTGCTGGGGCACCTCTGGATCCACGGAGCGGGGTAGTCACCTGGTTTAACCCATTTCTGCTCTGGCCCAAGAATGCTCATCGGCGGCGCTTGCAGCTGCAGCATTTGCCCCAAGACAACTCACAGATTACAGTCCTAACCTTACCCTCAATGGTTGTCATACATCTTCCATGCTTTTCAGAGAATGGTATCAAAACAGGGCGGATACAGCTGTAATAGCTCATTTGAATGGAAAATAGATGCCAAATGATCTGGGGGAAGAAAAAAAAAGATTGCAAAGGGGACAAATGTAGCCAGATTCTGTGGTGAATTTATGGCACTGAAATGGTGTGACAAGAAGGAGGTGATAATGTTATCAACATTCCACAATGATACTGTGATTGAAGTAGACAACAGAAATGGGAAGAAAACTGAGAAGTCATGTGTTATTGTGGATTATAAAGAGAATACGGGAGCAGTGGACTCGGCTGATCAGATGCTCACTTCTTATCCGACTGAGCATAAAAGGCACAAATTTTGGTATAAGACGTTCTTCTGCCACCTTCTAAACATTACAGTGCTGCACTCCTACATTCTCTTCGAGAAGGACAATCCTGAGCACAGTATCAACCATGTAAACTTCAGACACCGGAAAAGCATCACAAGCCAGGGCAGCAGCATCTTCTAGGTCATCCGTGTTCTGATAATGTCATGTCTCTTTGCCCCTCTGGAAGACATTACACAAGAGCATACCACCAACATCAGGGAAACAGAATCCAACTGGTTGCTGTAAAGTATGCTGCTCGCACAACAGGGATGGCAAGAACATTGGAGAGAAACGTGATATTTTCGTGCAGAATATGACGTTCCACCTTGTGTTGTTTTGTGCTTTAAAATCTACCACTTGAAAAAAAATTATTAAATACCGATTATCATATCCATTTCTGTTACATTAGCATTAGAGACAAGTTTTGTCTAGAAATAATTCTAAGAACAGTTTTCATATTTTATTTTCTCATTGAAAACCAGTCAGATTTGCTTCAGCCTCAAAGAGCATGTTTATGTAAAATTAAATTGACACTGGCAGGGAGCTGCACTTTTTTTTTCTAAATGGGAAATGGGTTAAAGGTCAAGAGGGAAATTCCACAACAATTTAGGAAATAGGCCTCCTTCCAACCCTTCTCACTGCTTGTTTAGTGATGCCTAGTGAGTCCATCTGAGCTCCCTCCTTCCTCCCAGCTACATTTATCCTGAGCCCCTAGTTTCATTTTTATCAAATAATAATACTATTAATTCCTTAACAAGTCCTTTATATTTGCGTGGGGCCTCATAGTTCACACCTACTTGACATGCACAACTACATTGTAAGTGAGCCCAGACGGCATCGGTGTTCCCACTATACAAATGTGGGAACAGATGCTGGTCACACAAGTCATCGGTGGAATTGACTGGAGTCCAGACCTCCAGAGCCACATCTAACTTAATGTAGGGCTGAGGCTTAGATATCCTGGACAACTTCGTGCTCCACATATTCACAGGAAAAAAAAACAATGACTTCATTTCTCATGCATCGGCCTGTTGACCATGCTTTCGGTAGATGCTGGGCTAGCACAAGGCTGACTTCTCATCAGCATCTGAAGTACCCTATATCTATACTGACCGGTGAGGGGTCACATGTCCCTACTCTGTACCCACACCATCCCATTCAAATAAACAATAAAGCTGACATCTCATTTAACAGATAGAAAGCTCTCATCTTTGTAGTGAGGCCTAACTCAAAGGCTTTTTGACCCATAAAGGCAGGCTACCAGGGTTCCAACCAAAAGACCAATTTTCACCCCAAACAGCATGACATTACTGTAGAAAAAGAAGGTTGTTCTTCCTTGCACTAAAGAGAACAATATACAAACACAGAAACATAAGCATAAGCATACAAGCTCCATGAAATCCAGCCACCATCACGAAAACACACATTCTAATTCAAGTAGTGCTTCTGGTGCTTTCTCTTCATTAGTATTGCTTTATTGCTCATTAGATTTGATTCACCTCCACTACGATGTGGAAAATTTGGGAAAGAAGCAGTATGATTTTCCTCAAGATCCAGCACCCCTCATAGATGATTCTGGAGCATTCATTTAGTCCAGTCGTTTGGAGTAAAACCACTTAAACACATCTGTGTGGTCTCATTTGAAGCATAGGTTCTTTCACCTATTTTTCTCCGTTTTGAAGACAATCCGAACATTGTCTTAGACATTGCAAGGCCCTCGAAAGGTCAGCTTTGGTAGATCCAACAAATTCTTGACTTGAAGAAGGCCAGTAGAGAATGCTGTACCATTTCAAAGAACACAGTTCCTGGACGACTACCAGATCTCTCTCTCTCTCCAAGTGGTTTTTACAAGCACCTTGAATGTATATGTTTAACACAAATTATTGGTACTTAATAAAGTCCTGGCACATTTAGATTTTCACAGCACATTTTTGCCTTTATAAGGATTTTAATAACTTTTTCTCTGATATGAGTCCCGAGAACCTCTGGGTAAGCGGAGCTGGCATGGGACCGTTACATGCTCGGTGTCCAAAGTTAACAGCTATTGGAAACTTTTATTTACTTTCTTCTTCTGTTTGAGTGTACTTAATGCTATTAAAGTTCTGTCTGGCAGCAAAAAGGGGTATAAAAGTGGCCACTTAAGAAAAGCAATTTGGCCATTTGTGACAACAGCTGCCTGATATTGCATTTATTTAATTGGAAAGGGATGGAGGAAGTCTGTGGAGCATTAAAGAAACTCAGAGCTTGGAGATCATAGGAATTTTCTCTTCTATTTCTTCTAATAAAATTACCATTATTAAGTAATTTATTGAGTGTCAACAACATACTAGACACTTTTTAAATTATTTGAAAATGGACTGATTAAGGAAAAATCATTTAAACTCTTTTGGAAGAACTCTCCATGGACCTTCCAGAGCATATGTTCAGCTGAAAGGGTGACACTGTCATTAAGACCATCTCCCCAAAACTATGGCATCAAAGCCAGGACCCTGAGCAGGCACGTAAGACCCCGCCTCCACTCTCTGGCCCCAGCTGGCTCCAAAGACTCCTCTATCATTAGGTTTTCCAATCATAGCAAACTTTCTGCTCTTCCCTGGGGCTCAGTACCCACCATTCTCCCTGCTTGACGCACCCTACCCAAGTGGTATGCCCAGTGAATTTTTTATCCCTTAAAATATAAGCATCAGATTCATCAATTCCACTTCTGAGTATATACCCAAAATAACTCAACGCAGGGATTCGAAGAGATATATGCACAACCATGTTCGTACCAGCACTATTCACAATAACCAAGAGGTGGGAGCAACCCAAGTGTCCATCAACAGATGACTGCATAAACAAAATATGATGTGTGAATACAGTGGAATACTATGCAGGCTTAAAAAGGAAGGAAATTCTGACACTTGTTACAACATGGATAAACTTTGAGTATTGTATGCTAAGTAAAATAAGCCAGTCACAAAAAGACAAATTTTGCATGGTGCCACTTATATTAGGAGATTAGTCAAATTTATTGAGACAGAAAGTAGAGCAGTGGTTGCCAGGGGCTGAGGGAAGGATGGAATGGGGAGTCAGTATTTAATGAATATAGGGGTTCAAGTTTTACAAGATGAAAAGAGTTCCGTGGATGGATGGTGGTGATGGTAGCAATACTTCGTGCTGCTATACACTTAAAACTGTTAAGATAGTAAATTTCATGTCATGTATATTTTACCACAATTTAAAATTTTTTAATTAGAAAATTTAAAATAATAAAAATTTAAAATCTCAAACATCACCATTTCTGTGCAAACTTTCCCCACCTCCCAGCACAAACAGAATTAGTTCTTCCTTCCTCTCAGTTCCTACTGCATCTAGTACCTAATTAAGATTACTTGTCTCAATGCCATTATCCCCTCCAAACTGAGAGCACCTTCAAAATCAAGACCATGTCCTTTTCTTCTTTATCCTGTGTGGTGGTCACAAGGAGAGTTCACAATGAATCTGACTATCTCCTTCCTGGCACATGGGAAGAGAGCACTTCCCTATTGTTATTTTCTTTGGCCAATGACTCAATGAGTGTTTGCCATGTACTCTTTGCTCTCTGCCAGATGGTTTCTCTTCGTCATCATGAAACCCTGATGAGGACTAGAGGACTCAGAGTGACCCTCAATGCATATGTAGTGAATGCAAGAAATAAACCATTGTTGTTTTAGACTACTGAGATTTTTAAATTGTTTGTTATCCAGCTTAGCCTTAACATATCCTGACTGGTAAATCCCTGATGCTTAGAACAGTGCTTACAATATGGCAAGTATTTGAGGGAAAAAAAAGTCTTTAAAAGAAATGGCTAATGGAATTAGAAAATTAATGAGTAATAATAAAGTATTCCTACAAGATAAAATCAAATATATAGAATTTAAATTAAATGTACAGCAGCATTCTGATAAAACTACTTTGCTTTTAAAGACTAATTCACTTAAGCTTAGTCTGTAAATCATGACCACACTGACAACCAAGATAATATGATGAGGAATCTGCGATTATATCTCCAGCCCTTTATATCATTATAAAATAATAGTAATAATAATAATAACAATAATAGCTATCATGTAGTATGTGCTTGTAGCTGTTAGAGATTGTACTATGAGCTTTACATGTATCATTTTATTTAATAATTGAAATAATTTTATAGATTACAAAACCGAGAACTAGAAGAATTAACTTTCCTGAGACCACACAGCTAAGAATTGGCAGAGCAAAGATTTAAACCAGGTCTTTCACTTTCCAAAGGCTGTGCTTCGTATCCAGAGCCCAGGAGATTCTGTTTTTCCAGAGCCCAGCAAAGTTCACCTTTAGTCCTACAAAAGAGGAAAAAAAGAAAAAAGTGAAATCAGCATTGAGAAAACGTTGCTCGTCCATCTGGTTGGCAAAAATTAAAAAGGGTGAATCATCTAGTGCTGGCAAGATTGTTAAAAAATAGAAATTCTTACATTGTGGATAAGATGTGAAATGCAATTATGTTTTTGGAAAGTAAACTGGAAATATCTATTAAAATTCAATACCCTTTTTCCAGGAATCCCACTTTAAGGAATCTTATGCTATAAAAAATAAGGACACCAATATGTATAGATGTATGTACAAGGATATTTTAGTGTCAAAAGCCTGAAGGGGAGACTACATGTCTGTTCATAAGGAAACGATTGTATAAAGTTCAATAAGTTCAGGCAATAGGGTGTTACCTAACTATTGCACAGAGTGAACGAGTTCCATATCCATGTTGCCCAGAGAGATGTCCATGATGTACAATTAAGCAAAAGCAAATTTTATAAAATGTTTATAGTGTGATTCATTATTTTAAAAAACAGACCAAAAAAGGTCAACAGTAAAAATCAACAAAAGTGTATATATGTTCATATGGGATGTGGAAGGATATGTACCAGCTTTTAATTGATTAGTTCCCTTGAGGGGATGAGAGAGGAAAGAATGAAGAAATATTTTTTACTTTTTCTTTACGCAGATTTATAGTTTCACTTGTTCTTGTGATCTAAAAGATTAATCTAGACTTTTTTAAAAGACATGTATGGTATTCATTGTTTAAGATCTCAAAAATATGTGAAACACTGTAAATCTGATGAAGGAAAAGTAAAAAAGATATTGGTCACTCCTCTTTATGATTCCCTTCCCAATCAATACAACTGGATCCAGTGCCCACTCTCCTCCATTCACCTCAATTCCTTGAAACTAGACCCTGCTCCTTTTTACCTTGGGTCTCCCAGAATAAGCTGTCAGGCTACTGACTGACATCCCCCATCCCATGGATAGTCCACTTTGGACCCCAAACACAATCAAACACACTGCAGCGTTCTGATAAAATGACTTTGTTTTCTAAAATGGAGCATTAAGGATCATTCCAACCTTTCAGTAGCTGGAAGTAAGGCAGGTAACAAATATATAAGTATTCTCTTAAAATGCCAATATTCCTAGGTTATACAAAGTGAAGCACTCATCCATTAATGTAAATAAAAGTAATTTGATTGACCAAATCCTAGAAAAGATAAACTGCACATGGAGTGAATTTTGTTTGGAAAGGGTGGAGGTCAGGAGCAATGACAGTGATAATTTTAGAGCTTGCGGTCCTTTCTGGAGTGGGGCCAGCTTGCTCACATGCTTTTCAGGGTTAAGGCACATAAGCAAACTGTGTGCCAAATAGACTAAGGAGAGGACAAGAGGGACAAGGATGTTGGACAAACTTTCTCTGTTTCAAAAAGAAAAATTAAAATTTGGCCAGTTTGGTTCTGTGTCCCAGGAAGGGAAAGGAGCCTCCTTTCTTCTGCCCTCCACTAAAGAACTCTAATCCAGAGAACTCAGGCTACTACTGTGAGTTGTGCTGTGTTATGAGTCTAATAAGCTCTTATAAAAATATTTCTTGACTCATAAACTTTAGAAATGCCATGTATGTGTGTTTGTTAAATGAACAAATAAGTGAACTACCTTAAAAATATAAACATTCTATTTTCATTAGCAATCTATTGGAAAAGGTAGGACAGTTTGTTTAATAGAAGTCTGAATGGAGTCAATGACTTGTGAGCTAAAGAATAATTTGGGACAAAATAGGAAGAAATAGCATCCTATGCACTAGTTTCCTTAAGGCTGATCCAACAAATCACCATAAACTTGGTGGTGGCTTAAAATGACAAAAATCTATTCCGTCACAATTTTGGAGACCAGAAGTCTGAAATCAACGTGTCAGCAGGGTGACACACCCTTTTACAGCTCTAAGAGAGAATCCATCCTTGTCTTTTCCAGCTCATGGTGTCTCCCAGCAGCCCTAGGTGGTCTTTGGCTTGTAGCTGCCTCACTCCATTCTCTTCTTCTGTCTTCACATAGCCATCTTTTCCATGTCTTTCCTCTGTCCATATCTCCCTCTTCTCTCTTCTATAAAGACAATAATTATTGGATTTAGGACCCACCTTAAGTCCAGGACAATTTCATCTCAAGAGTCCTAACTAATCTGCTAAGATTCTATTTCAAAATGAAGTCATATTCTGAGTTTCCAGACCAACGTGAATTCTTAGAGAGATACTATTTAACTCACTATACTCTCCAAATGTGAAGCCAATAAATATGAATACAAAAATGAGATGCACCATCTATAGGAATACTTCATTAAAACCACTAAGAATGAGATGCTTCCCACATCTCACGTAGAAAGAAGAATATCTTCTAAATCTCAGCAAGAAACCACAATGTACACTGCATAATATTCATCATTTATGTCATTTGGACTTGTAAAAACAGAAAGACCGGGATGTTTAAGGAGACCAGAGGAAGGAGGTACTGCAAACTTCATGGTATTTTTGGTACCATTCCAAAAAGAGAATGTTCTGATTATAATCACCATTAATAGTTTTACCTTGATCAGAATTTCTCAAAATGATTTTCAACAAAAACTAATTCTATGGCATGTTAATAGATTAACATTATACATAAACACACACACATAGTTTTGTGCTCAACACTCAAAATATCGCATTTGTGAGAAGCAAAGCTAAGACCTGGCCTTGCCCCATGGTGACCACGCAGTGGTTTCGAGGGCTGCCTCAAGCAGCCAGCTGCCTAACTCCCGCCTCTTCCTGTAGTCCTCTACTCCTGCAAAATGTTTACAGATTCTTAACAAGAGATCGAAATTTTTCCAGCATTTTAGTTTCTCTCCATCACTGAGCTGAAGGAAGCAGCTGTTCTCCTAAGTTAGAGAATACCATTTATCCAAATACATAGCCAACGTGCACAGTATACTCAAATCACACAATGAATTTCTTAAATGATTTAAAAATCCTAAAAATGACATTTGACAATGTAGGTGTGCTCTAAAGCATTCTGAACTTCCACCTCTTTGAAGATTCGCTAAAGGTAAAAAAGATTGCTATTATGTGCCTCGTTTAGAAGTTAGAACCGTGGGCTTCTTTCACACGTACACATGCACCTTGCACACATGCATGCATGCATACAGTACACTCCTAGTCCTGTACCACACTCACCTCCTCACTGCCAGGCATATCGGTTTATAAGCAAGGAAGTACATATGGTGTATCAGAACAGAAACCAATGAAACCAGGTTCCAAGAAGAAAACAATAGGAATGGGGCAGGAGCCAAACGTGATCAAAACCCCCCACTACTTAATAAAAATCCATTGTGTTGCGGCACAGCTCTAAATTTCCAATTTAGATTCATTCTCATCGCTGACCCGAAAACAGCCTCAGGCAACTTGAAGCCATCCCCTTAAGCAAAGAAATAGCAGAGACAAACTACCATTAGTGGTTAGTTTGACCAAGTAAGCCGATGCCTTGGGTGAGATGTGGTTGTCAGGGCCGGGGACAGGGGGAAGATAAACATACTAGGCACTAAATAAATGTTTGTTGGTTGGATGGATGGACAATGGGATGGGGAGACTTGAGAAAACAATCCCCGGAAAAGAGAAAGTTGTTTAGACTTTTGATGACATAACGAAGTGGTTAATGTGCTCCGTGTTTAACCATGATTTTCGCACACTTACTTTTTATAAAATTAGAATATGTTTAAGCTGTTAATTCTAAAATTATCAGCTAATTGGAGCAACATGTTTTCAGTATCAACAAGTCGTTTTGTGTTTGTGGACTCAAGATGTGGATCTATTCGTAAGCATATTTTTATTCCTTAAAGATGCTTAGAATCCCAGATACTCCCAAATTTCAGCAAGTTGCCTCTGATTTTGAGTTGCCCTCTAAGAATACTTTAATAGCCACTCTCCTTGCTATGAACTAAGCTAAGGGTATTTTTAACCTCTCACTCATGTAAATTCAAAAGACACTGAGCATTACACTTTCTGTGCTTCAGGTGAAAGGTATAACAGATTTCAAGGTTGCAAAGCCAAGTCCAGGCATCTGGGCTTCAACTCTGGATGTATGATTTAAAGCAGATGGCTTTAGCCAATCCAGATCTTAGTCTCCTCACTAGTAGAATACAGTGTGATAGATTAGAATAACTTCTTAAATTACATTAAGAAATATCCAGTGAAAATAAAAAGTAATATGATAATTATCATGTACTTAAAAACCAAATGTTATTGGTAACCCTGTGAACTGAGCTCATCGAAGAAGCCCAGACTTACAAAAGAAGGCCCTGGGCAAAACCGGCTCTGAGAAGCAAGAACATACACCTCTATAACTGGCAAGTACAAAGACAGGGTTCTAGATGGAGATCTGCCATTTGCAATTAGGTGTTTGCAAGGGCACAGACACCTAGCCAAGAGATGACTAAAAGTATGCTCAAATGGGACTCTGGATTCCAGCTGAGAACAAAGAATATCACGTGCCCACCCATTCTAAAAAGAAGTAGAGGGTCATTGACGCAGGACTTCCTGAGAATGGGAAAGTATGTTCTGCCAGCCTTAAGCCCATCAACTTTCAGGCTATAAAAGAAAGAGCCGAAGATTCCTTAAGATTGGTAGAGAGGATCCCTGTGGAAAGAGAAGTCAGAGGTGCTAGGTCCCCTGCTTGCCCACTCCAAGAGTGAGCAGGTCCAGCTTCCACAGAGAGCTTGATGTGGGTCAATGAAGGCCAGAGGATACATACGGGCTGAAGAAGGCAAGAGGGTGGCAGTGCTGCCCCGAGTGTCAAGGGAGGGGAAGGAACCTTCATGAGAGCAAGCTGACCATAGGGAGGAATGTATGTTTCGTGTAGCCAGAAGGATCTTGTGGAAGATAGCAGGACTTACTGCAGCTGGAAACAACCCCATCCAAGATGTCTACTCGCCTGGGCTAGTGACCCCAACAGAAAGGATCTGTGCAGGGTGCATCACCAGAAGCAGGAGCAGAAGATGAGGCCAGACAGAGGTATAGTGAGAGACTCCCATATGGAAAAGTGCCCAAATACCCCCGGTGTGCTCCATCTGCCACAGCCAGAGGGAACCAACCCAAACTGCAAACTGAGCCAGTCCAGTCAGCTTTCCTGCCCCTGCTTCATGTTTGTGTGCGCATGCACACGCACACACACACACAAACGCACATGCGGCACTCTGCGCCAAAGGGGCAGCACAGGGTAAGGAAGAGAAAAGGCTGACACCACAGGTTTCTGAGCCTGTAGGCCCAGGCACCAGGCACACTGAAGACGCTTGAAGGAGAGATTAAAACTTTTGTTTAGATCAGACTGAACTTTATAAGATCCTGTAGAGGAAACTATGAATTAATACCTAAAAGTGACAGCAGAAGCTCCGGAATCTGCCCAAAATATCATCTAGGGGTAAGGCAGGGAGATTTCTAGAGGCACATATAAAAAAAAAAAACAGTGGTGCAAGAACATAAAATTATTTTGTGGTATCTACTCCATCAAGCTCGGCTTTTATGTAAATATACTGCCATTATTGTCTTCAGAGTCCTCTTTTTAATAAATAAAACTTTATAAATACAGTCACCCCTTCCTGATAGCATTTATCTCCTTCCCTCCTGAGGAGCAACCTTGATGCTGAAGTTGGTATATGTCGTTCCTGCCTGTGTTTTTATATTCTCACAATGTAATTGTATATTTGAAAACAGTATATGGTATTTGTTTAAAATTTTTAGCATGCTGTCTGAGGTCTTTTGTAACTATAATTCTATGGTTTAGTTTAGCTTTTTTATTTTAGTAAAATAACAAAATTGAAAGGACTTTTAAATCCCCTCTCTACATTATGTTTCATAGCTCATGAATGAAATACTGCAGCTCATGACATAATAATACGGAGGAGCTGGGCCTGAGCCACTGGCTGTGCTCAATTAAATGAAGCAAAAAGCAAGGCAGGTGTGCTGGGAGAGGAAAAACAAATCGCAGCGCAGATACGAAAGGCATCCAGAAGAGGGCAATATCATCTAATAAAAACTGCGCATGCCTGAGTAGCTGCTTAGGATAATTAATAAGCATAGGCCTCTAACAGAATTCTTAAGTGCGAGAAGATAAAATGATCATGTGAATCATTTGCCCAAGTCACAAAGCTAGTTATGTTTACTACTTTTGCCATCCAGTTCAGCACATCGAGAGGCCTATTAGCCGCCCTGCAAATGATTCAGCAGACACAAGAAACCAAGTTTGTCTAAATCAGCTCATGGACGATAGCTATACTTTTTATTGAATTTCTTATGATCTTTCGTGCCAGTTTTAAGCCCTCATCATGGTCAACTGGGTACTTCTTTCACCATCAAGGTGAATGAACTAGAGATGAAGAATTTGCAAGCTGATAAAATGATGATGCTGATGCAAGGTTATTGTTAACTCAAAAAAAGAGACTTTATCCTCTACTTCTTTACATTTATTTTAAGCATATGTTGATAATGTTTTGTGTAAAAATTTTAGAATGATATCAAAGGTACATTCTATTGACCACCCAGATGGGATAGAATTATTAGTCAGGTTAGGATGGTTTAGGCAGAAGCCACAAAAAAAATGCAACACCACAGTAGAAAACACTATAAACAGGGGTCAGCAGGTAGGCACAAAGCCTATTTTTGTAAATAGTTTGATCGGAACACAGGTTTTTTTGTTCACATATCATCCCTGGCTGCTTCCCACAGTGCTGGGATTGTGTTATTTACAAAAAGAGGCTATTGGACAAATTGGCTTATTGAAAGTCATTCATTGACCCCAGCTTTATAGTGTTGAGAAACTGAGATGTTGGGTTTTCTTTGTGATTTCAGCATCGACCAACCTATCCAACACTTTCCCGCAACTCTCTACTTCTTCAGAAAGACTATAACTCAAAAGCTCTTCTGAGGAAGAAACAGGGAAAGCACTGTCCTGATTGGACTCATCAGTAATGGTTGTCACCTAGGGCTGGGCGCACCGGCCCACAAAGGAGAGAATAAATTCTGAGTAGACAACTAAATGTGTCTCTCAATTATAGTATGTCTTAGGCCCCAAGGAGGTCTACTGATGTTAGTTTTCCAGGATTTCATGAACAGGTATGCATCTTTGTATCCATCCCTTAGTTTGAAAAATTATTTGTTGATGTACCTGTCAAGTGTCAACCATTCAGCCAGACATTGGAAGGGGCAGGAGATGAGGTTGGACATTCTGGCCCAGAATATGCAGGGTCTGTGTCCAAGTATAAACGGAAGGTTTTGTGAAATAATATAAAAATTTATGCCAAATAAGCCACAGATTTACATGCTGACTTAAGAGTCTCAATACATTTAACCTGCAGGTACTTCTTGAATGACCTGGCTTACTATGACTTTTTACTGCATATCCATAAACACAGTTCTGCTTTGTGATTATTATAATTATTTTTAAGTCCCTTAGTAAATACAAATTGCAGTGACTCTACGGGTAAGAAATGTACTAGGGTTTTTGTTTTACTTCTATGTAAATCTTCCATTCTGTGAGGTAACAAAAAAAAACTATATCTCAGTGAATTTGTGATTCTCCATGGTTGTCCCTAAGCCTAGGGAAGAGGAGGCATCTTTTGAAGGAGGGGAATAGACTCAGTATTGATGGCATCTGGACACACAACCGACAGTTAAGACCAGATCCCATCAGCCGCCTGCTGGTTAAAGACACATCCCTCATTCCAAGCCTTGTGCTCCCTTCAGGGATGATGTATGGCTTGCTCTGCCCTCCTCTCTAGTGAAGTCATTCTGCAGCTCCTCCCCCCACAGTGCAGTGCAGGTGACCCCATGAGGCTCAACAGTTGATGTGGTCATTTCTACTCCAAAGTCCTGTTGTCTCCATAGGCTCTAGTAGGAGAATAAGGTACAGCCCCTACTCCCCATATTATCGAATCCTACCATTCAAACTGAGGATTCTGTTGCCCGCCTGGGCCTCAGGCAGGAGGGTATGCATGAGCCACTCTTGATGAGCCCCCTTATCCATGTGTTCTCAAGGCTTCCCTATCTCTTCTTCCCCCCTAGAAACTTTCAGCCAGTAATTTGTTGCCGTGAGTTTACATATATACATACATGTATATATATACGCATATATATGTATATATGTACGTATATATATACACACACATATATATTTATAGTAATATATTTTGTCCTCAAGTGTTTTTCATTCTAAATCATTTAAATTTCTCCAAGCCAAAGCCCTCCCAAAAAAGGCAGAAGGTACTACAAGAGTGTGTGGGAATGTATCCAAAAGGGAGGAAGAGGAGAAGAAGGCTGCTTTGTCAGCCTGTCCCTCTCCTCCCCATGAGACCTGCCTCATGGCCAAAGCAAAGCCACAGGGGTGTCCCTCCCTACCACATGAGTTCCACCGGCACTCCCAAGATTTTGCTTCCCCTTAAAATTACCCTTCAACTTCAAATGAAAATAATTTATGTGAATATACACAATGAGTTGTGGGTGAAACACATTCTAAGGACAGGTGAATGAATGAAGTACATCTTGAAGGCTGAAAGAGAGCTGGCAGATTGGGGAGCTGGAGAAAAGCTGCCAGACATATAAGTGAAAGAGGATAACCTCAACTTGTACAGATACAAGTTGGCACTTGGCATATTTAAAGAATTGCAAGTATTTCACACATAGTCATTCTCATCATTTACATTAATTATGTTTTATAAAGTATTTGCAAACATTGAATGAGCAAATCCTGAACCATTGCTCCTAGAGGAAAATACAGGATTGGTTCCTGCAAGCTTCTGGTCACAACATTTTCATCAGTCAATCAATACTTAACTTTCTTTTATCTGTGTTTGCTTAAAGATACCGTATTTAAAACGTATCATTAATTCGTTAGCATTGAACTCACAGCTAACAGCACTGTAACCCATGTCTGAACAAAGCTTGTCTAACACACCTAATTTCTTCATAAGGCACATTGCAATCTTCTCGCATTTAGGAACACTAGGTAGCACTTCAGCACTACACATAGGGGCTATTTTAAACAGTGAAATCAGCAAGAAAATGTGGCACTAGATAAACCATGAAAGGGGCGCTTGTTTACAGAATGGGAGCTGGGACAAGAAGGCAATGTCACCTTGTGTGACTCCAGCTGGGAAATAAGCACGTGGGACAACTCAAATTTTTCACCACTCTGTATGTGTGCATGCCCATAACGACCACCAAAATGCCCAAGTGTTGATTTGGGGGTTACCAATAAATTTTTTGGAGTAGGCAAATTTACAAATATGGAATTTACAAATAAGGAGGATTGGCTTGAGCTGAAGCAAAGGGTAGTTGCTAGCATGTACAATTGCTTTGGGATATAAAGCCAGAGAAGCCAGAAAATGGGTTGCCAAGGGCCGCATGTGTCAAGCTCCTGAGCATGCCCTCTCTCAGGACCGGGCATATGGAGGAAGGAAGGAAGACAGTAAAGTGAGTAACTGACCTCTGGGAAGGAGTTCCCTGGTATGGGGAACTTGCACAGGGCTGGTGGCTGGTGGGAGATACTATTTTGAGTTTACCCCAATTAATGCCATTCGGCAATGCTCTAACTTCATCAGGATCCTAAGAGAAAAGGCTAAAAAAAAAAATGTCCAAGATAATCTATGCAAGGCCATTAAAAACTGGCCAATTCTGCATTTCTGCATTTACAGAAAAAGAAAAAGAAAAAATGCTGAGCACAACAGCACAAGCAGAGGCCAGAAGTAACAGGAGCCCATTTGAGCAATAGTGTTAAACAGTTAACATTGGGGCAGTAAATATAATCAGATGTCCAGAGTAGGGTCAGTCACCTTGGAAGCCTGCCAGAGGATCAGAGTGGCTTATGACCCTACTGTTTCCCAAAGGATTGGGGTTGAAGGGGTTTCTGGTGCCCTGTGAATGTGACCCTTTCCCAGCCTCGAGCTTGGGGGAAGCAAGGGGTACTTCTTGTAAACCATCACAAGTTATTTCACAACTTCTGTGAGATTTTTTTGGGAGTTTCCATCTGACACCTGATGTCACAGTAAATATATTTTAAAGCTTTTTAATTCCCAGATAAAGTTATTTTTCCTGGAAAACAACTGTTGAATGTGAATATTTTCCCTCAAGACTCATTATGTTTTAATTCGGAGCTAAGAACTAAAATGCCAATGAAAACTACATCATTTTTACAAACTGCTCTCCATTCTCAAATTTCGCTATGTTATTTTAACAATTCTAGGTTTCAAATCCTTTATCTGTAATGTAAAAAGCTTAGAGCCCATGCTGTCTTAGGTCCCTGAGATTTAAACTCTTTGAACCTAGAACTTGGGTAAGGTTCATGCCACATTGTAAACAGACACTCAAATTCTGAATCAAAAATTGTCATTGACTGTTGAGAATGGATTCTCAGATGAAGCTTCACAGAATTTAGCTCTGTCTTTAAAATGCCTGGAGGCAATTGAAAACTGTACTGCTAGATTTTAGAAGAAGACATTTAACATTGTCAAACTGCCTAAGTATAAATAGGTAGAAAACTGCTGACAGCCTGGGGGAGGAGTAGGGGAAGGGAGGGAAGCAAACTCATTCCCTAAGCATCCACTCAGCTGAAATGGGCTCTGGATATAGGAAATTCAGAATTCCTGGGCTGATTAAATTCAGCTTCTCTATGTCAGAGCCTTCCTCTGCTCTCTGAGAGGAGGATGGATTCCCCTAGACACAGTAGAAGGGAAGCCTAGCCTAGATTTTGCCTATGGCTAAACTGAATATAGAGCGCTGACTTAAGTGCTATTTGTTTAAATGAGAGAAAATGGTAACAAAGAATGGTAAGAAAGAAGCCAAGGAAAATAATCTTGATATAAATTCATGAATGATAAACCTAATTTGTTTTTTTTTAAGCAGCAAAAATCAAAAGCTATACATGATAGTTGGAGAATTGAATAAACTCAGATAGGAGGTTCTTGCTACTTCCTGTCCTAAAAAAAACTGACCAACAAAATGACCTTTGTGACAGAACGTGCAGGATCACAGAATGGCCACACCCCAGGGGAGGGGGCAAGAGATGGCCTCCTCTCCTCAGAAAGGAACAAAGATGATTCTATCAGGCCTCTACCCTATAATCGATACTCATCTGACCAATGAAGCTATGCAAATGAAGTAGCAATTATAAACATTAAAGCAAAAAAAAGAAAAAAGAAAAAAAGAAAGACCAAAAGACTATCAAACACAGAATAGGAGACATAGCCTATTTCAGTAACATGGGTCTTATATTCCTATAGCTAAATTTTTAAGAGGATTTTAATGTGGACTTTTGTAAGTAAAAACCTAGAATTCCAACTGACGGATATTCCAGTTAGGCAACCACATCCCTGAGACTGTCTATTAGAAGAGGGGAGCAGATAATTAGTGAAATAAATCGTGTATTAAGGCAATTTCATTCTTCTTCTTCTTCTTTTTTTTTTGGTGTGCTTAGCAAAAACAAAAAATTTAATTTTGTGAGCTGTTTGCAGTAAGGGTTTATAATAAGAAGTCCCTGGAATTTTATACAGATTATGACAATAAACACATATGTGTTTTTCTTTTTCCCATAGTGAAATTTCATAGCTTTCAGCAGACTCTTTCACAGGGGTTCATTATCCAAACAGAGTGACAGTCCCTAGTGGTTGGGAGAGGACTTGGTGAGCCACCATAAGCAAAAGATTCTAGTAAGGGAATCATGTTTCTGGCAGCTGAGATAAGCATAGAGAGGCAATCCTGGGAATGTGGTGGCTCTTTGGTAAAATTTTATCAGCTTGTTATCCAGTGTTGAACTACCAAGGGAAAAGGGTTTCAGCTAATAAAGAAAGGGCTAGCGATAGCAGAGAGATTTGTGTGAGAACCATGACAGGGATCTGATAGTTTATGATTCAGAAGGACAAGATGTGTACAAGTTACAGTGTTGATGAGTAGAATCTAGAGATCTCCCACTACAGAACACAATGAAAGCCCTGACATTGATTTAAATCAATCTTTTTCCTGCAGTCACGTGGGACGTGAACTGAAACAGCTTTTCTTATTCCCGAGACAGATGGAATGAGAGTGGTGCAGGTGGTGCAGGTAACGTCGTTTATTTAAAGAGAGTCCGGAGTGACGTGTTTCAAGTATGCCCACCCCAACTAAATCTTAGCCATGCCAAATACCTTCTTCAAAGAGCCTTCTCAAAGAACCATGGAATTTAAAAAGAGTTCGTACTAAAAGGAACATTAGAAGTCATTAACTTCAATGTTCCGGTTTTCATAGATGTGGAAAGAGAGCCAATAACGTTCGCAGAGTTAAAGGCCCAGCTGGATTTTCACGTCACTGCCCCCTCCTCTGCCTCCCTCTAACAACAATGGTCTTCACAATTCACTTGGACATCACCCACATTCTGCTTTGCGACACCTTTTCTGACGAGCAAGTGTTTAGGCCTTTTGCTCTTGTCTGCCTTTCATTTCACCTTGGATGGTTAAGCCCTATTTTCAACACAGTTCTCTGCATGGTCAGTAACTGTGTACTAACTCAATTCATTCCCAGCTCCTGAGACACGTTGCCAAACCAAGAGAGTATTTGTTTTTATCAAGAACGTTTATTCAGATGTTCAGACTTTCAGATACATTCCTATTAATATGAACCACTAACCTGCTTGTTTGCCAATAATGTACACTAGAAATGTAAACTTGAATGCATAATGTTTGATTTTAAAAAGACCAAACATGAGTGGTATGGTTTTCTCTCTTAAAAAAAAAAAAAAAGAAAGAAAGAAAGAAAGAAAGAAAGAAAGAAAGAAAGAAAGAAAGAAAGAAAGAAAGAAAGAAAGAAATCTGAAACGTTTATGTAAAATCTTCCTGGCACTATTAGTAGTTGCTAGAATTACAAATTTTAACTACCTCACTTCTAGAGCACACACATCCTTTTTCTAAGTAAAACCAGGGTGTGTCTCAACTACGATAAAATTACAATAGTTGCCAAGTGCTACAACCTCTTTCATTTAATGTTGCTTTTCCCCTCATTACAATAACTACCTTCTAACAACATGGCTTGCTGGACTGCACATCTCAACAGAGAGTACTTTGGCTCAGATGAGCACCATGTTCCCATGTTCCCAGACACCAAGAATCTATTACCCAACACCTGGATTTTTTTGACTGAAAGCTCACTAACAATTGCTATGAAGATTATTTTATTCTCTTGCAAACCTTAAAACTAGCATCAATGGGTAGAAATGACAATAAAATCTCAGTTCAATCAATGGAAGACTGTTTCAGAATTTAGAGCTGTCAAAAAAATCAAATAGCTATTTTCGCACATACCAAATTAAGGAATGTTTTTGCGAAACTTCTGGTATCAAGGGGGAAAAGAAGCAGAGAAATTGTTCTGGTTTAAATGAAATTACATCAATTAGATTGACTACAGACTAGATTAAAAGAAATACAATAAAAAAATATTTTATCGAATCCTGGTTTGACAGCAGTTATAAAGGACATTATTGGGAAAATTGGGGAAATTTGAATATAGATATGCATTCCACATTAGATTACAGAAATTCATGTTACATTTTCTACCGTAGCAATGAATACTTTGGTTGCCCAAGGTCATAGGAGAAAGGTGGGATTAGAACTCAGCAGTTTGGCTCCATAGTCATCTTAACAGTTTCCCGTCACTAAAGGTGTTGAACCGTACTATCAATCACCTGGTAATAATTATCAAGTAAGTTTTTAGCAATTAATGGGGGTAGAGGAAAGAGTCCGAGCTCTTCAAAAATGTTAATATTGTGAAAGACAAAAAAAATAAAAAGCTAGAAAATTGTTCCAAGCTGAAAAAGAAATAAGACATTAGACAAGCCCTCAAACGGGTGAATCAGACGATGTTTATGGCTCTGCAGCAAGTTTATGGCCCTAGAAGGAAGAGAAGAAGTCACATAGCCTTCAGGGTGGCTAGCAGGACCTCCCACCTAGAGTGATTCCAATCTTTGTGTCTAAGTCACAAGGTGAAAGAGTTGTTCTAGAAGTCAACTGATGTTGGAAATCGTCGTCAGTTGATTCATCATCAGATGCTAGAAAACCACTGATGCTGGAAATAACTCCCTTAAAGTATAAACCACTTTGACGTAATGACCTATGGGTCCTTCGTTGGAATAAGGCCACATTCCTCTGGTTACGTAGAAGATACATGACAGTGCCGGGCACCGCTCTAAAGCAACCGTGGTCTCCGTTAGTCATCTCCCCACCTTCCCTTTGGGCACCACTCTCCTGCATTTTAAGTATTAACATCAATTCTCAACCCGGTCAGCAAATATTAATTAAGCTGCCCCTGAGAGCCAGATGCTGTTCTAGGCTCTGAGGACACACGGGGAAGAGTGTCAGAGTGAGGCTTTCATGTCCTTGTGAACAGCTTTGACCATGTAAAAGATTTTTTTTATAACCTGGTCACTCTGTCCTTTTTAAAAATTAATATTAAATTTAGTAAAGCTACAAGTTCAAAAAGTTTTTCATAAGCTTTTGCATTCAATCTTAAGATTCTATTATTCTACTTATAGTAAATTTTAATAATCACTAACGGGAACTTTGATTCATATTAGGCCCCATGTGTTAACAGAATTTATTAACTCCCTTAAATATCTTAAACTGAATTTACAAAAGTAATATATTCGAATTTTTAAGCTCTCCAAACATCTACTAGCAAACGTTTCCTAAGTACTTGAACAATTTTAGTAAAATCTAAAGAGGTACATGTATCAACATAAGTCATTTTAAGTTCTTTTAAACACTACCATGCTATTTGTAAACTTAGTAAAATTCTGAATGAGAAATTACATAAATCAAACATCAAGTACATATTTTAAATTGAAATCAGAAAGCTAATCTGATAGATACCTTAATATACTAAATTATCTTAAACATTAAAAACCCTTTAAATACTAAATATACGGATTTTTCTACTGATCCTCCTGTAACTAGATGGACGGACTGGGCCTTTTTGAATCTCTTTAACAAGAGGTAATTCCTCATGAGCATCTCAGCACTGGTCAGCCTTCATCTACGCTCTTGCAGTTCCCCACCAGGTGGTTTATCCACATGACTTAAGATTCATAGAAATATGCTTCACATCTGTCAAGTTCTACTAGAGATACCATTGTATTTGACTGGATTCTGCCCATCTCTACTACCCAAGGATCACAACACTGAAGTCATGCTAATGACAGAAGTACCTACTTCACACCCCAGAGAAGCTCAGAGTATAAACTGGGATGTAGGGAAAATAAACTCAATGCCTCTAAAGCCCCAACTACTGGTTCTCCCACCCCTCAGAGCCCAGACTCTCCACTAGCTACCAACCCCTGCCCTCTCATCTAAAGCCCCAACTACTCCCTAACTCTCAGCCTGTCCTGTCTGCGTACAGATGGGATCAAGCATTTATAATCTCATAATGCTGAGATTGATAAAATGGTCTTAATATGTGGTCTCTCTCAAAGGCTTGAGTATCTTATCTGGTTGCTCCCAAATAAACATTGCAAGATGACAGCCCAACAAAGCAATTTAAATCAAAGACATGTTGGTTTGGCCCAAATGATGTTGATCTAACATTTTGAAATTAGGAGATTGCACAGAAAAACAGAATATACAGCACCTCTTGAAAAAGACAATCCAGCAACCCTAAACCCAGATGGCAAAAACTGGCTAGAAGTGAGTAGCTGTTTCCTTTGAAAATAACATTGCCCTCCTCCATCTACCCAGGTCCTTCCCCCAACCCACCCCACACCACTTTTACATTTCCCTCCTGAATTAGGTAATCAATTTGAGCTTTCCCATCTCTCTTAGTAGAGGCAAGGTCAATGGTGGAAATTTCAGGCACCACATCAGATATTTCTGATGGAGTTCTCAAGGCTCTTAGTGATCACATCCCGGATGCTTATTATGCTTACTGATAAAATCGGCCTGCATCATGGTTTCCATGACCTGCTGAGGTTTCTGATGATCACTTTAAGAATGACAGATCACTCGAAATGCCATATTGACTGCAAATACTTTTTGAAGCAGAAAGTTAAAACTGGAAAAAACTTGAGCATCATCTAACACAACCAACCATCTCTCCTTTAAAATCAATGTTTAAATCAAGGCCTAGAAAGACAAAGAAATTTGTCCAAAGTAACTTAGTATTATACACATGGCATTTTACTGAATTTATTCATTTATTCTTAGGTTGTTGCACATAATCCAAGATAGCTAGTACTTGAGAAATTAAAAATATGTTGAAAATTTGAATTTTTGTATTACTTTAGAATAAAAAATAAGAAAAAAACTGACCAAAGGTAAACATTCCTTATATCTCCAGCTCTAACCTACCTAAAAATATTTTTAAATGCAAGTAAGAACTGACATCAAAGGAAAACTTGAAAGAGCAACATTACCATTATTTTTGGCTTGATTTTGAAACACTGGTAAATGAGTTCTCTATATTTACCCCTCCAATTTCCAATTTACATATCCAGACAACAGGCTTGTTTAAAGGTAAGATTTTATTTTAGTTGGTTTAAATTTCAGTCACAGACCTGTGGTCTAAAAGCATTCCTGCCTGCTTCCCATGTAATCTACCCCATAACTCACTGTCCTTAAACCCATGTCCTAGTCCTCCTCAGACTGATGTTTGAAGGAGACACTAGTCCACTGATCAGTTTGCCAGTTAATTATTTGCATGCTAAATTCACGCCAAGTCTCCTGCTATTACTTCTCCCTCAGCCCCACCACGTCTTATTTCTGGGTTTCCAATCTCTCTCTTGGAGAGATGTCTCTCTCAACATCAGTTCAACTCACCGACCCATGGAAAGCCTCAAGATGGGCTACCAATTGTAGTGATCTCACTTTGGAAAGAATGTGGAGAAAGGAGGTTTCAGAGACATGAAAAAATATGTATTAAGAATATAATATGTGCCAGATACTAGGGAGTACACTTGTTTATATGATCTCATCCTTGGTAGGGAATTAAACGGAGTGAAAAAAATAACTTGTTAGGAAGGGGCAGGAAACTTAGTGCTATACAACCTAGAAAAGAAAATGGTTTCTCATATCGAGAGAGAAGGCCTTCAGGACTCCCAAAGGAAATAAAATCCATTAACTCCCTACACACATTGTCTAAAACTTTCACTCAGTTCTTAAACCACGAGCAGCCTTACAACTTCTCTTGTATCATCTCCTCCCTGTGCCTGTCGTCTAAATAGGGTGTGTCTTCCCATTTTTCTTATGCCTGTGCCTTATAACTCTGAGTGCTGGAACTAAGCTCTGATCTCCCCCTCCCTCCCAAAGTAATAAGTACTGTCCTGCTCTCAATAGCTGCTCAAACAAAACATCCTGAAAGAAACTGCAGTTAAAGGTGGCAAAAACTGACTTTGGTGAAAAAGGTGGGAATGGCAGTCCTGGGGGAGTACTCTACTCAATTACTTCAGCAATAATTGCTTAATTGAAGCAATGGGGACTTAACAACTTAATTAGGCTATTCAAGTATACTCCAGGAGGCGTTTGCAGCATCTTTTCTCACTGCAAAGCTAAAATAACTTTTCATGGCTTAATTTAAAACATGTTCCTCAACTTTTGTGCATCTCTAAGTTCAACTCATGAACTCTACCAGGGGTTTATGTTGGCCTGCTGACTCTGTGGCTTCGAGCCCCATAAGGGTATTCTTAGACTTGTTCATGTTTTTATTCTGTAAGCTAGATATAGACTAATCCCTCTTCCCTCACTCCTTTACGTTTCCTAGAGGGCACCTACCTTCGACCTAGAACAGGTTAACAGTGCCTCCATTTCAGGTTTGAGGGATCTGGAGGCTGTTAGAATCATATGCAATTCTCTTAAGCAGTACAATTAAATCTACTTATGAAAATATGTTGGTAATACCGTGCCACAAACATTGTATACTTCTTTCACAGTTGTCAAAGACTTAAAGACAAAATTTCTAAATGTGGGCTTTTAGATTTACCGACATTGAGTTTTATTCATTTATCTAAGTCCTCGACATTCAAAATATTTCTCTTTCCAAGAATTATAAGTGAGGACAGGTAGAGCAGTGATAACTTGAACTGATTTTTTTTTTCTAATACACATTTTCTTTTGACCATAGAAGCAAATTTTCTTTTGTCCACTCATTGACTCAACAAATATTTGTTAAGCACATATTGTGTGCCAGGCATTGTGCAGAGAATACTGCGGTGAGCAAAAAAGATATGTCCCTGATCTAATGTAGTTTGGAGTCAGTTATGTTTGAACTGGCATCACAAGGAGAGAAGGAAGTAGCTGAGGGATAAGGAATGGGTGTATGGAAGAGACGAGAAGGACATTTCAAGGAAAGTAAACAATACAAAGAAAGGTCCTGTGACATTTCCTCCAAGATGGCAGTTGATTAGATACAAGAATCTCCACTCTTTCAAAATACATATACATACACACACACACACACACACACATACACACACACACACATATATATTTAAATTGTTCCATGTTAAAGACACAGCTGAGCTAAAAAAAAAAAAAAATGGGCATCTTCTTAGGTCAGAAATAGAGAGAGAACACATAACCATGAAGATAAGCAGTTTTTTAAACCACATATTCCTTGAGAGAAATTGGGCTCGATATATATCTTAAGGGCTGGCATGTTTATACCTTTGTGAGAAAGAAATTCGAGCCTCAGATCCCACACGCATCAAGGAGTAGGAACGGGCATTCTGTTTAGTACTGATTGTCCTAAAATGTGCTGAAAAGCTTGTAAACATTACTTGAAAGTCTCCTCCAACATGCCCAGGGTTGCAGGAAAAAGCAAGCTGACTTTCTCAGGCTCTTAGAAACAGAAATTGCAGCAACCACTCCCACACAAACCAAGAGGTTTGATTCTTGAATCTATACCACACACTGGTATAGATTCTGTGCAATATGAGAATCTGGAGCTGATAACCTGGTGTCAAAATCGGTTTGGAATCAGTATACTCAGTAGGACTTGGGCAAGGGCAATGGTGAACCTCTGTCATCAAGAGGCCTCTACAATCTAGGGCATAGACAGGACTCCCTCTATAGATAACTCCTCCTGAAGATGAACTTGTAGACAAAAATTAAAAAACACACTAAGAAACACAAAGCAAAAAGGGAAAGTCCAAAGACCCCAAAACAGGAGAATTTATGCTTAATGAGTTTTGTTGAATAGATTTTTAAATGAGTGTTTTAACTGTGCAAAGAGAGAAAAGGAAATTAGAATCTAACTTTTATAAGACCAGGATAAATAAGAAAAGTGAAAAAATACAATAGTCGAAATAGAAAGGCAATAAACAGGCTAAATAATAGACTCAGGTGAAGAAATAATTCATGAACTGGAATATGAATCTGAGGAAATTATCCAGAATATAGCATAGACAGAGAAAGAGGTGAAAAATATAAGAGCAGTTAGTAATGTGGCAGCCAGAATGAAAAGCTCTAACATGTTTAATAGATACTCTAGAATAAAAGACTAAAGAGAATAGGCAAAAGGAACCTTTGAGGTATAGTGTAGAATTTTCCTGATTTGAAGAAAGTTATGAAATGTCAGATGAAAATACATAAAACTGAAGAAAAAAGTAAAACCAAAGGCTTATCTATGTACCTTACTGTAAAACTAAAACTCCAGCAAGAATAAACAGAAAATATCAGAAACTACAAGAGAAAAGACAGGTTACCTGAAAAGGAGCAACAATAAGGCTAACAGAATACTTCTCATCAGCAACCATAGATGCCAGAGACAATGGCTGAATATCATAAATCTCATGAATCTAGAATTCTTTATCCAGGTTTTGGATGAAATAAAAGCATTTTCAGACATATAAAGACAAAGATGTAACTTTCCACAGACCCTTAGTGAAAAAAAACTGCTGAAGGATATACTTCAGCAAAAAGGTAATGAGTAGGCAACACAAAGCCAAAGTGAACCAGAGAAAAAAAGATTGGAAAAACAGGAAGGAAGGAAGAAAGGAAGGAAGGAAGGAAGGAAGGAAGGAAGGAAGGAAGGAAGGAAGGAAGGAAGGAAGGAAGGATAGGAGGGAGGGAGGAAGGGAGGGAGGGAAGGGGATAGTTATAATAAATTGTTGAGGAAATATAATTAAAAACAAAATCTCCTAAACCAGAAAACCTCTCCATAAAGATAGAAGACAGAGAAAAACATTTTATTACTGAATAAGCATTAAACCAGAATATCATACTGATCACCAGAAATTCACCAAAGATTGCAAAAACAGAAGAAAATCTTCCTTTTTTACATAGGTAAGTAGATACAACCAATTACATTCATATGTTCAAGATAAAAACTACTATGTTTATTTTATCCTTGGTATTTGAAACATGGTTTGCCATTGGGAGTCAGGGGACAACTGAAGTTAGGCCTACCTTTTCCCAGGTTACCAGCACCTGCATTCCAAAGGCATTTTTTTGTAACCGAAGGCCTTTTTGGTGACTCCAAAATTATACCCCAAAGTGATGGGCCTCTCCTCTTGCTCAAAAAGCCATTCAAGTTTAAATGTTGAATTTCGTACGTTCAACTTATATGTTCAAAGCTTTTTAGATTAGTAGTCAGGAGATTATCATCCTTGTCCTGACTGTGCCAATAATGAGCTATGAGAACTGGAGTAAGTTATTTCATCTCTGGTCTGAATGCAAAATGAGGGAATGAGGCTTCATAAGTTCCCAGATCTCTCAGCTCTCAGTCTGCGTGCTTCTATTTAGGAAATCGTTTGATTTGGCTCTGTGTGATGGACTCTGATTCCTGTTCTTGAAGAGCTGTAAAGTGGTCTGTCCTGGAGAACAGAGCTCCTTTCAATCTAATTGCAAATAATAAACATGAGAGTGAAAATAAATGAGCAGCTGCCATCTATTCTCCCTATTGGGTGGGGCAAAGTGCTGAGAAGGCAAGGTTATAGATTCTAGTTTAATCTCAGAAGAAGACGTTGAGGTTCGCACAAAGAAAAGTCATGAGTACGTCAGTTATTTATTGAGATTAGTGTCTTAAAACAACAACCATTTTATTTGTTCACAATTCTGTGAGTCTGTATTCAGCCTAAATTAAGCTAGAAGATTTTCCTATTGGTCTTGCCTGGAATCAGTCATACAGCTGCAGTCATCTAGGATTTCATCTGGACGGGATGGTCTGAAACAACGTACGTCACATATTTGAAGGTTGGTATGTATCGTCGGCTAGGTGGTCTCAGTGTCTCCAACAGGCTAATCAAAGTTTCTTCATTTGACAGCAGGCTTCCTCGAGCGTTACAGGACAAGCTCCTCTGCAGGGCCTCCTGAGGCATAGCCTTGAATGTTGAACATTTTACATAATTCCTCTGCATGCTATCAGTCAAACAAGCTGCAAGGCCAGCCTAGATTCAAGGAGGAAGAGAAACAGCTTCAAAGAACAGACAGGAGTGGCAGAGTCACATCGCAAAGAGGAGTAAGTAAGGGGATGGAAAGTATTGTGTAATCATCATTGTAAACAAGTGACCGAATTTATCACAGGCAGCATCTCTCATCCAGCCTGAAGTAGGCACACTTGTTTAAAGGATGTATGTCCTTAGTTGCAAAGGTGTATGGGTCCTTCCCTCTGCTAGGAGAAAGGAACAGTAACACAGACTAGATATCTTACTGGTGGAGGAATCAGTTGAGTCACTCTGAGTACAAATTCTGGTGTGCACATTAGAGGAGTGGGTAATTTTTCCTTTGGTTTGTAGTGGGATTGTTGATTTCCTTTGATCTGTGGATAGGACACACACTGACATGAACTGTTGACCCTGTAATAACATCTTTATAATGATAATTACCACAGGCGAGATTTGATTACCATAGAGTCACCCGGAGCAAATAAGATATATAATGCTCTCTATTTGCTTTATTATTCTCTTATCTCTGTAATTAAATAAATAAATAAAATTAAATAAAAAACTATCACATTAATTCAATCAAATCCAATAAATATATATGTAATAGCAATTTAATGCCAGTAACATAGTCTCTGGAAATAAACATGAAATGAAAAAAAAAAGATGTGTGTCTCCTCCCCATGTAACCCCCCACCCAGGCCCAGTTTCATTAGATCTGGTAAAGAATGTTTCTTACTCTTCTTACTGTTGCAGACTCAAGAATTACATCCCCCAGAATTGGCTGCTCTAGCTATCCCACCTTTCAGATGAAAAGTTATGAGCAAGATTAAGCAGCTACTAGCTTTGAGGGGTTGTGGTGTATTTGCATTTGCGCATTCTATTCCTTCTGAATGAAATGACTTCCTCCTTTTTTCTGCTCAGCTCAGCATTTCCTCCTCTGAAACCACACCCTACACCAGCCAGGTGGTTGATTATCCACTTTCCAGGCTCTTCATTACTCCGGGTGTAGTCTCCATTATACACCATCACACCTACTGGACTGTTGGTTTATATGTCCATTACTTCCAGGACTTTGAGCTTCCTAAGCATAAACAGTTATCTTTATCTTTATCACTCTAGGAAAATAATATTTGGTAAATGATTTAAGAAACGAATGAAAGAAGGAACAAATGGATAACAAGTCCAAGAGCAGTAGATAGCTTGCACCAACATTTTGAAGCTCACAGTGCAAGCTGACTTCTAATTCTCATCTCATAACAAAAGATGTGGTACATATATACAATGGAATACTACTCACCCATAAGAAAGGATGAAATACTGCCATTTGGATGGATCTTGAGAGTATCATGCTAAGCAAAATAAGTCAGACTAAAGGACAAGAACTATATGATTTCACTCATACGTGGGATAGAAAACAGAACAAAAATGAACAAATAAACAAACACATAGACACAGACAACAGAATGATAGTCCCTAGAGGGGAAGGGGAGTGGGGGGAGGATGAATAGGTAGGTGAAGGGGGCCAAATAGGAGAGAGAGAGTAGACTTTGTGTGGTGAGCACACGATGCAATATACAGATGATGTATTATAGAATTCTACACTTGAAACATATAATGTTATTAACCAATGTCAACCCAATAAATTTAATTAAAAAAAAAGAAAAAAAACATTTATCCTAGCAGGGTTCAAAGTACTAAGAAATGCTAAGGAAGCAGGCAGGCAAGCGGTTAGCTGGATGGCAAGAGGATAGAGATTTCTGTTGTGTTAAATCAAACAGGGTGCTTTGGACAGAGTGTCTTCTCAGAGGATTATTTTAGGTTTCCAAGTAACCCAATCTTTGCTACTCCTCTGTCCCAAGTTCAATGTTTCCTCCTCACAAATTACTCTTAATTTTTATGAGGTGCAATTTATAAATTGTCGCAAGTAAAAAAAAAAAAAAAAAAAAAAATAAACAAAAACATTTCCCTTTATTTCTGCCTCCTTCACTTTTCCTTCTTCTAATAGACCTGAAGCAAATCTATGATTAACTCTTTTAAGTTACCCTCAAAATACCATAGAAAATGACTTTTTATAAAAAGAAAGATCCTCATTCTTGGCTTTGCATATCTTTTTTTTTAACCAAGGAATTATATTTCATATTTAAATGTCCAAAATATCTCTCCATAGGCCACACGGCAATGGTTATCTCCTATTTTGACAATAGCTGTTGGGTTCACTTCGATTGAAATAGGGCATAATTTTACTGAAATCCAGAAATCTGCAAAGTCACGGTTCTACCACTTTTGCTACAGCTATGCCAGGGGAAAAGGAACTAAAGAACCCGCTTGAAACAACCAAAAATACAATAAACCTTCAATGATATGATTTCGTTTAAGGTAATAATATGGTATAATTAGAAAATAACGTCTTTGCTAATCTAACAAAGAAAGTCACTGAATTTCTTGGGTGCAGACTTCACTACGTCTTTGTTTATGTCATCATCCTCCAGCTGGCATACACGGAGTAAACTAGATTCCTAACTAATATTCATAGTTGAGATAGGAGTAGGAGTCAGAAATTATCTGCAACCTAAGTCCAATAAATGCAGCTAATTAAATCATAACTTGGACGAGAACCTGTTGGGTGCTTTAAGATCTTATATTAATGAGTTCCTGCAGAAATGAAAAGCAATGAAGAAGACAGAAAACAACAACAACAACAACATGGAACCAAATGAAAGAAAACAGCAAAGTTTCAAAGGGCTGTCTACTGGGGCAATCTTCCAGTGGTTCTCCTGAGTGACTACTCTCCTTTCATTTGGCTTGCTTTTCCCTAGCACAGTAATACACATGAACCTAGCTAATTATCTGAATTGCCTGGGTGTTTTTTGAAATGTAGAGACTCCCATTCCCACTCATACTCACTGAATGTGTCTTCTGGGGAGGGTCCAGGAATCTGTATTTTTCAGGTTCCCAGGCAATTCTCATGAAAGTGATGTTTATTACAGGTAATTTGCTAAAGAGATTGCAAAAGACAGATGAAAATCTTATATATAGCTAAGTGGGTATGCAACTGCAGAACCAGCTCAAAATGGTCCTATCCTGTTTAACAAGATGCTAAATTGTTTTTTAGAGACAACAGACCAAAACCACAAGTTATACAGCTGAAGCATGCTTGGAGAAGAGAACTTTGACCTCCAGCTGCACCAGGAACCAAAATCTTGCCCCTCCACCGCCACATCCTCACCCCTCACCCCACTCCCCGCCACACACATACACACAGAACCCAGGGACCAGGACAAAACTAGAACTTGAACACCGGGAACCCTTTCAGAAGCAAAGGGTTTATTGTGCAGGAAGGGTCCAGTGTTGACACTCCTTTACCATAAATGGCCAAGTTCCAAGGTCCTCCAATTAAAACTTTCCCCACCAGTACTTTTGCATACCTATTCCCCCTAACCCCTTAAAAACGCTTCACCTAGTCCAGCAAGCAAGATGGATATGAGGCGCCACTAGGCCTCTCATCTTCTCGGCTGGTTCCTTCTCAATCAATAAACCTTTCCTTACTCCAAACTCTGACGCTTTGCATTTTGGCCTTTCGAAGTGTCAGAAACATGAACTGGAGTTCAATAACGGATATAATTCACTACATTCATGTTTTGAAGGTAAAATTGCTAATTCTATTATACCTTTATGCCTGGAGGTAGAATTTGCCATTTGAAGTTAGGGGACAGTTGAAATTAAGTCCTTCTTCTCCCAAGGGACTGGGAGACAAGGCCTTACCTTTTTTGATGATTACAATTTAAAGAGATGTGCTCTCAGGCCCATGAGGGAACATTCTTGAGTTGTAAGCTGTCCAGACATTTATTAAGCACCTAATTTATGGTAGCAAGGCAGCTCAGTGCTCCTAGCAGAAAGCGTTCATCAGTCTCCTTGGGACTGGCCTGTCCACCTGAACGCAAGCACACAGGAGCTCGCAAGTTTTCTGTTTACTGGTTCTCCTGGTCATGACACTGTACACTCTTAGGGCAGAAAGGTGAAACCCCTTTCTTGAAATCAACTTGGTAACATCTTTGACTTTGAACTTTAAGCAGCATAGCATTTAAAAACACAAATTTTGAAATTAGACCTGTGCTAAAATCCATGCTCTATCATCTATATTGTTTGATTTTGATTGATGAGTTAACTTTTCTAAAATTCCATGTTCTTGTCTGTAAATGGAGATGACACCTCCCACAGAGAGCACATAAGAAGAGTTATTTAAGTACTCTCATTACTACTATTGAAGCAAGAGAGTACAGAAGTCTAGAGCACACTCTGAACCTGAATGCCTGGCTTTCATCCCAGATCCATGCTAGGCAAATCGTTTATCTTGTTGTTCCTCAATTTTCTCATAAGTATAGGGCTTAGAAGAGTGGCTAGCCCATATAAGAATGTAATAAATGCTAGTTATTGTTATTTTTTTCTCATTAGTGTTCTCAAGATGCTAAAGTAAACCTTCCATCTCACTACTTTCTCTTTTCCTTCTACTTCTCTCTTCACTTTCATCTCTCTTTTCCAATCGGGATTGGAGAAAGTGTTAAGGCTGTAGTCCACCACACTTTTAAGTTGTTTCTTTCATTTTTAATTATGTAGAACCATTTGGACCACAATGTTTGAAGACAAATTCTTATCCAAATTAATTCCATTTAAAAATCAAATGGAAATAATTTGAAAACCTAAAGAACCATAAAATTCCAAATTACAGTAGAGAGAAGGCCTCTGGCTTCCATCCTTATTTAATACATATTGCCTTCTCTCTTTATCTTTTTCTTTTCCTGGCAGTTTCTGAATTAGAACAGAAAAGCTTAGCCTTTCATGCCTATTTAATACCTATTTAACAGTTTACATAACTTTTAACAGAGCTGACAATATCTCAGCAGGAGAATTATTATTATTTGTTCTCCGTTTATGTAACAGTCATCATTCTTTTCTATTACTAGGTTAAGATCAGATCTGAAAGTAAAGTTCAGTTAAATAAAACACCCTAATCAAGTCCACTCAAACGACTGATAAACTAGAATATTAGAGTGATAATTTTTTAAACAGCTATATTAATTGATCAGATGCAAGCTAATTTATTCTGTTTGATAAATCAAAGTTTGAATGCCTTTTATAGTGTCTATTGAGATGGGAATTAACTGTCTCTCCATCTAAAATGAGCCATATCTTAGAACCTAGCGTTAACTCCTAGATCTTAAGCTTTTTCAGCTGTCGAGCAATCATGACTAAAATTGTATACCACATTTGATTTGGTCAAATAATAAGCCAGAACATGGGGGCGGGACTAAATGATGAACATTATTTTTGGCACTATGGTGCAATGGAATACTTTAAATTAAATTAATCTCACCTTTCAACTAGCTGTGTTTGCATCCATTTTCCAGGACTTACCCCATGTGGATTTGGATCCTAAATCTGCTATTTACTATCTGTGTCACCTTGAGCCAACCAATTAAACTTTCTGAGCTTCAGATTTCTGTTTTATAAACTATAAATAATGATGCTGCAATGGACTGAATGTTTGTGCCCCCCCCCCAAAAAAATATATATGCTAAAACCTTAACCCCGGTGTGATAGTATTTGAAGGTGGGACCGTTGAGAGATAATTAGATCATGAAGACAGAGCCCTCATGATTGGATTAGTGCCCTTATTAGAAGAGGCCAGAGAGCTAGCTAGTTTTTTCCCACTGTATGAGGATACTAGAATTCAGCAGTCTGCAACCCAGAAAACAACCTTACCAGAACCCTATCATGCTGGCACCCTGATCTCTGACTTTTGGCTTCTAGAACTGTAAGAAATAGGCTTCTGTTGTTTATAAGCCACATAGTCTATGGTACTTTATTATAGCAGTCCAAGTTGACTATGACAGATACCTTCTTCATATGGTATCTGGGGGATAAATAGGATAGTGTGTGTGTAATCTGTGTTCCTAATCACTATGTCCCCTTTAGGCTGTCATCCATAGCCTACACGCATAAATGTAGGTCTCCTTCCCTTTCCTTTCCCCTCCAGGCCCCTCGAGCCCCAGAGCACAAATTAAATGCCATCTTCCCAACCTTATTGGAAAAATAATTTAATTACAACCTATTCTTCAAGTCCTAACTTTATCTCGTTTACTCCATGGTCCTGTTTATCTTACGATGAAACCATCTCTCTTTTCTTTGAATCGCTCTCTAGCTATTATTTCTGTATCATTCATAGTATGTGGGCACATTCTGGTGCATTTTTGCTTAGTCCCTTCTCTGTCTCCATTACTGGATATTTGAGAATTTCTCTGGTCTAATGTAGTGCCTTAGTCACGATATACGGTTGTCTCTCTCTGTGGTTCTCTGAAGGTAAACTGAGGCAACCTTGAGTTAGGTGGTTTATTGGGAAGATGATCCCAAAAAAATGCGAGTGGGGAAACAAGGCAGGAAAGGGAGGAATGCCAATAAAGGATGTATCAATGAGCTGATTGCCACTGTGGGCAGCTAGATCACAGTCCCCCTGTGAACCTTCTGAGAAGTATCCTTCCAAATTATCCTACTGAGGGATGGTGAAGCTAGAATGTTTGTTCACTGCCTCTCATCCCTCATTGCTTAAGGATTATCCAGAAGCATAAATTCCCAGCACTTGGAAACAGCCTTGCATATGAACTGAACAAGCTTTTTTGGTTATAGCCAAGAGATGTGGACACTTAAGGTGGGAAGTGTGCACAGAAGCTGTCCGCTGTGGTTCCAAGTGAACTCACGGATGGGGCATCCACATCACCTGCCACAGTGCTCAATAAAAATCTTGCTGGTATTGAATGAATGAAAAAATGAATATTTCATAAATACTGCCATTATCTTAATGTAAAGCCATCTATCTAGAAAAGTTATAACTATTTTTTTATCCATTATTCTATTTAACCCATTTAATATATAAAGTTCTAAAACCCAGTTTTGAGTGTTCTGGAATAGTGATCATGAATATTTTGCTCTCTATTCTGTTTGAGAGACAGTCAAGATCCCTGGATATTGTAAAAGACAAAGAGGAAAGTAGGAGCTAATTGTTATCAAGAACCTTTCTCGACCATTTCTCAAATATTCTTTATGGAAATGTACAGTGACTTGTCCAGGTCCAAAAAGTAATCAGCTCTCAGGTGTCTACAAAAGAACTTCCAGCCTAAGAAAAAGTCTTATAAGAGTTTATTTGAGTCAAACTGACAATTGTTGGAAAGCAAAATCTCAATGGATAGAGAAAATACTTCAATGAATGGCAGTTTTGCAGCTTATTTTATCATACAACAGAATCAAAGGAAGAGCCAGCCATTAGGAGGGTTACATGAAATTCATTGCTGATAGATTAGGGAGGTGGGAGAAAGCAAAGTGGGGAAATCTCTGAGACTGGATAAAAAGTGAAATGGAGAGACACATGCTTCTTTTCCATTGGTGGGCACAGGACGGTTAACATTTACAGCACATAGAGATAGTATGTGGGCAACAAGATAGCGATGTGGCCTCGTGCTCTGGTGCCTGCGGTTGTGCCTTCGAGAGGTCTGGAAAAGAAAATGATTCATTTATCTTATATGCACAAAGACAATAGACAATTTCAAGATTAAAAGTTGATCTTGGTCAAGGAAGCTACAAGCCTAGGAAGAGACTTCTCACTACGACCTGCTTTTAGTGTGTGGTTACTTTGGTCTCTGGATTTGAAAAGCCCGCCATGTGAGCCTCCCCTGAGCATGTCAAGTTTAGTATGTGGCCCTTTATTCATCTGCACAGGCTAGAAAAACAACTTGGAATTTCTCAAGTTTTCCAAAAGCCCAATCAAGTGAAGTGAGTAATTAACCACACTCACACAACCCATATCCTTGACACTCCACCAAGCTAACCTTTCCATTCATGCTTCCATCATATTTTCTTTCCTCCTACAAAAACCATGACCTTATGTTTCCACAGAGCCACTGTTCCAAGAAGACCACAAGACAGTACAGACAACTCTATGATTCTAAATACCTTCTCTTTATCCTTCACTACTTCCCCAGACACTGTGGGTGGTAAAAATAGAGGCCCATAATTTTAGTGCCAACATGTAATATTTTTAATCAGGCTACACAATTCATACAGGAAGTTCTTGGGGGAATGTAAACCTTCACATCTCACATTTTTCCACATTAATAATAAGAGCAGCCAAAAATCAACTAATAAATAAATGTAAAAGCAGAAATAAAACTCAGAATTGCTTATTAATTTTTATCAATTCCAATCCTCTTGTTTTGTAGTATCTCTAATTTGAAAACTTAAATTAGAGCAAAGATTCTCAGCTCATGCTCAGAGTCTTCAAAGTTGCATTAAAAAGGACCAGAGTTTAGCACAGACTTCTGCTCAGAATGCGACCTTGAATAAATATAAACAACTCTGGAAAAATCCTCTAAACCAAAGATGACAGTCTTTATGAACTAGTATTCTGGGGCAAAATAAAAATGTGAAAAGTTTCCTCAGGATTAAATTTTTAAGTTATTCCTGTTTGAACTGTTTCTTTATTATTATTATTATTATTTAACTTTATTATGGTGGTAAGCTAAGAGGAGGTCATTTTATTCAGGTTTGCTGTGGTCTCCTACCAGTTTTATTCACAAATATAAAACTGTCTAATTAACGCCAAATATTCTCTGTACCCAAGTTTTACAACTATCTTCAAAGAACAGAATTTTCAAAGCCGCATGAAAACTAGGAGCCTCTGGTGAAAGCCTGAGCCTTTTTCTTGGCTACATTTTTAAGAAACAGAAGAGAGAGGGAGGAGGACCTGAGAACATGAAAGGGAAAAACAAAAACAAAAAATCTGCGCACATTTTAGGCGCGGATTCAGGAAGGCCAGAGCGCTATTAAGCAGGAGTTTAGAATGATCCTCGGCAACTGTGAGGCCCTTTGAAATGCTTACAATAGAAGTAGTGGCCACCAACCAGAAATGTGTTCACAGCTGCTGTGGAGAGAAAATAGCAACTACTACAGTGAATAGACTCCAATCTTTCTACCCCTGGGATCTCTCTCTTTCCTCCTAATCATACCAACACCCAGGATTATACATTTACAAATGAGTAATTCAATCCCCCATAAGTATGTAGTGACCCTTTTCAAGAGACCAAGCTGGGTATTTGGGAAGGCAAAGAAGTCGCTGCCTTTGCCCTTAAAGTAGTGAAAGTTTACTGGAGACTTGATGGATATGTTTGGAAAAAGAAAATAAACACCTCTAAGCAATCAAGCTCTGCCTCACTTCCGGACGGAAGGTGGCCTGGAGGGTGGGGGATTCGGTTGCTCACAAAGACTTTTTCCAGCCTCTGAGGGGTGACCGGCTGCCCCTTATTTATCATTTACCTTCTCTGAGCTTCCATTTTCTTACAATGAGGAACTCAGTGTGTCATGAGAGCTTTATCTTATAAAGTTGATAGCTCAGTGTAAGTACTAAATAAATATTCACTTCTATCATCATCATCATCATCAATCATCATCAGTATCCCCTAAAACTTTTCAGAGGGTAGGGCAATGTCTTGTGAGACCCACCCTGGAACTGAAATATACTTTCCTACTGCTATCAGTAGTACTTCGGGAAACTGACGACTTCATGAATGAAACAGATGTTTATCATTTGCCATCAGGCTACAACCACCACAGATAACGTTCTTTGAGACACTGAAACCAAGTTCCCAACAAGGTCAACATTACTCATGGTTGGCAAAGGAACAAGCAGACATTTGGAGCCATGCCATTTATAACTGGTGTCTACCAGTGGATAATAGGAAGCAGACTGATGAAATAAGCAATGTGTGATTAGCTCAAAGTCATCTAGCAGAGAGAGTTTAGATTATGCAGCCCTACACCACTCCCAAGACAAGACTCTGACTCTACGATTACAGCTACAACCTTATTTTTCTTTACACGAAGAAGTTTCTGGGAAAGAAGGCTTCGCAAAGAAGGGAAACTGCTTCCCAGTAGGTAATCAGTGTTATTTTTTAAAAGTAAGAGGAAAGAATTTCTGTGATGTAGGTGCTCATAACTTTGCTAGTAAAATGTCAGTTATTTAAAGTAATAGTGCCTTTGACATGTTAGAGGATGTTTTAAATGTGTGCATCATCTTCATGAAAAAGTTGGGAAACTAATGAACAATGAATTATGTGGAAACCTCAAAAAAAATTCTAATTCCTCTGCCATAAGAAGGCATCTTCTTTTAATTAGCACAAAAACTTGCTACCATTTAGTGCGACGAGCAAGTACTCTGGGGTTCAGAGGAGGGTGGGATCGCAGAGAGTGTTGGGGTCATAAAAAGCATGGGATTTGAACTAAGCTTTGAGAAATGGTTTGTATTCATCCAAGTGGAGAAGAGAAGGTATCTGCCTGAGAGAAGAGACAAGCAGAATAGAAGTCCTGCAGACTTCACCAAAGCTTTCTCCCAAAAAGCATCATTTCTGCTGAGCATAAATTAAGCCACATACCTTACTAATACAATTCAGTCTGAATATCTGGAGATATATATATCCTTGCCTGTCTACGATATTCATCTATCCCAGGATATACAAACGGAAAGGTAGAGAACTTGTCCCACCAATCCTAGATGAAAGTCCAGAGCTACGAAATACAAGGAACACTCACTAAAGACTCCTGGCCTCTCAGGGAAGAAAGGCACACAGCTAATGTGAAGCATTTGAGCCAATTCTAAAAATGATTTGTATGGTCTTGTTATATTTCCCATAATGGAGATGAAAGACTCAGGGCTATCAATTCCCCACTTTGTCTTCTAAACCCCTGGCAGGATCTCCAAACTTATACTTTTTGTACAGTATGGGTGATGGAGTTCTGGCCTCTAAATGCTGGAGTAACAAACCCCTAGGACTGCCCAATGCTCTAAGTTTTTTCTACACTTCTCCCATGTCTACTCTACCTCTTTCGCAAAAGCAACGTCAGCCTCGGTGATTCTGTCAGCCCGACTCGCCCTCTCCTAACCTCCACCACAAGCCTTCACTGGGTGTCTGAGCCATGCTGAGACTTCCTAGCGCCATTCCCAACATTCCTCTCCCTTCCTCCCTGTGGGGACAGGGCCTTGGCCACCCATTGGCATCTTTAAGACAATGGATCCTCCAGATGATATCACTCAAAAGGTATGGATTATGCAGCATTTTGCCTCATTCCTCTCCACTGTTCTCACTATTAGCCCAAGTTTACTTATTTGTTTATCAAACTCATTGAACATTTACTATGTGTAAACCTTTCTGCTTGGTGTTCTGGGAAATAGGCAATCTAAGACTTATTAACATTTACCCTTAGGGAGCTCATGCTCTAGTAGGATTCTAGAAAATATTAAAAGATGACAGGTGTAAAGAGGACAGGAGCATGAGCAGAGGGACAGGA
The DNA here is from genome assembly GCF_014176215.1 of Rousettus aegyptiacus. NCBI lineage: Eukaryota > Metazoa > Chordata > Mammalia > Chiroptera > Pteropodidae > Rousettus > Rousettus aegyptiacus. The sequence continues at coordinate 128,139,738 of NW_023416284.1, forward strand.
GAGCTGAGTGGATACTCACGGAAGCTGTTTCACCCACCCATCGGTAATGCTGAACTGGGGAGGCATCCCACCAATATGCTGAGGGAAACTTTCAGAAGGGAGGGTCTTAGATGTAAATACTGATCTGGAGACTTGCTTGAAGATGAGCACACACCGTTGGATTTTCTTAGACTGTAATTTATCGGGTCACTTGGTGGGAATGATGGAGATGTGAGGAGTAGGCTGAGGCCCCATCACAAGTCACCTCCAGAAAAATTCTTGAATATGAAGAAACTTCCTTCAGAGAAAAAAGGCTTCACATTGGTGATTTCCTAACTTTTCTTGGGAAAAGAAACACTAAATCCAAATAATTCTAAGTCCAAATATTTCTCCAACTCTGAGTCAGCAGACAGAACTTAGATTTGGTAAAATGTGAGGCTTTAATTGGAATTCAAATGGCACTAGAGCTGATCTCTAAAGACCCAAGTGACAATTGCAGGAGAAAAGTATGTGATCATTAAAATAAATATAATAATTTTTATTATATAAACAAAAGAAACTTAAGTGAAAAACAACAAAACAAAAGGTAAAACAGAGTATACTTACCACCTAGAGTCTCAGGAAAGAGCATGACCTGAGTTGGATCAGGAGTCATAATTAGCTGGCACTTTAAGTTTATGGATTTTTTCCCACCTGTAAAGCAGATAATAAATAATATGGAACTTATAAGCCTCATGAGCCAAACCCTTCCCCCAATTCAGAGATTCCAACTTAAAAGAAAGAAGCCATCTAAGAGAAGGAATGTCACTAGAAACTTGGTCGAAATGGTTAAACCAGTTTTAAACTGAAAGGATTTTCATTTAAGTTTTTCCTCACTAACTAATGAATAAGAGGCATGAGAGAAAGGGGAGGTCACTTAGAGGCAAATAAAGAAATTAAATCTCTGCGCATCCCAGTTGTATTGTGAGTTGGCCATCTGTAACTTTCTAAATCTTAAGGGTAAAAAATAGAGCTAAAATCCTGTCATGTATTTCTGCCCTAACTCCAGGAGCCATACATTTTTCTGGCCAGGGTGCTGCATGTGTCCATTCATGGCTACAGTGAATGCAGCCACACCCCCTCGGCCAGTCCTCCAACCTTGCTGGTGTTATGGGAACTGTGACCCCTCGGCTTCTGATGGTGAATTGCTTGCTATGAGTCTCTCTTGCTTCTGGGCCCCATGGCCCTCATTGCTACTAGCCCAAATCTGTGACCACCTCTTTTAGCACCAGCCCCAGCCTGCAGAGGAGAGCAACTACTGAACCGCTAATGAAGCTGGTGCCCTCTCACCAGCACATTCCCTGATGGCCATGGTGAATGGATAGTTAGATGCTTCTCCTTGGGAGTTAGGGGTTTTTGATAGCAAATAGTATCTACTATTATGCTTGTTTGTTTCTCTATCTTTCCGCCCAGTAAGAATATGAGAGTTCATCATTGTCTGGGGCTACAACCTGAACCAAAACTTGTTAGCAAAACTCAGAAGGCATCATTTAAGAATTTCTTTGCCCCCAGAAAAATTATATGAACCTGATTTAAGCTTCCCAATTGCACCATCTTGGATAAGCCTCGTGTCTTCCCCATGAGAGCTGTGACATCCAACCTTATTTCCCTGAGACAGCTTTGTCTCTGCTCCTGCCTCTATATAGGCAGTTCCTCCCCTAGGCCTACCTAAAAGCAAAATCTACCCCTCTTTGGCAACTACCTTTTCCCCAAGGAGAAATCCAGTCACACAGAGCATATCATGATTATGGCTGTTGGGTTGAAAATGAATGGGACCCTGGGGGTGGGGGCACTTGTCACAGTACGACACAGAGCTCAGGCTCACCTCCTCTCTTTCTCACAGAGACCACCCATACCCATGCCCTGGTCTCTAGAAGCCTCAGCTCCAGCCGTCCCCTGTGCCCTGCACACTGAGCCTGTAGGAAGTCCAGTCCAGCCCTCTCCTCCTCTGCCTGCTTCTCTCCTGCTTCTCTCCCAGCCCCGTCATTCCCAGTTCTTCCCAGAATTCCAATGAATAAAATGTCTCCACATAAATGAATAATTAAATAAGCATTTGGCCCAAAGCTGGCACTTAACAAATATTAATGGAATATATAAGGGAGTGAATGAATAAATAAGTGAATGGAACCTAGTCATGGGTATCACTAATGGGTATCAAGCTGAATTTAAGGTTGAGGTGGTATCAAATGTTCCTACAGAATACATAAAAATGGACAAGTCAGCACAAGGCATATGGCTCCCATAAAGCTTCTTAATCAAAAGAAATAAAAGCCTATATGGCACCGAGGTTACCTGTAGGCTGAAATTTCTAAACAGAAGAATATGGATACCATATCTTAGAAGGAAAAGCAAAGCTGGAGGCAGGAGTCATGGAAGGTTTCTTGGTAAACAAGACCAGAACGCTGTGCCTGTGGCCAGAACGGAGACAGCAAGAAGACAGGATTCCTGTCATCAGAGCAGGCAGGCTCCTCTCTACTTCACGAGGTCTCCATGGCCAGCCTTGGAGCAAGGCACAGAAATGTGGCTTTAGATGTGAATCTTCATGGTCAGGAAAAATATGTCCCCAACTCCAAAAGGGTCCTACTGCCTGTCATCACTAAATAGAAAGTTCTTTTTCTCTCGGGGCCTTGGGCTAGGTAGGAATAAGCTGTCCTTACAACTCCATTTGTAGCCTCAGTAATGTCATCTCCAACTCTTGCCCCAGAGAGAAATGTCAGAAACCTCTACATCATACCGCAAAAGACAGGTTTGCCAGAAAGAATAGAGTTTCATCTACCCCTTACGTGTGCTTTCAAATGTCATTCTTTCTCCCTCTGCTGAGTATGAATGAATCACATCCTCAGGAAATGCAACCAGTTGAGTAAGTCAACACTCTGCAACATCTTCAAAATGAAGCTAGTTTGATTGACTCACTGGATTGATGCAGCTTTTACCAAATCCTTCAAGTCTCGAAACAAGCATGCTCTGTTACTGGTTCACGATGGGTTACTTTGGTGCCTAGTGTTTGTCCAGGCAAAATGCAGGCCAAATTAATTTAAAGCCCTTACTCATGGGGTTACTAATTTACCAGAATAAGTGAAGAGAGCCAAAGCAGTCTGGGAACCTAGCTTTAAGAATTGCATGGCTAATGGTACCCTTACGCTGCTTTTCTTTTAAAAGAACTATATTAGGTAGTTGCCAAAGAGAGGATGTGTGTCTTTAGAGCAATTTTTACCAATGTACCAGAAAAATTAAAGCAATTTAGAACTCTCAATTTAGAGTCCAAAGGTAGCTCTAAAAGAAAGAACAATATCATCCTTTTATACTCACACAATTTGCCCCTGTGTTCCAGCCGTGATGGAATTATTGGGCATTCCTGGCAGAGGTGAACCAAGCTGGCGACAGGTCAGGAAACTGAGTGAGGCCCATCTGTGCTATGCAAATAAATAATCCTTCTAGTTGCAGGAGAGATTTTCATTTGTCTTTCAAAATTGGAATGAACTCTAAACCTAAAAAATGGTGGGCAGTGACATGTAGTCACAGTGTGCTCTGAGGCAGATGACTTAAAATTACTTATGTCTCTGCCTTTTGTTTGTCACAGCCGAGAGAGATCTGACTACAAACTCAGGTGAAGGGGTTTCAGAACACAGTTGAGAACTCATTGGTGCTTCCCAGAGATAGAAAGGCAATCACAGGTGTCAGTCCTCACTGGACACAGAAAACACACCAAGTTATAAAAGAAAGCTTTACCTCTTTCTCTAAGCTAAAACAATACATCCCTCCAGATGGCAATCCCTCAAATTTCATTCTAATCTGTGTCCTTTCAGTGCGATGTAAGCTGTGGCTATGAATTCAAAATAAACTGTGCTGATTTTGAGAGCCACAAAGCTTGGCACAGAAATGAAAGCCAGTTGTTATTGTTAAGGAAAACATGCATCTTTGACTCAAACCAGAGGAAAGGTGGGGTTAAAAGTCAAGTGGTTTAAAATGTGAAAATTTCCTCTTTCTAAGGGCGGGTAGGTTTTTTTCAGTAAGTTAATGCCTGATAAGCCTGTGCAAAGTCCAAAGTAGATGGCTAACCAGGTTGTCTGCTTTGATTCTTTCATGGGGAAATCTGTGACCTGGGTGAACCCTGACCTTTAGACAACCATCAATATTCTCCTGTCTTCTGGACTTTCTCTATTTGAACCGTCCATTCTAATGCTCCTTTATCTACCTGTTCTCCCTTCAGCAAGATGCTCTTGTACAGGGAAAGCACCATATTATTAAGTCCTTTTCTGTGAGAGATAAAAATGGACCTTGTAGCACGACTGACCGATGATACCTCTGAGGGGCAGGGAGCAGCCCTTGGATAGCCACCCAGGGTTTCCCTTACCCTCGGAGAGGCATGGGCTGCCACAGATATACACATCATAGCCCTGTGCTCATTCTCTGACCAGCAGCTCATCATGGGAACTACCTTAAGCCATATCCCAGATCATGTGAAGTTTTGCCACTTTGAAAGAGCCTCAGATGGCAATTTCCTAACCCCATCCTTGCTGGAACACTAATTAAAGGTGGCTAATAAGAAAGTCTTCACCAGGGTTCTCCTTGCTCAGGCATTGTTTTTTATGTTATTTGTTTGATTTCAAATTATATCTGTTTATGGTAGAAAGTACAAGAGCTTTTCTGATTTTTTTTTTTTTTTTAGTTCCTGAATAGAAATTTTGGGCTTTTTTTTCATAATGAATCACGTTTATTTTCCTGTACCATTAAAAACTAGGGTTATAAATGTGGACAAAAGAAAGGCACTGAATATTGAAGCCGACAGGCTCAGGAGAGGCCCACATGGTGGGCCTTACAAATCCAGAGACCGGAGTAAGCATCCATGGTGGTCTGAACCTAAAAATTCCCAACTAAGAGCAGGTCATGGTGGGTAGTCATGTCCTAAGCCTGTAGCTTTCTTGACCAATGCCAACCTTTAACCTTGAAATTGTCTATTGTCTTTGTGCATATAAGATAACATATCTTTGAAATGAATCATTTTCTTTTCCAGGCCCCTCGAAGGCACAACCGCAGGCACCAGAGCACGAGGCCACATCGCTGTCTTGTTGCCCACATACTATCTCTATGTGCTGTAAATGTTAACCGTCCTGTGCCCACCAATGGAAAAGAAGCATGTGTCTCTCCGTTTTACTTTTTATCCAGTCTCAGAGATTTCCCCACTTTGCTTTCTCCCACCTCCCTAATCTACCAACAATGAATTTCATGTAACCCTCCTACTGGCTAGCTCCTCCCTCGATTCTACTGTATGATAAAATAAGCTGCAAAACCACCATTCTCTGAAGCATTTTCTCAATCCATTGAGATTTTGCTTCTCAGCAATTGTCATCGGTTTGGCTCAAATAAGTGCTTATAAGACTTTTTCTTAGGTTCGACGTTCTTTTATCGACATAAGTGACTTACCCACTACCATTACAACATTAGGGTGCAGTTGACCCTCAAACAACAAGAGGGCTAGACGCACCGACCACTCCCACAGTCAAAAATTCACATATAACTACAGTTGGCCCTCCACATAAACAGATTCTCAACTGTGGAGTTGACCCTTGAACAACTCAGGTTTACTGCACAGATGACTACAGTCAATTGAAAAAAAATAAACATGTAAGTGGATCCTCGTGGTTCAACCCCATGTTGTTCAAGGGTCAACTGTATTGAACTGAACTATATATTTACTTTTGCACCTCAATTCTTTCTTTATTGAAGGCCTCTATGTGTCAAGTTGTGTCCTAAGTAATAATCTCACTTCTGAGCATGCTTTTTACTGCTGTATTCTCCAGTGACGAAACTAAAGGTGAGTCACACTTAACATTATCATCATCATCATCATCACCATCATCATTATCGCTTCTTGCCTGCCTTCATTCAGACAATATTGAACTATTAGTTTCCTAGAAATGTTCCAGGTGCTATAAATAAATAAATGCTAGACAAAATCTTTGCTCTAGTGTGGAAAGCAAATACAATAAACAGTCAGATAAAACATGACTTTGTTTTCTCACCTTCATAGCCATATCTTCAATCTTCCCTTACCCAGGACTATTTCTCTTCTTAGATTTTACACAGGATACCCCAATATCCTACACTCTGACAAACTCCTAAATTGCAGGTGTCTCATGTCCTTATTCACATAGTGCCTTCCCTTCCACCACATAGGGATATCTAGGGCTTTAACCCTCCATTTATTTCCATTCATCTTTCCATCCTGGCTTCACTTCCTTCCTTACTATTGTCCCAGGTTTCTAAGTGGTCTCCCCGCTTTCAGTATCTCCATCATTCAAATCATTCTCCACCCCGCCATCAGGGTCATGTTTCTAAAATTACCTCTGCTCTTAGCGAAGCATAATGATCCTGAACTGTTTCCCCTCCTATAAATTTGACATGATCTTAGGCCTTGGAAACTTTGGCTTGTTTGTGTTCTCCCTTCCAAGATGGCCCTTCCTCTCCTGGCCTTGGTCAGCTCCCGCGTAACCACAGGATTCCAGTCTGTCATCACCTCCTCACCTCCAGTCCGTTATCACCTTCTCACCCTGAGGATGAGGAAGAACTTAGAAGAAACAGAATATTTAGTGGAGATTTTGTTTCTGCAATTGGATGAAATCCTCTCTTACAGATCACTATGTTATCTAATATTGTTTTTGTGGGCATACATTTCCAGGAATAACCATGAAAGGTGCAGGGTTCTGCCTCCTGGCTGGCACAGGTTGACATGGCACATTCCCAGGGACAGAGCTCAAGGAAACTCTGTTGCCTCTGCTGCATCCCTACTCCTATTGCTCTGGTCCATAAGCCTCCCATCACTTGCCATGTACTAAGGCAGCTCCACTCAACCCGAAAATGCTTCATGTATTGTATGATTGTTTACTGTATGCTTTCCACCACTAGAGCAGGGATTTTTCTTCAATACTTATTTATTTAAAGCACCTAGAACATTTCCAGGAACCTAATAGTTCAATAAATATTGTCGGAATGAAGGCAGGAAGAAAGCCTCCTAACCCTTCTTATAATCACTAATTCATGTGTGCCTCCCAGCTAGAGAGGCCAAGGAACTCTGGGTTACTTATCAGAAGCTCAAATTTGTACATGCTATTTTGTCTCTCAGAAATTTCAAATGTTTTCATGCTTCTAACTGGCTATGCTATAAATGCTATAAAATTCAACTTGGTAGGAGGGACTGTCCTTGATCTGTCCCCTGCTTGCATACTGATCATATCTTTCGCCATTCCTGGTGTCATATTTTATCCTCCAGAATTACTTAGGATCTTGTTGCTTCTCCCACACATCATGATGTCCCTCCCATGCCTCTGTTCACACTGTGTCCTCTGCACTCTTCCCCATTCTTCTCATCTCCCTCATATCTACTTATCCTTTGAGGGTTTCCTCCACTCTTATGTCTTCTACCAATTCTTTCTTCTCACCCTAACAGGTACCAGGTTTGGGAACATGCTCCAGGCCTTGGAACAAGGTCTGGGGAAACTTGAATAACTGGGCAGGTTTTAAGGGCAGGGTACCCTTAATCACTGAGAGGAAGTAGAATCCCAGGGCAAGGGGTCAAAGAGATTCCAGCAGCAGAGTTGGCTTTCATCTACAGGATTGACATTTATTAAGCACTTATATGACACGCTCTTTGCAAAAATGCTTTACATTATTTAAATTAAAATAATTTCCACAGTGATGCGGTGAGGTGATGACTATTATGCTCTTATTAAAGATGACAAAGCTGAGCCACAGAGAAGTTTCAGGACCTAAGCTTAATAATCTCTCCTAGATCCCTCAACAAGTAAGTGATGAAACTGCTGTCCGGCTCCTAGGTCAAACATTTAACTAAGCCTGCATTGCTTCTCACAGTGTTTTACAGTCATGAAGCTGGTCACTTTGAATATGGTAACACCTAGACTGGTCAGCTCAACCGAAAAATGAGGCTTTTCCTGAAGGCTGTTTCTATCCCAGAAGATCATGAAATTCATCAAGTAACCTTTTAATTAGTGCTGATACCAGAAAGCACAGTAGTGGGAAGAAGCCTGGATCACAGATTCAAGTATTCATGTAAAAATATATATATCCTATTGTAAATAGATACAGTAGCTTTCTGGTTTACAAACAATCTCCCTTGTACCTGATAAGGATAACTAAACTCAAGATTATGTCTGAGTAGACTAACATTCACCAAGATATACCGCATTCTCAGCCATAAAAATTTTAAAGACTAGAAATTATGCAATGTCTGCTCTTAAACTACAATGAAATTAAACTGGACGTCAATAACAGAAAAATAGCTGGAAGACCCCAAAATCATTCAAAATTAAACAACACACTTTCAGATAACCCATAAGTACAAGTCAAAGAATTCTCAAGATAAAGTATTTTGAATTAAATGAAAGTGAAAACACAACTTATCAAAATGTGTGAGATGCAGTGAAAACAGTACTTAGAGGAAAATTTATAGCATTAAATGTATACCTTAGAAAAAAAGATACAAAATCAATCTTCTAAGCTTCCACCTTAGGAAACTAACAGAAGAAGAGCAAATTAAATTCAAAGTAAACAGAAGAAAATAAATAATAAAAATTATAGCAGAAATCAATCAAACCGAAAATATAAAGTCAAAAAAAGAGAGAGAGAGAACAATAGAAAGTAAATGGAGAAAAACCAATGAAACCAAAAGCTGATTCTTCAAAAGATCAACATAATCAATACGCCTGTCACTGGACTAAGAAAAAAAAAAGAAGACACAAATTACTAATATCAGAAAAGAAAAGAAAGCGATCATACAGAGTCCATGAACATTAAAGGGATAATAAAGGAATACGTGAACAACTCTATGTCAATAGATTTGACAATCTAAATTTCTTTGAAAGGCACAATCTGCCAAGAAGATATAGATAATCTGAACAGGAGTATAACTATTAAAGAAATTGAATCAATAATTAATAATCTTTCAAAACAAAGCATCAGGCCCAACTGGGTTCACTGGTGATTTCTACCAAACATTTAAGGAAGAAATTATACCAATTCTCTATAATCACTTTTGGAAGGTAGAATCAGAGTGCATACTTCCTAACTCATTCTAGGAGATGAGCATTATCCTAATACCAACACAGAAGACAATGTAAGAAAACTACAGACCAACATCTGCCATAAGCATGGATGTAAAAATCCTCAATAAAATATTAGCAAATTGAATCCAACATTACATAAAAGGAATTATACATCAATAATTCTTGGTGTATGGTGTATACACTAAGTGAAATTTATTCCAGGTATGCAAGACTGGTTCAATATTTGAAAATCAATTGACGTAATCTGTCATATTAACAAGCTAAAGAATATCACATGATCTTATCAATAGATACAGAAAAAGCATTTGACAAAATCAACATCTATTCATGAGTGAAATTCTCAGTAAACTAGGAATAGAAGGAACTACCTCAATTTGATAAAGAATATTGACAAAAACCCTGATGCTAACCTCATATTTAATGGCAAGAAACTTGAAGCTTTCCCACTAAGATCAGGGACAGGCAATTCTTTTCAAATTGTTAAAGTTTGATTTATGCCCCAGGACATGGTCTCTCTTGGGACACATTCTATATGCACTTAAAAAGAGTGTGTATATTCTACCGTGGGACGGAGCATTCCATACATGTCAGTGAGATTCATTTGTTTGATGGTGGTGTTCAGCTTTATTATCCTAGCTGATTTTTTTGTCTGTTATTTCTATCATTGAGAGGAATGTAAAACTCTCCAACTACAATTTTTTTATCTGTCTATCTCTCCATTCAGAGTTTGCTCCCTGAGGAATCTACTCTAAGATAATAGGGTCTAAGCATGTTTCTCCCCCTGAGACAGGAAGTGGCTCAGAAATGGGCACGTGACTCAATTCAGGTTAATATGATATTAGGGGACTTGTTTGGGGGATCTTCTGGGAAATTTTCCTAGCACTAGAGAGAACCATAAGAATAGGTGGTCTCTCTTTCAAACTGAACCTGAACGAGGACTCATATGGCTCCCATTGCTACTGGAAAGCAAATCTAGACCCCAAGAGCAACCAGCCTTAAAACAGAGCTTGCGCTGTGCATAGCAGAATGGGGAAATAGAAAGAACTTGAATCTCTAATGGCATCGTTGAGTCACAAGATCAATGACTCTGAAGTCCACCTCATTTTTAGATTCCTCATTATATGAACTAGCAAATTTTATTATTTAAAGTAGTCTTTTATTTAAAGCAGTCTGTAAGTTTATTTTATTTGTTTGTTCGTTTCTGCTACCCGCAGCCAAAAGATCTAACTGATACAGATGTACATCTTACTGGCTACCCCTTCCTTCACTACTTCTGAAGGAGATTTTCATAAACATTGAAGAGTTTTAAAACTCAAAACCTAAACAACTGACCAAAAAATTGAACCCTGACTAAGTGCAGGTGGCTGATGATGTTTTTTTGTTTGTTTCCTTGTATCCCTTCCTTCCTTTTCTTCCTTCCTTCCTTTCTTCCTGTTATAGGGAAATGAAGATACATTTTTTAATGGACAAAGAAGACCTACTTGAACAAATATATTTTATGTATAAAAAACAAAACCACAGAAATATTTGCAACTTAGTTGAGAAAAATTACCTTAAATTTTATTTTTAAGGTCAAAGTACAATTCAGGCTATGATCTAAAATTTGGTATATAATTAGAACTTCTGAAAACTCCCTCTGTAATAGACAGGTGAAGACAGACACCTGGTAATTGTAAGGGTATTTATATGCCTCTGGAGGAGGAAGAGAGAGATTTTTGTAAAATTACTTTAGGAGGAAAATATCTGTAAAAAAGATAGTCCCCAAAATGATTCAGTTTGCAATTTAAAAACAACCAATCCTTATGGCAACACAAGAAAATGTTATTTCTATTCAAACACATAGTATCTTTACTCAAACTCTGAAGGTCAAAAAACTATGATTTGGACAGACTGTAAAGGAGAGTTTTTGAGAAGCAAAGTGCTCTCCCCTTTCATGGAGAATGGCACATTTGCCATGTTTGAAGGTTCAAGGATACGGCAACAGAACACTCCCTTGATTTTAACTACTGTGAGAGTCTTGTGTCTGCTGAATCAATTGTATTCTGTTCTTCCCCAGCACTTGCCATTCCAAACTGTTTCCTCAGGCACCTAAATACAAAATCCAATGACTCCATCACTGTAACAGACAAAACACAGGGCTGGCTTCGGAGATTGTTTTCACCCAGGTCTGCCCACCAGCCAGTGGCATGGCACTGGGCAAACACTTTAACAATCTGAACCGCGTTTCCTCATCTGCGGTCTTTGTGATTACAGATTCCTTGGGAAATAAGAATTACTATGTAAATGCTGGAGTGGCTTGTAAGAGCGACAACACAGTTTTCCATCCACTCTATGCATCCAACATTTCACTACTCAAAGTCTTAGTCCAGTTTAGAGCCTACAGTATGTCAGTCTGTTACAGGCAAGTCGGAGGGGGATTTCTTCATAAATGCCCAAGCCAAAAACAACAAATCCTCTTCTTCCAAATCTGCATCCAATCCCCACTTCACTTTTGGTGTCTTGAGAGTGAGCGCACATTATCACCGCAGACGGAAAATGAATCAAAAACACCCCTGTTCCTTTTCTGCTTCACATTTTAGAAATGGTCCAGAGGTCATGGTGTAGCGAGCATGACTGATTTTGTAGTAAACACAGGTTAACATGGCGCTGAGTAGGGACTGAGTGAACCTGGAGTCCTTCAAAGGCACATTAATGAGTTTGGGCCTTAGAGTGTGTACAAAGATTTACTTACTCTTAGTTCTCTAAGTGCTTTCCCCAGATATCTAGCAAGGTCCTCTCACAGGCTACAGCATCAAAGCCAACCCTATGACTCATAAGACCAGGGCTAGAAGGGCTGGCTCAGAAATACCATCCAACAAGGAAACAATGACAGGAACCCACGTAATGCTTTGCAGGACATCTGGCCTGGACATGTCAAAAAATCCTTAAGAAAGAACAGAGGGAGAAGGGGAAGCTGCTCCAGACTGAGGACTATGAAAGAAACAAAGCAGGCAAATGCAATGAATTAACTTTGACTCTGATGACATTCTGGAAACAATTTAGGAAATCTGATTATTGATTACATGTTGAATATTATTGAATTATGTTTCCTTAGATATGGAAATATTATGATTATTGAATAGGAAGGTGGAAAATGTCTTTGTTTATACATTATTTAGAATCAGATAGGAGTGAAGTGTCACGATGCCTGCATGCTACTTTCAGATGGCTTACGAAAAGAAAGTGTGTGTGTGTGTGTGTGTGTGTGTGTGTGTGTAAGATGCTAACAGCTGATGAATCTAGGAGGGCAATATATGGGTATTAATTATTCTGTTCTTCCAGTTTTCCTGGGATTTGAAATTCTTTTTTATTTAAGGCATACAACCCAACCAACTTTTATCAGAGAGTATGTAGGTTTCCGGGGGTCTCATGGTTGCAGGCCCCCAGGATGTTTCCTGTTTCCAGGAGCAACTTTGCTTCTCAGGGTCCTAGCAAAAATCATTACCGACACTTGTCATGAACAACCACATAACTTACAGTTGCCAAGAAAAGGTACAGGGGTGAAATGTTATAATCCTCACTTTATGAAGGAGAAAACTGAAGCACACTGAAGTCTGCTAACTTGTGAGAAGTCGCTGCAGCAGCTGCACTGATCTACTACCCAGACCCCCTGCTTCTGTTTCCTTCACTCCCAACAGCTCATCTGCAACCTTCTTCAGAGGACAAACCTTGGCTACCGGAGCCACCTCACCTGGACTTCTAACTCCGGAGAGTTTACGTTCCTCCAGAATGACTCATAGCTGTGGCCACCTTATCCATTTCAAGAGACTAAGAATTCCTTTCACTGCAGTTTTATCCCAGAAAATAAATCCTCCCTTCATTGTTGTCATTGTACTTAAAAGCTCAACTGCTTATTCCGGGAATCAAACCACTTCCCTCCCCAACATCCTGATGTCCCCCACACATGCTTGTCATTTCATCCCACGTCCTCTTGGTTGCCATGGATGAGCAGTGCTCCAGAATAAAGTCCCATAATTGCAGGCTTACACTATATTCAGTTCACTTTCACAGCCACCACATGTCTAAACCGAGGACAGGCAAACAGAGGCATTAAGGCAGCACCTGGTTCTTTACTTATTTAAGTCTTATGAATCTCATGTGACATACTAAGTATGTACTTTGTGAAAGAATTTGCAATGTTTACTGTTTTTTAAAATATTATTTCCTTGGAGGGGGCCTCGGAGGTTGTTCAAGTCTGCTTGTAGTAACAAGAAGCTCACACTTCAGCAAGATATCTGGGTCCATATTGTGACCATCTAAATCATCACGAAGTTCTTTCTTATTGAGACAGCATGTGATCATAAGTTCCTGAACTTTGTGAAATCTAGTCTCACTGCGCAGAGACTTGGCTAAATTCTCACAAATCTTGGCTAAATTCTAGAACTAAGATTGGCTGAATAACCATGTACTCTCTGAGTTAAGTACTTTTTTTAAAGAGGTGATGATCAAAATATGAAATAATTTGTAGAACCTAGAGGACACCAACTATGCAGAGCGAATACAGGCAGCAGTATATCAAAGTAGGATCCCAGAGGACTCGCTCCCAGCCATGCCAGGTACTTCATCCAGTAGCTGGATCGGCAGCAGAGGAGCACTCAGGTGGGGTTCGTGACAACAGTTATTTGTCATCAGGTACAGAGCAGTTCCACATTTGATAATCATCACAGTTGTACCTCTGAGGACTGCTGGATCATAAGTTCTGGTTGTGTTTTAATGGCAGGAGTAATAGAAAAAAAAAATTACTTTAAAACCATGTAAAGGAGAGAGGGTGAGAATGGATGAATGGATAAACAAATGCAAATAGAGCATAAAAGTCAGAACCTACACATGGACACATATAGTCAGTCTCTTTCTCTCTCTCTCTCTCTCTCTCTCTCTCTCTCTCACACACACACACACACACACACACACACACACAGAAAAACAAGTGAAGCTCCACATTCATGGCAACAAGAATTTGTGGTCAAACTGTTGGCACTAAGCTTTAAAACTGGAGTCTCCCTCAGTTTGTGTTTTAAGGACTTTCAGTGAAAAGGATGTTTTGGTGCTTTCTGCTGCTGAGGCTCCTGGCCAGTGAGCCAGGCGTTGACCTCAGGAAAATGTGAAACGTTATTCAGCGAACAAGGAGGAAATCGGTCAAAGCAGGGAGGAGAGCATTAAAGACAAACAATAATATTATTCAGGAGAATTCACAAAGGAAAAAAAGCAACACTGAGCAAGATAAACAAGGTGGAACACAGAGGCTCAAGAGAACAGAGCTTTCCTTTCCAGGTTATCTAGAAAATTTTCCAAGTCCTTGGCCCCTAAACTTGTCCTTGATGAGCAGGTTCTACACTGACCAACACCGATGCCTTACCCCTTAGTCAGCAGCTGCCATGAGCAAAGCAGCACTGAGGGACCGAAAGGAAAAAGAATATTGACTTAGACAAATTTCATCAAGTTTCCCAATTTAAATTAATAAAGAATTTTACTTTGTTAGTCACTCATGGGCAATTTAAAATCCATATGCAGTGAGAGATTAGGTTAACTAAACACAGAACGACCTTTCTGGCCTTGAGGTAGAAAATTGCTGCAAATTGCAAGTGGGGATTTCCAACCAACCGGTCAACAGGTCAACACCGAAAGCAAGCCCACCCAAGCGGAAAGCTCAAGAATTGCACAGGAGTGAGAAAGTTAACTTTTTTCTTTTGTGACTCTCCATCACACCGTCCATTCACATGGACCTAAGATTTATCTCTAACAGAACCTGTCACCAGAAAGGACTTTTCTGATTTGATTATGATGCCATAATGGTAAGAAAAATGAAATGACTACTACAAAAGATGTTTGTTTTTCTTGATGACCTCAGAGGCAAGAATGATACCAAGTGCAGATATCGAAATGTATAGTTAGGGTGATCACCTCAATAGAGATTAACCTAAAAGAATTTAACTGCACTAGCAGTTACATGTGTCGGTAATTAGACATCCTGGAGGAGACAAGTGTAGGGAAAACAGCCGTGAAGCAACGACGAAAGGTAGTTGGTGACTTTCTGGCCTTCTCTTCCTTTTGGGAAAGTGAAGTGAAGTTCGTACATGAGGAAGCAAAATAGCTTTCAAAGAAAAAGCCTTAGAAGCCAGAGTTGGAAGAGGAAAAGGCAAAAGAAAGAAAGGTTTTCAAACTTGACTCCAACTATTAAGATACAGAGGTTGTGCAAAGACTTACACAGAAAAGCAAAAACTGATCATGGGCTTTTGGCAAGAACACAACTGCTCTGATTTGACATGAGGTCCAAATCTTCATAGGAAGATATTCAACTAAGGCTTAGTCATTGCCAATATTTTAACTTAACATATACTAATACTCACAACTTTCAATATATTTGGTTTAGATTAAGAGAGAACAACAGGGCCAATTATAAAACTAACTTGAACTTTAGAAAGGATGCTTCCTACGAGTCCAAGAGATTAACATATCCTTGGAAATTTAAGTCTAAATGCTCAAATTGCCATGAAATTATTAATACTTCGAGATAACATTTATTTTGTAGATACCTTGTTGAGAAAAATTCTAACATAATCAAAATGTCTTCCAGAAATTCAATATTTACTTTGAACTGGGAAGAACTTTAAAAAGTATAGGTCCAGATAAACTAGTCCAGGGCTCGACAACATTTGTTTGTTTTTCTTGAAGAAATAGCAATAAGATTATCTTAGCTATTGATCCCTCATTATTTTTCAAGACCTGCCAGCCCTAGAAAGTCTTTTCCCCTGACCATCTGAGACAATGGTGATCTCTCTTTGCCCAAATTTCTATACTACTTGTATTTATAGCATAATATTCACTGTGTTTGTCTATGTTTAGTCACTGTATTTATCTATGTTTATGCTTGTTTCTCTAGCTAAGGTATAAGTTCATCAAGGACATATACATGTGTTCATCTTTGTATCACCCAGCATCATGCCTGGTGCATAGTAGATGTCTATTGGATAATTGATTAATGCTACTGGGGCTCTTAGACATAGGCCAGGTAGGAATGAAAGGCAGAGAGAAAGGTGGAAGACAAGAGAGGGAAAGAGGAAGAAGGGGAGCGAGGAGAAAAGCCGTGTGTGGAGGGACCTGAAGTATTTGGAACACTGTCTCTGGGGTCTATTTAGTGACATCAATGGTATAGGAGGCCTAAGCTCGTCCCAGGCAATCCCCTGATTCCAGAAAGATATAACGTTATAAAACAATTCAAGGAACCCCTATCTAGTTGATAAAACTTAAAGGAGTTAAATTAGTCAAAACCTTGCTCTCAGACCTTTTCAGACATCTGTTGAAACAAGGCATTACTGATTTCTCAAGTGGATGCCCATCAAGTAGTTTTTATGCTAGGCTTTACCAACGTGAGAGTTTAGCCTTACCCAGGCTACTGATTAAACCAAGGATCAGCATTTTTCTTTTTCTGAGGTAAGTGAGATTTACACTTTTGCCGAGGTGCTCCTGATCCCGTATATGATAAGCTGCCTAATTGGGTAACTTGACTGGCTCTGCAAGAATGGACTGCCATGGTCCATCCACTTCTTGTTCAGTTTGAAATTCTCCCCTGCCAGAGATATTCCCAGAGTTATTAGTCCTACAAAAAAAAAAAAAAAAAAAAATGCAACAGCCTGGGAAAGCTAGAATACTTGAGATCTTTTTAGACATAAGACAATCCCCTCAAGAACGATTCTTGTGATCTGGCATGATAAGGATGTAATAAATTCTGATGAATTTCATCTAAAAAGCCTTAATTCCTAAGATGCCTGGCACTGCTGGCTTGACTTGGGCCTAATCCTAACTCTTTAAGCTCCTCAGTGGCTACCAGGTTGCTTGTCTTTCCTTGTTGTCCACTTCCTAAGGTTTCCTGGAGTTGCTGCACTTACTTCTAGGAGGAAAAAAAATGTTCTGCTTGTTTCTCTCACTTGGTGCTCAGCATGGGGTCTGGCACCACACTGCCTGGTGGCTGGAGCTCAAGCCTGACCTTCACAGAAAAATATACAGACAAAAACATTGTTACTTCATTTGCTCTCCAGTCCAGCGGGAGTGTAACCATATCCCTCACGTCCGCAGAACCAAAATCCTTGGGTGGGTCCTACTGGGTTCCTGAGCAGTAAAAAGGAGGATGAGGAAGGAAAGCAATGTGGAAGAAAGGGTGGCATTAGAATGTGGTCAGGAGTCAACCCTAGCTGTAATTATTTATATCCTCAGAAAAGCGGTGGTAATTTTACATTGTATTCAGTCCCTTATAAAACTTACTTTTTGTTAGATTTTAACAAAAGATTCAATTCATTTAAAAAGGGCAACATTAATAAATAACATGATTCAGAGAACCTAACTAAATTAAATGTTATGATTTAAAACATGAAATTTTCTAAAATTTTAATGTGCACATGGACTATCAGTGGCTCTTGTTAAAATGCAGATTCTAATTCAGTAAGTTTGGGGTAGAGCCGGAGACTCTGCATTTCTAAGGAGCTCCCTGGCCAAGTCAGTGTTGCTGATCTTGGGAGCCCACTTTTAATCAAGGCTGTATGTAGACTACACTAGTTAAGAAAGAGAATGGACTTGACAAACAAGACATTTACATTCAAATCTCTTTCTCTTTTATGAGTTAAGGGATTGAATAAAGGATCAGAAAAACATGTGACTCTTTTCAAAAACAGATTTTGTGATCAAAATTGAACAATAGACACAGGAAGCATGGGGAGATAAAGAAAGTAAAAAAATTTCTATTTCTTTTCAGGACAAGTTTTAATATAATTGTTTTTTGCTGCAAAAAATATATAGAGATCTTGAGAAGCACTTCAAAATAGCAGGGGAAAAAATTCCACAGGTGTTTCTCCATAAAAGCAAAAAAAAAAAAAGCACTGGCAAAAATTATCAAAATCAACTTCTTTAGAATTCTGGGAATAGATCAAAGGCTTACAACACTCTGATTTTTCCTATTTACTCAAGGGAAAAAAAAACTGGCTGAATCTATGTAAGAAAAGAAAGCATTGTGAAATTTCAATTTACCCTATTTCCATCCCTGTGGTAGTCTTGAGACCAAATAGTCTTATAATCATAGCAGCTGTTAATACCAGCAGCTTAGAAGTCACTGGGGGTGGCAGGACAGGTTTGGCACTCCCTCAAAATTTCCATTCCTAAAGAATTGTCATTATATGACCCATTCCTAAAGAATTGTCATTATATGACCCATCTCCCTGGAGACCTCCACTCACAAAGTTAGTCTTTATTTGACCTAACTCAGCACTTGCTCAGTGGACTAGCCTTCCCCCAATGCTTGTCAAAAACAATTCCATGGCAATTATTTAACATTACAGCTGTCTAAGATAGCAATACCAGTTAGGCAAATAAGAAGATGACCAAAAATATTTAAAAAGAAAAAGAAGTCCATAGGGGTTTTGAAAAACTCGACATATCTCCAGAAATTTAAAAGGCCATGCATATGTACAGAGCTATGAGTATGCCCAGGAAATATCTGAGAAGGTCCTAATTTTTTTAACCTCTGACTAACATTGAGATTCTGCACAAGCAGAAAGTGAAGGCTAATGTAGAGTTGTAAACTGTCTGTCAAAGCAATGAAATTAGGTCCCAATACACACAGAGAACCCTCTTGGCAAAGGCTGGGAGACTTTTTGGCTCAAGGCATTTAAGGACTTGTCTGTCCAATCATTATCTGATCACTAATTTAACTGAGCAAAGACTTCAGTGGCCATACACAATAAAAAATATTGACTTTATAGAATTAGTTCAGGAAAGTCACTAAACAAACAAACAGCAACAATGACAAAACAATCACAAACAGCAAAAACAGCAAACTGTAGTTGGGAAGAATGGTCTGATTTTCAGAGTTGCCACATTATATTATTTTAAATGTAGTAACAAACAAACAAACAAACAAAGAAAAAACCTGTCCCAAGGTGGCTCAAATATCAACAGGGTATACATTCTTTTCAGGTGCCTGCAGAACATTTTCCAGGGCAGACCATTACCAGGCCAGAAAACAAACCTCTGTAAAATTAACAAAGACTTAAATCATACAAAGTATATCTTCTAACCATAATGGAATAAAATTATAAATCAATAAATGAAGGATATTTAGGAAACTCATAAATATGTGGAACTTAATCATGGCAGTCCTGAAAAACCAATGGGTCAAAGGATAAATCACAAGAGTAATTAGAAAGTTCTCTGAGATGAATGAAAGTGAGACATACCAAAAATGAGATGTGGTGAAGGCAGTGTTTAGAGAGAATTTTGTAGTTGTAAATGATTGTATTAAATCAAAAACCTAATTTTTTAACTTTAGAAAAAGAATGTTTTAGTTGGCCTTCTAAAACATTCATATAATTGACAAACTATTAGCTAGACTGACCAAGAAAAATTAAACTAAATACTTAAATCTGGAATGAAAGAGGGACTATTACCACCAACCTTACAAAAATAAAAGAATTATAAGGGAATAGTACGGGCAATTGCATGCCAATAAATTAGATGACCTAGATGAAATGACAAATTCCTAGTAAGGTGCAAAGTACTGAAACTAACTTGAAAAAAAAAATTAAAGAGACCTATAAGAAGTAAAAAGATTGAATTTATAATCAAAAATCTTCCCACCGAAAGGGACTAAATCCAGGTAGTTTCACTGGTGAGATAGTTCTCTCAAATGTTTAAAGAGGAATTAACAGCAATCACTCACAAACTCTTCTAAAAAATAAAAGAGGGAAGAAAACTTCTCAATTCAATCTAAAAGGCCAATATTACCCTGATATCTCAATTGGACAAACTCATGACGGTATAAAAAAAACTACAAACCAGTATCTCTTATGAACATAGACATAAAAATTCTCAACAAAATCCTATCAAACAGAATCCAAAAAGAATTATATACCATGATTTATCATACTTTTTAAAGTCTGAGTTGACAGGCACCATAGAAATATAACTCTCAAGAGACTGGTTCTGGGACCGACTTGGGTTTAAAGGGGGAGACAAAAAAAAAAAAATCTGGTTAATCGTAAATTAACCATTTGGATGAAAATGGGATAAAGTTCCTCAGAGCATTCCTGACCTGTTTTAAGTTTTGCAAACCGAAAGCCTCTCAGCCAAGGGAAATTCAGGGTTCAAAATTTTGTAAGAACACACAGAAGCCTGTGGAAACAGTACAAATGGGTTAGTAATTAAACGTAGGATTATTTTTTCTCCTACCAGTTCTGTGATTTTAAGCAAGAAACTCAAATCTAGTTTCTCTTTCTGTAAAATGACCATAACAAAAGCACCTACTTTGTAGGGTTACTGTGACAATAAGTGAGATTTAAGAGGTTGGTATGCAATGCTACTCACATGAAAAGGATTTCACGGACATTAGCTGCTACCGACTGCCTTTTAAGATCTGTGTTAACCATTCTGCAAAGGAAAGGGGGATGCTCAGGAATGCAATGCCACCTATATATCTGCCTGGTGTCCTTTCTTTAATGGGAGTGAATGGGGCTTCGGCTCCCCCACAGAAATGTCCCTGGAGCTCCAGTTACTACCTACTACATCCTCCACCACTTCCTTGTCCATCATTCTAGGGGTAAGGTGTGGCTGCCCAGCTCTCCCACTGTCAGACAACCGCTCCCAGGCTTGCATCACCCACCACCATGTCACCTACGGCAATCTCTCAGGAATCTGTTTTGCAAGCTTTGGAGAATAGATTGTTACATTGTTTCTTCTTACATAAAATGAGACATTGTACAACACTGGGAACCTAGAGTTTTTGCCCAAGGCCTCAAATAGTGTGCTCTTTCCAATCCATGCTGCCTCCCAGTCAAATGAGATAAAAATGTGTTCAATTTTGAGTCAGTGAGGCTAGTCAACAGACCTGCCTATTCTTAACTAGACAAAAGAGCTTCAGCTCTCTGTGCCTTATTATCCTCAACTTTGAAAGATCTGCTGTGAGAATTAAATAAGGCTTGCCATATAAAAGCCTCTCTTAAAATGCTTACCTTCTTTCATTTCTCCTATAACTTAAAAATTGTCTGTATTATTTGTATTTTTTTCTTTAAAAACATGGATACGAATATGTAGCTTATTTTTACACAAATGGTTACACTTCCAAATTTTAGGATTTCTGACAGAAAAAAAAGAGGGCATTACAGAGTAAAGGCAACTTTTCTTAGAAAGGTGGATTAGAGAGATAATAATTATAATAATACAAGGAAAACTCTAGAGACATTGTGAAGATGACCTTCAATCTGACAAAATCCACAGAAAACTCATCTGTGTGGACAGCAAGGAAGTGACTCAAAGATAACAGTAAAAATGCAAAAATATTTAGTAACCATTGATGTAAGCAATCCAAACACACCATCCTTGGAGCCCTGGATTCCTGACGCCTGTCTCTAGGAAAAGTGGAATTCTGGTTTTTCTGCAACAGCTTTGGAGCAGTCCAATTTATGAACTTCCTTTTAAGTAATTACTGAGTCTATTACCAAGAGTTTTAAATGTGCTAGGCAGCGTGGCCCACATGTGTTCCGTGATTCTCTGGCTTCTAAAGATCTCACGCGATGCTTTCTGAAACCTCCCTGTTTGTACTGGGGAAAAGGCTGAAAAGCTTTGGTCAAATATGTGATATTTGAGAAACAATATTTCTTTTTAACATTTTGAAGCATATTGTTGAAAAAAATTGGCCAGCTCTAGGTTCCCCTTCAGCACGCAACTGGTGGAAACTTTAGGCCATCTCCTTAAAATAGCCATCCCCTTTTTTTTGTTCATTATGTGCTTGCTGGTGGCATCAAAGAAGAATTCTTACACGTTTTTAGCCCTTTTTAAAAACTACAAAGACTGAATTTGAAATGATTTTTTGAATAAATAAAAGGAAAAGAAAAATTTCCAAATAGAACTTTATCTGAAAAAAAGTATTCCCAATTCTTTGCACAGATGGAACTCCTGATGTGTTTTATCATACGCCTTGTTCTGCTAATTTCATAAAAAAGGAATCTCCTTGGGTCACGCTACCCATTGCTCATCACACAGACAGGCACTAATAAAAGTCTCATGTTACCCTGAAGAGATTTTTCAACAACCATAGAGACAATGCCATTATCAGAAGCCAGTTCTCAAATCACAGCATTTTAAAAAGATTTTTGTCAGGAAATGGGAACATCATGGAGAGTACTTCTCTACCACTCGGAAGAGGGAAATTTTTAAAAGCACTTGGAACTATAAGCAGAAGTTTCACTTTATCTAACAGAAAAAGAAAACCCATTCTTGTTTCATTTTGGAAAAAATATATATATCCTTTATTTGTATTACCTGCCAGTTATTCATATTTACATGAATAAAATAAAAATAAAACTTTCTATTAAAAATTCTGCAGTCATTATGATGGTTACTATTAAAAAATAACATGCTTTATTGACTAAGCTGCCAAGATTTAGAAATAGCAGGACTGGCATCTAACTTTTTTTTTTTAATAGACTTTTCGAGAAGTCTTAAGTTCACAGCGTAATTCAACAGAAGGTATGGAGATTTCCCATATCCTCCTATCTCCACATATGCACAGCCTCCCCACTGTCAATAATATCTGGTACCAAAGTGGCACACCAGTTATAAACAATGAAACTGCATTGACACACCATTATCACCCAAAGTCTATACTCTACATTAGGGTTAACTCCTGGCGGTATACATTCTATACATGTTGACAAATGTTGACAAATGTATAACAGTTGTCCACGATTATAGCATCGTACAGAGTAGTTTCACTGCCGTAAAAATCCTCTATGCTCCACCTATTCATCCTTCCCTCCCACTAACCCATGGCGACCACTGATTTTTCTACTCGCTCCATAGTTTTGTCTTCTCCAGCACGTCATATAGTTGGAATCACACAGTATGTAACCTTTTCAGATTAACTTCTTTCACTTCGTAGTATGAGTTAAAGATTCTCCCATGTCTTTCTGTGATTTCATATGTCATTTTTTTTTTATAACGGTCAATATTACATTGTCTAAATGTACCACAGTTTATCCATTCACCTACTGGAGGACATCTTGGTTATTTCTAAGTTTTGCCTGAGTTCACAGAAGACACCCTTGGGGTGTCTCCTGCGACATTTCAAAGAAGGGTTTGTAGAGGGAGCTGACTATGGCATAAAGTTTTCTCCAGGCAGACTAAGGACATTGTGAAAAGTTGAGTGGCTGTCATTTGATGTAAATCGGCTTCTGGAGGGTTCTTTTTACAAAGGTTTAATGAGGAATGTTAAAACGATTGTCACAGGAGACCCAAGACATCCCAGTTTCCCTACATTGATCAATGGTTAAACCTTGTTCAGAACCCCCCTCCTTGGCTCTGCCGGTGTGCCCTTTCTCTGGGGGTGCGAGTCTTAGTTGTGGGTACCCCGAAACATGCAGCAACTAAATCTCCAAGATGGCCCAGTCCCTCAGTCCTCCATCCCTCAGTCCTCCAATCTCCACCGGAGGACAGTGACCTTCCCCTACCCTATAATCCAGGACAACAGAGGCCAAATAGCACTGCCTCACCTCCTCACCCCTTATGGGCTTCCTGCTCCTGCTCCAGGCAGGGCACCAGCCAATACCAACACCAGGGCCATCCTCCCCTTGCGAGAAGCACCACCCCAGGGGCAGCACACTGACAGGCCCTTTATGGTTTACATGCCTCTCTCGACTAGTGACCTGTACAACTGGAAGGCACAGAATCCACCTTTCTCTGAGAAACCCCAGGCATTAATGAGACTCTTAGAAAGTGTCTTTCAGACTCACCGCCCCACCTGGGACAATTGCCAACAGCTTTTAATTACTCCCTTGACCTCAGAAGAACGCGGATACATTCAGACTGAAACACAAAAGATAGCTGCGGGAGGAAAGAGAGTTGAAGAACAGGGAACAGATTAAGAAGGAATTTCCCTCCACCTGCCCAGTCTGGGGACACAATTCTCAGGCAGGGAGAACAGCATTAGATCGGTACCACCAGATTCTAATTGGGGGAATTAGGATGGCTGCTCGTCAGCCAACTAACCTTTCTAAGGTAACTGAGGTCATACAGGGAGGGACCTCAGGAATTCCCTGGAGCGTTTCTTGAATGAGGTGTACCAAGTATACACCCCCATTGATCCTGAGGCCCCTGAGAACCAGCAGGCAATTAATATAGCCTTTGCTACTCAGGCAGCCCCTGATATCCAGCGTAAATTGCAAAAATTAGAAGGTTTTGCAGGGATGAATCTGACCCAACTTGTTGAGATAGCCCAGAAGGTGTTCAACAACAGGGAGGCACCAGATGACCCCACACGTATGGCTAAAATCCATAGCTACTGTCATCAACCCAGCCAATCTGTTCAAGGCCCCTGTTCATGGCTGCACAGATTTCACTGATGCTGTGTGTTTCTCGCGGTCAGACCTCAAAGACTCCCCTCTGCCTGAGGCCGATGAAGTTCTGTTCATGGACGGGAGCAGCTTCATGTAGGAAGGAAGGAGGTATGCTGGGGCAGGGGTCATAACTCTAACTGGCACCATCTGGTAACAAGCTCTTCCCCATAGGACTTCTGCTCAAAAGGCAGAACTCATCACCCTCAATGAGGCACTAAGATGGGGAAAGGATAAGGCAGTCACAATATGCACTGACAGCCGATACACCTTTACCACTGCCATCTACAAGGAAAGAGGGCTTCTGACTTCAGCTGGGAAGGACATCAAGAACAAGGGGGAGAGCTTAGCCTTACTTGAAGCCTTATAGATGCCTAAGGCTCTGGCTATTGTTCTTGATAATGGGCATCAAAAAGGTAATAGTCCTGAGGCTGAGGGAAACCAACCAGCCGATGCAGAGGCAAGAGCAGCGGCCACAAGGCCAGGGAGGCCCCCACCACATCTACTGACTGTTGTTGCTTATCCAGAACTCCCTCCGTCTCCGACCTATACAGCGGAAGAGGACATATATTTTTCAAGATAAGGGAGCCACTAGGAACCAACAGGAGTGGCAGACAACTCCAGATGGAAAAATCAGGCTCTCACGGGCACTTGGAAGGACTCTCCTCCACCAGCTATATGAGACCACACACCTAGGGCGAACTAAGATGCTCCAAGCTTTAGACCCCTACTTTCACTTGTTAGAAGGGAGAAGAACTGCAGAGGAGGTTGCCTCACGATGCCCACCTTGTGCCCAAGTTGATCCAAAGAAGGGGGAGATAGAAGAACCTAGGCATAGTGAAAGAGGAATTTATCCAGGGGACCACTGGGAAGTTGATTTCACTGAGGTCACCCTGACTATGGGGGGCTACAAATATTTACTTGTTTTTATAGACACCTTTTCAGGATGGGTAGAAGCTTTCCCCAACCAGGAAAGAGACTGCCTTAGTAATTACTAAGAAACTGCTACAAGAAATCCTCCCTCGATTTGGACTCCCCAGAACTTAAGGTTCGGATGATGGGCCAGCCTTCATAGCAACGGTATCACAACAATTGGCTAGCTACCTAAATTTGCAATGGAAACTCCAAAGTTCAGGCCAAGTAGAGCGAATGAATCGAACCCTAAAAGAGACATTAGTCAAGTTAGGATTAGAAACTGGTGGGACCTGAGTAGAACTTCTCCCCTTTGCTCTTCTCCGAGCCAGGCATACTCCGTACATTAATGGATTCACCCCATTTGAAATTTTCTTTGGAAAACCCCCACCTTTAGTACCTAGAATAGAAGATGAGAAAAAGGCAGAAATGTGTAGCTTTGTCTTACTTAAGTCTTTATGGGCCCTTCAAAGTATACAGAAGGAGATTTGGTCCGGAGTTCATGCTGTCCACTCAGCCCCAGGGAACAGACTTCCGCATCAGTTTCAGCCTGGGGACTCTGTATGGATCTGGAAGTTCACTTCCAAGGGACTAGAACCCAAATGGAAAGAACCCTTCACTGTCTACCTAATGACGCCCACTGCAGTTAAAGTAGATGGCATCCCATCATGGATTCGTCACTCCTATGTGAAGGCAGCACGAGAGTGTACTGCTCAAGAAGACGGGACCTTACGACTAAGACTCAAGCGTACATAAGTCTAACCCTCTGTTTCTTCCTTTTATCCTCTTTAGCCCAGGCATTCGACCAGCCACAACCAGAACCAGAATGAGCAGTAACAACTTTACTAATGACAATACACAAGGTCTTAACTTAAATAGGACCACCCCAGACATAGGACAAGATCGCTGGTTGTGCCTAAACCCAAAACCCCCTTACTATGTTGGTGTAAGAACTCCCCTAAATTTAACTGAGCTCAGCAGGCTAGAACTTCAAGTTGATTCACTAGCAGAAATAGTTCTTCAGAATAGAAGAGGTTTAAATTTATTATTTTTAGAACAAGATGGATTATGTATGGCTCTAGGTGAAACCTGTTGCTTCAATGCCAATAACTCTGGAATAATTAGAAAAAGTTCACTACTAGTGCAGAGAAATTTAGATCTCAGGGAAAGACAGAGACTAGAATCAAGTAATTGGTTTCATAGAATGTTCAGTTGGTCACCATAGCTAACCACCCTTCTATCTGCTATAGCTGGACCTTTAATCATCCTCTTCCTCTTGTTAACTTTTGGCCCATGTTTCCTTAATTTCTTGTTTGCATATATAAGGAAGAGAATTCATTCTATTAGACTTTTAGTATTACAGAATAGAGGCTATGAGCAAATTCCACATGAAGAATCAAAGATTTGATTGTCTGCTAAGGCCAATGGGGAATGTGGTAGCTGAAAAATGACTGCTAGAAATTTATTACTTGCAGGAAATTACTGCTTGGCTAGTGCCCATGGGAACATGGCTATCACCATGGGAACTTAGGCTGTGGCCCATAAGAACATAACATTCTAACAATAAGCTTTCTGCTTCTGTACCCCCGCTTGCACAACTGCCCTGTGGGTTGACAGGTAGTGAGTAAAAGAAAAATAGACCTTTGTGTTTAGACAGAATGAAGAATGGGATTTTGGGCTTAAAAACCCTGTACCTCTACATTTCGGGGCTGCTTAATTTGGGGTCTGCATACCCCTGGCAGACCTAGCAGGCTAAATAAAGAGTGTGTTCCCTATAAGTCACTGAGTTTCTGGTGGTCCGTGTGTCTTTCGGGGGCTGGCAGCTACAACAAAAGCACAGGCAACAAAAGAAAAAAAAAATAGATTGAATAAAACTTTATCGAAATATAAAAGTTTGTGCACCAAAGGGCACTATAAACAGACTGAAAAGACAATCCACAGAATGGGAGAAAATATTTGTAAATCATATATCTGACAAAAGATTAACATCCAAAACATACAGAATCATACAACTCAAGAAAGAAAAAAAAAAATAACCTACTAAAATATGGGCAAACTTGAACAGGCATTTCTCCAAATAAGATCTAGAAATGGCCAATGAAAATGTGCTCAACATCACTGGTCATTAGGAAAATGCACATCAAACCACAATGAGATATTACTTCAAACCCCTTGAGATTGCTATTATCAAAAACAGAACATGAGTGTTGGTGAGAATGTGGAGAAATTAAAACCCTGTATTGCTGGTGGGAATGTTAAATGGTGCAGCCATTATAAAGATAGTATGGCAGTTCCTCAAAAAAAGTAAACATAGAACTACCATATGACTCAACAATTCCACTTCTGAGTATATTCCCCAAGAAATTGTGTTAACATAAAAATAAAAACCAAATGGAGAAGCAACAAACATTTATTTGAAATCCAAAAGAATGGCTGTTGGGGAAACACTGATTCCGGCAGAAACACAAATAATGTTCCAGTTAAGAGTTGATGGCAAAGGGTATTTATGAGAAAGGGAAGGGGAACAATGACATCAATAGAAGGAAGGCATTTCTATTGGTACAGATAAACTAACAGTGATGCTAATTCAAAAGAAAGTTTTTAATCTTCAGTTCCATAGTAATAATATCAGATTTCTTGTTATCTATGCAAACTGTGGTTTGGGATACAATACTACTTTAGACCTAGTCCAAATATCATTTCGCCCAGTTTTAGCATTCTAAAGGTTAACATACAAGGTAGTTTATCTGGGATTACAGCTCTAGCTCCATTTTAAAGTGGCTCCATTTGTATCATTTTTTACAATCGAAAGCACATACTTGAATAGATATTTGTACACCACGTTCAAGCAGCATTATTCACAACAACCAAAATGTGGAAACAACCCAAGTGAGTATCAATGGATGAACAGATAAACAAGATATGATATATACATACAATGGAATATTATTCAGTCTTAAAAAGGAATTTTTGACACATGCTACAACATGGATGAACCTTGAGGACATTATGGTAAATGAAATCAGTCAGTCACCAGTGGACAAATATTGTATGATTCCACTTATATGAGAAACTTAAAGTACTCAAATTCACACAGACAGACAATAGAATGGTGGTTGTCAAGTGCCAGGGGCAGGAGTGGTGGGGGGTGGGGGGTGGTGGGGAGTAATGGGAAATTATTAATAGCTAGAGAGTTTCAGTTTGGGAAAATGGAAAAGTTCTAAAGATGAATGGTGGTAATGGTTGCTCAACAATATAAACATACTAATGCCACTACACTATACACTTAAAATAGTTATGTTATGTATATGGTCCATCTGAAAGCGCTTTGAAAAAATAAACAGGACTGGCTTGATGCATTTTAAAGTGTGAGGACTACTTATGCTGTTCAGCAAAGCATAAATCATGGGACACCAAGTAGGGGCTCCAAACTGATCCGCTTCTCAAAGTGGCTAGCTTCTTTTTTAAAAATTATAGCTGACATACAATATTACATTAGTTTCAGCTGTACAACATAGACATTTATATATCTTAGGGAGTGATCACAAAAAGTCTAGTGCACATCTGACAGCATAGTTATTACAATATTATTGACTATATTCCCTATGTTGTACTTTACATCCTTGTGACTAATTTTACAACTGGCAGTTTGCACTTCTTAATCCTCTTGACCTTTTTCACCCACCCGCCCCACTCCAGCAATCAAAGCATCTAGACTATTGATCACTAAGGAATCAATCCGTTCCTATTATTGCCTTCCTTGCCAAAAGCTTTGCCTTACCCTCACCCTCCACACACCCCATCCTTACAATATTAAAGCCTCGAAAATAGGGCAGAAAGGGGGGGGGGGAATGCCTAGAAAACCAACAAAAGGAAGCATCACGCCCTGATAACTCATGGTTTTACTCTTCACGCTGTTTTAGCTTCCAATAGCTATCCACGCACCGCTGCTGTTTTATCGATAAGATTCTAATCGCGGATAAACACGGGACTGGATTGGTTTGATTTCTTAGCTTCTGAGGCTCTACGTCTAAACAACGAACACCGAATGTGTTCTTACACAGGAAAGCGCGGTTGGTTGTCTCACAACCCGTTTTCGGTTCCCAGAACACAAAAGGCAAAGCGCTGCAAAGCGCTGCTCTCCCCTGCGTGTCTGTCTGTCTGTCTGTCTCTCTCTCTCTCTCATCCCCCCCACCTCCTGTCACCCATCTTGTCCACCTCTTTTCTTCACCCTCTTTCGCTCTTTCCAGTGATGAGCTCGCACAACCACAAGTCCAACACAAACCAAGCACTTCTCTTTAGAAAAATTCTTGCCAAAAGAGGCAGGAATCGGCGAGGACCCGGACCCTCCTCTGCTTCCCTCGCGCCCGGGAAAGGGCGCCCCACCAGCAGTCGGACTGCGGGCACCCAGGCTCCTGGTCGAGCCTGGATGGTGGCGGGCGCCCGCTCCCCCCGGGGACAGCTCCCCGCGGGGACAGCTCCCCCACTGTTCCTGCAGGAGCGAGCGGAGTTGGATCAGGTGACCAAGCGGGCTGCTCCGGGCCGCGGGGCTGGCCTCGGGGTAAAGGAGGGCCCGCCCCGGCCGCGGCCCCGCCCCGCGCCGCTCCGCCCCGCTCCTGCCGGGACCGCCTGTGCGCCCAGCTGCTGCGCTCGCTGACACTCGCCGCTCGCCTCCGCCGCTCGCCCGGCTCCCTTACACTCGCGCCCAGTCCGCGCGCCGCAGCCATGTGTCCCCGAGTCCCACGGGCGCCCGCGCTGCGGCTCCTCGCGCTGGGCGCGCTGCTCTGGCCCGCGGCCGGCGCCTGGGAGCTCACCATCCTGCACACCAACGACGTGCACAGCCGGCTGGAGCAGACCAGCGAGGACTCGAGCAAGTGCGTGGATGCCAGCCGCTGCGTGGGCGGCGTGGCCCGGCTCTACACCAAGGTGCAACAGATCCGCAGCTCCGAGCCCCACGTGCTGCTGCTCGACGCCGGCGACCAGTACCAGGGCACTATCTGGTTCACAGTGTACAAGGGCGCTGAGGTAGCGCACTTTATGAACGCCCTGCGCTACGATGCCATGGTAAGTCGGCATCCGGGCCCGGGAGGCTCGCGAGCACGGGCAGAAGAGTTAGGACTGAGAGAGAAGTCGGGGTGGAGGAGCAGCCCATAGCATGGCAAAGCGGGGCAAGCCTAGGACCGGGAGCGATTTGGGGAGAAAGCAAAACTCTCTTTGGCCAAAGTGCCATGTGGGTGCAGACACAGAAATCTCTTGGATGATGTGTCTTAAACGTACTGATGTTGTTGGGCCCCCACTATGAAATGGAATGTTTAAAAGAGCGGAACCCAGTCATGCCTATGAGGGGGTTGCGTTGGGGTGCGTGGGAGCATTGGCAACCCTCCAGTGCTAGGGACCCAAGTGGACCCCTGTCACGCGTCCTTCTCATTTACTCTCATTCAATGGAAGAATATCTCAATTTTGTTGGAAGGAAAACTCAGGGTCAAAGGCTGAGTACATTATCCAGATTACCAGCTCCAAAAGAGGGAGACATGGTAAGTGTGCATTCCAGATCCCTTTGACCCTAGAAATTGACCTTGATTAAGCTCACAGGCTTGAGTTGGATTCCCAGGTTAGCTACCTTATATGTGCAAATTATTTACTCTCTCTGTGCCTCAGTTCCAGCCTCTATTAAAAGGGAATAATAATTGTATCTACCTCAGAGGGTTGCCTGGCATGTAGTACAACCTCTATAAATGTTAGTTTCTACTATTACCAGATGTGCAGTTTAAAAAGAAAGAAAAGAAAGAAAGAAAGAAAGAAAGAAGAAAAAGAAAAAAGAAAAGAAAAGAAAGAAACTTCCAGAGAAGACCAAAATGCCGAAACACTGGTGTTTCAAAGGATTTCAATAAAAGCAGTTTGGCAGCTGAGATTTAGGAAGAATCCAACTTAAAAGACCAGGGACCCTTAAAACACGAGCGAGAGCTTAAGTTCAAGCTCCCCAATGCTCTGTTAAAGGCAATGCCTTATTTGTTGGACTAAATTTTAGGAAAGGAGCAGAGAGGGCTTATACAATAATAAGTATAACCAAAACATATATATGGTTTTTGGGGAGTTTTTTGTTTGTTTTAATCAAACCACCACCCAATTTTAACCCTGTGAAAATCCTGGAGTAAGGCGATTCTGTAGAGAAACCGGGGACAAGAAATCTTAGGAGCTTTAGAAGAGAAAGAACAGAGCAAGGATACAGGGAAATCTGTGAAGTCCATGCATATGGAAGGGGAGGAGAGGTGTGGTCCAGGCTGGGATACAGAGAGCTAGCAATGCACTTTGTATGAGAAGAGCACAGAGGTCAGCAAAGCACAATGCTTTATTTTTACCTCTGGAAGCTTAAAGAAAAGAGGACAGGAAAAGATGATAAGAAGGTAGAGTAGTTTAGTTTCTTTTTCCCCAACAAGAAAACTGAGAAGGAAAGGGAGCTCTTCTCCATTATAATTGTTGGTTTTAAGGATATCAGGACCTCTCAAAGCAGCAGCAATTCAGAGGGAACCCTGAGTCCCAGAGTTTATCTCCAGGGCTCACCAGCCTTGGAGTCTACAGAAAAAAAACATGGGTCTCAAGAACTCTGTGTGGCCTCTTAGTGCTGGTATCTCCGCAGCTTGATCTGTCTGATGCTTTGCACACAGTAATGGCAGAATAAATATTTATTGAATTGAATTGTCACTAGCCTATGTCTCATTTCCTCCACAGAAGGGTAGACTAAACCTTACATGAATTTGTTTTGATTTCACATATAAACCATTTTATACACTTTTCTTTTTGCAACACCCTTTTCTCCACAGTGTGTAAAACCCTTTTTGGTGTTAAAAAAAAAAAAGTGAATTCCTAGTTTTCTCTAATAATAATGTTTCCTCTTTAAGTCAAATCGAGCTTGTGGTGTTAATCATCTTATCAAGTATTAATGACAGGACTCTGGGTGAGGCTGGGACAATCCGCTGCAAGTTACAGCACATCACCACTGGAAATGTTTAGAATACTCTTTGTTGGATGGAATTATTTTCTTTTAAATTTTTTTTTCAGTAATTGGAGTGGGGCTCGAAGAAAAATAGGCTACTTATATAGTGAAAAAGGAGAGAGCTGCAATGGTACGACTGGTTGATAGCCACATTCCTAATAACACAGAACTTAACTCTGAGCAGTTCTGGAGTTCGACAAACATGATTTGACCTGCATAAAATATTAGTTTTTGTAATGCTTTAGCTGTGCCATATTCTTGTTTCACAGAGATTTTTCACTGTCATTTTGTTTATATTATACTGCTCTCTGGGAATTAATTAATGTTCTGCTATAAAGATTCCCCCACCCCACCCACCCGCACACCATATCTTGAATCTTAGGAAGCCAGAGTTTCAGATCAGGGTTGAAACAGTGTGGAGGGGCATCTCCAGTTCTCTAGTTAGAGGAGCCAAGTCTGAGGACTCGAGGGTGTGGAAGGGAAAAAAAAAAAAGGAAGTTACTAGAATCTATCTTAACCCCTACAAGTTCCCTCCAGCAAGAGCCTCCAAGGAGGTATAGACTTTCTAGACCTGCCATATCCCAGCGATTGCTGCCGGAGCAGTTCTGATGATTCTGGAGGCCCCAGGGTAAGCCTGGTGAACCCCTGAACCCACTGATAGCTAGAAAACTCCAGAGGAAGGATGTCAGAAGCCTTTGGTTGGTATTGCTGTCTGAGAGAAAGGACTAGTGTCCCCCGAGGCAGCCGGAAGACAGCACAGTTGCACTCACAGCGTGAGTGTGGCCAGGTCACTTTCTCTGACTTCATATTCCCTAACTATAAGAGAAGAGGGATAACCCCCGCCTGTGTGTCGGATTTTTGTGAATAATACATGTGATAATAAATGTAAAACTCCCCAGTACCCTGCTGGCTTATAGTAAGTGCTCAGTAGATGTTAGTTCCATGCGCCTTCACTGCCCCCCCTTCTCGTCCCCCACCAGAAAGGAAAGAGAAGAAAGAGAATCAGTTTATCTGATTCTGACAGCCTGGCAAGATCTGCCATTTTCCTCCACCCCCTCCACCATTTTTTTCTAAGTCCCATTGTCTAAACCCTGTTTAATGTTTGCTCATTGAGCAGACTTATGAAATCTCTGCAAAGCACAAAACCAAAGGGATTTATCTCTATAGGTGACATTCTTGCTGTCGAGATGGGTAGGCTGTGAGGATGATAGCTTTGGTAGTGAAGGATAGCCACCTCTCTAGCTGGTCCTGCTTCTGAGGCCCTGGCTCCTGAGCCCACTTTCTGTCCAAAAGACTGCAACCTTAGCCTAAACAAATTGCTCTGAGATGCCTGAACTAATAACAGCTGAAGTGGGGACCAGGACGCCTGTGTTTAACTCACACAGGAGATCAACCAGTAGTCAGGTCCACACCTCCCACATAGGCAACGTTCTAATATGTTGATATTTTGTTTCTGTTAGTACTTGCAGAACCTTTATTATTTAAATCATGTAACTCATCCTATTACTCAGCTCATTCTGTTTCCTACTTTTGTCCTACGCTGGTTGTCTGTAGGATTGTCCCTGTCACTCTGTGTGTATCATGTATGTATGGACACTGCATCATGCTCCTCGGAGATCTCCACAGATTTTACCATCTGGTCCCCCAGTGATGGTCCACTTGGAGATCACACAAATTATGATGCAATTTCACAAATATGCTGCTCCGAATAGCTTCTTGCAGGTCCCACCTGTGGGGATTTCTTTGGGATCCATACCCAAGGGCAGAATTACAGGTCACAGGCATTTGTATACATACTTTGAAAAAGGACTGCCAGATTGATTCCTGAGTGACTGGAGCCTTCTACTTCCCCCACCCACCTCCACGTAGATGTGAATCCCCATATCCTTACCCATACCTTGTACACAGCTTTCCAGTAGGTGTAAAATGACATCATTGTTTGATCTTGTATTTTTCTAATCAAGAGTGAGTTCGACATGTTTCGACTTTTTGGGTTTCCACATACCTAATTTCGTGTTTACATCCTTTGCTCCTTTTTAAAAATTGGGTTTGCTCTATTCTTGATTTTCAGAAGTTCTAGGTATTGATCTGTGATCAATTTTAAACATTAAAAATGTCTTCTGATTATGTCCTTTAACTTTTGTCTATAGTATCTTTTGGTGAACATAAATCCAATAATTTGGTACAGTCAAGTTGATCTTTTCTTGCCTCGTGGTTTGTGTTTTTGAAAGTTTGCATGAGTTTGTTCATTTGATGCTTCTTATTCTCAGCAGAAATTCAGAGATCAAATTATAGATTACTATTTCTCTGCCTTTTGAGAGGTAATCTATCATCTAGGGCTGCAGCATCATTACCACTCTGAGTCAGTGGTTCCTCATCTATAAAATAAAAGGCTTGAACCAGCTCATCTCTGAGGTTCCTCACATCTCTAAACAAAATGACGTCCTAAGAAATGATTTGAGGGCAGAAGAAATGTGAGAAGTGGGGCAAAGGTGCAGAGGCAGGAATCTGCAAGTTGGACCAGCCTGAACCTTTGAGAGTTGCAGGAACCATGGGAGATGTGTCCGGCTTACAGGCCCCTTGAAAAGTTTGGGCTCTCCCTGTTATCATGGTAGCCACTGGAGATTTCTGATTAAAGGGTGACTCTGGTATAATATAAAATATTCAGTCTTCGTCCCCAGTTCCTAAGAGTATCTTTTATTTGCTAATAAGATGACTGATGGCCGAGGACCCCTAGATAGACCAGAAAGACCAAGCCATGACTAGAGGGTTGGAACTTCCAGACTCCCCTCAACTTCCTGCGAGGGGAAAAGAGCCAGAGGTTGAGTTGGTTATCCTTGGCAATGACTTGAGATCAACTGTGCCTGTGTAATGAAACCTCCATTAAACACCCTAAGTGATGAGATTCAGAGAGCTGCTGGGTTACCGAATACATTGAAGTGCTGGGAGGGTGGCATGCTCAGGGAGGGCATGGAAACTCCACAGTCCGCCCTTACCTCCTTCATACCTTGCCCTATGCATGTCTTCCGTTTGGCTGTTCCTGAATTGTATCCTTTATAATACACCAGTTGTAGTAACTAAAGCACTCTCCTGAGTTCTGTGAGTCATTCTAGCAGATTATAAAACCTGTGGAGTTTTGATAGCTGGTTGGTCAGGAGTACAGGTGACCTCGGACTCGTAACTGGCATCTGAAGTGAGGACAGTCTAGTGGCACTAAGCCCTTACCTTGTGGGATCTGATGCTCATTCGAAATAGATAGTGTCACAATGGAATTGGACAGCTAGTTGGCGTCTGCATGGAATTGGAAAATTGGTTGATATGAGAAAAAAACCCTAAGCAACATAGGGGACTCTGTTTTGGAAGATGAGCAGAAATGGATGGGAAGGGGAAACACCACAGAAGAGTCCGGGAGAAGAGGCAGGGCAGCAGTGTGGATGTGAGATGCTAAGGGCTGAACTGTGGTGATGAGAAAAGAAACGCTGAATCCAAAAGAACCAGTTTCAGGCAGGCAGTGTGGCCTAGGGCTAAGAAGATGAACTCTCAGGTGACTCTGGATTCAAGTTCCCTCTCTTCCACTTAAAATCTGTGGACTGTGAGCAGGTCATTTAATCTCACAAAGCCTCCAGTCCCACACGTGTAAGGTGGGTGTGATGGTAGCCTTCATCCAATAGGTTGTTGTGGGGTGTAAAGGAGATGATAATGATGCATGTCAAGTGCTTAGCACAGTGCCGGCTCACAGTAAGGGATAGCAGTGCCGGCCATGCTCACCTTCTCTTGGCAAGAGTGGTTCCGGAAAGGAAGGAATCAAGATATGACTAACAAGGTTCAAGCTGGGGCACCAAAAAGAGTCAGTAGGCTTTGTCACCACTATACAGGAAGGTGGGTTCTTCTACATAAGCATACCTCTGACAGAAACATGCTATTTGCACATAGAAGCTCAGTCTAAAGACTTATCTAGGGCTTACTGGCCATGATTGGACCCTATGCAGCTGTGGCAGTGGAAGGAGATTTGGACAGGACGTCAGGACACCCAGGTTTTATTGGACAGGATGTCAGGACACCCAGGTTTTATGGCTTATCTCTTCCAACTCATTAGCTATGTAAGTTTGGACAGCAGATTCCTTGTCTGTAAGATGCGGGAATTGGAAAAAGCGGTTGGTTCCATGTCATTTCTCAGCACCTCAGCCGCTGTCCAGCTTTCTGTCTTGCTTCCAATCTGCCAACATAACTTGGTTTTCCCTGGGACTTAATTTTGCACACAAGTCTAAGCTGGCTTGACAACTCTCTTATTGCTTCCTCACAATTACTTTCATGGTAGCTATTTCATTGTGGAGAGATGGCTCGGGTCTTCTCCCGGGTACCTCCAGGTGGCCACTGTTTCCAGATAAAGAGGGTCCCAGGACTTGGGGTGGAGTGTCACTCTATTAGTAAGAGAAAATGATGGCTTAAGGAATGGCAGGATGATGAGCTCAATTTCAAGACTGTTGATTTTAAGGCTCATGAATTCAGTCAGTCTGCAAATATTCACTAAGCACCGGCATGTGCCAGGCTCAGTGCTAAGTGCTAAGGACAGTGAACAAGACCTGCTATGGTAAAACTTAACTGTTAAGTAGATGGAAGGAGCAGTGACCCTTTGAGCCCTTCTTAACGATGTAATGAGGCCGGGTAAGACCTATGAAGGAGGGGAGATAAGCCAAGCCAAGCAAAAATGACTGAAACTCAATATTTCTGCAGGGGATTGTAGAGCTAAAGATCTGGTCTGCAGAAGATGCGACATCAGGCCCTCGTAGGTACCACGTGTGCCCAGTTTGATAGCGGGCAGGTTTCCGCACCTCCCCAGAAGACCAATCCCTAAGCAAAGAGAAGTCCCCTTATATTTAAGCACTTACAAAGAAACATGATATTCTCATATCAGGGAAACTCTCAGAATGACTTTATCTTCCATAACAAAGCTGGGTTCAAGGAAGACAGAGTTTGGGTGGCCTGAAAGAGCTATTCTGACGGCAGTGGTAACTTTTATTTTTTTAATTTTTTTTTTTTAATTTTGATTTATTTTTTTAATGGCGACACAAGTTAACTAACGGGCAGTGGTATTTTTTAAAAGGCAGAGAAGGTTTGTTGTTATGTCTAGAGCTCAGACCTCAGGAATTGCGAGTGTCTGGGGCTTGTGGGTCCCCAGGCCTCAGCGATGTGATCTTGTGGCCGTGGTCGCAGCCCTTCTGCTTCCTCTGTTCCGTTCTGAGTTCCACGCCAGCGCTGGGCTGGCTGCGACTGACCTCAGGCGTGAAAAGGAGACAGAAAAGGTGGTTTCTTAGCTCTTCTTGTCCTCATTCTGTCATCTTCGCTTAACTGAAAATTGGAGAGAGCCAAGTAGATCACACACCGAATTGGCAGCTTTCCATCCTTCACTCACAAGTACATCTGGATGCTGCGCAAATTCCTTTGTGTGTGTTTCCTTCAACGCCATCACTGGAACTTGAAAATTCTCTTAACACTTCTTTTTTCCCTTGAGTGATTACTGCTGTATATAATCCACGCATTGGCTGGAGCCCTCTAGCCTCTCAGAGATGTAGTGAAACCTGCCGGATCCCAATTAGTCAATTAGTTGAGCAGGTAATTGTAATGTAACATGGACGCATATATTTTGCATGATGGAGAGTTAGTAAAATTTTCCATCTGATGTGGAAAATATGAAATGCTGCCTGTTCAGTACCTGTTCGTTTATTAGTTCCACAAACACTGAAGTGCACATGAGCTGGGTTGAGCCCCGGGATCTTTTCTGTCATTCAACCAGACGCCGCATTTGCTTGCCAGGGCTGACACGCCCTGGCCCAGGACTGGAGGATGGAGCACACCCCACACCAGAAGCGGCCCCCAATGCCAGAAATGCATCGACCAAACCACACGTAACTTATAATCTTCCCCTCCTAAGGTCACTGTCACCTCTCCCTGAACACCTAGCAGCTGAGCCCTAACCCTTAGGTAATGGGGTGGACTACAATCTCCAGTCTTTAATGGGGTGAGCTAGTGTGTAAATGACTAACCAGATTCAAGTGCTAGAAATTTCTGACAAATGCCTTTTTGACGTAATTGCAGTTGGGGTCTGTGGATTGAAACATTCTTTCCTTCTGCATCATGCATGCTGTGCTGCTCTTGAATCAATTCTTCTTTCCTTTGTTTTTCTTCTAATGTCATGTTTAAGCCTCTTATCATCACTTGGAACATTTCTGACTGCCTCAACCCTCGTGTTTTTATTCCCTCATTTGTTTATACAGTTGATATTGTTTCCCTGTGAGTTTCCCCTGACTGGCACCAAGGAGTGACGTTCACACCCTGAGCTCTTCGGTCCTTAATGGGCAGGGTGTGCCCGCGTCTTTGCTGGGCCATCTCATGAGCCCCTCCCTGTGGTTCCCATGGGTCTTATGTACACATGGATGCATGGATGGATTTGCTGTGTGTGCTCTCTCCCTTTGGGTCCCATCGGTTTCCTGAGGACAGGAACTGTGGCCTGGTTACTGGGCACTCTGTTACCCTGTAAGAATCTAGTGTTGAATGATCCCCATGCCCTCCAAGTATTTGCATCAGCGTCAGTTTGGCAGAGCAGTTAAGTCCCTGGATACTGAAACCTCACCACCCATGTTCACTACTGTGCTCTGCCACCTGCTAGTTGTGGGAGCTCTGTGCCTCAGTTTCCCCATTGACAAAAAGAACAAATAATAGCACCTGCCTCATTGTAGTGTGAGGATTAAGTGAGTTAATATGTCAATAGGGCCTGGCCATGAAGCATGAAAATTTTAACCACTAATATTTCCTTGTGTTGTTTTTTGTCTTTTAGAAAGAAAAACTCTTCTTTCTTGAAATTCCTTTATGTCAAATTCCTGGTAATTTTTACAGTCCTCTTTGAACAAAGCTGAGGCTACGAAATGCCCCATTTCTAATTCAGATACAAGTGTCCTTTGATAGACCCAGTAATTGGTCTCCTTGGCAAATTTCCAATAGAAAGAGACTTTTCAAAAAGTCCCATTTTCTCCCTCACTGCCATCATGAAAGCTAAATAATGTTCACATGAGCACACACAAGACACACAGAACAGTCAGCAGATTTTTAAACTATACCTACTGCATTAACAAACAAGTGCCAATAAGATATTAGTAGAAATATAAATAAAAATACGGGAAATGAAAAGAAGAGAACCAGGCCAGTTGTCCTGAGCGGGGCTGCCAGAGGGTCGTGCCGTGATTTGTGATGCAGTTGGCCAAGCTTTTCACCTGCTTCCAAGCAACTTGGTTTCTCTCATTTTACAACCGAGGTACTACTTAACTACTTTACCAGGTTCCTTTTTGTATCCTGCCTTCTTTCGAGAAGTTTTAATTGCTCACATAACCAAATGGTAGAGTAAAATGGAGATGATTTAAAAGGAGCAGGAGGAGTGGATAGTTTTACTATCCATTCAGTAAACATCTGCTGGGCTTTGGTGTCTGAGGATACAGGGCAAGGGACACTTCTACTGTCTCTAGGAGAAAGACATGAGGACAGACAGCTGTGGCAAAGATAAGTGCTGCCAGACATGTGTGCAAGGTATGACATGACGGACGCACAGAGATGGGCGTGCATCTACAGTGGGGCTTTCACGGAGGGCTTCTCAAGGAAGTGCCGCTTGAGCTGCATCGGAGGCAGCTCACTACATATGGGTGGTTTGGTGATCTTGGGCCTCGGGGCACCTGAAGTTTGGCGGAAAAAGTGA
This sequence comes from Rousettus aegyptiacus, assembly GCF_014176215.1. Taxonomy (NCBI): domain Eukaryota; kingdom Metazoa; phylum Chordata; class Mammalia; order Chiroptera; family Pteropodidae; genus Rousettus; species Rousettus aegyptiacus. Next base: position 128,179,896 of record NW_023416284.1, read on the forward strand.
GGCAACTCAGGGAGGGGCTTGTGTGATGTCCACGGAGTTAGGACTGTGGTTTTGGTGGGAGGTCGGAAGCCTTGGACAGACTTGAAACAAGAAGCAGCTGGGTTTGGGGGAAGGGCAGTCTGGTGGCCTGAGGTAAATGGGTGGGTGATGTGCATGCCCGGTGGTGGCCAGGAGATTGGCTAGAAGACTCTGGAAAGGGCTGAGTGAGAAATGATGAAGCAGAGAGGATTACTGGAGTGTGGTGAAGACCACTTGAGGGACTAGTGCAGGAGCAGAAGCAACAAGACTTCAAGGCTGTTTGGCAATGAGGGGAGGGCCCAGGGGAGAAGGGGAGAGTTGGCGGCATGTTTCACCACTTCTCTGGATGTTTCTCAATGGGGTTGGAGGCCCCTTCCCAACATCCGAGGCCACTCGCATCCTCACAAGTGCCTCATTCTCTCATGGGTTACCGTGACCGAGTGTCTTCTGCTGGTATTTCTCCTGACCAGCAGATAAGAAGGAGCAGGGCACCATGGGGAAGGCTGAGGGAGAAAGGGCAGTGACCCCTAGTTCACTCCCAGACAATTCCATCTAGTGCCTCCTGAAATAAACAGGAAAGTGGTCCAGGCCTCTGCCCCACTGGCGCCCTCCCAGGCCCACGGATTGTCAGTGTCTGTAACCCACCTGGCCTAGTTTCAAGCCAGACAAGTCTAAAATGGAGGCAGCGGGCAGGGGGGCAGGGAGGGGAGGAGGCTTTCAAACCTTGGAAAAAAAATCTAAGTTTTCAGGTAACAGTTGGAATAAAAATGTTGCTACAGGTCGAGTCACAATAACCAAGGATGCTGCATCAGGAGTTCGCCAAAGCTGGGCCACTGGGACCTCCTCACAGCTTTATTTATTTGAGAACACATTTCTCAGTTGAGAATGCAGGCTCTGTCCTCAGCAAGGCCTAACAGTTTCGCCTATGAAGCCTTTTTTCAGCTTTTGAGGCTTTGCGGCTAGCTTGCCTTTAGTGACCCAGTTTCCTACTAAAATTATCACTCTGTGGCTGCTGTGCCATTCATGAGAGGCTCTCAAAACAGAACTCTTCACTGGGTTGGTACCGGAGGCCAGAGAGACTGTGTCTCGTAGCCTTTTTTCCCATTGCAGCACTCAGACATGATGGCACAGACACAGAATTCCCGGTTACATGGAAGAGGCTGTGGCGGCAACTGGCCAAGGGCTGGGGACCAGTAACTCCAGCCTTGCGGATGTTAATTCTCTTGACTCTTTTGTTCCTCCCCCTCACCAATTGTTTATTTACTTGTTCATTCATTCAGTAAGGCACATTTTAAATGAATTTGGGGGGCTAAATAATGCAATCAGTTGTAACTGGAGAAATCAGAAAGTGAAAGATTTCTCCTTAAAAGCAAAATATTCCAAAATAATGAGAGGCCTTCATGGAAGGCCATCGGATGGCCACTGACTTCCATGTCTTCTCTTACAGTCCATGAGTAAATACTGGTGTCAAGACTCAGGCATGAGCCACCCATTCTCATACTAAGTCCTTACCATACCCTGAGGAGTACCCTCACTATTTCTTCTGTTCACCCATTTACTTGATACCAAAGCAGCATTCGTTTATGAGTGAAAGCAGGAAATGAATTTAATGGCAGCTCCTCCTAGGAAGAGCTTTGAGAATGAAGGAACATAGAAGTTGGCATGTAGCCGCCGAGGACAGTGTGCTTAGGCAGCAGACTTTCTCTGTGACTACTGAATTCAGTTGCAGATCTCATCCACACTATTCATGGAACAAATACGGTGAAGAGAGAACAGTCAGAATTCTTTCCTCTTTATTCGAAAGTATTGTTTCCAGCATTTGTTACTCACCGAGGACACGTTTTGCTGTTTTAAGTCAAAGAGATGCCACACATAATTATTATCATAGTGCGAGCATGAAAACCAATTCCATCTCAAGTATCAGTCTCTCATTGATTGACAGTAACTCCTTGCAGGGCCAAAATAAGCAGGATTCTGAGGCTCAGTCCAAACTCACTGGGGAAAGACTGACTCGATCAGTTCATGAGCACCTGCCATAGGCATTATATATCTATGATTGTGGTGTTGATAACAAAGGTGCAGAGAGTGGCATTATGACATCATGCATTTGTTTGCACTTCAACTAGGGTGGATATTAGGTACCTTTCATTTAACTTGGTATCCAAGAGATGATAATCAAATGTTAGGTTAAATTCTTTTTAGCACATAGTACATTAGAAATAAATGATTAGAGAAATGATCGCCTCATAAAAATCTGAAAATTTGTCTAAGTAAGGAAATTGCTGATCCCTAAAGGGAAGGTAGAATTTGACCTGTGCTCAGAAGTCATGAGAATTTCAAACCAAAGTTTAGACACAAGCTTTTTCTCACTTCTAATGCCAGGGTATTTTTAATAATCAAAATAAGAAACTTGGAGTCAGAAGTCTTAGAATATTCTTATTCTTCTTTTGCCAAGTTGTATGACCTTGGGAGCCTTTTAGGCCTTATCCTTAGTCACCAGAGTTTCTCCAAAGCCACTGGACTTTAACAAGCTACCCACATCAAATGTAAACATTAACAAGTACCTGCGAGAGGTGTTAAAACATCAGACTGCTTCTCAGAGTTCACTTCATGACAACATCAGGCTTTTGAGTCACAGAAGAAGGGAATCTCTTGTCCTTATATTTTCATTTGTTTCTTGTTTTAAACAGCAGGGAACACTTTTTGGTGTTTCAATCATCAGAAATACTGGGCTGGACTAGATGGAGAATGTGGAAAATTGTTTTCATATACAATCATCAGGTTTGGGGGGTTTTTCATAGTATTTTAGGCTTTTCCTGCACAAAGAAAGCAGTGAGGGTGAGGAGCTGGGGCTAGACTAGCTACTCACATTATATTTCTATGTGTCTGGTGTTGGAGGTATTGAAGAAGGTCATTTTATTAGGCTCAGCTTTCTTAAATTACAGAAGAGTTCATTGGCATCGGCCATGGACAGGAAAATGTAGGGCAGTGAAATTTAGTGTTTGTAGTAAAAATATGCAGTGTCATCATAGGACTGAAATTAGTGAACAAATAAGGTTAATGAATGAATGAACCCAATAGTAGAAATGACATGTTTGGGAACCCTCCCATCTCCCACCCCCTCCCCACCCCCACAAAAAGAAGAAAGAGAGAGTAGAGAGCATAAGAATATGATTTAAGGTCAAGGAAATCACTTGCTCGATGTGAGGATTACTTCAATAAGTGGCAAGTAACAGTTTAGCTCAGATCAGGATTCGTTGTTAAAGGCACAAGAGAAGCTGTGGGCAGAAAAATTGTGGGCAAGAAAATTGACAAGCCCACACAAAGGAAAGTGGATGGGAATTTTCAGAGACCACAAAAAGCAGAGTAGTACTGCAGTATGAATTTTTAAATTCTCATATGTTTATGGTACAAATGCTCTATAACAGCAGTCCCCAACATTTTTGGCACCAGGGACCGGTGTTCCTATGAGAATCTAATGCCTGATAATCTGAGGTGGGGCTGAGGCAGTGATGCTAGCACTGGGGAACAGCCGCAAATACAGATGAAGCTTTGATGGCTCACCTGCCACTCACCTCCTGCTGTGCAGTCCTGGTCCTGACAGGCCACAGACCAGTACCCGCCCACCACCCAGGGGTTGGAGACCCCTGCTCTATAAGATATAAAGGAACATGGAATGTGATCTGCTCTATTATGTTCTTTCTTTTGCTGCTTTACGTTCTCTCAAGCAGACTCTTCCTGAAGTATTCTCACGTTAATAATGAAAATCTTTAAAATGAATAAATATTTAACACATTTCTTGAATGCCTGCTGTATCCCAGCAGTGTGGTGGGAGCGTGGTATGCTCAGTGAGTGGCACGATCCTCCTTTTGAAGAGCTTAGGAATAAGGAAGTTGTACTAAGTGCCATCGAAGAGGAACAGGTAGGAGAAGGTCACAGAGGGGAAATGAAAATATGAGTTTCTAAAGAAAATTTACGAAGGAATTTTTCTGCATGAATTTTGGTAGGAAAAGTTAGCTGTGTATAGAAGAAGGAAATTTCGTTAGAGACTCTTCTGTTTAGTTATTTGTTCATTTGATGAGTCCCTGCTCTGCTCCAGGGACCCTGCCAGGCATTAGGGAGGCTCACTGGGCAGGCGCAGGGGCTGCCAGGGCTGCACAGAGGTGGTCATCAGAGCAGAGGAAAAACATTAACTCAGGGAACGCAGTGAAGGGTTCTTGGGAAGTCTCCGTTCTAGAAGGGTCATCAGACTTCAGGAGCTAAAGCCAGAGTTGCATAAGGTAGTAAAGGCATGGCATGAAAAAGGGATTATTCTGTTCTACCTATCTACTTATCAATTGATCAGTCATCATTTAGCTGCCATATACAAAGGGACAGAGATAAGCGAGAGCATGGAAAACTGCAAGTAGTTGGGATTCAATTTTGAGTACTCGTTGTATACTAGGCCTTATGCAAAGCCCTTTGCATCCAAGCATCGAGGTCAGGAAGGTCAGAGTCAAACAAAAGTGGTTCTAGTCCCAGCTCCATCACTTACTAATTCTGTGACTTTGAACAATTCATTTAGTGTCTCCAGATCTCAGTTTTTCTCATCTGTAAAATGAAGGTAGTTATAATTCCAGCCTCACAACACAAAACCAGGTTTTCTATATGAAATCACTTCGCGTGTTGTGGGCTTGTAGCAAGCACTCGATAAAAGCTGGCTCATTTTTTAAATTACCACTTGTGTTTTTTTCATTTACTGCCCTCCCAGAAGGAGCTGTGGTTTAGAAATGTGCCCAGAAAGCTGCTCATGAGTGATGGAGCCAGCCCTGCCTGGTGGCCTTGCACATTATGGGGTAGGTGTTAGAAATGAGGCAGTGGAGAGCCTCTGTGGGACCTTAAGGTCAAGATTGACAAGACCAGATTTGCATTTTAGAAAGATTGTTCTGGCAGCAATAAATGGGATGGTCTGACGGTAGCTGAAAGCCCAGGGAGGAAACTGTCGAGCTAGTCCAGGGAGAAAGGCCAGGAGTGCACACAGGCCGTAGCAGTGGGATGGGCAGGAACTGGGCTTTTGGTCCAAGGGGAGGGGTGCCAGTGGAAGGAGCGGGGGAGGGAGCGAGTGGGAAGGATGTGACTGCCCCAGGGTTTCTGGCTTTACTGAGCAGGTATGTGGTAGCAAGACGGAGTAAATGGAAAATAAAGCTTCAGCTATTACTGAATGCCAGAAATATAAAGCTGTTGGTAAACTGCAGGGTGGCTGGCATAGTGGATAGTCTTTTGTGAAGAACTATAGAAATAGTCATTTAAAAAAAAATCTTTACAGAAGGGAGACTTATTTTACCATAGGAATACACCAGTGATATTCTTAGAATAGAAGAGAAAAAGACAATTACCCAAGACTGGGAGAAACTTTAAGACTAGCCTAGCCTTTAAGACAGAAGCAATAGGTAAGAGGAAGAGAGAAAAATGAGTAGATTCTCGGAGATGGGGGAAAAGACAAATTCAGAAATTTGTCTGAGTTCAGTTGAGGCGATGGATAGGTGAGAATGTGAAAACGTTGTTGCTTCCTCTGTGTAAACATACACACTTCAAGACATAATGCACAGTCATTTGAGCAGCAGATACTCAAGGAGGACAGGTGTGCCAGGTAAGGAGCTACAACTCAGAGCAGGGCAAAGGTGGCAGCACTCAGTCTGGCAAGGAACCTCTGAACATGCTCTTAAAGTATGGAATGTGCTAGGAGGGAGGAGGTTGGGGACTATAAGAGAATGGGGGGCTAATTTAGATTGAGGGGTCACTAGCCAGGATTTCCAGGCTTGTTCCCAGATGACCCTCCAAAGTGAAGCCAAATTGGATGTGGTATTTAGAAAGTCTGAGACTCGCTGGTTTAAATATTAAGTTAGCGAAAGGGCCCTGGCAGCCAGAACAGATAGGTAGGTGCCTAGAGCAGCCACGCTAATTCCAGGAAGGCAGTGGAGAAAAGAGTGAAAGGCTTTCCAGGGGAGGTGGCCGGAATGTCTTGTTTTGTCAGTATTGCCCAGTGGGGTGGAAGCCGCCAAATGTCGAAATGGTGGTTTTGCACCCAGTAACAACAGCCAGAACAGTGGTGGATAGGAGAGAGCCAAGAAGACGGAGGCGAGGGTTGTGTTAAACCATGTCAGCTGCTGACAAAACCCTGTGCTCAGAGTGGGTTCAGAACCTCCTGATGGTGGTGTAATTATTTCACCATCCTGTTTTTCTCAGATGGGAAACTGCTGAGAATGAAACACAGGATGGCCCAGGGCTGACAGAAGGAAGAAACCAGGGCCACACTGTAGAATGCAAAGAATGCCATCTCCGTCTTGCCTGTGGGGATCTTCACTTCCCCAGAAGAATTAGAGACCACTGAATCCTTAGCAAGAAACAGCTGTGGGAACATAAGGGCACCATAACCAAGGAGATGCGGAGATAAGATGACTGAAGAGAGGCCTCTGGTCTCTGTCCACAGTGCTGTTCCTTCCAGTCGCCTTTTGCTAATGTCCTATTGCTTTTAGCGGTTCTCCCTGGCAGATAGAGGTTGGAAAGGTTGGGTTGGTGGGTCGAAATGTGGAATTACGAGAGAAAAGAAAAAGCAAAAGGCTGGACAGCACCTGGTGAATGCAGACTCTCAACCCTGCCCCAGACCTGTGGAGGGCAGGACAGTGGATGGTCTAGTCAGCTTTCCAGGTGACTCTTAGGTACACTGGTGCCACCTTCAGTATAGTAGGTGGTGTGGGACCTAGGGAACAGTTCTCCCTGAGTGATGACCTTGATGTCCCTGGACCCAACCCTAGGACAACTGAGTAAAACTTTGGGCATGAGGAGACCAGAGGCCATGCAATTGGCCTCTTGGAGCCCCACCAGGTTTGGGAGCCACTGGACTAATGTAATATTTAATATTCTTTAAATATGCGTTTATTGGACGTTTAAGAGTACCTAATTCTTTTTCTCTTTTCTTTCTCTGCTAGGCACTGGGAAATCATGAATTTGATAATGGTCCAGAAGGTCTGATTGATCCACTTCTCAAAAAGGCCAGATTTCCAATTTTGAGTGCAAACATTAAGGCAAAGGGGCCGCTAGCATCTCAAATATCAGGACTTTATTTTTCATATAAAAATCTTTCTGTTGGTGGTGAAGTTGTGGGAATTGTTGGATATACTTCAAAAGAAACCCCTTTTCTCTCAAATCCAGGTATTTTCTACTTTTATAGCACTCATTGCTTGAAAATAGATGCACCAAATCAGAGCTCAGTGTTATTTTTATGGACTGTAGGTAAAAGTAAGAACCACACATGGTATTGGGCAAATAGTGTACTTAGGATAATGTTGTTAAACCAGGCTGGTGGCTTCCACATTGTCTTAAGTTACCTCTTACAAACATTTGCCCTTCTGCTCAGTGAACTACTTTGTTGACATAAACAGTATCTTTGTTTAATTCAGTGTGTTTAGAGTTGGACAGGAAGTCCATTTATATCCAGGGCAAAACAGTACAAAGTCATTTACTGGAGAATGAGAGACATGTAACTCACCGCCCTTTTTCTATAGGACCAGGGCACCCAGGGACAGGGCTTTTACCTCAATTTACTTTATTTTTCCTTTTTTAGTATTATTATTCCATGTCTGGTTAACTCTCCTTTCCTTTTTTGTGTTGTTTATCTCTTGTAGCTTCAATGACTTTGTCATATCTGGCTTTCTGAGAAATAGATACATGTTCTTGAATGGTCTAATGATATATATCACTATATCTGTATATCTATTTATACACATACATTCATATATAATCCTAAGACCATTCAAGAAACATTTTTGAGCCACTTTTACAGGAACACTTTCACCAAAATACTTGGGCAGTGAGAGCAAAAAATGACATTTTTCTACATTATCCACATTCATTTTCTTTCCATACTTGAAGAAAAAAAGGAAAACTAGGAGCTGGCAGAAACAAGTGTTTTTAGTAAGAATTAACTGATAAAAGGACATCTAATTATTTAACAATTAGAAAAGTAATATATTTATTGTTGTTGTTAAAATAGGTCCAGGTCATTGGAAACAACAACAAAGGCCAGCTATACTTGACCCTGAGCAGCATGACTACTCCTGAGGGGAGGGGCCTGCCGCCAGCTTGGGGCAGGACAGGCATGGGCTTGGGTGCTCTCCACTGAGAGGAGGTGGGAGTGTCAGGCGCTCCAGGCAGCAGGTAGACAGCTGGTGCACAGGTGACCAAGCCTTTGCATACTGTCTGACACACAGTAGCTGCTGTTGTTGATGCCATCGTGGAGCCAGAGGGTGGCTGTAGACATCCAAGTCACTGGCTTTTGACTAAGAAGGATGTGGTCCCACTGAAAGAACATGACTGACAGTCTCAGGCTGCTCTCCACCCCACCCAGCCTGACCGGTCCTCTCTCCCTCCTGCTGCAGCCTGGGCTGTCCAGCTGATCAGACTTCCCCTGGGGTATGGGGCTGAGGCCGCTTTGGGCCTGCTAGTACTTTTCTGCAAAGAGGAAAGGGTGGAGATTACAGAGTGAAGCGGGCTTCCCGACTTCTGGCAAACCAGTTGCCAGTGAGGGTAGGGCTGGGATGACATCAGTTACCACCAAGACTCATTTTCTGCCGCCCTTGCTGCCAGTCCCCATCAGAACCAGCTCTGGGTCTCCAGGACCAGAAAATACCACACCCTTACCGCATTTGTCCTGCACTGGCCTGAGAACGAGGACAGAGCCCAGGTCCCCTTTCAGTGAACGTCTAGAACCTAATACAGAGGCTCGCTTGGGATCTTTGGGTAAAGATGTAGATGTGATGAATAAATGAATAATTATGTGTCTCCATAATTTATGTTTCATCCACAGGTTTTTTTAGTTCATTTAAGATAGAATGTAATTAAATGACATCAGAGAGTCATAAGCAGAGACACAGAGGAGGAAAGGGCAAAAAGAGTGATGGCCAAGTTAGGGGTCGGACAGACTTGGTGAAGAACCCGTTGGCCTCCTTGAAGGTCATGGGAAGCATCCTGAGGCCAAGGGCATTCCAGAGGTGGGGTCAGAGTCACGTGCTAGGATACACGCTCCGTGACGGCAGAGGTCTTATCTGTCTCATGTGCTGCTCTATGTTCCACATACTGCCCAGCATATGGGAAGTTCTCAGTAAATGTTCCTAGAATGAATATATGAGAGCAGGGGATGTGGGGACCACAACCACAAAATAGCAGGTAGTTCAGTTTCCTGGAACATGGGTTCTAAGTAGGGAAGGCTAGAAAGTTGGCTGAGTACTGCATTGTAGAGGCTCCTAAATGCTTGGCTGAGTTCAGGCATGATTTGGAAAATACATTATCCCTTCTTTAATAGTCACCAATAAGAAGGTAAAAGGAGCAAGAGGTGTTAGTGGAAAGACATGGGGGCTCCAGAAATCAGACTGCCCTTGCCGGGACTCAGAGCATCCCACATTATTCCTTTACCAGGTTACAATGGAAAGGGGAATCTGCAGCAGCTCCCAGAAGGGGACAGCTGGATTGTGTAGGGACTTAGGCAGGAGCTGAGGAGGGGTGGAACAATGTCTTTTCTGAGGACACTTGCCTCTTCCAAGACCACAGGCCCAGCAGCCCAGCGTGCATTCTTCCTCCACATCTCTGGCCCCTAATCCTGCCCCATTTCTCCAGGCTTGGTGGCCTGGTGCCCACAGGTGCAATTTGTGTTTCCTGCACATTTACTTCTGCTAGATAAATGAAATTTCTACAACTTCCCTCATGATTTCCTAAAATAGATCTCATGCTTTCTATATATGTGATGACTAATCCTGTGAGATTTCTGGTGTCTTAGAAGACATTCCTTTGTCCTCAGAGGCATTTCACTGAATTTTTTCATTCCTTCTTGCCAGAGAAACTAAAGCAGAGGATGGTAGCTTCCTCTGAAGTTCTCAATTTTTCCTTCCTGCCTTTCTTCTTTCCTGCCTGCCTGCCTTCCCATCCCCTGAGTGCCTGTTCACGTGCCAAGCACTGTTCTAGGCACCAGGGATACTAACCAAAATTAAAATTTCTGCCCAGTGGAGCTTACATGTCTAGTGGGAGAAGAAATCAATGAATGAAATGTTTGGTGTGTCAGAAGGTGTTAAATGCTGTGGACAATTAGTAGGAGGCGAGGGAGTGGGGAGAGTGGCATGGGGATGGGGGAAGGGCACACCTTGTTGTCTTACATGGAGTTTCTGGGAGAGGCCTTCAGAGAAGGTGACTTGGTGCTGAGAGGTGACTGGGGAGCCCTGCGTTAATTGGGGTGACCAGCAAAAAGCAGATTATTCTTTACATTCTCATGGCAGTCAGTGGTGCAAAGCTGTTCATTTAATTCCTGATTTTTAAATGTCGCCTTTGTGTTACTGTCAACACTGCCAGTCCGATCCAACACATATGTGAGCTACTGATTTTTAAGCTGTCAGCCTGGGCCTCCCTGGCTTGGCCGTCAGCCATGCTGTTTATCTAAGGACTCAGGAGTTCTCCACTGGATCACGTAGAGACTCTTAAACATCACAGCATCCCAAAGGGTGTGTTTAACAGTTTTGAAAATTCTTTACGAGATACTTATGTTTTGGCAATTTGATTTTAGCAATAATTCTTAGAAATTTCGCATAAAGGAGTCTAGATCATCTAGAGGACTCCCTTATCACCGAGCACTGGACATGACTTCAGGGCAGTGTGTCTGTCTTTGTTTGCTGTCACCAGTAAAAACGTTAAGACCTCAAGGCTTGCTGAGGTTTGGCTACAGAGACGGCAGGAGAGACTGGTGGTCTTACCACACTGGGTAGCACATGCTTGTAGCACACAGAGTGCCTGGGCTGTGCAGTCACACCCACACTTGCCAGCTGGTACTCATGAGCAAGTCAGGTACCACCACGTGGGGAGTGAGCAGCGAGTGAAGAATGTGCATGCTCCCAGTGCAGCAATATTCAGACAGAACCCCCGTCTAATGCAGAACTCAACAATGCTCTAATGCTCACTTTATCAAGTGAACAACACAGAGTTGTGAACCAGTGTATTAAGATTGGCATTCAAAGACCAGTTGCTGACAGTTTTAAGTTTGAAGATTGATTATTCTGAACTTGCAAACGAAGCCTTAGGATTAGTAATCTGTTTTGTACTTCGTGCTTTGTGTTCAGGCATTTTCTGCATGGCATAATGGAAGTCTAAATATAATATTCACAACCTTAAACTAATGCAGCATTAGAATATAAAAGAATCAAAATCCTTGGGGTTTTTTGGCTTGGTAGGGATTTTATATTTAATTATAAATATGTGTGTTAACCTTAGTAATTCAAGAACTTTAGAAGATTAAAGTGTTTTTTACTTGGCATGTAGTGTATACAATGAGCAGTATAATAAAAATTGTTGTTAATATTTATTTTATTTGTTTTGTCCCTTTTAGGAACAAATTTAGTATTCGAAGATGAAATCACTGCATTGCAACTTGAAGTGGATAAGCTAAAGACTCTAAATGTGAACAAAATTATTGCACTGGGACACTCTGGTTTCGAAATGGATAAACTCATTGCTCAGAAAGTGAAGGGAGTAGACGTCGTGGTGGGAGGACACTCCAACACGTTTCTTTACACAGGTAATTATTTCAAAAGGATTGTACCAGCGAGATGTCTATATAATTTACTTTGTCTCTTTCACCTTTGCAACTATTATTGTTAATTTTGCTACTATTTAACATATAACATATATTACCCATATTATACAATATTACACATACAATATTACACATTGTCTAATATGTGTAATATACATTATATGTATATAAAATACATGGATTGTATATCCATGTATATTAAATCTTACTCAAACATTGCTAAGAATAATTTATAAATAATATACAACATATGAATTAAAAATACGTATAAAACCAAAAGATTACTGAGCCCCAACCAAAAATCCATTAACATCAAAAAGCAACTTGTCATATTAAAATTTTTAAGCATAAACAATATACTGTAAATAAGACCTTCACAGGATTTGATTTGTAGGTTCATAGGTAGCAGGAGCTGGAACCCTGGGCTCAGGTCCTGACTCTCTTGCATACCAGGACAGTGAGTGTCCTGGAGTCACACCGCCCCGGGCACTCTGGAGCACGTACACTCTCCCCTCCCTCCCTCCTTCTCCTCCCCCCTTGTTCTCCTCTTCTCTCTCTTCTTCTCGTCTGTCCTTCCTCACCCCTCTAACTCCCTCCCTTTGTCCACATAAGAAACATTCAAACCTGCAGAGAATTTTTATAAGTTTATTCAAGCCAAACTGACGACACGTGCCAGGGAAAAGATCTCAGGTACTCCAGAAAATAAAAGTTTTGCTGTTTCTTTTATGGATTGCATGGAAGGAGCACAGCAGGGATTGGATGACACATAGTTAACAGGATTATGTGCTCTCCTGTGGGTTAATACTCCCTTGGAGGGGTATTGCTTCTGGTATTTTAAAGGTGTGTTAACCTAGATGCACAAAAACAGTGGACAGGACTGGCTTAAAATCTTTCCCTAAAGAGTTATAGGCCTGGGGCGTGACTACCCACCATGACCTACCCATGTAGAGAATTTATGATCAGATCATCCTGTGAGGTTACTTTCCATAGAATACCGTTTTAATCCATACCTTCCTCCCTTTTCCCTACCTTTCGCCTTCCCTCCCCGCAAAAGAGATTATCACTGATAATCTCTTATTATGGGCAAGGCCCCATCTCCTCTCCTTCCTCCATCACTCTCCTTGCCTTTCTCTCCTTCCCCTTCCCCGCTTTTTGCCTCCCTCCCCCTCTCTCCTTGGTGTTAAGTAGTTTTAGTTAGAAAAAATTTTAACTCATAATGTCCCAAAACTTTTGAGTTTGGCTCAGTGAGTCTTTTCCACCATGTCTCCCTCCCCGACTACATGGAGCTGTGAAGTATTTCCAAGAAAAGAGCCTGGCTGGTAACTGGCTTTGGGGGGGAACAACCCTCCCCTTGAAGAGGTGGCCCCTTCGCACATCTCTATATGGGCTATCTAAGGCAATCCTACTTTTACAAAAGCAAAAATAGAAGATACCCCAAATAGTATAAAATACCCAAAAAAGTTTTTAAAAAGGTTATCGCTAAGAAAAGTATGGGGTAAGAACAAACCCCTCTACCCTCAAGATTCTTTGGGCTCGTCTAATAATCAAATAGACGTGAAACAAATTAGCAAGTGAGAATGACCAAATTTAATACATGCGTACGTATGGGAACCCTGCCTACTTGAGAGAGTCAGAGACTATATGCAGGAGAGGTTCAGAGATAGAAAAGGTATGTGAGACACCCCAAGCTAAGGATCAGGTAAGGTGCCTTGGGGACTTCAAAGGGTCCTTGCAGAAAGATAAGAGATGTTTAGTAAATAGAAGTTTGCCCTGCCATGTAGGTGTGTCAAAAGAAGTTATCACTGATAATCTCACTATGGGCAAGTTCCCCAATTCAAGTTCTCCTAGGTAGTTAAGGGACTGGAAGAAGTTTCTCTTGAGCCTAAAGCTAATATTGCTTGTAGCTCAAAATAATCCACTTACCACCGAGGCACATCTTGGGATGGCTCGTTCTGAACCCCCACAAAAGCATACAAGTAATTTGTATTTTCCTAGCACCTTTCAGCATTTTAATACAATGAGTGCATGTTGCTTCTGCAGTCAGAAAAAGAGATACATTATAAAAAGAAAAGAAGTACAAGAGTGGGTCAGGAGTTCTTATTTCTGGTTCACTTGGAAGACCTTGAGCTGGTCACTCACCCTCTGAATGTACTAGCTTTGCTTCAAAATAAGGATGATAATGCTTGAAGTGCCACATTGTTGTAAAAATTATGTAAGATGGTGTATGGGTGTCAGACAGGAAGAAATTTTCCTCTACCCTCAAGGTTCTTTTGGCTGGTCTAATAATTAAATCTGTCTGAGAGACTAACGAGAAAATAGCCAAGTTAATTACATGTGTACATATGAGAACCCCACATACATGAGAGAGTCAGAGACAGAATGGTAAAGTGAGGTATCCATGACATTTTGAGCTAGGAATGAGCTAAGGTGCCCAAGCCTTCAGAGGTGAAGAAGTTTATTGAATAGCAGGTGTTCAATAATTAGAACTTTGCCCTGCCCTATACATAAGTGATAAAAAAGTTATTTCTACTGATAATTCTTACTATGGTCAAGTCCCCCAGTTTAAATTATTTAAGGGAAAGGTAAAAGTTTCTCCCAGGTCCTCAGGGTCTCAATTACCTTCAGTTCAAAATGATCCACAAGCCAGAGTGGTACATCTAAGGGAGGCCTGTTCTGAATGCCTTTAGTGGAAATACTTATAAATAGCTATATCCTGGCCTGTAGTGGTATGGAGACTGTTCATCAGTAAAATCATGCCAATCAGAAGAGTGATGCTGGTGAACTGTCTTGCATGCTGGGGCTGGTTTTCACGTAAGAAAATAATAACAGAATTTACATGGCTAATTCAAGCCCTTCACAAGTATTTTACCCATTGAGAGACACAGGCTAAAGAATAATTTCAAACTATATTATACCCATTAGTGGTTGTGAAATCAATGTAGTAGTGGTTTTAAAAAAAAAAAGTGTTTTGTTTTTTTTAACGGACTAGATTAAAATGGATTAGGCACTTATGGATTAGGCACTTAAACATTACTCACATGAAGGATATATTGTTTCATGGAAAAAGACTTAAATAAAATGATGAGAACAGCTCCAGGCACATACCAGGCAATACATAAGTGTGATGAGGATGATGATGGACAGTGACAGTGATGTGAACCTTTTTTTTTTTATGTGAACTTCCTTAGTGTGGGCGATGTAGGCAAACCTCAGAGAGCCACTTAAGTCACTTCAGAGAGCCAGAGAGACTGATTGTGCCAAGAGCAGGAAGCATCGAGCAGCACTGGGTAGAGTGCTCCGGTGTCTGACTCTGGCTGTGCCGAAAGCTACGGGTTTGATCCTGCCTCTGACTGATTTCCCTCACCTGTAGAATGAGGGTGGTAACAGCAGTACCTATTATAAACACTCTTTGTGACTTTGTGTGTGTAATGAATGGATGTAGGGGAAGAGCCTCAGAATGAGGCCTAGTACTTTAGCCGTTCCTCTTTCAGTTATGCCCTGGTTCTGTGGATAAGACCCACAAAACACCCTCTCTGGAGCCTTTTCTTTGAGAAAATGTCAGAACCCTAGGACACAGGGCAGAAGCTAGATATCTGCTTCCTACCCCCTTATCCTTTGGAGTCAAAGGTTTTCAACTATGATCCACAGTAAGAAAGGCATGGTGTGTGTGTGTGTGTGTGTGTGTGTGTGTGTGTGTGTGTGTGTGTGTTTGCATTCTCACATAAGCTTGCACATGCACATGCACATGCCCACACACACTGGAAAAAAACTTTCACAAAGCATCTGGAATGTACCCTGATGTTTTCTGTTCTACTGTTTCTTTTTTGAAGTGCCAGTTACCACCCATTAAATTAATTTCTTCATATTTTAACTTACCTATATTTTTAAAAACTTAGCCTTAAGTGAAGTATGACTAACATAGTGCATGAGCAATCACAGGACTCTAACCTTTCCAGTCAGATGCTAAAGTCATTCCCGTGTCCTTTGGGACTTGTCTTAACACCATCTTCGGGGATGCCCTCTTACAGCACCAGCTAGTCACCCACAGCCTTGGTGTGTAGCCCTCAGTTAGTGTGCCCTGGTGGGTCCGAAAAGGGCCCGTGACTGTGCCCGGCTTCCCATTAATTCTGCAGCCTGCCCTTTCGTTTCTGCTCTTGGTTCCAGCCAATGAAATCCTGCAAAATAGTATGTGGCTTTTGCTGAGTGGATGGATTTAAGGCTAATGATGAATGACTAGATGAAAGAAAGATGCATGCATAAAAATTATAATTCGCTTATCCATAAATCTGGGAACAGATAATTATAGTCTCTGGAAAAAACTGCCTCTATATAGTCTTAGTCATTTATTTCACATTTTTTGATTACTTACCAAAATTAAACTTGTTCTCATGAATTATTCAATTTTGATACTCATCATTTAGAAGAATGAGTTTAAGAAAAGTAATAAGGTAATTCCAGAACACAATAGGGCTGAGGCATATTTACTTATTTAAGTAAATTTTCTTAGCCTTAAAAACAAAACAAAACAAAACAAAAAACCCACCTCCCCTGAATTGTTTGAATTGAATTAGCATAAAGTCAAATATTATTAGTTAATAAAAAAATAGTTAAAAGTAACATGTCCCTTGAAATTTTAAGTCTTACCGAGAATCATTTCAGCACACACACAGACTCACCACACATACACACACGTACACCTGAAAGAAAACGTCACAAAGCATCTGGATGGCACCCACTTTTTGTTTTGTTTTGTTATTTATTTGTTTAATGCCAGTTACCACCTATTAAATGAATTTCATTCTAGGACAGCTAGCTAGCCCATATTTTTAAAGACTCAGCTTTGGTGGTATGGGGGGAGACTGCAGAGGGTAAAGGGGGTGGAGTACATGATGACAGAAGGAGATTAGACCTTACGTGGTGAACACACGATGTACTATACAGATAACGTATTACAGAATTGAACACTTGAAATTTATATGATGTTATTAACCAGCGTCACCCTGATAAATTTAATTTAAAAAATAAATTAAAAAATATTTTAAAATTTTTTAAGCTCAGCTGTAAATGAGACATGACCAAAGCAGTACAGAATGGCTGTCCTGCAGGTGTTGAACCCCATCCTAGGGTTTTTTGATCACAACCGCTGTGCACATGCAGAATCACCCGTCACATCCACATGAAGAGGAGAGGGCTTCCCCCTGCCAGGCCTACAAAACGTTAAAGCTGCAAGGACAAGGATGAGGGCTAGTATGAAAATATCTGCTCTAAAAGAATTAAATCCATGTCTGTTGTCTTTGGAGAAAAAAAAAGTGGTGAAGTGAGTGCAGGTTAAAAGCTGCTGCAGGTGCCCTAGGGGACTCTGTTCTGGGTGCAGACCGTGAAGGTACACAGACTTCTCAGACGCTGCCCCTCTGTTTGCCCTCCCACTGTTTTAACTGATCTTTGGGTTAGGCAGGCCAGTCTGACTAGCTGCGGCCTTGGCTGAGTCCAGACGTCGGTGTCTATATCTGCAGAATGACGGGGTTAGAAGTGGTAAGTCGATGGCCCCTTCCGTTCTAACGTACTGTTCCCTAGAAAGTCATCCATGCAAAGAGCGGGATTGCTTATGTTACAAAATTTGGGAAAATAAAATATTTTGTTTCTTGGTTTGATTTTTGGCTGAACACCTTATAACTTCCTGAGGTTGCTGCAGTGAATTTAATTTTACCTCTAATTTCTTTGAGGCTCACGCCTCCTGGGTGTACCACCCTCCGCCCCTCTTTATCTGTGTCATCTAATGGTCTCCAAGCCACTCCCCATCACTGAGAGTTTAGCACCGAACTTCCTGTCCTCTCCACTCCAGCTCCTACCTTCATCTGGGCTGTGTCCATACCCGATGGCTAATCCAGTACCCCAGGGTTCAGAGCCCCTTGATCCTGGCGACTGTCACCCTCACTCCTTTCCAGCACCTTCGCTTCCAGGGCCACAGGCTGAGCCTCGGTCATGTTGTCCAGAACGCCTCCATCTCCAGACACCCACGATCCACCTCGCTGGTCACAGCCTCCGAGCCATAAAGCTTTCTCACCACTTGTTCCCTGGAGAGTTGGCCTCTTCCAGCCTCGCTGAAACCTCAGACTCATGAACTCCTCTTTTCCTCCCAGTCCAGCAGGTTTCACTTTCCTTTCCTCGTTAGCCCGGAAGTGTCCATTACAGACTCTTGACCGTGTCTGCAGCTGACACGTAGAAGGCAGGTACCCAGGGTTGTTGAATGACTAAGAGATGCAGCTCCTTTGAAACTAAGATTTCTTTGTTTGATCAGTCTTTTTATTAAGTACTAATCTTCTTTGGTTCTGGGGGTAGGCACGCATTTGTTGATTATGGAATTCAAACCTTTCATTTACATATGGAACATAAATAATTTTAATGAGCATGAAATTTTGTTCTCAAAACAAGTGCGGCTCATAAAGTAAATATAAATAAGACAGACAAAAAAGCTAAAGCTTGTTCTTCATGCTGCAGCCAGCGGCTAGGTGGGTGTGCCGTGCAGAGGGATACACCCCTCCCCGCCTCAGTAGAATGAGCAAGGGAGGGCAAAGGACTGTTCGTCTCTTCATTAACTTTCACTCTTGCAGTTGAGATGATCTGGCCTTTTAGAACAAGAAGACGGTCTTCTTACTCACCACATCCGCAGGACAAGGAAGCACTCTCCAGAAAGAACCATTCCTATAAGTCAGTAAGGACTGCTGACACCTGTGGTTCATAAGTGAGCTGGGAGGCTCCTCCAAAGGCCACAGGTGTGGTCTGTAGCTTCAAAGATGATGTCCTTGGTGGCACAGGGACTTATTTGTTCCAGTGGTGGGTCACTCATTCGGGACCTTTCAGTCAAATTCTAGCCACACCCCAGCCTCGGTACCAGCTTCTTTCATTGAGCAAAGTCCAGGGCCTTCTGGTTAGTGATTTTTGCAACCACATAACACTGATTGGTTTTAGCTACGCCTAAGGAAACTGCTTTCCAAGGTAAAGTGGGACTGACTAAACCCCAAATCTAACAAGAACAACTATAAATCACGGCCAAGGTCATTTGACAGGGTGGAGTTATAAGGAAAGCTGACGGCCAGCTATTGTAAAATTGTAAGCTCATTCCTACCTCAAGGTACAAATCTCCTCCCAGGATTACTGTTCGTTTTGCCTTAATTTTGCTGCCCGATGGTCTTCTGAGGAGGACCTCATTTCTCCTACCCTCCCACCCAGCATGGGTTGTAGAAAGGCTCTGGACTCTGACTGACCCCGTTTCCTCCTGGGGTTGGTCACTGTCAGCTGTCTGACCTCGAACAAGTTACTGAACCATTCTGCGCTTCAGCTTTTTAATTTTAAAAATGGCTACAGTGACATGACAGAGTGCTGTAGGTATTAAATGAGGTAATATATGAACAAAACTAGGCCCTACAGCCTAGTAGGTCCAATGTAAATACATCAGTTCTGTGATATTCTGCAACATGGGAAAACATAACATTAAATGAAAAAGAAGACAATACAAAAAATTTTTACAACTGTGTAAAAAGTTATTATCCAGAGTGTACCCACCTGAGAGTCACAAACCCTCGAGATAACTTATGGGATCACTCCTCTCTTTAATAAATAAAAAGGCTCTTTATTACACAAAACTCGAAGCACGGGGGGCTCATGTCACTCCCTCCCTTCAAAATCTGATCATTCCTTGAGGACCCTACATTTGTCCTGGTCCCCTGGATTCTAATGTCGACTTCTGTTAAATTCTCAGTTGCCTCCGAGAATTTAAGTTGCCTCTTGCTTCTCTCAAACCATTCTTTTCTGTCCATGCAGCATAGACCCAAATATGGAAAACCGACCTTTCTTTTTGAACTCTCCAAACTCCCATCTACACAAGTCAGTTTCCCTCCAAGTTTGCCGGTCACCACGGGGGAGTTGGCCACCCTACAGCACAGCCTGTAACCTGGCATGAGCCCCTATCTTCAAAGCCTCTGCCGGCCCCACCACAGGGCAGGCGGCACTGATTTGCTCTTCTTCCTCGGCCCACTCCTCCCAGGCCCGCCTATCTCCCCGTCCTGTTCTTTTCCTTACTCTAAAGCTACGCAAAACTAAAACGTTCTCCTGCTTCTCTTATGCAAACGATTAAGCACCCTCTGCGTCTGCAGGCACCCCCACCCCCACCACCCAGCCTGGGCCTTGTCTGGGAGCCTGTGTGCCCAGACAGGCCTTCCTCCCCCAGGCGTTTTACTAAACAGAAAGTGGTTTCTCCCTAAAATGGATTCGCCACCCATTTCTCCCCAGCCCCATTGCTATCCATATATATTTTTTAATTCACTGAAATTATTTTGGTCATTGACACAGTGTAGTGGGACAACAAATAATTTTTTTTCCTCTCCATTTGCCAAATCTTCTGTTATGCTTGCTTTACTTAAAAAAAAATTTTTTTTAGCCTCTCTAAACCTTACAAATTTAACCATTAATCCTAAACTTTATTAAAAGAAAGATTCTCCACAATTTACTGATCTAGTAGGTTTTTCTTTTCATTCAGCGATTCCTGAATCGAGTGGCATCCCCTCTAGCAGATAGAAAGAGCCTCCCTCTGAAGAACTGTAAGAACAGAAAGTTTTGTGAACCAAAGTGAGGGGGAGAACGAGGAAGTCACACCTGGGGTGTGCTGACTGGTTAAGGCTTGGCCACTTTCCTTCAGTGGAGCAACAGGAAGTTTCAGTCAGGTCAGGGAGCTCGAGCTGGGCAGGCAAGTGCTGACTGCCTCAGTCTCCCTCTTCTGGGAGAGCTGAGCATATAAACGTGGTCACGTTTTGGTCTGCTGACGCAGGACTAATCTGGTTAACAACTCAAGCTATTTTAAATATTTTTATTAAATTTGCAAAAAGACACACACTTACTTCGAGAATCTGGCCTAAATACAGAAATGATCAGATGTACCTTGTTACGTTGCAGAGATAAGGAACCAGGCATGCAGTGCTGCTTCCCAGGCAGCCCACAGTTGTCTCGTTCTCAGTTTATAAATTTTCCCTGGACCAGCAAACACATACAGCTGTGAATGCATGCTCCTCCGTAAGGGAATTCCTAAATACGGCCAGGATTTGGAAGCGGGGCTTTGGCCTTCCACACCAGACGATCTCCAGGCTCTCTTCGATAAGCTTATTTGAATTGTGTCCTGCACCCTCCATTGCTCACTAGCGTGATGAAAAGGAGTGATTTGTGGGAATCAGCTGAACACAAAACACGCAGCATTTCCCACTGGGCCGCTGGACGAGACCACCCTGGGAATGCCTTCTCCAGCTAAATGCTGGTTTCTCCTAAAAAATACATTAGGTTTACATGACTCTATGGTCACGTGTACATCCTTTTTAATCTCAAGAAATTAGGTATCACTTCTGAAAAGAACACTGCTAGTGAATGGAACTACACGGGCATGTTAAGATGAAAATCAGTCTCTCTCCATCTTATTTTTTTTGGTCTCTGCAATTTAACAGGCCATAGCGATGGAACCAGAGGATGGTTGTGTTTTGATTTTTGTTTTCACTTTTTTCATTTGTTAGATAAAACCCATTCTGTAATATAAAAAGTGAATGGTAAGTCTGGGATCCAGAGGGCCACTAAACCATGGGGACGGCTAGATCCTACGGGAGAGGAGAGGGTGACGCACAGCCGGGTGTATCACTCCTTCCCTGCTCTGTTGCCGTTGAGCAGCCTCTCCCAGCCCCATAAAGATGAAGCAAAGACCTCAGGCCTGGCTCCTCAGAGCAGCGAGATCCAAAACACAGGGCACTTGTTGGAGCTCTGTACATGTCTGCTAAGTGAGTGAGTGAGGTGTGACTGCCCATTTGCACCCTGCTGTGTCCCCTGACTTGCCCCAGCCAGTCAGTCCTAGGTACAGCAGATAGCCTGGATTGGATTTCAGGCCAGCTTCACCTAGACCATCCGCCCTGGATACTACTCGAAGATGCATAATCTCCTTTAGCTCTTCCAGTCGTCACTGAATGTCCAAGAGCAAGAATTTGATCAGTAACTCGAAGCATGTGTAAAACGGAGGGACGTAGTCCCAATATGGAGAGTATTACATGGCCTCTTGAGTTCCCTGAAGGGGACATGATGGAAGGTGCAGAGATGGCCGGGGAGACCGTGACTAACCCCTCTGGTTGCCAACCACCTCTTGCCGGGAAGATGGGAGAGAGCCTGGACACCTGGAGCAGCTCCTGTGCAAGAGGCAAGGGACGTGGCAGCTGGCCCAACTGGCTGGGCGCAGAGGCCATCTCCATTAGCAGTCTTCACGCTGTGTGCTGAAGAGCACCTGTGGCCAGGAGCCTAAAGCTGGACTCTGGCCCCAACACCTCCGCACCCTCCACAACCTGTTGTATGGCTGGCATTGCCACACAATTTCCTGTATGCAAAACAAGCTTATAGCTTAAAAAAAAAAAAGTTTAACCACTTTTGGTGTAAACCATTAATTAAATCTCCTATTTTACAAATTTAGGAAACAAATTTAGGCACCAGGAGCTCCATGACTCTCCCAAGGTCGTGAAAGCAGATTGAAACTGAGCTAGCACCAAAACCCATTCTCTTCACTCCCAGCTCTGGTTCCAATTTAGGACCCCCACGGAGCTCATGAATTGAGGAAAATGAATTGAGGGGACCAATGCTCTCTTCTAAAAATGGATTCCACTAAAGGGAAAACATAGAAATCTTGTCTGATCTGTGGAAAAGTATTAGTGAAACTACTTAAGCTTCAGTCATCCAATCAACATTTCTTGAGCACCTACTATGTGCTAGGCGAACTCCAGAGACACAGCAGCCCTTGTACTCATGGAACTTATTGTTTTGAAAGGGATATTGACTGTTATGTAAGATTCCCTGGGGCTGAGAAACCAAGAAAGAGGTCAATAACTCCATCATTTATCGAGTTTATTAAGAGAACTTAACGTGACGCGTGTCTTGGGTAGTGGCAAAATGGTGGATATCATCGTTGTGCAGTGTGGCAGGTGCCAAAAGATTATATAGAACAAGGCAGGATGGATAAGGATTCTGGGGCATGACTGCCCCAGCTAAGGGGAAGGTGCCCTACATACTTGCCTGAGGCAGGGTGACAGCTTGTTCCAGGAACCTGCAAGCCTGGGGCGTGGCAGAGAGGTGAATCAGTCTTTGAGGGGATTTTGGAAAAGTAACCTCTGTTCTGGCCTGATCTAGCTGGTTGGTTTGGCAGTAGTCTCATCATGGAATAGTCTCTCCTCTATGGAATAGTCTCTCCTCCATATTGACCCTGATCAGATTCTTCTTAAAGCATGCAAATAAATCAATCATATTATATTGTGGGGAAGAAGAAACTTTTCTCTCCCCTTCAAAGTTCTTTCAGCTGGTCTAATCGTTAAATCTACATGAGGCAGATTAACAAGAGAAAATAACCAAATTTAATTAACATGGACCCACATAAATGAGAAGTTCAGAGACAGAATGAAGAAACGAGGCATTGTGACATTCTGAGCTAACGATGAGGTAAGGCACCTTCTGGAGAAGGTCATTTTCAGGATAGTAAAATGAGCAGATGTTCAGTAATTAGAAGTTTGCCCTGCCCTGTAGATGGGTTAATAAAAGGGTATCTCTGATAATCTCTTATTATGGGCAAGGTCTCTAATTCAAACTCCCCTAGGTAGTAGGGGCTGGGGGCAGAAGTTTCTCTTGAGCCCAGAGTGTCTCAGTTGCCTTTAGCTTAATAAGCCACATACCACAGAGGCCCAACTTTGGGTAAACTCCTTTTGAACCCAAACAATATATAATTACAAAGCATGCTGTGATATTGTAAGAGCATGTATAGGAGGACTCCACCAAGTCTGGGGGCCCTCTAGAGAGTGTTCTCCTGAGGAACTGACATTTAGACTAAGATCAGAAAGATATCCAGGAGTTAACATGGTACATAATTATTCCTAATCTTTTGAGCGTGTATCTGAGTCAGGCTTCACTTTGTTGCATTAACTTCTTTAATCTTCCCAACAACCCTGTAAGGCGGGTATTATTTTCTCCATGATGAATAAACTGAAGCGAAATGATGTAATTCACATGTAGACCTCAGGCTCCAGGTCTTACTCCGTATTCCAAAGCTATGGAGGTGGGTGTGGCCTAGGAATGGGCGGAGCTAAGATTGCTGAAGTGCTGGTGGGATGATCTAGAGGAAGCTGGCAATGTAAGAAAGGGCCACATCCTGTAGATGTGGTAGTTTATGATATTCATGTCAAAAATTGTGTTTTACCTAAGGCCAGTAAGAAATATTTTAAACGGAAGAGCACATGATCATATCTATCTATTTATTTATTTCTTATTTTTTTTTAGATGAGGCAACCCTTGGTTGACCTCACAGATTGCAAAGACCTTGTCAGCTTATAATCCCTTATTTTTTATTTTTTATGCCTACAGTGCCTGGTCTTCCTAAGTGGTCTCCCATCCAAGTACTAACCAAGCCCGACACTGCTAAACTTCTGAGACATGATCATATTTATGTTTTAGAAAGATCACTCAGGCTGTTGCGTGAAGACTGGATTAGAAAGAGGGGAAGAAGAGATGTACAGAGACCAGTTAGGAGGCTGTCTCAGCAGCCCAGGTAGGAGGCTGTCACAGTAGCCCAGGCACAAAATAATGGTGACCAAAACTGTGGCTTGCCTGAAGAGATGTAGAGAAGTAGACAGTTTAAAACAGTCTGGTGGAAGCAAGCACTTCCAAGTAATTTAAAAAAGAGACTCAAGTCCCTTAGAAGCAATGATGTGAAATATGCCAATTACCAATTATTTGTATCTAGTCCTGTACAGGGAGTTTGGAAGTAAGTAAACTGGTTCCAATAGACATTAAAATCATAGCATGGACTGTCTTACAACACAGTACAACTCATTCAGCTCATCGAAAACCATGTCAAAGGCCTGCCCCCTGGCACCTCTGTCACCACATGCTCCGCCCTCTCAGACCCTTCTGGCCACGAGGAAGGCATTTGCCCAGGCTGCTCTGGCCAGGATTCCCAGGGTAGGGCCCCTCAAGGTTCCCCCTGGCACCCACACTGTGCTAGGAAATGCCCCATTTACCAATGCCTCGGCCTCCCCAAATATGGTTCCCAGACTATTTGCTAGATGGCTGGAAGAAAGGGAATAATTTCTCTCCTGCCAAGATGACAAGTCAGGTTTCTAGAGACAGATGTGTGGCTCTGTGTAGAGAGAATATTTGGGGTGTGAGCATCTTTGGCAGAATAGAATGGTGTGGAAAATGTGAAGCCCTGGATTGTTTCCTCTGCTAGTCATTTTCTGGGGCTGCCAAGTTGAGGGAGAGCAGAGAAAGGGCTTAGCTGTGGAGGAGACAGGGATTAGCCAAACTAGCTATTGCCTCATCCACATGAGACGTGTCCTCCTGGTTCTTGATTAAATCCTCTTAAAATGCAGATGACAAGTCTTGTGTTCTCACAACAGGAACATCAAGGCCTTTCAGAACTGGAGAATGTTCTTTGTCAGATGGGCACTGGGATTTGTAGCTCCTATTGTAAGTACGTGCTGATCTGATGAGGCATTCTGCCGATCATCAGATTCCTAACTTTTACATTCTGTTTAAGTTCAGCTATGTCTAGGGAAGACAGAAGAATACTGGCTGAAAAAAAAAGTCAGCCGTGCCCTTCTCATGGATCTCCAGGAAACTGTAAGGCTTCCTTTCTGAAACTGATTTAGTGCTCTTTCTTCCTGGGTGTGTTTTTTGCGCCACCTTGTGGGTTTATTGGGAACTGCATCACCCTAGCTTCTCAGGGCTCAGAGAACCACCTTCTGTAAGAACCCCAGCTGAAAATGTTAGAAGGGGTGGCCACAGTCCCTGGTTCCCTGAAGTAAAGACCAGGCTTGGGCTTGCCCAGAGGAAGACCAGCTAAAAATGGAATGAGAATGAGGATGTTAAACTTTCCCTGATCCTCTACAGTGCATCAGATAGACAATCTACGACCGCCCTAGCCAACTCTGCTTGTTGCCTATGAGGCAAACAGAGATGGGACAAGGCCTGCACTGCATCTCAAGTCAGGTGCTTTTGAAAGAATAAAGTTATAAGACCTTTTCTTTTTTTCCAGAGGGAGCAAGAAAATAAGGAAATTAAGGTTGGCAAGAGCTACTTCCTGTTTGTGAAGTTCTGGTATTGCAGCACTTCTGCTCTGTGGTTATTGAGCTGGAAGGGGGCTGCTCTTGGCACAGAAGCAGAGCAGAGTAGATTTTTCATAACATTCACTGCAGCTTGTCTTGGTTGTAAAGAGAAGCCCAGAAACAGCGTGGGGCTCAAAGGTGCTGTCCCAGGCTTGCATCTGACCTGGTAAGGGGCCTTTGGCAACCAGCCCTCTCAGGCTCTGTGAGAATAGCACTTTGTAGGCCGTGTTATGTAGTGGAGAGAACATAAGCTCCAGTGCCTCAAAGCCCTGCTTTTTGATCCACTCTACTTCTCATACCCGCTGTGTGTCCTTGGGCACGTTGCCTGCGACAATCAATCTTCTAGTCTATAAAGTGGGGATAGTAACAGGACCCGCCTCGTGGGATGCTTGGAGATTTAAATGAGATATTATAGCCCCAGGCCTGGCTCTTGGCCAGCTCTCCTAACTAACTGGTCCACGTGAGGAACCAACGCGTGCTCTCTGTAAACATCTGATTGAAACAACTGCTCGTGGCCGTGGTGAGGGAGGTGATAGGAACAGTAGCAGGTCAAGGATATCTGCCCTCTGGTCTGTGATTCGTAACAGCCCAAAATAGGTCTCAGTGGAGATAAGACATGAACTGCAACATGCCTGAAGGCGGGGTGCAGTCACAGAACTAGCTAGAGGCCAGAGCCCACATGGCTTCCCCCGTGTGGCGGGTCTCACCACCCTCATGCGGGCCCATGTCCAGGCGGCAGCGGTGGGGTGGTCCTCTCAGCCTCTCGGTCATGAGTGGCTCCCACACTCTTCCCCAGGAGTTTCCTTTGAGATGGAAGTCAGCAGACGGGGCCACTGTGAGATCTGGCCGGAGAGGGTAGTGTGCATGCCAGTCAGCCACCAGGGTGAATGTGGCTCTTCCGAAAGGCACCTGAGAGGACACAGTATTTAGCCGCAAAACCTGAGGAACAGCCTTTTGTCATGTCTACTCATCTTCCATTAAAGATTCTAAGCACTGGAATGTGTGCCCAGGGTTTCCAGAGGTTGCCATCACCTCAGGAGAGAAAGAAACATTCATTTACTGAGTATCTGCCACGGGCCAGGCACTATGTTAGGGAGTTTAGATATGTAATACTCAGCAGCCCTGTGAAGGAGGAATTGTTATTTCACCCACTTTACAGCTGAGGAAACTGAAGTATAGTGAAGTGAAATGGCTGTCCATCTGGCTAGTGAGAACGGCCAGGGTCAGGATGGGGGTAGGGTCATCTTAGTGGCATTGTACCTTCATGTCCCCCACAGCACCAGGCACAGTGCCCTGGACTCAGGAAGAGCTTAACAAATGCCTGCTGAATTGAGAATAGAAGGATTCAAGTGCCAAAAAGGCAGGTGCCCAAGCTGGGCTCTGAAAGACCAGTTGTGTAGAGCTGCAACTGGCAAGTCATCAATTCAGAATTCACTGTCATCTGGCCAGTGGCCTGCCGGCCTGCGGCCAGCCTTACAAGTGCTGACTTGATCCACTTTGGCTCCTTCATTTTAGGCAATCCACCTTCCAAAGAGGTACCGGTTGGGAAGTACCCATTCATAGTCACCTCCGATGATGGACGGAAGGTTCCTGTGGTCCAGGCCTATGCTTTTGGCAAATACCTAGGCTATCTGAAGGTCGAGTTTGATGAAAAAGGAAACGTCATCACTTCACATGGAAATCCCATTCTTCTCAACAGCAGCATTCCTGAAGGTACCTGAAATTCGCGGCAATGTTCCACTAATTCATAGATGGCTGGATTTCTCTCTCTCTCTCCTCCCCCCCCCCTTCACTCTTTTTTTTTTTTTCTTTTTTTCTTTTGTTAGTTTCAGGACAAGACTGTAATACATTTGAAGAATTGAGCTTCTCCCTTGAGTTTATCCTTTCGTGGATAAAATTTAAA
Source organism: Rousettus aegyptiacus (assembly GCF_014176215.1). Classification (NCBI taxonomy): domain Eukaryota; kingdom Metazoa; phylum Chordata; class Mammalia; order Chiroptera; family Pteropodidae; genus Rousettus; species Rousettus aegyptiacus. The sequence continues at coordinate 128,207,590 of NW_023416284.1, forward strand.
ACACACTCAAATGCCAAAAATCTCCATTTGCTCCTTCAAGTCCTCTCAGTGTCAGACACTGTGTCACTGCTTCTTGTACCTTGTCAAGCTTGACCTTGGCATGGGAAAGCCACTCTCAGCTCATGTCCAGGGGAGAGCCGATTATGGAAGCAAAGGGATTCAAATTATAAACACACTTCTATGCTTCTTTCTCACCTGCCATTTACTGCTTTACCACAATCAAATCAGGGGTGGATGAGCAGTGAGGGGCTGGGACCACACGGACAGGAGAACCTCAGTGAGCCCTTTGTACTTGACCTTGGGCCTTTCATCACCCATCACCACCACTAATGCTATCCCAGGTGGGCCAACGGGTACCCAGACAGATGTGATGAGTTGATGTTCGAATACTGAGCATGTCTTTAAATTAAGATCCATTCTTATTACCAGAAAATGTACGTAAATATGGTAAAGAAATGTATACTCACAACAGGTAGGCGAAATGACGTGTGATTCCTTCTCTAAAATTTAGGCCGAAGTGAGATCTGCTTTAACTGCGGGCTGATTTTTTTTTTTTTTTTCTTCCCCAGATCCAAATATAAAAGCAGACATTAACAAATGGCGGGTAAAATTAGATAATTATTCTTCCCAGGAATTGGGGAAGACGATTGTCTATCTGGATGGCTCCACTGAAACATGCCGCTTTAAAGAATGCAACATGGGCAACCTGATTTGTGATGCTACGGTGAGTGGTCCACAGGAATGCAGGGCCTAGTCCCAGGGAGGAAGGAGAGGGAGAAGAGAGAGGAAAGATGCAAGGAGGGACAACCTGATAGTTATAGCATTGTGAACATTTTTTAAAAACTGAGTGCCTAGACTAAAGCTCTTCGCACTGAGCACCTTCGGAAGGAACGTAAACTAGACCGGTGCTGACCATCGCTTTAATGATTTGCAAGAACTGAAGCATTTATTTTAAGGTGTTCATTTCTGGATGTCTGAAAGTCGGATGTTGCTTTCCTTTTGTAAGATGGTCGGAATACACGAACTGTACTACTCTAAAGATGCAGACATAGTAGATAAAACACATCTGCTTGGGACTAACTTGGCCAGACCATGTTTCACTGGTCTTATTGGCTCCAGAGAATGAGGCCTAGTGTGACTGAAACCTCCTTCACAAGTAGAGCATGGCAACACATATTTATAATAAGTCACCCATGAAAAGCAGCCTTCTGTTCACCTGTCTGCGGACAGATTGGCGTGGCAGCCGCCTGGGGGATGGATGCTGAGCCAAGGTCTGCCAGGTCAGACTCAAAGCCCACACCCAGGGGGCCATTTCTCTGTGCTCTGCACAGTGCCTGGACACAGCCACACTCAACAAATGTCTGCCAAGTAAAACAATGTTTACGCTTTCCAAGGTAAGACCAAGGCTGCAAGAGAAGTAGTTAAAGAGAAGCTAGTGTGTGGATGTTCAGCGAAGAGTCTTGAAGGGAACACCCCAGGCTAAAAGCAGTGTTTACCTTTCTGTTAAGAAACTGGGGCAAGTGTAAGAAAACTTATTTTTGCACTTTTTTTTTTCACTAAGGCCCACTGGCCTGGGAGTATGGGAGTCTTAGGAGAGGGGGCTCAAAGCTACTTGCTTTTCAGAGTCTGACACGGGACTGGTCACAATATCTTATTTTTCTTCTCAGAGCATAAAACTAGTTCTATCTGTACTTGAGAAATCTCTGGAAACACAGGAGCAGGGGAGAAGCAGTTTTATTTCCTCAATAGCGCTAACCAAATTTCTGGAACTGACTCTAAGGAAGAAGACCCAGAATAACTAATGTAAATTCCTGCTACTGTTGCAGATTAACAACAACCTTAGACACTTGGATGAAACGTCCTGGAACCACGTGTCCATGTGCATTTTAAATGGAGGTGGCATTCGGTCACCCATTGACGAGCGGAACAATGGTATGCTCCCCAGGCTCAGCGTCATCTCTCTGACCACACCCATGGGCAGCCTCAGCTGACCTCGGCCACCAGCCATGTACCATAGTTTGGGTTAACAGCCATTCAAGTCAGTGCCTAGCCCAAAGGGCACGCACACACTCGTGTGTGCTTAGTACGTATACGCACATGGAAGCAGCAGGCTAGGGTTAGTGGAACCCAAGCTTGAGCTAAACTTCTGACTCACAAAGCTAAATACGAATTGCTGCTGACTTATGCAAAATATTCACAGCCCTCACCTGGATATTTGGAAAAAGAAAGGCAAAATTGTCTTCTGTGCTGGATAATGTACCACTGGGTTAAATTTTTAGTGCATTTACAGATAATCCAGGATCATATCATATGGCAAAATAAACCAAGTAGATGGATACTCCAGATACTCTTGCAGTCTTCCCTGAAATCCTGTCAAGACCAATCAGTCTCAGCGTAAGCCCCAAGCTCGTCTCAGGGACAGACAGCAGGGACAAACTGACTGACTGGAGGAACGAGGCAATCCTTAACACCCACTGAACATCCAGCCTCAAACCGGGAGACCCGGGGCAGGCCACAGGTGACTTTGGAGCCACAGCCATTTATAAGCTCCCACCATCTTGCTCAGTGGTGGAGGACACAGCCAGAGGCATCTTGAATCTGTTTCCTCCCTACATGTCAGGACCCACTTAGACATGGCTGATTCTGTCCTAATAGCCCTCCACAGCCCCGTGTCTCCTTCACCTCCTCTGCCAGTCCTGAAGGAAACTGGTCTTGGGGTAAGCGTGTCGTCATGCTGTTTTCCTTCTCGCCTCTTCTGTGACTACCCTCAGGCACGATCACCTGGGAAAACCTAGCTGCCGTGTTACCTTTTGGAGGTACCTTTGACCTGGTCCAGTTAAAAGGTTCCACCCTGAAGAAGGCCTTTGAGCACAGTGTGCGCCGCTACGGCCAGTCCACCGGGGAGTTCCTGCAGGTGGGCGGTAAGTAACCCTCCCAGGGGAGTTGGACTCTGCTGCTGGTTGGCTTAGCACCCCCTTCCCCAGAACCTGGGGCCAGATTTGTTTGTTTTTTTTTCACAACCCAACACCAGTGCATAGTCTTTTAATGCAGGGGTCCCCAATTGTGGGCCGTGGACCAGCGCAGGTCTGTGGCTTGTTAGGAACCAGGCTGCACAGCAGGAGGTGAGCGGTGAGCAAGGGAGGTAAGCTTCATCTGTATTTGCAGCTGCTCCGCAGCACTAGCATCACTGTCTCAGCTCCACTTCAGATCATTAGGCACTAGATTCTCACAGAAGTAGTACCAGTCCCTGGTGTCAAAAAGGTCGGGGGCCGCTGTTTTAATGGCTGTGGACTCCCAGACCACTGAAATTAGGTCAGAGTCAAAGCCCTGAGGCTCTGGCAATGAGTAGTAATATTTGCCATGCCTGATTTGGACATATCTAATCAGTATTAATTAATACAGATGGTTTCTGGGAGGGGCAGCCTGCTGCATAGACACATTGGAACACCTGATTCTGGTTCCACTGTGACCTGGGACAAGTCTTCAATGTCTCTGAGTGTCCTGAGAAAACCTGTCCTGCTCATTTAATGGATCCCAGTGAAAACTGAATAAAAATAAATGCTCCCCAGATTACCAAAGACTTCTGAAATACTTTTGTCCATAACTAATTCCAGTCCAATGAGTTAATATTTAAATGAATATTCTTATTTGACTTTCAAACCGTATTCTGGCCTCATTTTTTTTTGGCTGTTGATGGTGGGCCTCACTCGATGAGTATGATTGTTTTGTTAAGTCCTCCCTCTGTAGAACACCCCACTGTTGGGATTGAGGGGCTGAAGAAGGCGGTAGGGCTCTTGCCTGCTGCCTGTGGGGTAACCCAAACATTCTGCATTTTTCTAGGAGAGAGTGGAGGGAACAGCAGGGTTTTGATGCTCTGGCACAGTGCTGGGTAGTTGTATGTTTTGTGGAAAACATGCACATCCCGATTATTACCATAGTAGTTAGTCTTTAAATTTTAACAAATGTTTTGCACCCCTCATCTATTTCTCACCTTCCAAAGCCTCTGAACCAAGTTGCTGGACCAGTTCATTCAGGATTTTAAAAACATGTGGTTTCTCCCTGCAGTCATCCCTTGCCCATTCTGGGCCAGAGCCAATTTCCTCCCAGTGGTTCTCAGACCTCCCAGGACTCAAGAATAAACCTAACAAGAAAGGGTAGCTGCAATGTCACCTCACCCTCCTTGCCGAAACTTCACTCAAGCTCAAACTAAATGAAAACCAAGCCCACTGCCCCAATTCCAGATTTGAGCCAAAATCCCTTTCTTAGAAAACAGAAATTTCCCTTTGGATCCAGTGAAAACATAGACTCATTTCTTTTCTAGGAATTCACGTGGTGTATGATCTTTCCCGAAAACCTGGGGACAGAGTGGTCACATTAGATGTTCTTTGCACCCAGTGTCGAGTGCCCAGTTACGAACCTCTCAAAATGGATGAGGTATATAAAGTGATCCTCTCGAACTTCCTTGCCAATGGTGGAGATGGATACCAGATGATAAAAGACGAAATGTTACAATATGATTCAGGTAAACACAGTGTCTCTTCCTCTCCATATCCCAAAGATACTCAAGAACAACAAAATTGATCCAAAGAAGGAAGTTAGTTACTACTCATGATGCCAGGAAGGCAAAGCCAAAAACCAGAGCCTGGCCCCGTGGGACTGACTCTTTCTTTGTTGGAAAACAGTAGCTCGGCGTTGGGGGAACCATGTCTCTCCTCACCACACATACCCATCCATCCAAGCCCAGGGAAGAACATTTTTAAATCAAAAATGTTTTAAAACTCTGTTTAGTACATATAAACAACTATTTAAATTGTGAAATATAGATGAGCTTTGCATTTATAGGAAAAAAGCACCTCTAGAACTTTAGGTTGGATGTGGAAAGCCATCATATTAAATCATCTAAACTTTCTTAAAGAAGCTCTTAGTGAGACTAGGTCAAGGAGTGGATGAGGTATGCCCCCTGCTTTCAGCACACTGGGTTGGTATAGCAAGTTAGAGGAACCACACTTAACCTCAGTCAATGTTTTTGGCAGCATTGAGGGTCACACACCCAGTCTCACTTTTAAAAATCCATTTGAGAACCACTTCATGTTAATAAAGTCCATTGACAGAATACACTACCCCTTCCTTTTCTGTAGGGCAGAAACCAGTGTGCTTACAAGACTTATGCACAGCTTCTCTGAATCACCAAGATGGATCTCTGCCAACTTCCTTCTCAACCAGACCTGTCAATTTAGCTGTTTAGCTGTTTTTTTTCCAGGGAGGATAGAGAGCAGAGCCAAGGCAAAGAGCACTGGCTTATTCTTTCCATTCCATGATAGGAAATGGAAGGGCAGGCTTAAAAAGTTGTCCAAAAAGGCTGATGGCTATGCAACACCCAAGCCCAGACTGATGGGTGTTGGAGAGAAAGAACTCACACAGAAAGGAGAGGAAGCCTTGGCCCTAAGGGTTCTCCACTCTGGCTATAATTAGAATCACTAGGGGAACACTTGGGCCCAACTTTTAAGAGATTCTAATTGGGTTGGGGCAGGTCTCTTCCTGTGATTCTAATGTATACCCAGGGGTGAAGGACAACTGCAGAGTTCTTAAGTATTCAAGTGATAAGGGTTTTTTTAAATAATATAATTGACATAACATTAGTTTCAAGTGTACAGCATAATGATTCAATATTTGTGAAAATTGTGAAATGAGCACAAGTCTAGTTAACATGCATCACCAGTTACAAAAAAAAAATTTTCTTGTGATGAGGACTTTTAAAATCTTCCTAGTAAATTGCAAATATACAATACAGTATGAACTACAGTCACCAGACTATACATTACACCCCCCAAGACTCCTTTATAACCACAAGTTTGTAGCTTTAGATCCCCTTCACCCATCTTTCCCACCCCTCACCACCTCCTGCCTCTGGTAACTACCAGTCTGTTCTGTGTATCTATTAGGTTGGTTTCGTTGTTGTTGAATTCCACATATAAGTGAAATCATACAGCATTTGTCTTCTTTGACTTATTTCACTTAGCATAATGCCTTCGAGATACATCTGTATTGTCCCAAATGGCAAGATTTCGTTTTTTTATAGCTAAAAAGTATTCCTATGTGTGTGTATATATATCTACATATATACATATATAGATATTTCGCAATTTCTTTATCCATTCATCCATTGATGGACGCTTAGGTTGCTTCCTTATCCTGGCTACTGAATGCTTCAATGTACATGGGATGCTTATTTTTCGAATTAGTGTTTTCATTTTCTTTGAATAAATACCAGAAGTAGAATTGCTAGATTACATGTAAGTTTGGTTTTTTAAAAAAATTTTTTGAGGAAACTCTATACTGTTTTCCATGGTGGCTCCATTTATTTTCCCACCAACATCCTCACCAACGCTTGTTATTTCTTGTCTTATTTGATGACAGCCATTGTGACAGGTGTGAGGTGATATCTCATTGTGGTTTTATTTGTATTTCCCTGATGATTAGTGATTTCGAGCATCTTTTCTTGTGTCTGTTGGCCACCTGTATGTCTTCTTAAGAAAAATATTCAGATCCTCTGCCCATTTTTAATTGGATGTTTTTTTATTAAGTTGTATGAGTTTTTTATATATTGACTATTAACCCCTTATCAGATATATGATTTATAGAATGGTGTCTTAAAAATAAAATTGTCGGGTCCCTATGGGTTTGTTGTAGTTACAGGCAATTAGTATTTATCAGCTCTCCTCTCTTTTGGAAATGAAGTTTCTACTCTCTCTCCAGCAATTTTGTGAAAATGATTCTGAAGCAGGCAAGCAAAAGAAAGCCACTTTTATATCTCAACTAATTGCTCTTGACCCAGTTCCCTAATGCCTCTGCTCCGGAATGGTGTAAAGGCAGTAATGTCAGCAACCTCTTTCTGAGTCATCCCACAGCTGAGACGACTCTGTTCCTCCAATTATCCCATATTGAATAATGGGCACATTTCACACCTGGAACATGAAAAAGCAACCAATTCTTTACACTTATGATCACCACTGTTCTGGTCTTCTGTGATACTGTATCTCTGCTTATGAAAGGAATATCTTCACTCTTATAATTACAAAGAACTTTAGAGAAATACATTGGTTTTCCTCCTCCTACTGTTAACTGGTACTTTTTCTGTAAAATTATGTCTCTATTTTTCTAGGTGACCAAGATATCAACGTGGTTTCTCAATACATCTCAAAAATGAAAGTAGTTTATCCAGCAGTTGAAGGTCGGATCATGTTTTCTACAGGAAGCCATTACCATGGAAGCTTTTCTCTAATATTTCTCTCACTTTTGGAAATTATCATTGTTTCATACCAATAGCCAAAAACTCATGTTGCCATTAATGTGTGGAATTGCGTTTTTTCTCAAATGAGATTTAAGCCTGCCTTTTAGGAACTGGCTTTGCGATGGTCCAGACCATCCTCTCAGGCTCCTAGAAGCTGAGCTTAGAGGGTCATAAGTGATCACTCAGGGTCAATAACTTAGTGAACACACAGGCAAAGAATTTAAAATGGACGCTATGAGGGCAAGGCCAACCATCTTTAGTTTATACATGCAAATTTTAATTAAATTTTATTAACAATTTTAAACCTCAGAAATCATTTTTCTCCCTTATAACAATTCTAATACAGCAGACAATTTATGTTTACAAAGAACTTTATCATTTACAAGGGCATTTTAAGCACATCATCTTATTTGATGCCCATAACTTACTTTGGTAGGCAAGGCAGGTGGTTTTTCCCGCATGACAGATGAGGAAACTAAAGCTCAGAAAAGGTTGACTTATTCAAGGCTATACAGTTAAAAGAGACAGATCTAAGACTTGCACTGAGGTCTTCTGACCGCAAGTCTGGTGCTCCTTCAATTATATCCAGTTACTGTTCAGAATGATAGTTGGTCTTGTCTCTTTATATCTAGCAATAGCCCCAAGCTCATGAATGGCAAGTCTCTGCTTTATTTCTGGTCTCTGTTTTTTTCCTTTTTAGCTCCTGCTGTTATAGCAAGTTTAATGGACTAAACACAGGGTAGCATCTCTCTTATACCACCCATGTACCTTTGATAAGTCAGGGAGCAGATGATGCAGCAGATAGTGGGAAACGCCAGAGGCTGCAAGTCAAGGGGCAGGGAGAAAGGGAAGAACAGGGCACCCAGGAATGATTTACATTACAGAAGAGAAAGACCTAAAGGATATTTAGATGTTAGATAGATATTTGCTGAAGCAGTAGCAGCACAGTGCCTGATACATTGTATTTAAGATTTGATAATTTTATGCTATTTCATCAGTTCTGCCCCTATGCTCTTTCCTCCTTTCTTCCTAAAAGTCTCATAAGAGGAACCTTCTAAGATAAGGTATAATTCTAAACCTGCAGCTGTCCTTCGCCAGCAAGTGCCGGCACTGGATTTATTCTGGTCGTGACACACATGCGTGCGCGCGCGCGCGCGCACACACACACATACACACACACACACACACCCTCCCTCAGTTATGGAAAACCTAGAAGGGAGATAAGGGTTGACTTTTAAAATGATATACAACAGAACTTTGAAGTCAGCTCTGCCTCCAAATCAAACAAACAATCCTCTTAAATCATTCTCAAGTACAGATATGAAAACTGCCTAGGAATGAGCCCCTCTGAGTGGGTGCTCAGGAAATACCCAGACTGATGAGATTTTTGTCCCAAGAACAAACACTTGCTTAAGGTGGTAGTAGGAGCATGTGAACCTACTCAGCATTGCATAAATGACCCAACAAAAATGGGAGCCTTCACCTTAAAATAATAGTAAGCAAACAGCAGCTAGAGGTTTGCAGAGGGAGTATGTTTGTTTCTTAATGTTTACAAATATTAAGTACTCATGATAAAAAAAAATATTTTTAAATATAATAAACTATATAAAGGTTGTTGCAGGAAAATAACCCCCTCAGTTCTATGCATATACAGATTAGCTATAAACAAATGTCTGTAAGATTGTAAGAAAAATTAGGGTAAGGTGCAATTAGGGAATATTTTATATTTTATGCTTAGCCTAGTAAAATAGGATAAATCCTATTACAGTACAAATTTTTAAACATTTTTTAAGTTTTCTAAATATGTGTGCGTGTATTGTACAGTGTGGTTTAAGAAATGACCTCAAAACACTTTGCTACTGTAGATTCCAAACAATAAAATTGAAGATATACTCTTTGTCTTTGGTAGTTACTTCTTTTCTCAAGCAAATAACTATAACCCAAGACCATATGACTGAAGGAAAACTCTATGACAATTTACCACTGATATCATTTCCCTTGCCACCTGATAACTCTCCTTATCCCACTTCTCATCCCCCAAAAGATGAAAAGAAAAATGCATGTAATTTTTAGGTAGGTAAGAAGACTATATAAAGTATTTTAAGTAAGACTACTAAATTTTTCGGCTTTTGTGTACAGAATCTAATGTAGAAACTGTTTTGAGGTCTACCATGGTCTCCTAAAAATAAAAAATGTCCAAGTGAGTGTTGGGGATTTTAACTATTTATCTGAACTGGTTATGAATCTAAGAATCTTCCTCAAGTACACACGACACAATAGACCTTGATCCATCAGACATCTTAAATCCATTTAGTGGCAGAGTCACCTTCAGAGTTTTGCAACAAACAGTAAGCTGGGTTTCTTAGAAGAAAATTTAGACTGCTCATAACTGTCCATTAGAAAAAGATGCTCCCTCAGGGAGTATGGAGTCCCACAGATGTGTGGCTAGGCTTGCCAAAATTAGGAAGGGTCCCTGATCAGATTCATGGGACTGCTCTAACAGTGCCACAAACTGGGTAGCTTACCAGCAGAAATTTATCATGTCATGTTCTGGAGCCTCAAAGTCGAGATCAAGTTAGCGGAGTTCCTTCCTTCTGAAGGCTAGAGGAACAAACTGTTGTGGGCCTCTCTTCTAGCTTCTAATAGCCTCAACCATTCTCTTTGCCTCTAAGAAGGCTTTTTCCCCATGTTTTTACATGTCCTTTTCCTTCTGCATATGTCTGTATCTAAATTTCCTCTTTATAAGGACACAGTCATCATATTGTATTAGGCTCACTCTAATGACTTCATTGTAATCATCTGCAAAAACCCTATTTCCAAATAAGGTCACATTCGCAGGTCCTGGGGTTCAGGACTGAAGTCCTAACAAAGGACCTCTACATAGTTCCAGGGGACACAAATAACCCACAATAGTCACCTGGCATGATCTGCATAAAGAGCTGGGGCAGCCCCAAAGCAATCAGTAGCTTCGTGTCCTATATTGTTTAGCAAGTGAAAAATTATAATTAATGTAATTTTTGTGCTGATAAAATGGGATACATTTTAGAAGCCGATTTGGCTCAATTACAGCAAATTAAAAGGAACCAGTTTTTTTTAATCTAACGAAATCAAAAAGAAAAGCTTTAAACTTTTATTAAATTGAGAGATCCTAAATCTCTTCTGAGAAGTACTGAGACCTCTAAGAACCTGAATGAAATACTTCATGGAAACATTCATGAAGTTAGCAAATCCATGACAAAGATGGCCGGAATATTCAAAGCAGCAATGGAAATTACAGACTCATTATTCATCAGGATTCTTGGTTACAAAAAAAAAAAAATTCTATAAGCACAGACATATCAATGTTCTCTCTCCCAATTACCTTGGAATTCCTCCAAATAAGGATGTTTCATTCAGGACAATCAAAACTGAGAAATGGCCTCTATGAACATTCTGAGAATTCTCAAGCACAACAAATAAACACAAAATAGTATGTTAAAAACAAAAACACTGTCTTCTAAGTCTGTCTTGAAAACTATACTGAGCTCTTAACTTTCTCTCCAACACTGTTCATTCATATGTGTGATATCCAGATTTTTATGAAACCCAAAAACACCATAAAATTAACATTACAACTTTCGTTTGGTAAGACAATAATTAATTTGTAAAAATATTAGTAATGAAATCATCCCCTAAGACATGTTGTTGATATTACTCTATAATGAAAAATATGGCTAATGAAATTTCTAATTTAGCTTTAAGTTTTTAATTTGATTTTTTTTCAGACATACATGCTACAGATGAAGTAAGGAAATCAATATATTTAAAGAATAAACATGTTTTACCAGTAAAATCAAAATATGTTAACTTTATATATTAGCATTAATACAAATAGCTTTCCTGAAAATTTAACTTATCACGATATAAAATTAATTTGTAATCATAACTTTTGTGTCATAACCAAGAAATGCTTATAGCATCATTCACCTACAACACAGATATTTTTCTACTCCTGTTCTCTTTGTGCAGTCCTGCCTTATTCCTTACTGAACACTTTGGGTAAAGTGAAAAGAAAAGATGGGATTATAAAATCAGAGATCCCAGACACTACTGGAGAACAAGTCACAGTGAACAAACTAGCAATGTAACCTCAGTAATGACTGTCTTCTTAAACTACACCACAGATCAGTAGGCTGCTAGCTCCTTGAATACTTGATCACTGTTTAACTCTACCGGTCCCTATGCCACTCAGGAAAGGCAAGTGAACGAGAGCAGCATTACAAGGCTAACTGGCAAGGCAGTATCATTCACATTTAAAATATAAATAAAAATAAATCACATAGACAGTGCAGTACTTAAATTTATACACTGTAACAATTACTACTCATCTCCTTCAAAACTAATCAAGACACAACAGTGCACTCAATACCAGAGCTGAGACAACTGCTCATCTCCACGAAATACCAGCCATAAGCTTGATGCTGGAGGTAGTACCTAACAAAGGGAAAAGAACGTAGAACTATTAGAACTATTAGTAAATTGTAAAAATTAACACAAATTCATATGATTCATAAAAGGTCATTAATCTATTATAAGACCATATGAATAACTTTTCATCAATACAGAAAATTAAAACAGAAAACTTTGTGCATTGGTGCAATTCAATAGTATGCGATGCCTTAGTAATGCCATTCTCTATCACTCTGGTGCTCAGTTTACCTGCCACCCAAAACTTAATTGTATCTGTCAGTGTCCACATAGCTGCATCTCTTATGCACTTATCGTCTTTTAATTATTCAAAATTTGGCCACAATCAGAATATCTTGTTTTTCTGGTTATTTAGCAGGGAAAAAGTCAACATCGGTCTTATAACTTCTCAACAGTTATAACTCTACAATGGCCCTGTCCCTTTCTCTCCAACATCCCTCCCTCTCTGCTTCTTCCGTCTCTTGAAACATTGATTTGATTCAGAAATCTATGAGTCTGAGCATAAGTCACCATATCCTAAGGTTGGTCGGCATGATCACCTTACCTAGGCATGTGCCCTGGTGTCTTCAACACTTCTTTCACTCTAGCAACAGTCATACAGAAGGTGAGGGACCTATATTACACGCTACAGCCCTGCGTAAAACCTTTCACGTACACTTCACTCAACTCACCTCACCACTCTCTACAAATGATTCTCTTTATATTGATCACTTTCTTAGTGCCAGGTAGTGCTGGGCTACACAGAGGTGATACAGGAATGAGTAAGACACATCTCTGCACTTACAGACTGTTCACAGCTGAGTGGAAGAGACTGATAAAACTGACATCTAAAAACACAAATGCATGCTTATTATTTGTCTATTCAGAATATCTTTCCATTCTTTGGGAGATAGTTCCTCTCTCCTATCCCAGGTAGTTCTGTTAGGACAGTTACAGAAAAAAATATATGATCTAGGACTCACAATACAGTGTTTGATTGTCTTGGTCTAAGTTATTGGCCTAAGGACAGGCAGGTGACCTAAGCCAAGACAATAAGAATCCTTCCGCAAGCTTTTATATACACAAGGATGTAGAGACAAGTTCCTGTTTTTGCCACTTTGCATCATCCTGCGATTCCATAGTTGCTTATAACTGTCCTTCCCCACATGAAGGCATCTGTAAGAATGACGGAACAAGACAGAACCTAAGATAAGAAATGGACATGTCTCCATAGAGAATCTTGATACTATTCAAGTGTGGATAAGTCATACTGAGCACAACTCCATTACTGCCTTTCAATAGCTGGGTTACATGAACAAATACGTTACTTTTCTTTTTTTTTTTTTAAAGCAAAGTTGAATTGAGTTCTGTCACTTAAAATCAAAAGTTTAAACTAGCCCAGACTAGGACAACATGTCAAAAAGTTTCCCTGTGCACACGTGTGTGTGGATTGGAGGTAAGGAAGGAGGGAAATTAAATAGAGGAACAGTCCAGACATTAAGTAACATGTACCAGAGGGGAGAGGAAAGGAGGGAGGTGGAAAAATGAATGAATGAATGAATGAATGAATGAATGAGAAATAAGGTACTTGTTAATAAAAATAAACAAGTAACATGTATAAAATCCCTCAGGTAAAATTATGCAGTTTTCATTCTAGTACTAATACAGATTTAACAAACTTTAGAAAATTATCTAAAAATTATCTGTAAAAATTATCTAAAAATTATCTGAAATTTTTTCCTTATAAAAAATTTCGGTCACCTATTTTTTTTTTTCAGACTTTTGAGCCACTTTTTAAAAATTAAGTCTCGAAAGAAAATACCTTGGCAATCCCCTATTTGTGAGGCTTTCTGAGAATTGCTTACAACATGTCTCAGTTGCCAGCATCTTGCTGGAAGCTGCTTAAGTCCTCTCTGCAATCTGTTCAGGAACCTCACTGTCAACTCTCCAAGCTGTACCAGTTTTCTCTACTTTGCATTGTCCCAAAATATGGATATAGTACTCCTTTTACTCCCAAGAATAGTTAGCATAAAGTTGTAGTCTTAAAGCTTTACTAAGTGGGCATAACTGGAGGAAGTTACGATGAAAAAGAAAACCCAATCTGAGCTATCAATGCTCCTAAAAAGCACTGGCCAAACCTATCACAATGAGCTCCTTTGAGGGTTTCTCTTCAGCTCCCTTACTGCTAAGCACTGGAGAGCCCCAGAGCACAGTCTTTAGACTGCTTCTCTTTCTATTTACACTTAATCTCTTGGTGGCCTCATCCAGTTTTATTACTTTACACATCTGGATGCTGACGATTCCCAAATTTATATCTCCAGTCTGCATCTCTCCCCTGAACTCCAGCTTCATAACTACAATTGCCTACTTGGCATCTGTAGTTGGAATGATTAATAAGCATCTCAAACTTTACATGTCCAAAAATGAGTTCCTGATCTCTCCTCAAAACATGTGCCAGTCACAATCTCTTTCATCTCATTTAATGGACCCTTCATCCTTCCTATTGCTCAGGCTGAACCTTGTGGTCTTGCTTGGCTGTCCCATTTTCCCAAACTTACATGCTATCCAGTGGTAAATCCTGCTGCCTAACTTAGAAAAGGAAAACAAAGAAAACAAAACTTCAACTTCTCGACAACTCCCCAAGTACTACCCTGATTTGAATCACTGCCATTTCACCTGAATTATTTCAACAGACTCCTAAATGAGCTCCTTGTCTCTACTTTTGCTCCACTTTAGTCTATTTTCAATATTCTCAATACATCAACCACTGAAATTCTATCACAATATAAGCAAGATCATGTTGCTCGCCTACTTAAAACCTTTCCATCACACTCTAAGTAAAAATGAGTTATTACAATGACCTACAAGGCCCTCTGTGATCTGATTTCCCATTCTTTATTTGACATTCTCTCTCCTTACTCACCATTTGTAGCCACATTGATCTCCTTGTTATTCTTCCTACAAAAAAGGCACACTCCTACTCAAACCTTAACACTTGCTTTTACTCTAGTTGGAACATGGGGCCCTAAATATCTGTATGACTTGATTTCTCACCTCCTTCAGATCTTCTCTTCAGCGTTGCAGACTACACTATTTAAAATTGCAACTCTCTACCCATACCACTCTATTTCCTGTCTCAGTTTTTCTTCTGAGCACTTATTACTTTCTAACATGCCATTTCCTTACTTATTTTGTCTGTCTGTTTCCCCAGTTTGAATGTAGGCTTATAAATACAGATATAGCCCTATTATCTAAAAGTCTGACACATAGTGTTCAATATACACTTATTGAATAAACTGAATAAATCGTGCCTAATTCCTTCTCTTATACCTCTCTGCCACCCTCCTTACTCCATCTAAAAGCCAGTCATTTTCTCCAGCATCACCTCCACCAGAGGAAACAATCAAAAGAACTTCTCTACCTAAAAAAAACCCTTTTCATTATGCAGAGCAGTTTAACCATTCTTTACTCTAACCCTTCTAAAACCATAAGGCCAATTAAGTTCTCCACAAAGGACAGTCGCCTGTCTCCAAAGACAACATTTGGTAGCCTCCTCCTCCTACTCCCTAATATGAAAGTGATTATAATTTTTCTAATAATATCCTTTTTCCCTCTCCCTTTTGTTCTACATCGGGGATTAGCTAATTATACCCTGAGGGCCAAATCCTGCCTACCATTACTTTATGTAAATAAGGTTTTACTGAAATACAGTCACATGCATTACCTGGAATAAGATATTACTTTAATATAATTTGATAAATCATAAATATCAAATTAACAAAAAATAGTGAAATTAAAAAAACTATTTTCACTGGCTTTAACAATCTTCTAGGGACGCATCATATTTCAAAATGTGAAGCTCATGCAGTAAAAGACACACAAAAAGATAGACTAAAAGGAAAGCACAAAGTAAAATATTTACAATAAACCAGTCGCACATACTTTTTAAGGGATCCAGAGAGTGACTACTTTTAGAAATAAAAGCTCAATGATAAGAACATTAAGACTAGAGAGACAGATCTAAGTTTGAACCCTACCTTCACCACTCTCTCTGGCTTCAATATCCTCTCCTATAAAATAGGAATAACACCATCTCACAGTTACTGTGATGGAAAATGAAATGTGATATATATATAAAATGCCTAGCAAATAGGTACTGCATCTAGTTCCTTTCCCTTTTATAATATGGTTAATTTTATATGTGTAGATTTTTATACATCACATTTTCTTTAAACTCCAATGTGACTATATGTGGAAATGGGGCCTTTAGGAAGTAATTAAAGTTAAATAAGATCATAAGGGTGGGACTCTAATCCAATAGGACTGGCAGCCTTATAAGAAGAAGAAATAAATTTCTTTTTCTTTCTCTTCCCACAACTGACATAGAGGTCATAAGCGTAGTGAGAAAGTGGAGTCTGCAACAAAGAAAGGGGCCTCAGAATAAAACCTACCTTACCGGTGCCCTGATCTTGGACTTCCGAACCTCTAGAACTATGAAAATAAACTTCTGTTATTTTAGCCACCAATTTATGGTATTTTGTAATGGCCACCCAAGGAGGCCAACAGACCCATAATAACTTTTCTCTCATCTAAATAAACAGAATATCACAATTTGTAGGAGAATAATGAGAATGGCATAAAAGGGGCTGTAAAATATTTTATTTTTCCAGCTCACTATGACATTTGAAAAAATAATGTTCGAAATGCCATGGATTTAAATGTGAAAAATAAGCCTGATTTTTCTACCCATCCCTGAGAAACTAGCTAATGTTTAAGGTTTGGTATTACAGCACTAATTCTCAGTAACTCATTCTAGAATTTTCAAGTAATTAAAAATATGATAGAACTACCAACAAAACCTTTTCAAAAATTTATAACACCTAATGATCATTTTTTAAAACCTTGGGAAAAATAACAATATCATTAAATGGGTTAGTTTTCCAAATTATACTTAAAGTGCCCACAATTCAGAGTGCCTAATACATGGCTGGAACTCAAAAAATATATTCTGAATGAACAGTACAACTAATAACCAAACACAAATGCTCAATCATGAAAGACAAATTTTTTTTCAAGAAGAAAAGCATAAAATGGTAAGGAATTGTAAGCAGAATTTCAAACACTGAATCTTTAAAAATAATCATTTAAATTAACTTTTTTAAAGAGATTCTATTAATTCCATATTTTTCTTTCGGAGAAACAACTGATAACATAAACCAAAAATCTACTTGACTAAGTTACTTATAAAAGCTTTTGAAATATAATTACATACATTCAGTAAAATGTAGCTGTAACCACACAATCACAAATATCTGTAAGTACTCAGTTTTAACACCTGAGGGCTATAACCTGTCAATAATCCAGCAAGAATAAGAAGTCCTTCATTCTCAAAAACTCATAAAGGATATCTTCTTTACAGACACACAGTAAACTATGTAGAAAACAAAGAAAAACGGGAAAATGGATCTACTAAAATGTATGAATTCCAAATGAGAAAGCGACTCAGATCTCGCATAATTATTTTCAAGGTGATACAATAAAAAGTGTTATCAGTCTTATGTTTGCTCTAAGGGGATTATAAATTATCTCTTTAAAAAATGACAATAACAAGTAATGTATGTTCTAATAAAATTTGATTAACAGGTGTAAAATGAAAGGCTATGAAACCCAGTCACTTTTAATCATTATCAAGGATGTTAGTCTTTATTAAGACAAAAAAAATCAAAATTTCAGACACTGAATTACATGATATATACAAGAATATACAAAAGTTAAAAGAAAAAAACAGTATCTATTACACTAGCACAGAGGAAATTTCAACTGGTTATTCTATCCCAAATCCAAATGTTTACATCCAGGATGTCACAGAGGTAACTTCCTTTTGTACCTATAAGTAAAAATAAATCTATTTAATTGAAGACGAAGTAGGTTCATTTATAAATTGCCCAACGATTCCACAGTTCTAGTGTATTAAAATTTTAACCTAAGACATATACATATAAATTATGTTAAAAAATCAAACCAAAGAAATTAGGTGGCCTATGCCACAGACAACATTTATGCTTTAGAGATGAGAAAAATGGGAAAGTATAGTGACAGACCTTACAAAGTCTTAAACAGAGAGCTGAAGGCTTCCTGGTACTGATTCCCATATAAATTGAACATAAAATGTCTGTAATTATCCCACTGTTTAACATATATGTAATAGTAGCATAATGTGAAAGCTCATAATTAATAGGTAAATAGTCCAAACCTAGATTCTTCTACTCTATGAAACTGACATTGGTATACCACAACCTTGAAGAGTAGTTATTTCATCTGACCGAAAAATATTAGTCAAAAAATAAAAACAGAAAAAAATAATAAATTTTTGCTCAAACCTCAAAGTCCTCAAGATTTAATATAACAATCATATTACCATCCTCCAATTCCAATTCTTTTTGTGCTCTTGAGTTCATATAAGCTCAACTACTTCAAAAATACTCAAGCTTGACTTACGCAGCATTCAGTTACAGATGATAGCCTGAAGAGCTTGGCCCATTCTAAGCTACGACTTAACCTTACATCTTCCTCTGGAAAGACTCTACAGGGTATAATATCCCTTTCTGCTTGTAATGAGGAGGGGATAAAGTCAAGGCAGAAGCTATTCCGTTCCTGACCCCAAAATCCACCCTATGTTTGAGCATGTTAAATAAAAAAATATAAAGAGCCACTTGTTAAGGTTGTTCATTTTTAAAAGAATCACAGTCACAAGAATTTCCTTAACTTTTGTGTCCTTATTAAAATAAATATCAGCATCCCATTAAATATAAAAAGAAATTTTCTGCTTTTCAGTTACCTTATTGAGCTCTGGAAATAGTTCTTGTATCACAATGTCCAGTAAAACGTAAGTCAGCTAAAAAATAATAATTTTTAAAGCATTAGACAAAAAAAAATTCAAGACTATAGTTACTCCTAAATGGGAAGGCAAGGACTAGAACTGACAATATAAAACAAGTACAAAAGTAGCTTCAACAGTATCAATAATGTTCTGTTTTTAAGATGAGTATATAAACATGTGGACATTTTATTATTATACCTCATAATTCATTTTGTGTTAGATATTTTACATGTAACAAAAATAAAAAATAAGCATGATACAAAATTGCAACTCTATTAATATCTCAACAGAATATGTACTCTAAACATAAAAATGTTAACTAACTGTGGTTATTCTATGTAATCTGAATGATGTAATTCTTGATTTGCAAATTTTGACTTTAATTCACAAATTTTATGTACGTTCCAAATTTTCTACAATGAACGTTTATTTTAAAATCAAAGTAATTCACATCATAAAAAAAAGGTTATCAGCAAAAAAGGAACACAAATAAAACTTTTTTCTATTTAAACACTGGAATTACATTGCCTTGATTTAGTAGTGTCACTTCACAATTAATAATATACTAGACACCTTACTGTGTCATTCACTAAACCTAGCCAACTCTAGTCAACCTGCTTTAATAAATTTTACCTGCTTGTTGAGAACTGGCTGCTGTAAGCCATCAAATAGAAGTCTGATGCTTTCATACTTGGCTTCTTCACCAATACACTTGACAATCAGGTCTATACAAGAAAGCCACATGTGAAACAATTACATATTATACAGTAACTCATCATTAACTGGATCAAACAAAATCTCCACCCTGTTTCCCAGATATTCAAAAACTATAAATCGGAATTTCCTAAATCAGGGTTTCTACAAGGGTTCTATGGTTAAGCTGAGAAATGCAGTATTGTGCATCCTCTTTTTGGGGATTCACAATGCACAAAGCATACTGCAAGCCTACTGAATGTTGCAGTAAAGAAATCTGCCTATATATTGTATTAAGTGAAAAAACAGAGTTGGAAAATCATACATATTGTATTATTCCATTCTGGTAAAACGAAACAAAATAAACCCTAAAATTACGTCTGTACATTTATAAATACATGTACAGAAATGCACAGAAAAATGTCTGTGAGGATTAACACCAAACTGGACCATGTGGCTATTTCTGCGTAATGGGAAGAGGACGGCTTCTATTTTTTACTTTTTGTATTTTCCTAATTTTGAATATCTTAATATCAAAAAAAAAAGTTGAATTTAATATTTAACAAAGACTTTCCTCAATAACTATGACTACTTTATTTCTGTACTTTTTGCATAATTACTATTAACCATGTTCAGAACAATCATTTAGGGAACTGTTTAAACCCTAATTCAAGGTCCAAAAGTTCCAATTCATGTTTGACTGCACAGCTGTCATTTATCACTCCTGTTACTACCAAAAAGATCCTTTAGTCATACACACTAGTGTAGCTCTTCTCAAGGTATAGTAGGCAGCAGGACTCTAATTGTCTCGCAAACACGTCACTTTAATCAGTATGATTATAAGTCATCGTTAAAAAAATCTGGCTATTTTTGTGTGAGTAGAAACAGCCTTGTCTTAAAGTTCTTAGCGCTAACATTATAAAAACCAAATTTTATTTAACTAATGAGTTAATTTTAATTGGCCCTTACAACTATTTCTAAAATGAAAACTCATAGTAAATATCAGCCTCGATAATTACTATATATTGTGACCTCGAAGGAGTATTAATCTATGTTAAACTACTTCTTAAATATTATACCTGGAAGGTAATTCATCATTTCTTCAAAAGTCTGTTTTGCTCGTTTTTGCTTATCTTGGAGAGAGCGAGGTTCACTATTTTCACAGAATACAGCATCTAAAAAGAGAAAAAAAAAATGTTTACTGAAATTTTCACCTATTACCCACAAAGTATTTCCTCAGAGTGGACATACTAATAAACTAAAGAAAAACAAGACTTCTCACTCTTTTATATCCAATTAAAATCATTAAGAGTACACAAAACATGAAACAAACACATAAGAAAATACAAACCTCTGAAAAGTGTTATAAGTGAGACCAAACGGTGCTCCTGAAATAGCTGTTCTAGTTTACAATGAAGATAGTAGTCAGTATACATTTCCAAGGTGTTTTTAAAGAGTATTCGAGTTCCCATTAAGAGATGATGAAGCCAGTCAGGAACTTGAAAAACCACCCGTCCTGAAGATTACATGGAATACTTCATTGTTAACATAAACATATATTTTAATATTTTCCAATATAAAAAAAATACAAATGGTCAATATTTTATTCGTAAATACTAGTAACTTTAAATGTTCAAGACTAATTGTATTGAATTTTTATAAAAGAAGTATCTTCAATTTAAAAAAAAGTTACAATAGGAAAATACATAAGGGCATTAACTGGCATCACAGAAATGTGATGAATAAAAAACAGGTTTCAACAGTAACCACATGGGACTTACCTACATACATCAGGTAATCATAAACTCCTTCTACAGTCATCATCTCCATAAAATAATTCTGATTTTGCTTTCTTTCTGTATTCTCAGCACGGTTTGCATTATTCTTAAACAGATCATTGAATAGCTAAAGTAAAAGTAAAATAATAAAGAGACAGGTAATATATTACACCTGCTGATAAAAATCACTAAAGCTAAAATGAAGAGCAAAGTCATTTAAATTTTTTCAAACAAAGTAGAATATCAGATAGGTTAAGATCTGCCTCTAAAATTCCACATTTATACCCAAAATTGAATTTAAAAAGTGCTCTCCAAAATATTACATAAAAGTCTGCATTCATTTTAGACACAACAGATAATTCATTATCCATAAAGAACCCTGTTTACACCAAAAGTAGCGAATGAACATATAAAAATGTATAAATGTATTAAGGATAGCTAACTTCAAAACTAATATGATTTGAAAATTATAAATTGCTGTTCAATTAAAGGGTGTTTAGAGGTGAATATTAAGCCTTAAGCAAAGCTTATTTGGACAGTAATAGTCAAAGCCCAGAAAGTGATTTTTCACAATGTGAAAAAAATAAGATATGAAGAATTATAGTAAAAATGATGAAATGCAACAAAATCTCAGCTCCACTTACCCCAAAAATAAGCAAAAAGTATATTTTCAATAATATCCGTCAAATAGCAGAAATTAAGGAACTGTAAAAGTCTAACAGAAAAGATCAACAAGGCCAAAAGATAAAATGGAGAAAACCTTTGGTGAGATTGATCAAAAAATAAAAGAAAAAGAGGATACAATGTTAGGAACAAAAGGAGACAGCTACTGATGTCAAAGAAAATTAAAAAAGAATATTATTGACAACTTCAGGCCAAATGATTTTCAAATTTAGATAAAATGGAAAATTTGTTGAAAAAATATTATTAAAACCTGACTCATTAAATAATAAACCTGAAGAATATCATAATTAAAGAAATTAAATTTGGTTGTGAAAAAACCTTCCTGCAAACAAAACAAGGCCTAGATGACCTTACCAACAAGTTTTATCAATTACTTAAAGAATTAATAATTCCAGTTATAATTCAATAGCAAATAGAAAAAAATTTAATAAAACCTTGATACCAAAACCCCACAAAGAAAGAAGAAAGTCCACCCATAAACATGGATATAAACTTCCTTAACCTCACATAAAGGATATTTACGAATAAAGATATACACTATACTATTTAATGGTGAAACACTGAAATAATTACCTTTGTATAGGGTCTAGCCATATATGAAACAAAATCTGCCATTATTTGCAGATCACAGAGTAAATCTAAAAGAACTGATACATTACTAAAATTAATACAAGTCAACATGCCTTATCTCATTTGATCTTGGAAACTAAGCAGGGTCGGGCCTGGTTAGTACTTGGATGGGAGACCACCTGGGAATACCAGGTGCTATAGGTGTTTAAAAAAAATTAATAAAAGTCTAGCATGAATACTGAATAAAAAATCATTCACAAAAATCAACTGTATTTGTTTACCAACAATAAAGTGATAAAGTGAAAAAATATTAAAGATATCTTTTATAGTAATAACAAAAATAAAAGTGTTTGTGGGGAGAACAAGGCTGTCCTTTAGCTCACACAGTTCCCTAGGCTGGGCACTACTCTGGCACTAAACTGAGCTCGTGGACAGGGATTGTAGTTCTACATACCCAGTGCCTAACACTCTTTAATAGGCACACAATAAAATAGTTGTTGCATGAATAGATGAAATATTTTATAAGCATTAAAGTTAGTAATACCATCAAATAAACAAATACTTTATAGTAAGTAATTCTTAGATTATTGGAAGTTGGTGATTCACTACCTAAGAAAAGCACTTTAAAAAATCCCACAAATACAGAAATGGTAGAAGTTTGCAAATATATTATCTAAAGAAATATTTACCCTGTTAAAGCAAAGAACCAAGCAACTATATATCCCCTTACATTGTGCAACTAATATCCATATAAAGGAAATATAAAGTCCTAAGCATTTCATTCACACAGGATTCTCCCTACAATAGAAAAGTCACCTCAAGTAAGACAACTACAAACTTAATGGCTAAGGCAATATGCAATACCTTCTTGTTGTTTTCTGAAGTAGGGCTTAGAATTGTCAGTTCTGGTTTACTTGGTTTAGGCTTTGGAGATTCGCAAGAATTAATGAAATTCATGATGAAAGGTTCCAAATGCTGACCTTTCTGTGGTAATACAGAGATCACAGTATAAAAATCAAAAATCGAGATTATAATTCTTAGTCTCATATAACCCATTAAGATTCACTGATATTTAAACACACTTATAACTATCATATTATAGAATATACATAAATCAGTTATTCACCTCTTTCATTAGTTTTCCAGGAACAGACTTTATAATTTTTCCTGCAATTAAAAGTAAAATATTAATTTTATGAAGGTATATCATATACCTCATAATTGCTCCTATGAATACTTCACTAGGTAATTTTAAATACTAAAACAGTCAAGCGAAAAGTAAAAAATATTTATAATTGACAATTTTACACTGAACAGAAAGAAATGTACGATAACTATGGTATTATTAAGCATTTATACACACAACATTTGGGATTTACTTTAAAATAATCCAGTGGGGGAGGAGGTAGGGTAAGGGGTGGAACAAGTCAAGTGTTAATAATTGTTGAAAGAGTAAAGAATTCATTATACAAATTTTCTACTTTTATGAATATATGAAATTTTCCATAAGAAATGTTTTCAAAAGATTTTAAACAATGGTGAATATAAAAAGACATCTAAAAATATACAAAAGTTTATCAAAAGAAAGTTTTAAGAATTGCTACATTTAAATTGGCTATTTGAATAGTTTATATTCTGAATTTTGGATTAAAAATATTTTAATCCTGTTTACCAAAATTTATTCTTGATTTTATCTCCAGATTCCCTTATTATAAAATATCGAACATCTTGAGATTTTCTCAAGCATTTAGAAATGACTACGAAAAATAGTCAAAATTGATAAATACCACTTAAATTTCTTTCAGTTCAATTTAGAAAAAGCAGACTTATAGCAATAGCAGGAGACATAAATATAGAGACTATTTTACAACGTGCAAACTACCCAACCCTCCCATTGAACTCCTTTAGAGTTTGATACATGGCTTCACTATATAAACTATTTTTCTAAATTAATGCTGATCCTTTTCAGTTTAGCCTCTTACATACAATTCTTTAAATTGTCTTACCAAGGTTTACATCTGGTAGTATCTTATCCAAAAATTGTGTTTCTCCACCATTAGGGGAGAGAAAATCTGCCAGAAGTTGACTATTACTCAGTTCTGGATGCTGTAGAAGTTTCTTAAATGAACAAAGGAAAAAAAGTGTTTAAAATTTTAGAAAGGTGATCAAAACTATTTTTAAATGATTTTTTTAAACCAAGAAAACAATTTTAAACCCTCAAAAGCTATTTTATATTCATAATAAATAACAAAATTATATTTATAGAAAGAACAGTAACACTTAGCAGATAAGACGTTAACCTCTACAGTGAGACATGAATGGGTCTGAATTCTGGCTCTTCCATTTGCTAGCTGGGTGTCCCTAGAAAAGTTCCTAAGTTTAGCCTAAGGGTTAGTTTCCTCATGCGTAAAATGAAAATAACACTACCTACTTTATAATGTTATATAAAGCAGGGATTCCCAATACCCAGCCCTTGGACCATTAAGATCCGTGGCCTATGAGGAACTGGACCACACAGCAGGAGGTGAGTGGCAGGCGAGCAAGCAAAGCTTCATCAGTATTTGCAGCCGCTCCCCACCCAGAGCTAGCATCACTGACTGCCTCAGCTCCACCTCAGATCATCGAGCATTAGATTCTCACAGAAGCACTGGTCCCTAGTGCCAAAAAGGGTGGGGACCGCTGATATAAAGCATTCAGCACCTACTTAATACACCTGAAGGAAAATTAAACAATAGCTAATATTATTTCTCAGTTTCTCAATGACAAAACAAGTATTCCAATATCATACAACTTCATTGATAATTAAAAGAAGCTGGCATAAAAGGATTTTGCAGAAAACTAAATGTAGAAATGTAAAATACCCTATAAAATCTGTTGTCCTTCTTCCAACACTATTTTCTTAGAAGACAAACTGACTTTTTAAAGCTAAAATTAAGTCTTACCTAATATTACTTCTTGAACAAAAATCTAAATAAACAAAATACCAATACAATGACCTTTAACTCTGTATCAGAAAATATTTCTTATAGAACAAGGTACTCTAATTCTTAGAATTAGTTCAAATAATGGGTTAATGACATCGATAAAGACACAGGTTAACACTAGCAAATGCTGTGTTCAGATATCCTTGTAGTAGTTAATACTTAATTCATATTTCAATTTTCACACCGCCAAAAAATTATATAAAAACTACTTTCTGGGTTAAAGTATTCAAGTTCAAATGTAAGAAATAAAATGTAAATATCTCTTTATACTGTTGAAAATCTTCATTTAAAAAGTACTTGTTTGACTATCAGGTAACCAAATCTAGCTGAATTAACACTTAATAAAAAATACAAAATTCCATGACCAAAAAGATTTTTTAAAATAAAACAAAAGTATCCCCTCTAGTCCTATGCACTTGATTAACAAAAGATGGTCATTAATTTTGGAGGCATCTCGAATAAGTTACTTTTAAGCTCATTGTACCAATAGTGAAAATAATATACCAATTACATTATTTATATAACATAATACACACACACTAAGAAAAAACAGAATTCAATTACAAGCGGTAAGTGGTCGAGAGTCAGGAGATCCCAAGAAACTAGAAAAACATCTTCAAATTGCAAAAGGAAAAGAACTGAGGAACAAAATAGGAAGGAAGATTCCAAGGTTCAGAAAGTGCTGAACATAAAACCAAATAAAAAATAAAACAAAAATAACAAAAACTACCCAGTGTTCTCAGAATGTAATCTTTTATACCAAAGTTTTTTTCTCTCTTTAACAGTCTACATCAAAACTAAGCCCAATATAAGACTTTTTTTCTCCATCCAAGAAAATATGTGGTGTTTCATTGGTTACCAATTAAAAAAAAAAAAGTATCCTCCTGACAATTCATTTCCACGAAGAAAAAATTTTTTAAAGAATTTTAGAAAGCCACACTGACAGGTATTTGTGAAGCAAAGCATATACATACAAGAGAAAAAGAGACAAATTAGAGAAAGCTATGATTAGCAATGATTTAAATTAAGTTAGTGCTATACCTGTAGATATTCCTGAAATTCTTCTCTCTTAGACTTTAAGAATTCATAATTTTTGGGGCCAATGATCCTCTTGGAAGGAAGCTGGGCATCAGGAAATGTGCCTGAAATTAATATACATTAAAGCTATTACTATGTTCTGCTAGTATTTTAAAAATCTACTTTATAATTTATATGGCAAATTTAGAATCACAGTGCTGCATTGTAGAGATGTGGCATTATCCTTTAAATAATCCTGACAACCTCAGACAACACAGAAGCCCAGACTAAAGAACCTGAGTCTACTGATAGCCAAAATAGCGCAACTCTTCACTGACATAGTTATATTTAGCCTTCTATACTAGTAAAAAAAAAGCTTCAAAAAATTATCACGAGATTATTTCGAAATCTCAAATGGGATTCTATTTGACAAAATTTTACTAGAGAAACACCTAATCTCTCATGGAAGAAAACAGGTAGAATTTGACAATGCTATATAAGCTTAAAAACAAAATTTAAAAATCATGGACATGCTCTCTCAGCTAGAGCTAATTTCAGAAATTTTGGTATTAAAAGGAAAAACACGACTGGGAATCCAACCAACTTCAGTTAATCCAGAATTTTAAATTATGGAGATTAATGATCTTTCGACTATAAACAACAATAAAAAAAGATTCTCAGAGAAAGAACATGACAAGAATAGCACTGCATCAGATTGGCAGAGACAAAGAAAAAACCATTTAAAGAGAAGTACAAACTCAAAATCTAGGCAAAAAGTATGGAGTGAGTCTTTATATTTTGTAATCTTCCTATAATCTTCTCCTTATCAGGAATTCTGTTCTTATAGCAAGGTTAAGAAGGTTCCCTGAGCTACTCAATTCAGAATCAAACTGAATTTGGATCAGGGAACACTCCACAAAGCCGTTCTAAAATAAAAAGGTTCAGAATACACATTTCAAACTCACTAATCTATATATAAAATGACTGAAAATACTGCATGACTATATCCTTCATATTAACTAAAATAAATGGATATATAAGAGAGACTTAGCAGGTGAGAGGAAGAACTAAAAAAAAAAGTGCTCTCCTTTTCTGATTGATCTACCCTCAAAGGCATTCATCTACAAGTTTTGTTTCCATATCTAAATCCAAGAACTAAATCAAAACATTTGCCACAATGCATAAACATGTCTAACCAAGAAAGATGATGGTAAAAAAAAACAGAGCAACTCTGAAGTGCATGGTTTAAAGTATCCATATCGTCAAGATAAAAACTTGAGGGGAGAAAAAAAAAATTAGAAACACAAACTTTTCTAAAATATAGTTAAGGAATAGCTATCTTTTACATTTTATTATCATTTAAAAACCAAGCATTGTACAATGTAAAAACTTTAAAAATATAATCAGGCAGAAACAAGATTAAAATAGTTATGTTCCTATTATCAATAGCAGTATACACAAGTGTCACTTACATTTCCTTGATACCATGACTTAAAATGAAAAAAATTAATCTGGTTCAACACCTTTCAAAAAGGCTCATTTTGAAATGTAATGTTTTATACAAAGAGAACAACATACCATGAAATTCTGTTAGTTTTGATTCAAGTACATAGAATTCAAGATATCTTCTATAGACAGACCAATGTTCAGGCTCATGCCCAACTGTAAATTGAATAAGTATATACTGAGTAACAAATAATTTTATAAACTACTACTAAAAGGATAAAGTATTTAAGACATTAAGTATACAAAGCTTGAAATTATTCTAGTTTTAATAATATCTTATTTCTTCATATCACGTTAACATATTTTATCCTACATGTTAATTTTAAATTATTTAGAAGAGACTGATAAAATTTTACCTATTTATGAAGTTATCTCAATAATATACACATTTTTCTACAAAGACTCAAAGAGCTGACAGCAACTTCCACAATTATGTAATTATGATCATTTTTAAAGTGACATGAATATGATGTATTGCATAAAAAATTTATTATCAATTTTGGATCTCTCAAATATTTTCTAATTGTCCTGATCTAATACACTACAGAATAGTGCTATCCAATATAACTTTCTGTAAATTCTGTATTATCTGCACCAATATAGTAGCTACTAGCCACATAATATTGATCACTTAAAATGTAGCTAACATAAGAAACTGAAATTTTAATATAATTTAAATTGCCTCAAGTGGCTAGCGGCCACCAAACTGGACAATGTAAACTAATGTTTAACAAACGATTCGGGTCAGATTGCCTATTCCAATCCTGGTTCCTCCCTTTATTATGTAAACTTGAACAAATAACTTAACCTCACTGTGCCTTGGTTTGCTTAGAATAAAAATAATCGTACCTATTACATGAAATAATCCGCCAAAAGCACTTTTATATAGTGTACAGCACAGAGTAATCACCCAAAAAATGTTAACTGCTATTATTTACATCTCACATCAGAGTAGCATTGCTTTGGAGATGCAATGGATCAAGTTAACTAAAACCACAACCCCAAAGCAGTAACTGTATTCAAAAAACAAACAAAAAAAAACCCTGATATGGTCAGGTTTTATATCTAGTTTTGGTTTTTAAAATCCTGAAATTGCTATCTTGCTACACACATAAATCAATGTAACATTTAAATGATACACTTTTTATTCCTCATAGGCCTTTTCCTAAGAGCACATTACATTGACTATAAAAAGTCTACAACCCTGCTGACAAAAATTATCCTTGGAATATAAATTTTGAGACTTTTGTGGTTTTAATTTTAGGGTTAAATAATTAAGCCAAACTTTTAAAAATAAAGAGCAGAAATGAAAGATGGTTTTCCAAAGGCGAAAACAAACGTATACTCTAAAAATACTTAAAAGTATATCACATATAAATCTATATATCCTTTAAAAGGAAACAAAAGTTATTATCTACTATATTGATAGGCATTTATAGCTGAATAGTCAAAAGTTTTAAATAATTTCCTGAGAAACAAGAACCATGTGGGAAGAGTCAGACTTTAAGTACTACGCACAGGAAGGAATTAAACCCAGAAGCTAACCAGAATCTTTTCAAATCTTTCCAATACTTAAAATACCAATCGGTAGAGACAGCAGACAAAAAGACGTAAACAAAACTATGTTTGAAACTAGAATCAGACTATAATATTAACAATGGTTTGTCTATACACCTATTAAGAGTGTTGAGACAGAACAGCAACTAGCAAGACTGAATGGTGACTATAAGAAAATCAAGCAGCACTGACTCAGAACTGGACAGAGCAAGACCCTGCCTGGTACTTAGCTACAAAAGAAAAAAATAGCCAGCTACCCATTCCTATGCTTTATGTTCTTGAAATAGGATCAGCTTCTGAAAAAAATTTAAAAATCTAATACTTTTTGAAAAATAAATAAGGGGAATCATTACCACTGACCTTTACATTATCACTTAGTCACTCCCCTCTCTTAACCATTTCCTAATACTACCATGTTTTTTCCTTCTTTCGTCACAGAGGAGGGGCAGTTCCCTCCTCCTAAGCTCAATTTTATTTTCTGCTCATCATTCTTAAAATGTGTATAACTTTGATATGCTTTTGCTTACACCAACTGCTCCACCTCTTGGACAAAGCCTAGGGTGGTGACTGTTTATCTCATTATGGATGCTGCTTAGCCCCTATCACTATTACATAATCCACACCTAGAACAATCAAAAGAAAAAAAAATGTTAAATATGAAGAAAATTTGTAAAGTTGTATTTGATCATATTTTTATTAATTCTTATTTTCTGACAACGATGGCGGAGCAGAAACGCTATCTTAATTAAACTGGTAAAATACCTGATATAGGGTTATAAGTATTAATAATGGTCAAATAAGTTTAATAGCTAATGATGACAGAAGCAAAACCATTAAAAGGTCATTATATAAAAATGCCTTGATGGATTGTCAGGTATCTTGCAGGAATCTACTCAATAAGTGTTGGTTGAACAAATTAACTAATAGAGATAACCCAGAAAATCCTAAGCTTTTATTTACTTTTCTGTTCTGGACAATCATCTTTTAAATATGCAATCATACTCAATAGTTAGAAAAGACAAAATGTTTGCCATCTCTGATAAATATAGATTAATGAGAACCTTTTAATAAAGATACTCATAAAGCTTCCTACCTGCTCGTCTATCATTCCTTTCAACATCAATACAAAAAACAGGTATTCTCTCCTTTTTCTCCCTCCTTTCAGAGGAAGGATCGTCAAAAAAATCTACATATGGAATGCTAATTTTCCATGCAGCAAGGTTTCGGGGAGTATTAGGTGTGCTCACAGCTTCCACTGGAGAATCATCTTCCATTACAACAATACCTTCTTCAATCTGGGGGGGAAAAAAAAATTACCAGGAAAAATGTAATATTTCCAAGACCTTTAGACCTATGAGATTCAACTATAAAATAATATGTCCATATAAATTCTATAATTTTTTAATGCTTTTGAAATTAGGTGATATCAAATTTTCTACTGAAAACATAAAGATAAAAAATGAAACTGACAAGTTACTAGAATCAGCTCCAGGTTTTGTTACATCACCTATATGTGAAAATTCAATAGAAAACAGAAATTTCAGATTACTGAAAAAGGTATTAAAAATACACAAATATTGAAAAATATTTTGCTTAGGTAATAAAAAGTAAAATTAACGTACTGATATTTTCTTCATTTAGGGATGTAAAATTTTACAAATAATAATAGCCATTGATGGAGACTACCAATAAACTGGATCTATGTTATACTGCTGGTTACTAGATATACGAACACAACTCTTCTGGAAAATGTCTTGGCAATGATTTATAAAGACCCATAACTAGTTTTGACCAAATTATTCCATTTCTGATGATTTATTCTAATGAAAGTATTTATTCCAAATAAATTTTTTTAAGCTGTGAAAATGGCACAAGTATAAATATATCCACTGCAACATTAAATAATATAAAATTAGAAAAGTGGTCTAAAAGGGACCCACCTCTATAAAATTAAGATTGTTTTTATCTCCTGACTTCTAAAATGTTAATAAATATTTAAAAGAATAAAGATTTTTTTAAACATTACTTGAGGAACAATTATTTTTAAAAATAAATTTTAAACATATTCTAGAAATATATACTTAGAAGGAAAATAACTGTCTCTACTTCATTAAATTGAACGAGAACTTCTGAATTGGCTCATTATAAACACCTGGGCACCTAGATATCTCCAATTCATGTTAAAGGGGGAAGAATATTATAGATAAAGACACTTTTTAAGGCAATGAGTTGAAGACTGCAGCATTCAAGAGAATTCGGAAGAGCCTAGTAAGAACAAATCAGTAATGGAGAGCAATTTCTTTCTGGAATTCTAGTACCCTACCTTCACTCTCGATTCTACTCTCTTCCCACACCTGGAAGCCACCTCTCTTCTAAGTGAATTCTTTTACTCCCCATACAGTCCCTTGGCAATTATCCCTTTTTCTGTTCTTGTCCTAAAATGGCTTTTCATAATCCCTAATTAGACCACCAGTGATATCAGGAGGACTTCTTAATGCTCTGTTGAAAACACAAAAGTCTTTAAGGCCTAAGAAACATGAAGCTATAGAGATAGATGATGGGTGTTGCATTCTGCCTTTTTTGGGGACAAGGATAACTCCCTATAAACCTAGAAGGAAAAACAGAGAAAAGCATGTGAGGAAAACTCCCAGTCTGCTGCTTAGGCTACCCTGAGGTATAGAGTAGCATTTTCCACAGTTATTAATCTGCATTTTTTTTTCAAATGATAAGCTCACATTTAATTTTGAAAGATTTTATCAAATTTCCCTTTAAACAATTTATGCTCCCACCAAAATATGAAAGGCCCTTTCCTCAAAATTAAACTGTATTTTTGTGAATGGATTTAGGTTCTGAAAAGAGGGTAAAATAAAAAGTAAAAATTTTCAAGTAAGTAAATACTGTAAACTAAAAAACCTTATAAAAAGAAAAACCAAGTATTTTTTTGTTTTCAAAGAGATGTTCCCTCCACAAAAAGGACGAGAAATAAGGGAGGAGGAGGATAAAAGGCAAGGAGATGTCCCCTATTTCCTTGAGAAATATTAATGTTCCTCATTAATACATTTTCCTATATGGAGGTAACTGCCAACACACCAATAGGCATATTACATTCCAGAAGTTTATTTGCAAATCAGTTCTGAACTTGAACAGAACTTCATTTTCAGACAGACCTAATCTCATATAGTGGATTTTTTTGGTTCCCAGGCCAGCATACATATGACAATTTAATCCATAATTTATACGCATATATGAGAAAGATAATATAATACTGTATAATACTTACTATGCTTACTGTATGCTAGGCACCATTCCAAGTACTTCATATATATTACTTGTTTAATCTTCACAACATCCCTATGTAAGCTAGATACTATTATTCCCATTTCATGTGTGAAGAAACTAAATTTAAATTTAAGCAATACATCCAAGGTCACATAGCAAAGAGGCACTGCCACTAAATGATCTCAACAAATTTTCTAAAAAATGTCTTTGAGATTCCAATTTTGGATCACAAACCGTTTTAACCATTTTCCTTTCCCTTACTTTCTTTTCCCCTAAACTTCCTAAACAAGACAAAAAAGATTCTACAAGGTCCCACAGCTTATAACTAGCACAGTGTCCTCTAAATCTTAAATGGCACCATCTTAGTCTGAGTCAACACCCTATATTCCCCTACTGTTTCTTTTCAGAGCATTAGAGATGAGTTTGCCCAAGTCTATTTTCTATTACTAATATATTTGCTTCCAGTCAAGAATTTCCTTATTTGTGTCACTACAAAACAGAACTTTCTCAGCGTTTTAAAGATACCC
This sequence comes from Rousettus aegyptiacus, assembly GCF_014176215.1. Taxonomy (NCBI): domain Eukaryota; kingdom Metazoa; phylum Chordata; class Mammalia; order Chiroptera; family Pteropodidae; genus Rousettus; species Rousettus aegyptiacus. The sequence goes on from NW_023416284.1 coordinate 128,240,802, forward strand.
TCCTATTCCTGAAGCAAAAATACAACTCGTATTTTAAGTAACTGGGAAAAACAAAACATTAAAAGTTCATCTTCCCCAGAAAACTTATATTTTGAAAAGTTCACAGTAACATAGATAAATGCTTTTGTTATAGTATTAAGTAGGAAGAGAGCAGGACAGCAAATTATAGATATATAATATAGCCTAATCAATAGGGGTGAGATGGCAAAGATATTTTTAAAAGAAAATATTAATAGAAGTGGTTATTGGGTGGTTGGATTATGAGTGGTACTTTAAATTTTTCCCACTTTTTATATTATTTAAAAAACTGAAATTATAATATGCTTAAAATTTTAAAACATACATATTATTTTGAAAAAAAAAAACAAAAACAAAAACTCCTTCCTCTGGTCTACTGACTTTTTCTACCTCCACTTTTAAAGAAAAACAGAGCATAAAGAAGGCAAAAATGTTGTATCTGGATTATCTAATAAGGAGAAAAAGGATTAAATAAGATTTTCTTCCATTTAAATTACAATGAAGAAGCAGTAAATCTTAATTCATCAACACAGTGAGGCAGAGGTCAAAAAAAGCGGAGGTAAAGAGGAAAAATGAGTTTATTTACTCTTCTCTCCCCCCATCCTTGGTCAATGCCAATTCAATCACTACTATTTGTCCTTTTATACCTAGGTTAGTGAATTTCTTAAGGGCAAAGTCTGTCTTAAGCATCTCTTTATCTCCAGTGCAGAGTCATTAAAAGGCAAAATGAGGAATCGGGATCTCCATTGAATTCAGTATTTGCTAGACAAATTAAAATTGCAAATGAGACAATATCTGCCTTTATGGAACTTACTAATTGGTAGGGAAGACAATCATAAACCTATAATTTCAAATACAACATGGTACATGCTTTAACATATGATCTAATAGGGGCGCAATGGAGGAAATGTTCAATTCCACCTGGGAATTCAGGTAAGGGTTTATGAGAAGGGCATTTCAAGAAGGATAGCATGTGTAAAGATACAGAGAAATAAAATAGTGTAGTGAGTATAATGCACATATAAATTGACTGGGTACCCTATTAAAATGCAAATTATGATTCAGTAAGTCTAGGATGAAGCCTGAGATTCTGTATTTATAACAAGCTCTCAGGTAATGCTCATGCTGTTAATCTACACATCACAGTTTGAGTAGCAAGAGGTTAGGACATCTATTAACAACTTCATTTGCCTGGACCTTGGGAATGAGATGAGGATATGAAGTAAAAGCCTAACTAAAAGATAGTAAACTGTCTGACCATTAGACGTAGCTCAGCTTAACAGAAACCGTTCTGGCCTCAGTAAACTGTAACTTAGTGCTCAGGAATTTTAAAAATTAGATTGCACCACAAAAACTATGACAACTAATGGAAAAATGAGAAATATAAAGAAGTCTGAAATAAGTAGTAAGAGCGCACCCAATTTTTAATGCCATTGTTAAGTCTGAAGTTTATACACATATCAAGTTAAAGAATTTTTACTTACAAAGTCATCTTCACCTTCAGCTAAACCATAATTAGGCAACATAGCTCCCTCCATGGTGGTGCTCTTGAATACTCCTTTAATTTTGCTACCTATTCTGCTGATTCCAAATGATTCTCCTCTTTTCTGTGAACTCCTAAATATTAAACAAAAATGTATCAAGCACAAAGTAAATTATCTCAACAGTCTAGTTTACTATAAACAATAAAAAAAAGAAAAACTTGTGAAAATGGTAAACTGAAAGTAACACAGCTAACATAACTTTTTAGAGTGCTCGGTCATAAAGTTTCAACATCTCAAAACAAAAGGAACAGAAAATTTAAAGTTTAAATATGGGGGGATGAATAAATGGGACAATATTTATTAACAAACATTTGAAATTTACCTGCTGTTTTACTTTAAAACTTTAACTGAACTAAAATGTTTAAAAGATGAGAGCCCCCTTGTGGTACATAGCTCTTACTGCCCTACATATTTTGAAACAAATAAGGTTAAGATCTACATTCAAAACAAAGTATCCATTTAGAACTGTACTGCTAAAATAACATAACAGAAAAAGAAATATGCAAAACTATGACCTTCTCAGTACTTCATTTTTAGAAAAAACTCAACATAACTATTCTGTCCTCTATAAAATTTTTAAGCAAAATTCAACTTTAATCATATAGTCAAAAGAAGAATGCAGTATAAAATGGATCTTACTTACCTTCGAAGTAATAAAAAGAATTATAAAATGCCACAGGTAAGGGTGAGTGATGAATATAAGGATAAAAGCAAATGTAGCCTAAGGAAGCAGCCTGCTCTGCCATATATATATTAATAGTAACTATAAATAGATCTATATATTTTGTTTTGTTTTGTAACTTTTTTCAAAAGCAATTTTCCAAAAGCAGAAATAGCAAGAAAGCAATGACAACAAAAAAAATATGCCAAAAACAGCAAAAATTTCCTCCATTATAGCCTACTGCCCTACATTTCAACAAGTAAAAACATAGCTTTTACCTAATTTACCTCATGCTCACTATGTAATACTGCCCTTACGACAGATATACCCAAATAAAAATGGCCATTTTAAAAATCAAGAAAGTTTATTTTGAATGTTTAATGGATAGCTATTATTCGTCTGAGCAAAATTTATTTAAAATAATATGATTAAAGAAATAGAAGTAAACTGATCAAGTTTCAACTACACCAGGCATATAGCAACATGCATATTATACATGTTCAACAAGCAAAACAAACTTATTTTAAAACTGGAAAAACTCTAATAAGTAGTGAGTAATAAAAAGCATATTTAAACTAGAAAATTATTTTATTTAAGCAAGCATACGATTAGTGCTTTTTTAAAACCCAGAACTATAAACACAATTCTCTCTGATAGAAATGTTTCCAAAAACAAATATTAAAATGTTTTCATTAAATGAAAAAAATTATTAAAATCTAGAATCTAGATAGATTTATTCTAGTCTTTAGGACCTAGATAGATTATAAAACAATTGGGATTTTTCAAATGACATTTTTAAAATATCTTACTTATGATTATGTCCAGAAATACAGAAATACTGCACTTCTGGTTTAAAAAATTCTTTAAATACAAATAATTCTAAAAGTAATATAGCAAAATCAGTAAAAAAAAAAAAAAAATCAATAATGTAGAAAATCTAGGCTTTTTCTCATTTTATTTTTATACTAACATTTTTATTTTATGATGACATATATCATGTTATTTCAAAAAGGAGATATCTAGAATCAAAGCAGAGGTTAATTTTAAAAGGATATCCCAAACAGGTGATATAAAGGCAGAAATAGCACAGTGTTTCATTATTTTTCTTCTTAGTTGTACTTAATTGTTTGGGGTGTACTTTCTGGACTTAAACAGATAACTTATACAGAAAAGAATCACATGCTATCTCAAAACTTACCGAAAATCATCCAAACTTTGGCTACCTCTGCAATAACAGATATGTGAAATTATATAAAGAAAGGAAGGAATGCCCAGGCATTAAACAAGTTTCACTTTAAAACACAAAACAAAAATTTAAAGCTTAAAAGTTACACAGGTAGACAGCATTCATTTTTGTAAAGTTAAGGAAGTCTTATGAATAATACAGTAAAGTAAACAAAGTACTAACTGTTTTGAGGGATGTGGGAGGATGAATTCTACATCATTAAAAGGAAGTTCTTAAAACTCAATATGTCAGGAAATAATTCTGTATTTTTTTCCTTCATTTAGGCATACCATTTGTTTGACATAGTGGAAAGTATGCAGAGACTAAGCCACCAAAAACTTGGCACACGAAAAAAACTTGTGCCTTCCACATCATGGACTACATGTCCACATGAGATGTAATTATGCATGCTTTGCATGTTTTTAGTTTGCATATTTTAAAAAGTATATTTTAAGCTAAGAAGCAAAGTTAAAAGATCTCTGTTTTTTAAGTTGTGCTTTGAGCATGAAATGAAACAGAATATGCATTAAAATTTTACTTTTAAGATACAATTAAATAGAACGTAAATAAAATACATATATATTTTACATATTTTAAGTCATTTAACAGTAATGTTACTCTATTCAATGAAAGAATGTTAGGAAAGTCTTTTCTTTATTCTATACAGTCAGTAAATGAGTCATTAAGTATCACAGAAGCAGAGTCCTGACAAGACTGATAGTTAATATTAGAGTCAGGTAAATATACAGAAAAACTTACTTTATTTGCTTTCCATCTCTAAGTGAAGACCCTTAAATTTAGCTACTCAGCAGATTTATAAATTCAAAGAACCATTTTGCCTTATACATAGGAGTTTCTATTGAGTCCTATTAATCTCAACATCTTAAGTCTATAAACAGGAACAAATTTCATCTGCCTCTCAACTGATGCTGGGAAATATGATAAAAGTCTTGGAAAAGTATTCAAATGAAAGGCACATGAATTGGGCAAAAACTGCTATTTTAAATAGCATGGATGCAATTTTGGTTAAAGTCGGTGTTTCATGGCTGTAATATATAAACTCTTAAGAAAAAAGCGATATTTTTACACAGAAGCATAAACACATTTTCCACCTCTCAGAAGTTATTACATGTATACTATTATATTGAGGCATTATGTAAGTATTAATATTTAACATTCAAAAAAATTCAAATCTATTTCTACACCCTTGGTTATGTCAAAAAATGTAATATATTCCCCCATGGCTAAGGTTTTCAGATTTTTCTTTGTTCCATCTAAAAGAACTACTCCATTTTCTATCTACTTCTCTCTTTGCACCACATTTCCAATTTATTTATATATTTATTGGATCCTTGCTCTAACAAACTAGGTGTTGAAAGCAATGTGAATACCCTGTAGCTTTACAGATTTGATACCTGTATCAATTTTCGTACCTATAACAATTAAAGGACAAATCAAGACATTAATTATTTAGTTTATAAATGAATCAAGTTTCTCTCTTCTGTTACCTTTCTTTAGGTCATTTAACTGCATACTTTTATTTCTGGAGAGCCAGAAAGGAAAGAGAGAAAAACCCCTCCACTTTTCTAACCAGCAAATACTCTAATAAAAAGTACTCCCTATGGGGAAAAAAACTGAGTTATCGGTGAATTTCATTTGTGCATGCAGTCCACAGTCTCTAATAAAACAGGTAATCAAGTACTAATGTGTATTAACTATAAGATTAACAAGGCAAGGGTGTGTATCTCTCTAAATTTTTCTAAAAGAATTTCAAGCATTTTGGTTACTGTATATAGTACAGTTCTACAGTTCCTTAGTAAAATGTCTACTTAGGTAGCAATGGAACCCATACATATAGTCACAGAAAAATAGCTAAGAAAGACAATGTGCTATCAAATAATGATCAGCATCACCAAGTAAAAAAATAAAACATATTTATGATTAAATATACCTACCTGTTGAATTTTGAATTGCGTGTTGGTGATTCTGCACCTCTTAAAAGTTGTCTGAAATACTTCAAAAATAATTGATTTATTAAACTAACATTTAATATTGAAACATTACCACGGCACTTGCCAGTATTAAGAAAATGTTATTTAAACCAAGTGAATACAACCACAGTCAAATAGAGTAAGAATTAAAATATTGCAAATAGAGATATTCAAGCCATTTAATTTTCATGGATCTATAAATAATGTATATATAAGAAGAAAGTGCTTCCTAATATTCACAGTATCTACAAAGCTACTTAGGTGAATGGCAAATCAGGTGGTCGCATATATGCAACACGATTTTGGTATTGAGAATTATATTTACAATCAACTTCTAATCTCCATTAAATTATTTAGTAAAAAAGTATTCATTTTCTTAATCATATTTTAGTTTTGTTTATTTTATAATTTTAATCACTCACCTAATGATATCAAATTATTATTAAATTTTACAGAAAAATCCTCAAACAACATTAAAATTTTAATGTACCTCATCACTGTGGCAGAACATAGGCGTAAACACATTCTCCAACAGAGAAAGTACATGTTCATATGCTTCGAAAAGACATCTCATAGTTTGAAGTTTCACAACATCTATATATGGGCCTTCAGCAACTATTTAAAAAAAAATTATATTGTAGAAATTATTTATGAATAGCATAAATACATTATAAATTAGTTTAAATGCATGACAGTGAAAGAGCACACAGAAAGTCCTAAAACCATGTTTTGTAGAGAATCCACTATAAGATATAGAATTCACCCTAGAATAAGGAACTGAAATATTCAAGCTCCAGGTCTGGCAAGTATTAATTATGTGAATTGTGAATAAGTTTCTTCATCAAAGCTTTCATCTTGTTAGTAAAATAGGATAATGGCTGCTCATGTGTCATATGGCTATTGCAATAATAGAATACATGAGAAAACTCTGAAAACAGTAAAAAGCTATAGAATTCATTTTCATCATCATCTTTGACTTACTTTTTTGAATCTCTTCTACAATGAAGGGATCGAATCGAATTTTGTCAATACTTTCATCCAAACAGTATGTTTTATAAATCTTCTGTAACTCCTCATGAAGAGATAGCATTTCATCATTTGATAACTCTGGTCTCAAAATTCTATCATTGAATTCCTCTAGCAAATTAGACAAGAGTAAAGAAAAAATGAATTATTTTAACATATAACTATTCATGAAAATTTCATGTTCATAGTTTAATTGTAATCAATATTAAAAGCAACAATTATATACAAACTATTCATCATTTTAAAGCTCTTTAGAAAGATTTAATTGGGAGTAAAATAACTACTCAGATGAAAGAGAAACTCGGTCACCCTATATTTTACACACTAATAAAAAATATGTAAATATTTACATAGCAATACAAATTTCTAAAGTATTCTTTAAAAAACATATTGGGTTAATTTCTTATACCAAGAATCTTTAATATTTTGAAATCTGATTCACTAACAGGAAAAACTAAGGCTTTTCTTTTTAGTTACTTAAGTTTTTAAACAATATTTCCTTGAAACACGAACTCTACAACTAGTGATGGAGCTGAGAGTCTGAACAAAAAAATCTTTTTTTCTAAAACGACAGGTAATAGCATTTGAATAGCCAAAATACTGACAACCTTTCTTTTATGACAAGAGCTGCTCATATGGAGTTTACCCCGTAATTCTTAACTGTCCAAACTGAAACAGAGAGGAAATAAAGGAGTAAAAAAACAAAGAAAAATACTGGAACATATAAAGTCTTTAGGATGACAGAAAATTCATATAATTAATTGGAGTCTCAAAAAGAAAGGAGAGAGAAAATGAGGCAGAATATCTGAAGAGGTGACAGCCAAGCATTTTCAAAAATGATGAAAGACACTAATCCACATATCTGAGACTCAGTAAAATCCAAAGAGAATTTTAAAAAAAAAGAAAAAGAAGAAAACTACACATTATAGTCAAATTGCTGAAAAATCAAAATTAAAGAGAAAATTGTAAACTCAGTCAGAGAGAAAAGGTATACAAATCTAAGAATGGACACTAATTTCTCATTAGAAACAAAGGTATTATCTAAAAGACAACGGAAGAATGACTTAAAAGTACAGAAAGGAAAAAAAAATGTCAGCCTAAAATTCTATATACCATGAAAATATCCTCCAAAATTAAAAACAAAATAAACATCTCTTCACACAGATAAAAGCTAAGAGAATTTACCTCCAGCAGATTAGTGCTCTAAGAAATGTGATAAAGATTTCTTTAAGCAGAAGAAAAATGATAACAGAAACCTGGTTCTACAGAAAGGAATAAAGAGTACCAGAAAGGCAAATATGCCAGTAACTATTACTGGCTGTGTGTGTGTGTGTGTGTGTGTGAGAGAGAGAGAGAGAGAGAGAGAGAGAGAAAGAGAGACTTGGCTATTAAAGAAAGAAATAACAATGTACTGTAGACTTCTAGCTTACACAGAATTAAAATATATGATAAGCACAATAGCTATGAAGGGAATAATTTGAGGCATAGTGAGGTTCTTGTATTGTTCCTGAAGCAGTCAAATATTTTTAAGACCGTGATAAATGAAAAATGCATAATATAATCTCTGAGCAACTACTTAAAAAATAGAAGAGGAGACATAAATAAAAACTCAACAGAGGAGATAAAATGGAATTCTAAAAAAATACTCAAGTAACCCACAGAAAGGTAAGAAAGAAGGAAAAGAGCAAAGACTATATGAAACAAATACAAAACACCAAGATAGAAGAACTAACAATAAACATACAATAATTATATTAAGTATAAAAGTACTACACATTGCAATTAGAAAGCAAAGATTGTCTAACTAGATTTTTTTAAAGCAAGATTGAACTATATGCTGTTTACAAGAAATATAAATAAAAAAGACATGCAGTGTAAACTCAAGTGTAAAGATGGTATAGCTATATTAATATCAAAGTAGACTTCAAGACAGAATTGCCAGAAACAAAAAGCATTTTCTAATGATAAAAGGATAAATTCATTAAGATATAACAATCTTAAATGTGTCTGCACCTGTATTTTTCATGTATTCAAAATATATGAAAAAAAATTAACAAAATGAAAGGGAGAAGTTCCAAATCCATTAAAAAATCAAAAAGAATATAGAGTATTTAAATAAAATCCATCAATTTAAACTAACTAATATTTATAGAATGCTACCCGACACAGCAAAACAGATGTTCTTCTCACATGCACATAGAACATACATTGAGACAGACCATAAAGCAATAAATGTCAAATTACTGAAATCACAGAGAACATATTGTCTGATAATAGCATTAAATTAGAAATGAATCATAATAACATATTTGAAAAATCCCCAAATCTCTGTAAATTTAACAATACACTACAAAATAACCCAAGGGAATAAAATAAACCATAAAATAAGTCACAGGACATTTTGAAAATATTTCAAACTGAGTGACAATAAAAAACATAACCTATCAAAAATCTTGGAATTCAGCTATAGCAATTCATAGAAACTTATAAGTTTAAATGCCTATATTAAGAAAGAAGATAAGCTGTACAAATTAATCATTAGTGCTTCCTCCTTAAACCAGAAAAAGTGCAAACTAGGTTCAAAGTTAGTAAAAGAAAATGATAATTTTAAAAAAGGAGAATATAAGCAAATCAAAAATATTAATAAATTTGATAAGCAAAAAAGAAAAGTACAAATTACCCATGAAGTGGGGACATTACTATAACTCCATAATAAGGGACTATTAGGAACAACTTGGTGACAATAAAATACGTTACTGAGATGTACTAAAAGCATTTAAAATAATTCAATACTTATTCATGATAAAAATTCTGAGCAACCCAGGAACAGAAGGAAACTTTCCCAATTCGATAAAGGGTAATCTACAAAAACAGACAAATATCATACTTAATGGTATGACACTAAATGATTTCCCCCTAAGATCAGGAATAAAGCAAGGATGGCAGCTCTCACCACTGGAAGTGAGGGTCCCAATCATCGCAATAGGCAAGAAAAAAAATAATAAAGGGCATAAACATTACAAAGAAAAAAGTAAAACTGTATTCGCAGATGACATGATTGTGTACGTAGAAAATCCTAAGGAAATCTACAAAAAAGCTACTAGAACTAATTAATGAATTTAGCTATGTTGCAAGATATAAAGTCAATATGCAAGAAATTAATTCTATTTCTGTATATTACAACAAACAATTTGAAAAATTATTTTAAATACCAGTTGCAAATACTTTTTAAAAAAATTACTATTTATGCCTACAGCACCTGGTCTTCCTAGGTGGTCTCCCACCCAAGTATTAACCAGGCCTGACTCTGCTTAGCTTCTGAGATCAGACACTGGGCTTGTTCAGGGTGGCATGGTCATAGACCACTGGGGTGCGAACCCAACACCTTCTGTGTATAAAGCAGACGTGCTAACCACTACACTATGGAACCACATCCTGCAAATACTTCTAAAAACATAAAAACCCAAGTAAGTGGAAACTATAAAACATTATGGAAATAAAATAAGACTTAAATGAATAAAATGTAACATGTTCATGCATTGGAAACCTACATATCATTGAAACATCATTACTCTCCAAGTTGATCTATAGATTCAATGCAATCCAACCAAAAAAATCCAAGCGGGGGGGTGGGTGGGTGTGGGTGTGTGTGTGTTGTGTCTATGTGTGTGGAGGCTGATTCTAAAATTTATACAGAAATGCAAAGAACCTAAACTAGGCAAAACAATCTTAAAAAAGAACACAGTAGGAGGCATGAGAATACCTGATTGATTTCAAGATTACTATAGAGCCAAAGTAATCAAGACTATGGTATCGAACCTCCCCCCAAAAGACATATGGATCAAAGAAAGAGAACAGAATCCAGAAATACACCCACATATACGATCAAATGATTTGACAAAGATGCCAAATCATTCAAGATGGGAAAGAAATGTCTCTTCAAAAAACAAGTATTAGAAAAATTGGATAGCCATATAGAGGAAAAAATGAACCTTCATCTCTATTACCAACAAAAAAATTATTTCTAGAGAGATCACAAACCTACATGCAAAAAATAAAATTATAATGCATCTTCGGAAAAACAGACAAGTATCTTGACTTAGGGTAGGCCATGATTGCTTATGGAACTCTCAGAAAGCACTAACCATAAAATTAAAAATAGATATACTGAACTTAACCAAAATTTAAAAATTTAAAAACTGCTCATCAAAACACACTATTCAAAAAATGAAAAGCCAAGCCATAGTCTGGAAAAATATATTGATAACACATATCTGACAAAAGACTTGTATTTAGAATATGTAAAGAATTCCTATAATTTAATGATAAAGAAGAAAACGATTCAATAAAAATTAGGCAAAAGACTTAAATGCTTTCATAGGAAGATATTCGCATGGCCAATAAGCATATGATAAAGTGTTCAACATCGTTAGTCAATAGAGAAGTGCAAATTAAAAGCATAATATATCACCATATATCCACTAAGCTGCCTAAATTTAAAAAATATATACACCACCAAATTTTAGTAAAGATATAGAGCAACCGAAACTCGAACACTGCTAAAGGGAAAAAAATAGTAAGGCCACTTTGAAAACCAATATGGCAGTTTCTTATAAAATTAAACAAATATCCATTCTGTGACCCTACAATTCTACTTTGTTATTATATGCCCAACAAAAAGCCTTGTACAGGGATATTCACAGCAACTTTATACATAATAGACCCCAAATGGAAGTAGTCCAGATATTCAACAACAAGGAGAATGGATAAAGAAACTGTGGTATAGTCATATAAAGGAATATTACTTAGTAATAAATAGAGCAAACTACTCAACTACACAGCAACATGGGTCAATCTTAAAAAGCATTACTCTGAATCAATGAAGCTAGGCACAAAAGAGTACATACTATGTGATTCCATTTATATAAGGAAATTGGACAGGCAAAACTAATCTATGGTGGGAGAAATGAGACCAGTGATTGTTTTGGCAGGAGTGGTAGCAGGGGAGAGTCATTTGGGAAGGGCTCTAAAGGAAATTTTGGGGGTGATTAAATGTTCTATATGTTGATAAAGAAGTAAGTTATGCAGATGTACAGATATGTCAAAACCGATCAAATTGTTCTTTAAGTTCTATGAGTTTCATGTGTAAATTACACTTAAATTTTTTAAAAGTTATATTTAAAAAAGAATTTAGGTACATTAAAAAATAATCTTTCAAAGTCCATAAATGTCTCATAAATCCAATAATGCAAGATATTATTGAGCTTACAATCAAAATAAAACATTTTTGTATTTGATTAATCAAAATAATCCTTAACAAAAACTAATATATTTTCATTATAATCAATTTTCAGTAGTTTTTCTTTGCCAATAATAGGATCTAACTGAAATCAGTTAAAGATTATGTCCCAATCTGGAAAGGAGTCAATACTTGAAAGACAACTCACAGGAGCTCTTAGAATATCTAGTAAGTGAAATTTAGTACAATGGTAGAGGACAACTATAACATCAAATATATTAAAAAGTTATAAAATGACTTTCATAAATTACACCGGTAAGCCTCACCCACAGTCAGACAAATTTGCAACACGTGTACTGCTCCTTCTTGTTTCAGAAAGTTCATAAAACGAAATAAGAGATCTTGTTGCTCTCTGATTTGCTTCAATTCCAACTTCAGCACCTAGATATAATATGAGAGGAGTCAATTAAGGTTATCTAAATATGATTAAATTATTTGTATCAAAACTAATATAAGTTATTGCTGAAAATACTTACAGATGGCTTTTTATTTCTAGGTTCTGCAAACTTCTGCAAGAATGGAACCAAAGGGGAAGGTGGTTCAGTTGCTTTTTCAGGCTTTGAAGAAAGAGAATTAATTCATTAAGATTGTCATTGACTTGACAGATGAATCAAAATTCAGGGCAATGTGAAGTATTTTTTAATACATTCAATACTCACTGGACTGTCAACTATGAAGATGATAAGCAAATGGTTCACAGTATCCTAATGGAAAATCATAAACACAGGTCAAAATAATTCTGTTATTATATTCTGTCCAGAATTCTCATACGCTTTTAGCATATGAAAGTTTCTAAAAAAATGAAGAAACAAATGGAGCAGTGGCAAAGCATCTGCACTTATGTAGTATAGAAGGACTTTTAAAAAATCTACAATGAATAGTCTCACCTTTTATGAAAATGGGCAAAAAAAAAAAGTTATCCTGACTTTGGCATTTAAAATGTTTATAAATATTCCTATTTCTTCAAAATCTTACTGGATCAAAAGCAACTCAAGTGTCTATCAATGGATGGATGAATAAGCAAAATGTTTTATATATCTACAATGGAATATTATTCAGCCTTGAAAGGCAAAGAAATTTCAACGTATGCTACAACATGGGCTAACTTTGAGGACATTATGTTAAGTGAAATAAACTAGTAGCAAAAAGACAAATACAGATGATTTCACTTATATGAGCTATCGAGAGCAGTCAAATTCATAGAAGCAGGAAGTACAGTGATGGTTGCCAGGGGCTGAGGGGAGGAAGGAATGAACTATTGTTTAATGGGTAGAGTTTTGGTCTTTTAAGATGAAAAGAGCTATGGAGATAGGTGGTAGTGATGGTTGCTCAACATTATAAATGCAGTTAACACCACTGAACTGTACATACGAAAATATTTAAGATGATAAATTTTAATCTCAAATAAAGAAAAAACATTTAAGTCTTACTGGATCAGCTAGGAAATCCAAAGAAGGAAGGAACACCGAGCCAGAGAGGATCTCTCTCAAAAGTAAGGTCAGGGATCTGTAAAAAGAAACAATGTATATATTTAGTGATTTACATCAGTTCTTACCTTGTTAGAATGCAAACAACGATTCAGCAGGTCTAGGGTATGCCCCAAGATTCTGCATTTCTAACAAACTCCAAAGTAATGCTCATGCTACTGGTTCACAGACCACACTTAGAATCCTTAATTGGCTAAAAGAGAATACTATTTAAGAGAAAAGAACATTTTCTTAGCAGAAGAGACTTAGATGAACATTAGAAAACATTTCACAACTTGGAATATTTAAAACATTTAATATATTTAAATTAATGTTTAAAACTAATACATTTAATGGTATAATTATTTTAAAATTATAATATTTAAATTATCTTATAAATTAGTTTAAAATAAAAAAATATTTTCATTAAAATCATTAAAAATGTTAAGATAAAAATTTTGTTAAAGATTTTAAATAAAATTAATATTTAAAGTATATTCATAAAAATAAGCCATGGTTTCTACTCTAAGGATTATTAGGGTAAGACTAATGAAGTAAATTTATGAAATAATCTAAACATGCTCCTGCCAGAACAAGGGAAGATGGGCCAAATGACCTCTAATTATTCTTCACAGGTGGATAACCTCAAACCCAAACATGTCCTTATAGTTTGTTCAAATTGTTTCTGCCAGTGAGTCATAATGTACATGTCTTTTAAAAGGACCACCTTTTATGGTATAAAAGGAAGTAACAAAGCATAATGATCTCAAACATAAAAATTAATTTTATTCATATTTATCTCTAATATCCCAGGGTCAATTTCTAAGAAAAAATTCTAAACACCACAAAATATCATGAATGCTTAGCATCTAAAATGGCATTTTAAGGCCTGATCAATTATAATTCTTAAATGAAAAATTATTCACATCATAAGTTACTACAAGTTTTAATGTACTTCTATTATGATCAAGAATAGCAATATACACATAGCATGGTATACAAATATTGCTATGACATTATCCAGTCTACTTATACCTGCAGTCTGTTGCTTTAGGAGGCAAAACATAAGGAAAAAGTAGTTCAGTAAGTTTCCTTAAATAGTGTAATTCATCTCTTCGACTCCTCAAGGCCACATGAAGCTCTGGACCATATTCTTCTAAAGCAGCTTGCTGTAAAAACTCTGTATTTTCCACTATAAACAGAGATAAATATTGAAAGAATTTAAGCAACATTAAATAACTTCGGCCGTTTCCATTAAACGAAGAAATCATTAAATGTAGTGATTCCTTTCTAGCTCTCCTTTCTTTCCAATATGTATTGTACTGGGAAATTTTTCACAAACAGGATAAAAGAAAGCAATTTTCTTCTTGGTTAGAAATCTTTAAATTTTGAAATAAAGAGACCCCTAGCCTCTTGGCATATAAGAATTTAAACTTGTGTCACTGCCTTACAAATTATATTGAACAAAAGCAAATTTTTTTAATGGAAAAAAAAATACAGAAAACATCTAGCACACACATAGCTTCTGTTATCAAATATTACATCTTGTTCATTCTCTGCAAATACAAAACTCTTCTTTTTAAAATTCTCTATTGTCTCACTTTCACATCAAAATCATTCAGGTTAACCTTTTAAAGTAATTATGGTATAAAAACTAGCTTTCTTGCTTAAATTCTGTATCTTCTGCCCAGAGGATAAGGACATAAGAGGTATAGAATTCCATATACAGTTATTAAATATTAACTGATTAGTTACAGTAACAGTTTTCTTAAAAGGCTAAGCACTAAGCTAGTATTTTAAAACTTAAAAGTAATAGTACTGCTACTCCTTTTTACAGACCTCAAAAGACTAGGAGAAAAACAAGTCACACTTTCCCCTATTTGCATTCTGTGCCATGTTTTAAAATTGTGGAGTTTGTAAAGGGAATCTTAACCCTAATTCAACAGTATTTATTTTTGACTATTTACTCCTATTTTTATTGAAAGAGAATGCAAGCACATTCACCAAAAAAACAACATATGCATTCTAATAGTGTAAGTACTAAGAAGGTAAATGAAGGCTACCTGTGCCTGAGGTACTAAAGCAGGATTGGCAAAGAAGGACTTAGATTTTACAAGACATGTATTTTATTTTATAATTATGCAATTATTTGCCAAACATTATTCCCCAAAGTCTTTTAAAAATTTCTATCACAAGCAATTTTAAAATAAGAATACTAAACTATGCTAAATCTCAGCTCTACTTCTTTACTGTTATGATCTTGAACAAATGATGTATAACTCCTTTGAGCCTCAATTTCTGTATCAGTAGTTATTAGTTATCAACATTGAAAAGTTGTGATGCATAATATGTAAATAATTATAATATCTAGTGTGATTAACCATTCATGCATAATATATAAATTAAATCACTAGATTGGAATCTATTCAACATCTCCAGATGTGAGAGGTATTTGTAGTCCTAGGTAATGAGAAAATAAGGGAATCATGCAAAAGATAAAAAGAATATAGAGAGGAGGAAAAACCTTAATTAAGAATATAAACAAAATATAGATGCTAGAAAACAAAGAATGCATTAATTTCCACTAATCACCAGTATATCTATTGTCTAACCAGTCACCAGTTTTCAGACTGCAAAGAAAAAAGTCCCCAGAATTCATGACAAAGAGGTATCTTCAAGATGAAAAAGGTCCTTATGCATAATTATTACTAAATTTAAATTTAATCAATGCCTCTAGTGTATATACGCATTCAACATTTCTACGGGCCACAGAAGTACTTACATTGATAGAAAACGTCATAGAATCCCTATTATTCTCAAGAGGCAGATTAAGGAGAGAGTATCAAGAGAGTAGGATGAATATGGATGAAGAGATAAACCTTTATTTCCTGAGTAATGCACAATTGTGCGGCCAAAAAATTTAGAATAGATTCATACATTAAAGAAATGAAAAATTAAAATTGAAAACCATTTTTACATGTTTATCTAATTTACTGTCATAATATTTAGACCCTCAGAACCTTTGGACAAAGTAAAAGTCCTCAACTCTTTGGCCTTTTAATTATATGGATTTCACTAATAACAATGTTATTAATGAATCCAATCTAGCATTTAGTAGTGATTTTTTAAGTTGAGGGCCATTTTTACATGAACAGTAGCAAATTAGCAACCCTTATCTTGCAAAGACTCAACAATAAATTACAGTCAAACTGGACTGTCTAGAAGTGTGTCTATGTATCATCGTTCTCATAGAGACAAAATTTTGGGGGGTTTTATTAAACTCATCAATTCGACTAACAATAAAAAGATGACTCACAGGCTGAGTTCAAAGTATTTGTCTTTAGAATAAAAACTATATTAAAAAATACTTTGCTAACTCAAAAACCTACACACAAATGTTTATAGCTTTATTCATAATTGCCAAAATGTGGAAGCTACCAAGATGTCCTTCAATAGGTAAATGGATAATACAAGCAATAAAAGGAAATGAGCTACCAAGCCTTGAAAAGACATGGAGAAGCCGTAAATGCATATTTCTCAATGAAAGAAGCCAGTCTAAAAAGGTTATCATACGACTAACTATATGACATTCTGTTAAAAAAAGCAAAACCATAAAGACAATGAAAATATCAGTGGTTGCCAGCAGTTCAAAAATAAAGAAGGGAGGGATGAATAGGTGAAATAAAGAGGATTTTTAGGACAGTGAAACTATTCAGGACAATATTTGTAATGGTGGATAGATTGCATTATGAATGCATTTGTCGAAACTCATAGAATGTACAATAAAAAGAATAAATCCTAATAAAAACTATACTTTAATAACGTATCATTATTGTACATCAATTGTAACAAACATACCAACTACGGCAAGATATTAATAATAGGGGAAGGGGAGACAGACAGGAATTCTATACTTTCTGCTCAATTTTACCATAAACCTAAAATTTCTCTAAAAAAATAATATTTAGTAATAAAAGCTTTTCCTATATTTTTTAACAGTAAAGTAACCTTTAAAAAATGGCTACAGTGGTGGGTCCATAGTGTAGTGGTTAGCACGTCTGCTTTACACGCAAAAGGTCCTGGTTTCGTGCCCCAGGTGGAGCTACAGACCATACTGGACCATACCCCGGGTGCACCAGGCCACAGGTGCACACCACGAGAGATGCCCCACCTTCATAGATTCAGTCCTTAAGGAGAAAGAGCAACATCCATAGGTCAGGGGTGGAAGTGGGGGGTGGGGGAGGAATTAAAGAGAGGGTAAAAATGGCTACAGCGAAGTTACTGTCTCTACTGTGCTTTTGCCAGTAACAGGACAATAATTTTAAAAGTTAATTTTTTTATTTAACAATTAAGTCACATATATTCAAACACACTTTTTAGCTATGTTGAAGTAAAACTACTTTTACTTGTTATTATAAGATGAACACAGAAAATTTTAAATATATAATTTGAAATATTTCTCATACCTGAGGAATTATTCATACCAAAGATTAAACTAATAATTTACTTTAAATTCAACTCTGCCTAGAACATAATTTTCCCAAATGTACTCTATACTGATTGATATTATGAGGAAGGGAAAACTGGTTTTATGCTCAAATGAGTTTGGAACATGTTGAGTTAAACAAAGTTAAAGCTATTTCTTTGCTGCAGGACTGCTCAGAGATTTTGGTATGCTAATACTTACTGGAAATTTCCAGAAGGAGAATACAATATGTAATAATTACCAGAAAATATGACCATGAAACCTCTCCTACATGGTCATCTTACATAGAGTAGTATTCTGGAGAAGATACTGGGAAAACATTGACAAAGAATACCAAATGAAAACACAAAGAAATTCAGTTTGGCAAAGAACCAAACATAGAGCACATAAGTAGTTCTATTAAATAGGAACATTTCAGCTTGTTCTAAGAGCAAGAAAACTCCCAATTTCATTCATTCAATGAGAAAAAATTTGCTGAACATGTGCTATGTGCAAATCATGACAGTATAAAGGCCAAGAAACTGTAAATAGGTCATTCTGGCTATAGCATAATACACAGTGAAACATAAAAGTAGATCAAAATATTGGACTAGATAGGAAAGAATTAAATATACAGTTTAGACTCTATAGCAGTAATTAATTTTTGTTTGGTAGGGAAATAACAAATAGGAAATGCGAAATTAGCACGGTAACAATTTATAGGATGGGCAGTAAATAGGATATATAATATGTAGGATAGGTTAAACCTGCTGAAATTGTTGAGAAAGAGAAAAGAGATTAAAATATACCCCTGAAGAAGTAATGAAGGCAATAGACTATCATTCAAAAAAAGACAAAAGTAATCAATAATATATCTAAAAATTTACTAACTATAATTCGGTTTTCATAGATTCTTGAGTTTTCATAATCATTTACACAATTAACAAACTACTGAAAAGTATTTCAGTTTAAAATTGTGAATAATATATCAGTTAATGAGTACTTAGACATTTAGTTAAAAGTTGGTGTATAAAAACAAAATCACTCAAACTTCGTAGTAGAAAACTGTATTACCTTTCTGACTGGCTTTAACTATCACTTCTATATGCTTCATTGCTGCTTTTAATAGTTTCTTGGTTATAATAGATGGAATATCCACCTAGAAAATTCAACATTAAAATAAAACTTTTAAAGTAATTATCACTAAGTTACAATTGCAGAAACTGTATGTTTAAGATATGAGAATATATGGTCTTAAAAATTAGAGCTATTATTTGTAATCTTTCAAAAATATAATTTAAAAGCACTTAATATTCTTGGATCATACTAACCTTTAGAAAACCTTGCTACCACAGTAATGAAAACATTTTAATATGCATAAGGATATGCATAAGGATACCAAATTTTTCTCACAAAATAATCTTCATTCATGACATTTCTTTAATGTGTTTTGTTTTAAATGTATTCAAGGAAAAACTTCAAGTAACTTAGTATCCCTTTGAGGCTGTAAATTTTTGTTTACTAAGGTTATTTGAAAATGAACTTTTTCATACAGCTTACAAGATAAATTCTGGTTTTACAATATATGGAAGCATTCTATTTTGGAATAATAATAAGTTTCATTATTCCCCACAATTTTCAACTTAAAGGCTGGAAACTATAGTGACTATGGTAGGTTACTGAGAGAGGGTTAAAGGCTTATATGTACACACATAAAAGAGACAAAAACAATTAAGTAAAAATAAATTGTAAATAAATCACCAAAAAGTGTGTTTACTGGACTTTGACAGGCTTATCTTCCACCACAAAACTCAACATATTATATTTTCCCTTTATCAAAGGCATGAGAAAATTGCATCACAACAATGTTAAGTTTTGGGGATCATAAACCCCCAATATTTAGTGATTTACTAGTAAAAGCCAGAGCAGTTTACAGATACCTCTTGGCTATGTAAGATCAAGCACATTCAACAAGAGGGGTTATTTTGCTAGCAGAATGCCTTGTTGCAAAATAACTCTACTCTTCATTTATCCCTGGCCTCTTAGTACTCCATGATTAAAAATTATTCTCATATTTATCAAATAAACAATATGTTTTAGTTTTCAAACATAAAATCTTGTCTCTGAGAACACTCATGAAAATTTTCATACGTAAGTTTCACTTTAGAGACTTCAGGTCAGAATCAAAATGGGAAAATAATGGATTTGTTTTAGATTAAAAAAAAAAAAATCTAGACCCTGTGTGATTTGTTTTCATTACCCTCAAACTGTCAGTTTACGATATTCAGGCAATGGTATGAGGATAGAACATTGTATTAGGAACAAGCTTCATTCTTTGCCCATTAACTACCTCTAATGCTTTGACAAAGTTACTTTCTAGAAAATGAGTATGATAATGATCCATTCATCTCCCAGGATAGTGACACAGATAAAATAAAAGAAAGAATATATAGCATAACAATCCAGAAAATGGAAGAAATTTACAAATCATATATCTGATAAATTATCTGTAACTTATATCTATAATATAATGAACATTACAACTCAATAAGATGACAAATAACCACATTAAAAAATGAGCAAAGAATCTGATATACATTTTCCCCAAAAAAACATACATGAATGACCAATAAGCACATGAAAATATGCTCCACATCATTAGTAATCAGGGAAATGCAAATTAAAATGACAATGAGATACCACTTCATGCCCACTACCACGGTTAGAATTAAAAAGTAAGATAACAACTAGTTCTGGCAAGGATATGGAGAAATTGGAACCCTCATACACTGCTGGTGGGAATATTAAATGGTACAGCCACTTTGGAAAGCAGTCTGGTAGCTCCTCAAAAAGTTAAACGGAGAGTTACCATTTGACCCAGCAATTCCAATCCTAGGTATATACCTAAGACAAATAAAAACATGTTATCTCCCACCCTAAAAAGAAATTTGTACATAAATGCTATATGGCAGCATTATTCATAACAACCAAAAAGGGGAAACAATCCAAAGTTCCATCAACTGACAGATAAATAAACAATATGTGGCATATCTGTACAAGGAAATATTATTCAGACATAAAAAAGAATGGAGTACTGATACATGCTACAATGTGACAACATTAATAAACCTTGAAAACATTACACTAAGTGAAAGCAACAGTTCCAAAAGGCCACATATTATATGTGGCCATTTATATGAAATGTCCACAACAGACAAATCTACAGAGATAGAAAACAGACTGGTGGTTGGCTAAAGAGGTGGGGGAACAATGGCTTATGGCTAAAGGCTAAGAGGTCTCTTTTGGTTTGATAAAAACAATCTAAAATTGATTGTGGTGATGGCTGCACAACTCTGGGAATATTCGAAAAAACAGAATGGTACACCATAAATAAATGAATTTTAAAGCATATAAACTATATCTCAATAAAGCTATTAACAAAAAATACATATAGCACACGCTGAGTATAAGGTGCTATGATTTTAAAATCACTACACTATCTCAAAGCCTAATATAGCGGAGTTGTTTATTAACTAATACCTATAGATGAATTCACAATGAATCAGCTTTTGGATCATTTAGTTTTATTGACTTACTCTAAGTTATAATTTAAATGGTTTATCATCAACAAATTATTATTCTTACTAAATCATTTATTCCACTTAAATTGTCTACTGCGATAACTGCCTCAGAACCTTTTTTTTAAATAATATGATTCATGTTTATCAATTCTTTTCTATTTACAAAAATGACAAATACTCAGCACTAAAAAAAAATGGTGAACAGAAAGAAATTCAGGGAAAGAACCAAATATCAGCATCAACTCACCACCATAATAAGTATTATAAAGATAAACATGGCCTTAATATACGTATTAACTAGCTTTAATATGTAAGCTTAGTTTTCAAAATGGAAAAATGTTACATGTACTATTTTCCAGCCTCTTCCACTTGACTATCTAAGATAATTTCCCATGTAAATAAGTACTATTTTACAAAATGCCTTTTCCTGGCTGCATAAAATTCTATAGTTGGTATTTATTACATTTAATTAACCAACAATCATATTAAGTAAACATCAGTGTTTCATACTGCAATGAATTTATGAACATACTGCTTATTCATATTTTTTGCATTTCTTTTCTACAGTGTGTGACTGTATTGTTCATTTCTCAAATAGGTCTAGAAACATTTAGTAAGATTTATCTTTATTTTACCTACTATAAGCAGAGATATTACATACTAATTTTTGTCAATATGGTCAATTCTATTGAATTGATACAACAGTAGACAAGTATGTGCATCTACTGCTGATATACTGTAAGTATATCTATAGGCAAAGACCCTAACATACACAAAATATGGCTCAAAAACTCTTTAAGTGGGTCATAATCACTACCATTTACAGAGTAAATTGACTGAAAGGGAACAAATTTTGAAATTCCCAAATTTCTCATTGTAAGTACATACCTTATGAATCCTTCGAATTAGAACAGATGCAAAAAACCGTAATGTAATCCTCAGTTCATCAACAAAGGACTCATCATCTGTTACATCCCTTCAAATTGAGAAAAGCAAGCATTCAGAAGTTCAGAGAAACACACAGCTTCACCTTCTAGAAACGAAGGAGTCTAGAGCTTCCTCTTGTCCATTTATTTATGCTATTTTTCTTTTGTTTAACAAAAAACACATTTATTATAAAATAAGACAGAAACATATATAAAAGAAAATAAATGTCTCCCATAATTGTGGTACCAAGATATCACTATTAATAAAATCATGTTATACATTTCTCTGTAGATATCCACATATATGTAGCCATATTTTTATAATACTAAGATCATTTTCTAAGCATCGGCAAAGAAATTTCTAAGAAATAAAACAAAGAATCATTTTGGAAAAACAATAGAATTAATATACATTTTTAAATTAGTTTAAAATATTTATAGATTAATGATATAAACTAATTCCAATGGTAAAAATAAAAATGTGTTCTACTTGAAAAAGAAAAACTAAAATTCAAATGTTTTTAAAAGGAAATTTTGACAACCTTCTTCTGAGGAGCTACTTTTCACTATCCTGAGGTCTTGAGGTCCCTAGAAGAATTAGGACACTTCCCTAATCAAAACAAGAAAAGAAAGGATGCATAATGGTGACATCCTTGAAGATGGTGCTATTAAATCCCTTGGTAGAATAAGACAATTTACTGACCATGTTTCCCATTATTTACCCCAGGGAAGGGGATATTACAGCATCGGTAGCTATAACATTTAGAAATACAGCTAGATTTTAGGTCTTAAAGTCATAAATAACATTGGCAGGGGGGCTGGGGCCAAGGGAGTCTTTATAACAGGATTTATTTTACAAAATGCTTCAGCATTAGCTTTACTTAAATGGCAAATTCCCCATATTTAAGACAGAATCTAACATTTAAAAACTAAGTTAAAATAGCTTTTCAGGAACATATGGCATATAAACTGGATATTAAATTTGTTTTAAGAAACTATAAATCAATTCAACTACTAAAATTTAATTGGAAAATTCAAAATATACTAAATCAAAATAAGATTAGGGTAGGTGTCATTAAATATTACGTCTATAAGTCATTTAGGTATAAGTGTTCAAAAATATAACTAAATACCTGATGCTTATGTAAGGAAATGTGTTTATTAAATGATATAACTTGGATTTATTATCCTCAAACTATATTTTTTTCAGGTCTAGAGTTATTCCATATTCTGCAAGGTATTAGATACTTGTACATCCACAGCAGTTACCAGAAACAAAATTACTTTAGAAAAAAAATCTTAATATTCCAGGAAAATTCTATTAAAATTATATTTCAATTTAAGGACACATTTGAACATAAATTATTATTTCAAGTGTTACCAAGTGCATACACAATAGTAAATTGTTATATTTAGGAATAATAAAAAAAATTCTACAAATAACTTTTCTTTCAAAAAGAAGCCTAGGGGCTGGGGGCTGGGTAAAGAAGGTGAAGGGATGAAGAAGTACAAACTAGTAGTTACAAAAGTCATGGGGATGTACAGCATAGGGAAAATAGTCAGTATTATTCTAATGGTTATGTGTAGTGCCAGATGGGTGCTGGAGTAACTGAGGGATCACCTCATAAATTATATAAATGTCTAGCCATTATACTGTTTATCTAAAACTAAAAAAAAAAAAAAAAAAAAAGCAGCCTAGGATTGTTCCTCTTTGCTGTCACTAAACTGTTAATTGATTGCCTACATCAATGGTTCTTAAGTGAAGCCATTAATGCCTCCCAGGTAACATTTGGCAATCTCTAAAGACATTTTTGGTGGTCACAACTAGGAGGAAGAGGGGGTGATACTACCACCTCGTGGGAAAAGGCCAGGGGTGCTTAAATATCCTATAAAATCACAGTACAGCACTGCCCAACAATTACTTGGCCTAAAATGTCAATAGTGCCAAAGTTGAGAAATCCTGGCCTACACTAAAAACCCATCATGAGCACACTTCACTTAATGATATTCACTATACTAACAAAGAAGGCAAAGAAAGAACATACCTGTAAAAAGAACATACCTGTACCACGGATAAACAAAGTTTTCCAACACTAATTCAAGAACCTAAATAAAAATTATTTTTAAAAAAAATTAAATAATTACTTCTGGGAAAATAAACTACTACTAAGTAATATATATACCAAGAACCAATTTTATTATCTCAATTTTTAACATCACATACATGACAAAATGCATGTTAACTTCACAAAATTGTTGTGATGATCAAAGAGAACATATGCGAAAATACTTTGAAAACTATAAAATTCCATAAAAAAGAAAAATTACTATTAAAATAACATACATCTAAATTTTCCCACAAGAAGGAAAATAATAGGCTAATCTTTTATATTCTTAACTCTCTCTGAAAGTCAGTATTCCCAGGATACAATAAAGAAACAAATAGATAAGACTTTTAAAAGGGATCAAAATAGGTGTTGATGATTCCTTTGAAGAGAGGCTAGTGAATAAAAGGGAGCATGAGGGGAACTTCTGGGTTGATGATAATGTTTTGTTTCTTGATGTGGGTGCTGGTTATACAGATATGTTCATTTGTGAAAATTTTAGCTATACATTTAAAATCAGTATATAAGTTATACATGAAAAACAAAAGAAACCCTGGGTATTTAACCTTCCATTTCTTGAGTCTGGGTGTAGCAGTATGTATCAATTTTTAAAAGGACTTGCAGCGGGGGCAGTAACTTTAAAAAGCAGTAGGGAGGGAACAAAACAATGTACCTAACCTGACTATAAACCTATATACCTTCTCTGACAGCACTAATGAAGGTCGGGGATTCTCTAAATATTAAGGCAACAAGATTAGGACTCTCTACCAAAAAAACAAAGCATTAGGGATATCAGATGGGATATAAATAGGGAGAGGACACAGAGAGGAGACTAGAAAATTTACCATTAAAACATTTGGTCTTACTTTATCCCCCATATCCTGTAAAGATAATCACCAAATCCCACTGATTCTATATTCTAAATTGCTCTTTTCTAGAGCTCCACTTTTCAAGTCCTCATCTTCTCACCCCAAATTGTAGCAATAGCCTCTAAATGAGACTCCCTCTTCACGGGCTAGCTCTCCTCCCCAACCTCCATAGTGCTGCCAAAATGATCTAAAATTGCAGTCCCCAACCTTTCTGGCACCAGAGACCAGTGCCAATGATGCCTAATGATCTGAGGTGGAGATGAGGGAGTGATGCTAGCACTGGGGAGCAGCTGCAAATACAAATGAAGCTTCGTTTGCTGGCCCCACTTCCTGCTGTGCAGCCCAATTCCTAACAGGCCGCGGACCGGTACCAGTCCATGGCCCAGGGGTTGGGGACCCTGATCTAAAACATATTTGACCACATCACTCCCTTGCATGAAACCTTGAATATATCAAACCACAATATATCAAAGTAAGAAAAGTAGAGCTGAACTGATTTTGAAGGGGCAAGAGACAGCTGCCTACCAGCAACTATGCCTATTTACTTCCTTTTTCACCTCCCACTGCATCCTGTGAGTCACATCTGAAAACTCTAGTTACACAGTTGAAAATCACAGCTTCCATGATCAATTAAACTCCTTTAGCATGGCCTCGTAAGTCTTTTGATGATGTGATTTCTAAAGGGCCACATAAAAACTGGTTAAGAACTAAGCCAGACCTGAGTTTTAGATTGAATTCTGTTACCAACCAACTATGAAACTTGAGAAAATTACTAAAACTCTAAACCCCACTTTTGGTTAAATCATCTATAACAGCACCTACTTTACAGGTGGTGTGATTATGTAAAATAATGCGAGTACTGTAATTAACAGTGCCTAATATATAGAAAGTGATCAATAAATATTAGTACTAAAATATTGTCTCTTCGTTGTCCACATCCTCCTTCACATTTTACCCTACAGCTTAGTGAACACTACCCCTTGCTTCAAAGATGCTCTTTCCTTTCAAAAGCTCTTCCCGAACCCTGAAATACCCTTTCCCATACTATCAGTCTGGCAAATTTCTAGTCATATTTCCTGACTGGCCCTCTCTCAATAGTTACACACTTCTTCCTCTGTACTACTAATACAGCTTATACATTTCTTCTATTATTCCCTGAAATACATTATATTATAATTACCTGTTTATATGTCTAACTCTCTTCCTAGACTGAAGTTTCTAAACAGGGCAATATCTTCTCTTTTTATTTCTGAGGCCTAATCCAGTTCTCGCTTATAGCAAGATTTCAAAAATGTTTTTAAATTTGGACCTAATATTTATTGAACACCAATAAGTGCCAGACACTAGGCAAAGAGCTTTACATAAGTTTCATTTTTTAAAAGAAATAAATGAAGTGTCAAAGACACAAACAATACTCTGGCTAGAGGTTTTATCTTCAACAGACCTCAAATCAGCACTCTCCAAAAGAAATATAATAATGTGAGTCAAATATGTAATCTTAAATTTTCTAGTAGCTACATTTTAAAAAAGAAACAGGTCAAATTAATTGAATGATATTATACTTAACCCAAATATCCAAAATATTATCATTTTAACATGTAATCAATAAAATATTTAGGAGCATATTTTACATTCCTTTTTCCTTACTAAGTCCTCAAAATCCCATATATATTTTACATATACAGTAAATCTCAACATATTTCAAGTGTTTCTTAATAGTGACATGTGGCTAATAGCTACCATATTGGAGAGCAGTCTTAAATCAGGGAAACTTGAGGATAAGAAAAAGATGTTACAGAAGAAATGAAAAGAGCCAAGAGTTTGGCATTTATGCAGCATATTTTTAGCCACAGAAGGATGCAAAATGGGAAAAGGGATAATTAGGCAGGATTCAGATGTCTAATGCTATTCTTTAACTAATTCTTTGGCATTCAATTTAATTTAGTACATATCTATCAGCTACCAATAATGTATCTGGCCCTGCACTTGGTGCTGGAAACAAATGAGACCCCACTACCTGCCTTCCAGGACTTGATTGCTTTGTCAAATCAATGGAGAAGACAAGTCTCTTAAAAAAATAACTAAAATATACAATCTGTTATCAAAAAGGTACATGTAAAATGTGACTAGAACAAAGATAAGAGAATATGCTTCTTATTCCTATATTATGCAGAAATATGAAAAGTGTTCCATTCTCTGCTCTACTCTTCAGTTAGTGTCAAAACCGAGGTCATACATAATTCAGTAATATACATTTGCTCCTTGCAGCTCAGGTCCCTCTTTCTGAAATTACAAAATGGTTATTTCTACTGCTCTATCATAAAAATGGCTGTTTTTATAAGAGATAAGCGATAACTAGGTAAAACAGTGCTTCCTTTGGCTAAAATGCCCACTTAAATTAGACATGGGATCCAAAAAACATTTCTAGCTTACCATTTAAGTTGCATATTTCATCATAATCGAATCAACTAATTAGCCAAGAATTGATGAGGTGGCATATATTAAGATGCTTCATAACTAAATTTTCTATAGGTATTTAATATTTACTACTTCAGTATATCTGGCAAAATTAGTTACCTCTGAGAGAGATGCATCAACCTTGGAAGAAATTTTCAGGTCTAGCCATGGCTGGTAATTTTCAAGTAGCAAGGAAGGCCTAAAGAAAATCATACAATTAAACAGCTTGAAATCCAAATTGTAATTAGAAGGATCAACAAATAGAAAACGTTTAACTCACCTATGTCGTTTACATTTCACTTTACCACAAACAGCACAGCTACGACCTTGAGGAAATAATTCTTGAAGTCCTAACTGCTAAAAAAGGAAAACAGGGGAGGGGGAGATTTGTCTTTACATATTATCTTTACTAAAGAGAATCAATTCTTTAAAAGCTTGTTATGCAATGTATGAATTCAAAGGACTTTTGTGTGTGTGTGTGCGCGCTTTAATACGGAAGCCATTCTTTGTAATTAATATTTGCTGAATTAAAGTGACAACAGAGAAAAAATGCCTGATGAAATCCTTTACAACAATGGTCCCCAACCTTACTGGCACCAGGGAACGGTGCTCCTATGAGAATCTAATCCCTAATGATCTAAGGTGTAGCTGAGGCCATGATGCTAGAGCACTGGGGAGTGGCTGCAAATACAGATGAAGCTTCTCTTGCTCATCAGCCACTCACCTCTTGCCGTGAGGCTGGTTCCTAACAGGCCATGGGCTGGCACTGTTCTGCAGCCCAAGGTTTGGGGACCAGTGCTACCTAAGCCAAATTTCCAAGTTTATGATTCAATTTTCTTGCTCGCTTATAGAAAGAAAATTCAATGTATATTTTAAAATACTCTATTGCAAGCGTATATTTAAAAACCTATTTTCTATTTCTCCAAAACCTTGAATTCAATGAGGGAGAAGATATGTGACAACTAATGAGGTTATGAGCACCACTTTGAGCTGTGTTTCTTCAAGTAGAAATACCAACAAATCTGGGATGAGGGACTGCATCAACTTGAAGAATTATCAAATAAGACTTCAAGATAGCCCACAAAATCCTGATCTACACACTAGGGTCTTTGCCTACCATAGATTCAATATGCTACCATGTTTATCTAATTTCAAAAATACATATTATTTTGGTAAAGCAAATTGAGTAATTATTTCTCTGTGGAGCAAAGAGACATTTAGGAAATGAACAGTGTTAACCTAGAGTTCCCTAATTGTACCTGTGCCACAGGATCACCTAGAAAGC
The DNA here is from genome assembly GCF_014176215.1 of Rousettus aegyptiacus. Lineage (NCBI taxonomy): Eukaryota > Metazoa > Chordata > Mammalia > Chiroptera > Pteropodidae > Rousettus > Rousettus aegyptiacus. The sequence goes on from NW_023416284.1 coordinate 128,269,720, forward strand.
TTTTAACAAGTATTGATCACAAAGCCCTAACCTAAAATTATGCAATCAAAATCTGGTAGTAGGACCCAGGGATCTTTAATTTTAAAGATTCCCCAGGTGATTCTACTGTAAAACCAACTTTCAGAACCGCTGTTTTAATTTATTGTCTTCATAGTTAATAGGCAGTTAAGAGGACACTCTAAAATTGTGGATTCCAACCTTCCAAGAATTTCATATTTTCTTTTTATAGCTCCTCTTATGGGAACTGCAGACCTCAAAAATATAAACATTTGTAAATTTTACTTTGAAAATGTTCTGATGTCTTCCATTATTAAATAGCAGATGAATTTTTAAAAATAATCACTGCTTTAACATGCTTTCAATAATAATATCAAACAGCATAGAGTCCATACATACTGACTTTTAAAAATAATAACAAATAAGTTTTACCTTGGGTTTGTATTTTATTGTGAAGAATATATTTGGTAAGAGAGAATCAGGTCCTAATGAGCAGTAGAATGTGACAACTCCAGCAACAAATGACCAGAAGATCATTAAAACATGAAGATACCTTAGAAATAAATTAAAATTATTATTAGAACAAAAAAACAACAACAAAGTTGTCCCTTCATTGATTTAACAAATACTTATTAAGCAACTACTATATCAGACTGAAGCAATTTCTCCAATCATGATTTTCTGTAATGTATTTATTAACTATAAGAATCTTTGAATGTATGCTATCAAAAGCATAAGAAAGTATATTTCATAAGGTATACAGATGTCTAGTATGTCGTACACCTCTAACTAATATTGTATCGTCAATGTAATTGAGAAATAAATTTTAAAAATACACAAAATGGAGGGAAAGCTTGAAAAATAAAGTATAAGAAGTATAAATTCTCAATATTTCATAAGTTGGTACATAGGTTGTCATGTTTAACTAGCCTATAACTACATTCTTCCAGAATACCTTCTAATGATACTGTACTAGTCATATCTCACCAAAATTCTGGTTATTTTTCATTAAATTAAAAAAAAATTTACTGAGTGCCTATGTCATGCTACACAGTACGAGGCTCTGGGGATATAGTAGGAAAAAGCAGTGCCATGGTCTCTATTTGCATGGAATAAACTGGTAGGTATAACAGAAATAAATGAATACAATATAGTGTGATCATGTGTCCTATAGTTTGACAGAGAAAGTACACATAATATAAAAACACCACAAGCAGAATACACAACCACACTTTGAAAGGACAGAAAAGCTGTCCTTTTTTCAGAGAAAGCATGAATGAGTAAGAGAAAAAAAAAGAGGATAGCTTAAAGTAATGAGGGATTGGGGACAAGGCAGGGGAATTCAAATGAGAGAATTACGTGGGCTAAGATCTAAGTATAGTTACAAGGAAGAAGTGGCTTTGAGATAAATCTAAACAAACCAAGCCGAAACCAGATGATATAGTGTCATATAAATCATATTAAGATGTCTCAATACAAGCAGTCCTCACATTCCACAGTTCTGATATGTATAAATTTCAGTTACCATGATTTTGTGAAGCACTAGCCCCCCAACAACACAGTTCAAATTCCAATGTCTATATTATGTTTAACTGTGAATAAATACATGAAGTACAAACTTTGGTACTAGATTTTCAGTCCACGAGTCACTACATAGTGAGAAGACAATAAGGCCAGTCCACAGAGAGGAGGAAAAGGGAGGTCAAGAAAGTATTAGCAGTATTCCAAATCCTAGTTCTATATATTTCTGAGGCCCAAGCTACACTCAATTTCTTTCTGTACTTACATAACCTTCCAATGATTTCCTTCTTTGCCAAACCTAATGTAGAGTTCCTGTCATTTACCAAGAGTCACGAGTAATACCCAGGAGACAATAAAGAGTTTTAAGAAGATTTTAAGAATTTTCAAGTATCATTAGATTATATAATCAGAAGACCACTCTGGCTGCAATATGGAGAAAGGCTTAAATTGGAAATATACAGGCTCATTAGAAAGCTGCTGAAAGTCATTTAAGAGAGTTAGAGGATGGCTTGTACTAGGGAAGAGACCAGACAAAAAGAAGCTGATTGTTTTGTGATATTGTAGGGAAGAATTAAGAGGATTCCATAGTTGATTAGATGTGAGAAGTAGGGAGAAGTAAAAAATCCATTCTCTTTGGATATGCTAAATTTCAGGGTCTAAGTAGAAATGTCCCATAAGCAGCTAAATACTGGTTAGTTTAAGTCTCTGCAGAGAATATTGTCTAAGGATAAAGATTTGGGAATTACCAACATAAAGATCACTGAAGTCATGGAGAAAAAAATAACATGACCTAGGAAGAAACTGCACAGTGAAAAAAGAAGGGAATATAAGACACTTAAGTAAGAAATAAGCAGAGCAGGAGAAATCTAGAAACAAATATGTTAATTAGAAGAGCTAGGAGGAAAACCCAAGGGACAAGTCACAAAGGCTGTCAAGGTTAAAAAAATAAATTAATTAATTAAGAAAAGAAGGAAGAGTGGGAGAAAGGGATAAAGGAAGGAAATATGTCAACAGGGATAAAGCAGTTACCAGAATCGAATACTTGTAAAATAAAGTGTGGACCCTGAGAAAGAAAAGATCTACTGAGAAGGGTTCCCGGTTGCTAACTGGGCTCAAATTTATTTTCCTTTTTTTTTTTTTTAACGCCTACAGTATCTGGTCTTCCTAGGTGGTCTCCCATTCAAGTACTAAGCAGACCTGACCCTGCTTAGCTTCCGAGATCAGATGATATCGGGCATGTTCAGGGTGGCATGGCCATAGACTTGGGCTCAAATTTAAAAGAAGAGCCTAGAAGCCGTTTTTAAACAGGGGTCTGTCATGCAAACAGTTCAGGGAGAATCCTGCACTGAATGGCTGCTTCCCACACTGACCTGCCTCCCTGCACTGTGTTCTTGATAGCTGAGCCAGCCCTTATAAAGGACTTCCTGGACTTGTATTTCAACCAACAGGAGGTTTTCCCTGTCCAATTGGAGCTGCACAGCTATAAACCCCCATCTTCACCAATCAATCAGAGTGGCTCCATTCTGACCAATCAAGACAGTGACCTTTGGATCAATCAAACTACGAAGATCTGGAGTCCTCATTTACGTGAGGATGGACCAACCAAAGATTGTCTATATAATCAGCTGCTCCATGCAGGCTCACAAAGCACACTTTTCCCTTTCCACTGTAGACAGCGTTTCCTTGGCTGCAGCTGAAACATTGAAGACAAAATACTGACAACGTCTCACTGGAGCAGAGAAGACCAGGTAGAGAAGAGCAGGCAGAGCAGGGCAGAGTGGAGTAAACTAGAGTGGAGCACAGCAGAGCTGACACGCTGTCTCTTAACTGAGCTAATAGTGTTATCACTATTAAGCTGTCCTCACAACCATGCTGTATCACAATTGATCTGTTTGCACTGAATATAGTTTCCTTTCTCTCCACACCCCAAACTGGGGATTCCTGTTGGTGTTGAATTGGTGCCAAGAATCACTGGTTGACAAAAGAGACAGATTGAGAAGTGTCCATTAGCTTTTGCAACAAGTGGCACCGACGAACTAACAAAAGCAATTTTAGTAGAATGGCAAAAGAATGCAGTGGATGAATAGTGAGATGGAAGTGTGGAATTGGTCAATGTGGATATTTTCCTTTTAAAGGAAAGAAGAGCTAAAGTAGTAGCTGGAGGAAGAAAATGAGGGAAGGTGGTTAGTAAAACCTGATCACATTTAAATGTTGATTGGAGAGAAGAGGAAAAGAGGTAGAGAACTGATAAATTGAGTGGATAATATCCTAGAGAAGGTAAGAGTAGTCGGGTTTCAGAGAGTAACAGAAGAAATAGTCCTAAAAGGGAAGGACATCTCTTCCCCAATACCATAGAGAAAGAATAGATGGATAAGAATACAATTAAGCCTGTAGATCTAATAACAAGAATTAAAAGCCGCATGATAGCCGTTAAGTAAAACAGGAGATGCTGAGAGTAAAAGGCAAAGGTGGCATGATCAGAAGTTATAGAAGACTGGGGAAGTTCTGAAACAGCTTCTGGGGAGAAGTAAAGAGAAAGGTATCCTGGGGAACTGCTGGGCAGTATTAAGGCTAAAGAGTTAAATTTACAGGTGTGGGATCTTCTCTAGCAGTATTCAATAACCAGGAATACAAACACTAAAAAGCGTCACTAATCCAAGATTTGGATTTTGTCAGATAGTGGAATAGAATGGAAGGGCGGTAAAGATATGGCAATAAAGTGGCTGAAGTAATAAGACTGTGGAATCCAGACTAGACTGACTCTAAATTGCATAGAAAAGTGACAGCAGAAGAGGGAAGAGTTAGGAGGCTAAGAAGTCAAGAAGCAGGTACACTGCTGAATCAGACACTGGTCAGCAAGTAGGATATGTGATTTTTAAGATTTCAGAAGTAGAGCTCTTTTTGGTGATGAAAGAGCCACTGTATAGTGATTAACTGGAAGGCTACAGAGGAGTCACCTCGAGACAGACTAAAGCAGGGGTCTCCAACCCCAGGGCCACTGACCGCTACTGGTCTGTGGCCTGTTAGGAACCGGGCCACACAGGGGTGAGCAGCAGGAGAGCGAACAAAGCTTCATCCGAATTTGCAGCTGCTCCCCATCACTAGCATCACCACCTTAGCTCCACCTCAGATCATCAGGCATTAGATTCTCATAGGAGCATCAGTCCCTGGAGCCAAAAAGGCTGGACTAGAATAACTGAAGCACTGAAGTCACCTAGAATGGCAATATATAAAATGGAGAGAAAGTCTATAAACTGGAGGCCAAAATATTCTCTAAATGAGTACAAGTGACCTGTAGACAGATATGAGAAAACAGAAGACATATGTTTCCAAGAGTAAGAGATTTTGGCTTCCTTGACAGAATAACTGGTACCAGACTTGCCTTCCCACCATAAACAATTATAAAACTGGACAAAGCATATGCAGTAACTGTCTATAGGCAAGGACAAAAAGCAGGACAAGACTGTAATCTTAAAGGGAAGAGAAGCACATAAGTTAGTTTCTCGTCCATCCCAGTCTCTGACTAGGGACAGTTTCTCAAGTGTATCATGGAATAGTAAGAGTCACAGAAGATACTGTGAAGACCTGAGAGTGCAGAATTGGGGATACAGCACCAAGCAGTAAGAAGAGAGAAGTTTGATGATTAGAGGAGTTTATAAATTGCTGACAGTGACCAAGTAAGTACAAAAGCTGTGAAATAAAGGCTGAGCCACCCAACCAGATGAAATTGCCTCCAACCCCAGGCTCTATACTTGAAGAACTTTTGACTGCATACCTCTATTAAATGTTTTCATTCAGTACTTAAAAACATAAACATAGTTGCCACCCACTTAAAAAACCTCCATGGCTTAAAGTTGCCTACAGAATGAAATATAAAACCCTTAAATGTTTATGGCCCCTTTCGATCTAGTCCCAACTCACATTTATACTTTATACCCATATTTCTTCCCATTCCTTTATACAAAGCTTCAATCTAATCAAAACAGTATACTTGGCATCAAGCCTTAAAAAAAAATCTTAAGTCTGGAAGCTAACTCAGATAACAGAGGTATTCACAGAGAAAATAATAAAATTCATGTCCACAGCCACTTACTAAAAATCATTTTGAGCCAGACAGATATGACGCAGAATTCCTAATTTTTAGGATTCTTGTTATATAGTACATATTTTATATATAACACACCCAATGAGAACTGATGCAGCACTCTATATTCAGATATTAATATTTCTGTAGTAAAACATGAAATAAATACTATATATAATATGTCTGTTCAGGTCAGGTTTTGTCATAAAATGTAATTGGTGCCAAACTTAGGGAAAAAGTTACTTCTTCAGAGCTTTTAAATTTCAGAATTACAGATTAGGAATCGCAGACCTGTATTTAGAATGAATGACAATAAACACTACAATATGTGTGGGCTATTACTAAGGCAAACAATAACTAAGAAATCATTTAAGAAGGAAATCTATAGCTCTAAATGAATTAACCCCGTGGTTCTCAACTAAGGGTGATTTTGCTCTCCAGGGGACATTTGGTAGTATATGGAGACATTTTTGATTGCCACAAACGTGAAGGGGGGAGGGGAAAGTGCACTACTGACATCAAGTGGCTGGAGGCCAAGGCTGCTGCTAAGTATCCTATAATGCACAGGACACTCCCCCACAACAAAGAATTATCTGACCCAAATTATCAATAGTGCTGAGGTTGAGAAACCCTGCATTAACCAGAGACAAAGAAATACTGAAAACTAAGCATTCAGAAAACTGGGAGAAAATAAAACAAATTCAAACGTACGAAAAGGAAGGAAACAGTAAAGAGTAGAACATAAATCAACAAAGTAGACAACAATGACAAGAGATAATAAAATATAAGTTGCTTCTTTGGAAAAATTAATAAAATAAGCAAACTTCTGACTGGAAACCACTGGAAGTTACTAGCTCAGCAGCAGTTTAAACACGGATAATTAAGAGAAAAGAATAAGCATTTATCCTACTTTTCCAATTAGAGCTACCCTTCATTGTAACTAAATATACCTACTGCATGGAGTAAAGCAATTCTATTAAAAAAAAAACAAACAAATAAAGAATTCAGATTTAAAACTACAGAAGGAATAAAAGAATGAGAAAATAATCATGTTGAAATCTATAATGAGGTAACTGATTCACAGAATGAGTGGTAAAATGAAAAAAAAAGTTTTGGTTTTTAGAAAATTTTGTTGATACCTTACTTTGCAAGGTCATCGGCTATCACTACCTGAATCCGTGAAAAGTGAGGCTACTCCATCTTATGTGGAGTTATCCTCTGATGAGATATAATAGGATACGTACGCCATCACTGAAGCATTCTTGTATCCCCTTAAAAAAATCTAAATCTAACTTAGCCTATAGATAGATCTAACTACGTCTACAAAAAAAAAAAAAAATGACGGTGAGGATAAAAATAAGACATAATAAAGAAACCATCAGCAAAATCCATAATGTGAAAAAATGACACGGTTTCTTCAACAAGTCAATGACAAGGGGCGGGGGGAAGCAGGTAGAGGAATGTTCTAGATTGGGGTTGACAAACTATGGCTTGTGAGCCAAATGCCACCTGCTCTAGTACAGCCTTCAAGCTTAAAAATGTTTTTACATTTAAAAGCATTCTTTTAAAAAAGGATGTGGAGCAGACCCAACACAGGCCCCAAAGTCTAAAATATTTATTATCTTACACTATAGAAAAAGTTTGCCAACTCTTGTTCTAGATTATGAGATGTACAGAAGCTTAGGAAATCTAATTAATAGTGAGTGAACCTAATATGGATCCTGATTATAACAAATGTACTACAAATTTTTACATAATGAGAAAAATTTGATTATAGACTGGTTATTAGATGATATCAACCAAGTGATAATTTCATATGGTTCTGGTTTTGTGTAGAAGTGTTTCTGAAAAAGGAGGAAGGTTAGATTTTTAAAAAAATATTCAAAATATTGATGATTGTTGAAGCTGAGTGATAGGTGCTTGGAGGTTTCTTGCACTCTTTTTTCCATATATGTTTAGAAATTTCCAAAATCAAAAGTTAATAAAAAAATATAAAGATTTAGCAAGAGAGATAAAGGAATAAAAAAGAAATACACAAAATGCAGAATGAAAAAGAAATAAGAATAGCTATAACTGAAATGAAGAATAAGATTATGAACAGCTACATGTTCATAAATTGGATAACCTATATGACAAATTTTTTTAAAAAGACAAAAATGCTAGAAATTACTAAGTGAAGAACTAGATATCTTGAATAGAGCAATTATCATCAAAGAAATTAAAACATAATAAGAGACCTGCCTGTAAAAAAAAGGCCCCTTTCCTAAATGGTTTTACCACACTTTCATAAAACAGATAATCCCTATCTTATACAGAGAGCTTTGGAAAAGAAAAATGAGAAAAGATTGCTAATTTAAAAGGACTAATACAATTTTAATACCCAAATCAGATGAAGACAATATAAGAAAATCATTAGGTCTACTTTACTTATGAATACAGATATGAAGTACTAAGTAAAATATTAACTAAAACTATCAGTATATCATAAAATAAATAATACATCATAAGGCATATTTTTTTAACGGTTCAACATCTTTAAATCTATGCCATGATGGACTAAAAGAGAAAAAATTAAAACAATGAAGCCTTTTGACCTAACTACTAGTTTCAGGGAACCCAGAGGGAACATGTCCAAAAACACTACAGGGATTCAATCAGGCAAGCCAGACTGTGGAAAACTCTACAGAACAAAAGGCCCAGTTTCTTCAAAAAATAAATTGCAAAGTTAAAAAAAAAAAAAAAAAAGTAGTGGGTGGAGAGGAGAGGCAACTTTGAGATTAAAAAATCATATTTATATCTTAATTTGACTAACTAAAAAAGCTGTTCATAAATAAGATACGTTATAGACAAAGTAGTGGATAGACAGACACATAATAAAACGTGTAAATAAAGCAAAACATTAATGGTAAAATCTAGGCAGTAAATAATTGGTTATCTAATATAAATTTCAACATTGCTATATGTTTAAAAATTTTCATCATAAAGTGTTGAGGGGAAGTTCTAACAAATTCAGGTAAATCTGAACATTGAATGGATATTTAATGATGTTAAGAAATTAGTTGTTTTTAAATATGAAATAGTATTGTGGTTATGTAAAAAAAAAGAACTTATTAGAGATGCATAATGAAATGTTTAACGTTTATAGATAAAATATGTGTCATGTGGGATTTGCTTCAAAATAATTGGGGTGGGAATATTTGACTTAGATCTCGTCATTTCTGAAGCTGGGTGATAGGTACTTACAGGTTTCATTATATTTTGTGTATATTGAAATTTTTCAAAACAAAGTTTTTTTAAATTAAAAAATATTCAAACGACATAAGAGCAGCAATGAATGTTTGGAGAGATATTTCTGTACATGGATGAAACCATTAAGTATAGTAAAGATAACAATCCTACCCAGATTTACAAATTAATTAAAACTGCAGTACTAAATATGATTGCTAATTTTATGACACTCTTCACATTAAAACCAGGGGCCTAATTTCCTTCCCAGTGAATGGGGGTTAGCCTTAATCACTCACTTCTAACCAAGAGAATGTGGCAGAAATCTAACTTCCAAAGCTAGGTCATAAAAAGGGTAAGGCTTCCACCAGGCTTTCTCAAGATGTTCACTTTTATAATCTAGCACCATGTTGGGAAAAAAGCCACCTACAAAGACCATACGTATATATTCTTGCCTATAGCCCAGGTATGATCACAGCCAACAACCAGTATCAACTGTCACACTTATGAATGAACAAACCAACAGATTATTCTAGCCTCCTAATTATAGGGCGCCCAACTGATGCACAGTGAACAGAGACTAGCTGTACCCATCAACTTCTGGCCAAATTGCAGTTTTGTGAACAAATTAATATTGCTGTTGCCTTAAATCACTAAATTTGTGGATGATATGTTATGTGACAATATATAAACAAAAGAGAAACCACAATCAAAAGTCCAACTTAATCTTTTAAGAAATCATTCATTCTAAAATGTATAGTGAAAATAAAGGTTCAAAAAGAACTGCTAGAAAAGATGGGCCAAGAGGGAAAATTTGTCCTAGTAGATGTAAAAACATACTACAAAACTATAACACTACTGTTTTTTAAAAATCTGGTACTGTTGTTGTCTAAAATTGGACCAAAAAAAAAAAAAATAGAACATAGAGTGAAAGACCATGAAATTTGGGAACAAAATATATAACATTCTAGTGTCTTAATTGTCTAGATTTAAATCCTGACTATGACACAATGCAAATTACTTAATCTCTCTGACTCCTGTTTGGTCCTGTACAAAAAGGGGCAACAATAATTCCTAACTCACAGGGTTGTTATGATGACTAAATAAGTCCATAAAAGTGCTAAAAATCCATCACATACTAAGTTAAGTGTATGTAAGCCAGTTGTGGTAATTTAAAAAATAATAAATAATAACAAAACACAAAACACATTAAAAAACAAGTACCATATATATTCACAGAATAATCTCAATTTATATAATAAAATTATAAATTGCAGGTGAAAGTGATTAGAATGTTAACAACAGTAGTCATCTCTGAATAGCAAATTTATGAATGATTTTTAACATCTTATTTATATTTGTATTTCCTGAATTCTTTAGTTTATATAAATTAATGTTATGTAGAAAATTATTAATAATTGGTATTATTCTTAATGTCTTTTTAATGTAATTTTTCTGAAAACCTGAGCTTCTGAATCAGAATGACCTACATTAGAACCCCATTCTGCTACTTAGCATCGATGAGCCTGAGTAAGTTATTTAACAACTTAAACTTCAGTTTGCTCATTTGTAAAATGGAGCTAATAACCTTCAAGGAATTACGAATTAAAACTACAATGAGCTACCACTATACACTCACTAAAATGGCTAAATTAAACCTACAAACAATATCAAACAGAACTGTCATACATTTTTGAAAGGAGTGTAAATTATAACCACTCTGGAAAACTGGCAGTATCTACTCAAGTCAAACAAATGCATACACTGTAACTAAGCATTTCTATTCATGAGCATATACTCAAAAGAAATAAGTACATATGTCCATCAAAAGAAATATATATAAAAAATATATAAGAACATTCACAGCAGCATTATTTATAGCAATCAAAAAGTGTAAACGACTAGACTGCTCTTTAACGAGTAGGATAGAAAAACAATGTGTGGCATATTCCCAATGGAATACTACGCAATAACAAAAGGGGAAAAACTACTGATATAAGTAACAATATGGATAAATCTCAAAAGAAGAGTTGATAGAAAAAAACCAGATACAAAAAGAACATATGATTCCATTTACACAAAATTCAAAAACAAGCAAAACTGATATATGATGACTGAGAAAAGTTGTTAACAAGGGAGCCTACTGGGGTGCTAGAAATATTTTATATCTTATTCTGGGTGGTTACGTGGGGAGCCACATTTAAAAATTCACAGAACTAATCAATTAGGTGTTATGCACTTTAATCTAAGTTGTATCTCAAAAAAAAAAAACCTGAAGCTAATAATAGTATTTATCTTACAGTGTTGTGAGTATAAATGACAAAAATAATTAATATTTAATGAGAGCACATTCTATATTATTGAGCAACATTCTAAGCACTTTATACATATTAACCCACTTAATCATCAAATAACCATTTAATGTAGGTACTAGTATTATCCCCATTTTACAGATGAGATAACTGTGACAGATAAAAGTCAGATCAGTTATCCAAAGTGGCATAACTGGTAAACGAAGGAGTCAGAATTGAATTCTTATCGTTAAGCTTCAGATTCAAAATTTTCAATCACAACAATAAATTGCCTCAGTTATAAATGAAAACTCTTAACACAGTGCTGGGGCCAAACGAAGCACTTACAAAGTGTTTAACTATTATTACTATTACCAATAATATTGGGATTAACTTAAAATATTCCTTATTCTAACATTCAAATACTCAACACTGATTGGCAAATAAATCTATATAACTGTAACTATGCTCCTAATTTGTCTTAGCAATACTGTAAAGGTGAAATTATAAATAATTTGAAATATATGAAGTATGTTACTCTACTCTATACATAAATCACTTACAATGGCCCAAAGCTTATATCCATTTATCTTTCCACAGCTAAGATTCATAATCTTAATTCGTATTTTTAAAAAATGCATATGCATATGCTAAATAATACCTTGAAAGAGTTAAAGTTTCAAAACTATAAGAGAAATTTTTCAAAAAAGAGTATTATTATAAGTTTAACCACAGAGAGGGAAAGCTTCAAATCTTCATACTAACTAGTGGAGATTTTAAGCTGAAAATTTCTTTTAAAGTTATTTCTAAAAACTAACTGGTAAAGTGTCTGAGTAGAAATCAATTATTGAAAGTGCATATTGAGCATATCTTCCCATTTCTTCTATTTCCATTTTATGCCCCAAATGTTTTTTTATATATTATATATACATACTTTTTTAAAATTTATAAATAGATGTGCCTAGCACTTTTCCATTCCCAGAAGGGACCATGTTTTCTTGTATAAGAATCTTCCGAAGATAGTCTAAACATACATAAGCATTCATGTTTGTACATACATGTGAATCCACACTTAAAGAAAATCACACAATACACAGAAAACACACTATATACATTGTTCTACACCTTCCAAAAACTTTTTCCTAAAAAAAAAAAAAGAGCGTCTACCCATTCTTTTAGTCAAGACTAATGTTAAAACCACTTTTGCTGATTACAACAGTAACAAACAAAAAATACCAACAAATGTATGCAAAAGCAATTTCGGTCAGAAACCCGACAATTCAGAGATAACTATCAAGAGTTATTTCCTTCTTTCTTTGTATAATACAATACAGACAAGGATACAGGATATGGATCATATGGCATACAAATCAGAAAGTATCCTTGCACTTCTTAACAACATAAATCACTATGTTTAAGTAGGCAACCTCAGAAATCTAGTTCAATCTGTTCTTATATGGTTGTCTTTCCTACCCTGGAGACCTAAAATGACCCAACTACCAAAGGAGATAGGTAAATCCCTGGGGAAAAAAAAAAAACTTAATAATGATATAAAGTATGCATGTCTTTCACACTAAACCTGTTAGTCTAGCTTGGAATACCTTCCGGATGACAAAAAGCAAATAATTGCTTAATAATTAGTTTACACTCTGTTTAAGGACTCCACACTTCCGTACCCCTACAGACATCTTACCATCACAATCAAAGCATATTTTCCAGTAATATATCAATCGCTATTTAAGCTTAACATTATATAAACCCACAATAAACTAATGAGAAAGCAAAGTGGCTAGGGAAGAAACCCAAATTCAACAATCACAAAAAATGGTTAACCTTAGGGCAAAATTAAGTTACCAAATAGCTACGGACTGCCTTCCCTTCCCTATACTTGGGGATCAACTACCTCAACAGAGAGTAAGGATGCTTACATGTTCACATCAGAAAAAACATCATGCCGATGCTGTTGCCGACAACTGGCTCAGACAATTCCACCAAAAGAAAATCTGGAAATAATTTTAAAGGAAAAATTCTCCTTTACTGCCTATTTCAATGCTACCATTTATAGAAACAACAAAATGAAGGAAATCTACAAGTTTAGCTCAGGGGCAGAACCTTCCGATTTCAAAATATCAACTGAATTTACCAATTTTAACTTTCGGTCTTCCCTTTAAGATTACAGAGATGTTCAGACGGGCACTAATTTGCTTTCTGACTTCGGTTCAACAAATCTTTCTGGTCATCCGTTTAACCATAAACACTGCATGCAGGACAGCTTCAGCTGTAAGGCTGTGTGTTGTGTGTGCCCGTGTGTATGTGCGGTGTGAGAGCCAGGAGAGTCTGCCTAAAACCGCGGCTGCGAAAGGACTTTGAACCCTCCTCCCCCGTCAGCTGACTAGACCGCCCTGAACGGTCTCAAATTGGTCCAACGCAGAGATTTCACTCGTTTGAAAAACAATGATGATGGAGCGCCAGGTTTTAAGAAGTGGGTGAAAAGGTAAGAATCGCTGCCGGCTGGCTTAGGGAGATGTGATGCGGCCCGAGGAAAGGCGGCACTTGAATCCGACCCCCGCCCCCACCCGCACTTCCGGACTCCGACGCTCCGTCCAGCTCCCCGAGGCCGCTGTCCGCAGAGGCCTCGTAGGCGGCTCCAAGTCCCCAAGCTTCGCAGCCAGGGAAGCATCCACAAAGGGAAGCAACACGGGTTTTGCAACCCGGGTTTCGGAAAGAGGCCGCCCGCCGCCCGGCTGACTCAGCGCTGCGGCGTTACCTGTTGAGGAACAAGGAGGCGGCGCTCAGACAGAGCAGCAGGAAGCAGAACAGCGGGTACTGGCGGCAGATCTCGCGTCCCACGTCTAGCCTCAGCCGCTGCTTCAGCTTCTCCCCCATCGTCCGCACCCAGGGCGCCATCTCAGCTGGCGTGTCCGAAGCTGTGCTACCACCTGAGGCTGAGATCGAGGCGACCGCCATTAACTTCCCGCGTCTCCGCCCCGCCGGCCCGCCGGCCCGCCGGCCGACTCACACAGCCGCCCACCGGCGGACTGTTCGCTGGGTGCGGACGCCCAAAGCCCCGCCCCAGGCCCCCGCCGCGCGTGCGCGGCCGTGGGCCAGGGGCCGGTCGCACGACGTCCCCGAGGTCGTCACCCCGCGCAACACCCCTGGCGTCCCGCCGCTCCTCCCTCCCAGCCAGAGCTGCGCGCCAGGCTTCCGCGCTGGATCCAGCTCCACCAGCGACCCACCTTCTTCGGAAATCCGGGGAAAACTGCAGCACTCAGTAACGGCCTGTATTGCGGAGGAGAGAGAGAGAGGTTTGTGCCCGAACACAAGAGAAACTACAGCCTCGCCGTTGCCGGTACCTGCCTGTGGGATACCCCGAGCTCTCGGGGCCGCTTGAGGACTGTGGCCTATGTGTCTCGAACCCGCGGAGGGATGGAGCGTGTGCTTCCTTCCCCCGCCACTCCCCAGGCCTATTCTTCACCGTAGACTCAGCGCGGGGCTGGAGACAGGTCCGAACTTCGCGTGACGCCCAAGGGGGTAAGGGAGGGACGTCTCTGAGTCTTAGTTTTGCACGGGCCGCCTGTAATACAGCCCGGGATTACGGAAGAGTCAAAGCCACCGGGCCGCAGCTCCTGCTAGGGAGCATCTTTTGCGTGCTCTTGCTGAGGTAGATCTCAGTTCTTGACGGCCCCGCGGGCCTAACCAAAGTCCAAGTATTTGGATGAGGCGGATTGACAGATTAGATTAAAACTCTCTGTAGTCTCGTGGGGGCTTTCACTTTACTAATCACATCCCTAAATTTTAATTTCTGTATTCTCCGCTATTCTGAGAGATGCCAAGGACATTATCGTAATCAGTAAAATTTGGGCGGCGCGCTAAGCACTTTCAATTAACTTTCATACATTCACCTCATCGTGTAGGTACTCTGGTTTCTCCCATTTTACAGCTGTATTACTGAGGCAGAGAGTAACTTGCTCAGAATCATACATCTAGTGAGACCGAGATTTGAAGCCGTCCTAACCCCAAACCTGGTGCGCTCTTGCTGTCATTTCTCCTCCATCTTACCCTCCGAAGTGCGGAGACATGTTCCTCGGAAATGATTTTTTTTTAAATGGTGTATGTGTAGTTTCATTAATATCTCCCATGTTATTCCGAATACATAGATCATCTTTAATGATGCATTATTTTCCGTCAGAATGTACCTTTAATTATTCTATTAATGCAATTAATTTCATTAATGTAATTATTACCACCCTTGATCACAAATACATACACATTTCTAAGAACTTCTTTAGCATCAACATCAATACAATTAAGATCATGGTACGTACTGTCAAATTTCTTCCTAGAATGGTTCACCAATGCCACAGTGGTGTATAAAAGCATCCATTTCACTGATCCTCGTCATTAGGTATTGTTTAAATTAACATCACAAATATACTCATGCTGTACCACTTCTGATTAAACTATTAAAAGACTACCGCATAACATCATTGGGAAGTTTAGTGTCTTTTAATGTTTTGAGGTACAAATTTAATTAAACATTAATTTAAGCCTTTTGCAGCCTTTTTTTTTTTTTTAGTCCGAATTATCTATAACCCCTCGTTGATATGAACATTCTAGGGCTATACTGAAGTACAAATAAAAGAGGTGTGTTGAATTAATTAATCTACATATATCAAGTGCCTACTACAGACTTCACTACTTTATAATTGGGTAAGTTAATATATTAAATTTGTCCATGAAGTTATATTGCGTCTTTTTTCTGTTCATTTGCTCCTTAAAGGCCTATTCTGAGAACCAGAACATTTTAAAGATCGTTTTCTGTTCTCTTCATATTACATCTTTACAATATCCAACTATGACCTCTTTCCCATATGATTTTCCAGACAATAGGCAATTTTAAGTTTTCACATCACTCTTACACTCAAAAAAAGAGAAAATAAAAATAAACTTCTCCCTTAAACTCTTTAAATTCCACACCTAAAGAAAAAGTTTCCTATTAATATAGACATCATTTAGTGAGATAAAATTTTTATTTCATTAAAATGTTTTCTCTTATGGTTCTGGTATCCACTTTAACACAGATCCTGAAAATTTTTTTCGAACCTTTTATTAAGTTTTGAACTTCTAGTAGGGATATGGGATAATCTCAATCAATCTTGGTTCTGAAACCAGCTCCACTTTCTACTAGCAATATTTCTTAAGCAAGGGTTACTTGTTCTACCTCAACCCCTGTGTCCTCAACTCTAAAACAGTAATATCTTCCTAAGTTTCAGAAGTTATATTGGATGGAAAGTGCCTATTGTACAATGTTCAATACAAAAAGGCTTTTTATTTTATGGATTTATGAATATGACGAAACAAGCCAAACCAATTAACTATTTGAATTATAACCTAAAATGACAATGACATGAAATCAGAGTTAGGAAACTAAGGTCTAAAAAGCTTTATCACCTGCTCTGAAGTTCTGGACCTGCACTGTCCAATACAGTAGCCACTAGCCATTATCTGGCTATTGAAATGTGGCTAGTTTAAATAAACATGTGCTGTAAGTATAAAATACATACCAGATTTTGAAGACTTAGCATGAAAACAAGAATATAAACTCAATTTTCAAAACTTGATTAAATGTTAAATATTTTAGAAATAATGGATTAAAAAAACATTAACTTCATGCATCTTCTGTAATGTAACACTAGAAAAATTTTAATTACATATGTGGCTTGCACTATATTTCTACTAGACAGTGTTGGTTTAGACTAATGTTCACTGTGGAGAGCCAGTAAAATTAAATATGGAAATTTTTGACAAATGCCACAGTTGTATTAGTACATTTTCAAACTATAAAAAGTAAAACTTTGATAATGCATTCATCTAAAAGACTAACAAACTACAATCCAATAATACCTCCATTATTTTAATGACTATTTATTGATTTAGCAAATAAGTGTAAGGCACTGTACTACATGTAGTGGCAGATACAGTGATTTAGATGCATTATTATGACCTCCAAAGGCTTACAACGTAGTGCAGGAGACGTGTCACATAAAAAATAATGTATAACAGTGCATATTATAAGAACTACAACAGAATTTTTTTAAATCACAGGTGATAGCAAAAGAAATTTCCAACTGCTAAAACTCTGGGAAGACTATTTTAAGTGAAAACTAGTATTTATCTGTTTTCACTTAATTTTCAGAAGTTATATAACACTAGGCATTGTTAAGTTTAAAATGCATTTACCTAATTAAACCTGATTGCCCCCCCACACACACAACCAGCAAATTGGACAAATTGCTTTTTATACTGGTAGAGGAATATGAAAGGATGGTTGATACCTGAGTACCAGTAATTAGGCCTACTTAATTCTGATGATCCTGATATATACCCATTTTAACTGTTGAGAACCATTATGTGTAAGGCATGGGAGTGTCAGGAAGAAAATAAGTGAATACACACTACCCTAGGAGCCATTTTTTGCCCCTCCACCTCATAGATGCCTTCTATAATTTTAGAGCATACTCTCCTATCACAGGATTGGCATTTCCTAACTTGTTTTTCTCCCCTATGTCTCAAAACATCAAGGTTCATTTTTATCTTTTGTGACATTCATGTTATCTTTAGTCTTAATCTTGTTTCATAGCACCCTCTTCCCACAACCTATCACTATGTATCTACCTCTGGAAAATACCACCTGTTAGAGGAACCATTGAACTACTTTCTTTACTTCAAGAAATGTTCCTTTCTTTGATTTTCAAGAAAGGAATTTATTACAATGGAAAATATGTAATTCAAGAAAGATCCTTAAAGGATTTTTATGAATGGGAGTTTGAGATGTTCAAAATGCATCTATTGCTTTCATATTTAATTCCCCCTCTTATGGCAATGAAGTAAAACCTCAAATGAGAAGATATGAAGAACTACAATTTTGTACAACCAGTGACTTGAAAACTCTCTGAATAAAAGCTGTTTTGACCATAAAATTCTGGCTGGTCTCAGCATCAAAAACTTAAGCTTTTGTTTGTCATTTCAAAGATATGATGGAATAAAGATTCTTTCAAACCTCACTTTCATAGAAATAGTTGGTCATAACCAGAAAATATAAATTATTTAGTAACTGAGTAGAAACTGAAAATATAGTCTCCTGCCCATTGATAAATATTAAAGATTGGAAAAGGCACTTATAATCTAACACCGCCATTATCTTGTGTAAAACGGCCAATGTTTTCTTATCTACTTTTAAGTTACCTTTTATGTAAAACTTTCCTCCTTATTTCTTCCAACTATAGGGGCAATGGCTTTCTTTTATAAAAAGAAAAATGCTAACTATATTCAGGTGTTTAAATATGGCTTTCACCTAACTTTAGTAACTTCTGAAAATATTTTTGAAAAGGCTTTGCAGTCCCTCCCCTTAACTCCTGGTAGTGGCATGTTCTAAAGCAGTGGTCCCCAACATTTTTGCAATAGAGACCAGTGCTCCTCTGAGAATCTAATGCCTGATGTGAGGTGGGCCTGAGGCAGTGATTCTAGTGCTGGGGAGTGGCTGCAAATACAGATGAAGCTTTGCTTGCCTGCCCACCGCTCACCTCCTGCTGTGCAGCCCAGTTCCTAACAGGCCACGGACTGGCACCGGTCCGCCCCGCCCCCCTGGAGGTTGGGGACTCCTGTTCTCAAGTGTAAAAGCAAAAGCACTTGGACATGGTACATATAAACCACCATGCAACTAGGCTTGGTTCAGAATTGTAAAAATCACTAATATTGGTACTTCAATTCCAATTCTAATAAGGTTGCTTCCAAATAACCAACCTCAATTTTTATGTTCACTGAAGAGAAACTTCCTATTTTGGTAAGCTGATTCCAGCTATAATAAACTCAGTACAGTATATCCAAGTAGAAATCTTGAATAAGAAAACTTTGGAAATTTTTATTAAAAAAATATTTTATTGGAAAATTTCCCCTACATATTGAAATTGTTGGAATTTTGAGCATTATCAAAAAGCCATATAGCCTACACTCTTCAATTCTGTGAACAGTTCAAGATCTTTATTCAATTAAGAATTCTATCCCAGCTGTTCAGAGCAGTTCTGTCACTTCTATTCTCAGTTAAAAAAAAAAAAAATCCGTTTAATTAAAAAGGTCAACTCAGTTTGTTCTTTATTTCTTGAGGCTTCTCCAAGAATGCTCATGGAAACATTGATGGCAGGATTGGAGCAAATTTTGTAGGACTTCAGAGTTAAGAAACCAACAAATATCCCTATCTAAATAGTCCTTTTCATGTATTGAGTTTTCAAATGTTGGTAACATATCATGTATTACTCCTAAATTGGTTTAATTCAGCCTCTACCAATTTCATAGCTTTCTACTATGTAAAACAGCATATGAAACTGTTACCGATCACAGTGTAGGACGGGAAATTGTAATTATCACATACACCATTAACAAAATTAATTTGAAGGGTAGCATCATGAATATAATTCGTTCTGGATTCTTCTTGCAGTTACAAAGCATAAAAATAACAGATTTTTAAATGTTGTCACGTTTTAAAACCATGGTTTTGCTCCAAAAGTTATCTTAAGCAGTTGATTTGTGGTTTTTAACATATGTACATAGCTGTTATAAATCTAAAGCACAAGGAATAAAGAAGAAAAAATCAGCTAATGGTCTTAATTACACCCCAGAAAGCCAGTCAGGACTTTTATCCTGATGTTCTCCTAATTGTATGTGTTCCTCAGGGATACTTTTGTTGATCGTTTTAATGCACCTATAGCAAGACTATAACACTTTGACTGAAGAGGATTTTTGTTTGCGGAGTTGGCTTGGGATGGGGTCAAACTCTAAGACACCAGACATGTGAAGCATGCCAAAGACAGACAAGGCAAGCAGTTTGTTTATAGACATTATCAATGGAAAGTAAGGCTATAAGGATTTGTAATTTTAAATTACAATATGTAATTTATTACAATATGTAATTTAAATTACATATTAAATTACAATATGTAATTTTAAATTACATATGTCGCTTGCATTTTGTTTCTATTGGGACACTGTTGTAGACTCTATAGATAGATATGGAGAGCCATTCTAATTGAATGTGCCACTTATAAATCTGGTTAGGAACCATTTAAGAGACGTATAAATATGAAATTCATCTAGACCTGAACTTCCTAAAGGGTAGGGGAGGACTTGGATAGAGAAGACGTTTTCAAGCCTATTTAGTAAATGATCAAATGTAGCTAGCGGGCTGTGATAAATTAACAGGATATAATCATTGCCAGAACAGAGCGCTCTTAAAACAGCAAACAGCTGAAATAGACCTGCACAGAATAGAGCTCAAGCCCTGACATTAAACAGTGGTCCACATAGATGTGATAAGAAGCTGTGAGTGTGGGTGAGATCAGAGACAAGTATAGAGGAAAAGGGGGGAAACAAAGACAGATAAGAACAGGGTAGTCAGGTTAGAGAACCAGCAAAGTGCCAAGGAAAGTTTCCAAGTGATTCAGTGTAACAAATGTCTTAAGTAAACTTCTATCTTTTAATTAATGTTACTACTATCCTGTGAACAGCTCTTGAAAAGAGGGGAGGGAGAGGGAAATCAACTTAAAACGGACATGTTTCCAAAACCAACAAGCTGTCTAGGAAAAGGTGCAATAAAATTATTTATCCTAATGAAACACGTACGTGGCGTTTCAACCTAAAAACAGTATGAGAGTGGGGGAAGATATTGTGGGTTCTTCTAGAACAGTTAGTGCTATTTTGGATTATTAACTGGCCCTATAATTTTTAGAAAATAATTGATTAGCAATAAAGCAAATCCGAGAGGTTGGTGTAGCAGTTTATTTAGCCTTTTATTTCCTGATCAGGTTCATTAGTATATTAGCGTTCTACCAAATGAGTTTTGCCTAGAATTTCAGAACTTGAGACTAGAAATAAAAGAACACTAATTCTAAAAATTAAAAAAAGTAGTTACAACAGTAGTAACTACAATCCATGTTGCTCATGTATTAGTTGGCATCTGTTATGCAGGTTGACTCATAACAGATGAGTCAAAGTGAAATATTAACACAGTAGTTTAGGGAATTTGAGAATAACTAGAATGCTTGATACAATTTCCTTCCTCAGAATATACAGATGTCTATTTCCATAACTGTAAGAGGAATATTTGTCCTGCTCTCGCTCAAAAAGTAACTATCACAAAAATAATAGACCAGGAAATAGTCATACATGTAAGGTATTATGGGTGAATGAAGTCTTTTAATGTAACTTTCTGTATTTTGTAAAACTAAGCCTTCACAATAAAAGTATGAAGAAAATAATCCTCTAGACAGAATTTTACCAAAAACACAGGGTGTATGTCAGAGAATGTTGAGAGCTGGGGGGAAAAATATCAGAATTTAACATTCTCTTTTTACAGGACCAAAGAGGTTAAATTTCTGCTTGTATAGTTTCTTTCATTAAATGCCTAAATAAGAAAAATATTTATCTATTGGAGAAATAAAAAGTATCTAAGTCTTTGAAATTGTGGCTGTATTAATGCATTGTTTTAGCAACTTACGCTTGTTTATATGAAGTGAATGTACACACACACACACACACACACACATGCTACATTATATATCAGCCTTATTAGAAAGGGAAAGCCCTATCAGTATGCCTTCTATGTCCACCAATTTTAATTGAATGGGTCTAGGTATACTAGTTAATAAGCTTAACTTTCCTCTTCAGTTTCCGAGTGTGTGTGTCCAGATGCTACTGAAAAATAACCCAAGATTTTTGGTACCAAAAACCTTGAAAGTCAGCTCCTCTCTTGATATAAGCTAATTAATTTTAATATCATAAACCCTAACTAAAAATTCTATTTTGATACCTGAGTAAGTCCTTAATAGCCAAAATAATCTTGGATGTTTGAAATGTCAAATGTATGTGGAAAATTTTTTTAAGGATTTAGACTCTCTAATCAGCAAAGGAGCATATGACAAAAGTATAAAATAATATACTCCACAATTAACGTGTATTCTCATCAAATCCCAGAACTCAAATCTGGAGGAAGCAGATCTGAGATCCCTGCCAAATAAGGAATGTAGTCTCATTGCCTGGTAAAATAGTATACAAGAAGGTAACTGTACTAAATGTAAATGGAAAAAAACAAAATGCTGAGAGCTGGGGGGAACATTAAAAAGAAATGTTCGGAAACTGTATGCTAAAACGAAATCTATCATAGCATTCCTAAAAAGGCCTTTTAAAGTAAGTTTTGCAAGTGAAGTACGTTTGCATTAAATATCTAAACTAAATTTGCATCCTTACTCACAAAATGTCTTCTATATACCCATCAGCATGCTAGGTGCTGTTCTCTTTTCAAGTAAGAGTTCTTCAACTTTCCCTAGACTATTTTAAATGAGCCATGACATGAAAGTGATAATACAGATCGAGGTGGTTTCTTCCAATAAATTCAAGATAATGCACACTATATTGTATTTTACTACCCAGCTCTATTTAAAAACTAGCAGTGTTTATACTACTTGCACAATTTAGATACAAAAGAGAAACTGAGGCTCATATTAATTTTGCACTCATGGCTACAGCTAGCAAGGAACAGGAGCCATTTTTCATGGGAGGGATGAGTGAGAAGCAAAGCGCAAGACCTCTGGTTTTCAAGAACAGGAAGAAACTGAGGTGACTGAGGGTTGTAAAACTATTTTCAGGGTTCCACCCCTCTTCGAATGAAACGATCTGCTTGGGGGGGATCGGTGCTCCTGCAGTTGGGCTTTTTTCTTTCTGGTATTGGAAGAGGTACCCTGCTTGCCTGTCTGTTCCCCCTAAAAAGCTAAACTAACGCCTGTCCTGTTCTCACACGCACAAAAGAACTTAGCCATCCTGGTGAACAGGCCCAGTAACACCAGACTACTTTTATCAATCTCCATTCACAAATATAGTCACCAAACACTTGAGAAAAATCAGAAAAACGCGACTAAATAACCAAAGCGAATATATCAATACATCCTATAAGAAACTGGTAACCTCAAAACATCTCCAGAATAAAAGAGCAAGACAGTCCATATATAAAAAACAACAGACTGCTCTACTGCTGAAATTTAAAGTCAGTATATGCCCTGGAAGGAAGAAAAAGGTGACATTTTCTATAAAGTATAAAAAGCTAGTGATGGATAAGGGGCAAAGTTTAAACATAAAAGAATCCAGTCCAATTCTTCCAATCCAAGCTCCATAGAGAGCAGAAAAAAGTGAAAAGTAAAATTCTCAGCAATGAAGAAACACCTGTTAAGACTTCACGTTAAAAAGCAAAATAAATAAAGACCTACGCAGCCTCACGCAACTTTGGAAAACCAACTAACAAAAAACTCTGAACACCTAAGAAAAAAGATTACTCACAAAGGAAAAACTACATTCAAATCAGACTGTTTCAAGCAACACAGGACACTACAAAACAATGGAGCAATACCTCCACAAGTTCTGATGTGACTGAAGATGAAACTATTTTCCCATATGCAAGACTGTTAACAGTTCATGTACCCTTTTCTGAAAATATTACCATAGAATATACTGCAGCAGCAAGTACACAGCGAATCTAAGAGGAAGCTATGGGAACCTAAGAAATGGAATGGAATGAGAAAAAAAAGAATTCTAGGATGACAGGAGTACACAGAGCATTAAATATGATTAAATAACCAGAAGAGCTCAGTAAAAAGGTAATTAGAAACGCAAAAAGATCAAAGTTAGGGTTCACATTTTAGCAACAGCATGAATCTAAGCAAATGAAGGAACATTAAAAAAAAAAATTATCTCTACCTTTCAAAGGCCACAGGATTGGTCAAATTAGGATTATCTGTGAATCTAAGTACTCATTATAAATGCTACATTTTGGCTATCTTCAATCTAAAGACAAAATATAATCAAGAGTGTCATAAACCTGACAACAAAAAAGATGGAGCTAACAGAAATTGGGAGATGAAGTGTGCTGCTTCCTCATCTTATATAGTGAGACACGAAAAATATTAAAATTGATTTAAGTAAAGGCTTAAGTGTAAATTAAGTAAAAATTGAATTTAAAAGAACAGATTAGTATAAACTACATTCCTCACAAAGGGTAGAGAAACA
Source organism: Rousettus aegyptiacus (assembly GCF_014176215.1). Taxonomy (NCBI): domain Eukaryota; kingdom Metazoa; phylum Chordata; class Mammalia; order Chiroptera; family Pteropodidae; genus Rousettus; species Rousettus aegyptiacus. Next base: position 128,293,945 of record NW_023416284.1, read on the forward strand.
CTGCTTCAATTTAGTAATTAAAAGAAATTTAAGAGGTAACCACTTTAAAAATTAGTCATCATCTCTGTGAATTGACTAGGGTGTAAAGAGTAGAAATTCATATCCTGTACTATTTGAATGCTTTTTCATATCTTGTTTTCCAGGTCAAGATTTCTTTAAAGTACTATCTAGTTAAAAACATCAACTAAGCATATAAAAAATAACCTTTTCCCATCACTATTCAGACTAGGAGGTATACATATTATAGTGAACCAAATGGCTTAAATTCAGAGCTTCCCTTTCCAAGTGATTTAACTTCAACCACCTACCAACTGGAAGGTACATAGTCTATTCATATGCATACTACCATTGCTCTAAGTTACTTAAGAATACAGTATGGATTACTCTTAGTAATAGCTGTTGCCTTTGTAATTATCTAGCTTTCATTACTTATCCTCACCAATGCGCTCTAAAAAAACTTTACACAAACTTTATGCACTCAAAACCTAGATTCTTCATCAGCAAAACAAGAATTAATCTTGAAGTACCCCTTTCTCATACAGAAATGAGTATAAACAGGGTTTATAGGTCAGTACTGTTACGTTCAGCAGCTTGAAATTAAGCTGAACATCAGCATGAAGGAAAACTGCTGGGCTGGGTTGTTTTAATAATTATAATTAGTAGATACAAAAAACAAAGCAGTTTAGAGATCTCAAGACAAACTGTTCCCTTAACGTCAAAACAATTTTTTTTAAATGTCAGATGGACAGTTTAAATGGGGATTTTCAGATTAACTTAAAACATAACTATTTCATGCTCCTAATTTTTAAGCTTTCCATATAAATTTAGTTCAAAATTTTTGATTCCTATTTCTAGTTAAAATGCCACAATTCAGCCTAATTCACCAGATGAACTAAATTTTCACCAACCTGAAATATATTTGGAATATTTTTAAATGTCAGCCTAGTACTACTTATTTCCCTGCCCTGAGGAGCTTCCATTATAAACCGAGAAATCAAATAACTTTAAAGAACGAGTAGCAGTATTTAAATAGACTGATCAAAAGACAAACACTAACCAGGGATAAGCCCCCCAAAAAAACCTACAGAATCTGCTGCTGGGCCCCTAATTTTGCTGATGCTGTCCTAAATGCTAAATGCACCTTCAGAAAACCAAAAGAGCAACTCAGATTTAGAAAAAGCTTTTTCATCATGTTTTAATTTCATTTACAAATGAATGTGAAGATGGAGTGCCTACAGGGAACTACACCTGTCAGTGTTGAAGGACTCCTAAAATTCAATTTCTGCAAATTCATGTATTTCAAGGAAAAAGGGATATTAAATTTTGCCAAAACTGGTGTATTACGTGTGGCTGCAGAAAACTGAAGTGTATCCCGTCAATTTTGATAGATGACCTTTGACATATTGTTATTTCTGATTTTCCTCCAAGCTCATTCCAAGTGTTATAGTGAGAAATACAATTAATATATATGCTTTTCTAGTTGTTCACATTGAAGCTATTAGAGGCCTAATTCCTGATGCTTCCAAGTGAAGCAACATGAATGTCAACATACTAAAGATACTCTTAAATGAAATGTTTCTTTACTCCTAACAAAATAGAGGCACCTAGTCTTAGTAACTTTGTGTTCAAATGATGTAATACTGGCATTTTATAATTCCTATATGAAAAAATTGGGACTCTGAAGTTCAAATACAAAATTGTTACACAATATTCAATTTCCGTAAACTTAAGAACCACATCAGAAGTGATGTTACTATTTTTGGTATGTTTCGAAACTTAGACCAGATTTTGTTAAAATTTTTTAAAAGATTGGATTTTGGAACCTAAGACTCTTTTACAGATTTTGTATTATTGTGAAAAAGCCCTAATTATATTCTTCATTAGTTAATCTATGGTAATGGCTCATCCACATCAAAACCTTTGTTTGCCCTTTTACCCTGAAAAAGTACAACTGGTTAAAGTTCACAAGTGACAGAAAACAGCAATTCCCTTAGATATCCTAAAATTCTCTCCAAAACAAGTTGATAGTTATAAAAATATGTTCAGAACACAGATAAATGCCAAAAAGTCTAGAAATGAAAATTAACATTACAGATAGCAGCCTACATAACTTCCCTCCAATTACAACCCGTTTTAAAGCGTTTCATTGTCAAATTAAAAATCAGATGTTCACTGAAGCTTGTAAAATGCCCTTATCTTGATCTTACATTTTAGGAAATGGTAACACCTGAAGAACTGATTTCCATTGTGGTTTATTAGGACTTCTCTCTCAGCCATAAAGTCTTACCTCAGCAATCTTGATTTCAACAAATAAAAAAGTACTAGTTTGGCATCTGCGTAGGCAACATCAATGGTTTACAAAATGCCCTAATGGTTAATTTGTCTGGCATAAAACTGTGACTGTTCTGAAATGACAAAGGCTTTTCATTAATCAGCATACATTTTGGTAATCCTAAATACAAAATGAACTCTGTACTAAGTGACCTAAAAGGATTTTTGTCCTCAAGTGGCCAGTACAACCCCTACTGCCCCTCCCTTAAATAAACCCAAGGGCTAGTAGCCAACCACCACTCCCCCACCACCACCCACAAATACATTCACAAGTTCCCCACTCTTTGATGATTTGCCAGGTTAGCTTAATGAAACATTTAAACTGAGTTCACCTACCTAACCTCAACTGCAGTCATCTAAATGTGCAACATTTTAAATAGACACATTTACTCACTCCCCTTTCCTAAACTACTTGCAACCTCCATCTCATTTCCAAACCCTTCAGCAAGTGACACTGACAATGAAAGAATACTGCACTGCAGAGGCATGTAAATTACCATCAGCTTCATCAAGTCCACTGGCATATGTGACCACAGAATATTTTCATGATCGATTAAGTGAGAACCAACATTGTACATTTACTCTATACATCGCCCCATTATGTGCTTGAATAAGAGTTCTTGGGGAATTTATTTTTACCGTTGGCTAGTTACTTTGAATGTATGGATAATTAAAAGGTGAAAGAGCTCCAAAGATTCCAAGTGTCTATTTAAAAGCTGTTAAAATGAAAAGCGAAATGGAGGACACCCACAATAATTCTTGGACTCCTGGAGATCCTAAGACATGCTACAAAAATAGGTCTTTATTCTTAGGAAAATATAGTCAGAGCTAGCTTCCTTATGCTATACATAAAATCTTAACATCAGAGGCAGTACAGATAGTACAGATAGTTTTTGAACTGATCTCCAAACAAGCACAAACCCACTATGTTGAAAAGAACAGGTAATTTGAGGTTTTTGGCAAAAGACAGTACTTCACACATCTAATCCAAATCAAAGAGCCTGCAGACAGTTTTCAGGGAAATGAAAGGAATGAAATAAATATAAATTCTATGGATAAATAAATGTAAAAGACAATTTAAATAAGCTAACAGAACTATTATTTTTTAAATAAAAATACTAGTCAGGTACAAGCTTTTGTTTCTCAATGCCAGACTTCTAAATGTTTGTCAGACTACTTACTGTTAATATCATTAAAACTCTAATCTTGGACCAGAGCATTAGTTATAATACTGTTTTGCATTTGTAAAAAAGATTTTTTTTCCCAACTGAATGCTTCAAGTCCTGAAAAAATATTTTAGGTATATTACTGAAGGCAGACTGTGGTGCTAACAGAACTTGTATCTCATGTATTTTTTTAAAAAGGAACAGACCAAAAAGTCCACCTACTAATTTGCCCACAGTTAAAAATCTTTGAACATTGGTTTATAATCAGCATCTTTAAAAAAGTAGTGGCATGCCCTATTGAGTGGTAATGATTAGTGAGTTAATTAATACCATATACCATCCCCACAAGTCTGTTCATTTTATGTATTAATTTTTCATTTTATACCTGCCACTGTGATAAGATTTAAAAAAAAAAAACAAAAATTTGTTATATATCATTGGGGAGAAAATGGTCATGATGGGTATTCTTGGAAGTTTTAGGACCTGAGCAATCATTTAACTCTAGGATTATCTCCCTATCTTATGTGCATGAAGTCCTTCTATACTTTTTAAATTTCTCCCCTTAATTAAAAGGGTACATGTCTAAAACAAGGTGATCTTTTGCTTTTTCTGATCAAGTGACTTTTGGCATAGTAGTCAAAAAAACTGTTCTGAATGTGACAATTTTGCCCACCTAGCATGATGTTCACCCTGATATTAAATAAGTCTTTTTAATTATTTTATATACAAGTGAATACCCAAGATCACCCCATCAATCCATTTGTTGTTCATATTTTATGAGGAAAATATATTTTGTTAAATCAGACTTGCAGTAATTGGTAAATTTCTCAAGATGCGTCAACTGTCAATATGAGTGTGCAACCACTCTTTGTGCTCAATCTCTCCTTCATTTCTGAAATCTGGTTCAGCTGCAATGGCTGAAAAATCTTTCATAAAAAGTATGTCTGGGATAATATATTCAACACAATTTTCTCACAAAGCAACTTTCTGAAAACTGATTAAAAAGAGATGATCACTATTGATCGTCAAGTAGTCTGCAGAAACAAAATCTTGCGTCTGTTTTGGTTAGGTAACTCAAGTTATTTAACAATCAGAATGCTTTAAGGATACATTTTTCACCCCAAGGAAGGGACTTGACTCTTAGATTTAAGACCCATTCCTTGACAAAATGTACAAAATTTCTTTAACTTGTCATCTGTCCATTCTTTGAAGCTGTCAAAGCCAAGAACCCATAAACAAATCACAAATAGCAATAACCTACATTAGTTAACATTCCCCTTTTAACATGTTGACATTTTTACTAAAGGATTAGTTATTTTGCATTTCCATTTCTCATATCCCATGACATTCCATATAAATTGCATTATTGCTTTATAGGCCACACAACATTCAAAAGTATGTTTATATGCATTGCCTGTTTTCCTTGATTTCTGATAAGTTTGATACTGATTTTACTACAGAAATTTAAGTTTGAAAATACCAGTTAGTATTTCTTCTCAACTTAATTTTTCACATCACTAATCACTACATGCATATTTAGCTCTGATTATATTGCTCAAAAACTGCACCCATTATCAGAACAGTGCAAATGATATTTAATTTTTAAATTATAATGGCTTGAATTCAAAGTTATTCAAATGAACACTGTCAAGTAATTTCACTTGAGTGTGTACATTTCATCACCACTGTTTACATTACCCATCAATTCTTCCCAAGTTCTTTTTATAAGTTTTCCCTCCCAAATCCCCAAACTAAGAATGCCAAATAGTCTTAGACACCCACAGTTCCGTATTTTAATGTTTTAAGAACACATTTGTGAACTCACAAAAATGTTCATCTTTCAACTTTGAAAAGCAATTCTTACTTAAGCCAAACAAACCCATCCTAAAATCCCAACAAATAATTCTGAGAATTAACTTAAACACCTTGACAGTGTCCCTTAAAAAGGGTATGACAGTAAAGTGCCAATAGGCATGGCAATGACCTCTTTGATGGGATCATTTAACTCCTTGGAACTGGGAAATGCCAGCACCAAGGATTACACTGAGATTCAATTTTACTGAAGGCTACATTTAGTTTACCCACTTTCCACAACCTATTATACTCATTGTATGTTAGAATGAAATGTAAATGTTTTGTGTAGCCCTCAAACTTACACTAAGATTTGAGAGAGATGCACTTTAAAAAAGCACGGGGTAATATATAAAATCAGTGGCAGAAAGTTTCATTAAGCACCAGGAACTAATTTTTGTCACCCCATACTCATTTTGTAGGTAAGTTTCAATAACCGGCAAGGCACATTTACATATATTCCAATGAATACTTATTGACAAATTTTAAATTACACTCTATGTCCCAGCTATCCCAGTAACTGACATACAACATACTAAAATGGTTTATTAAGATAACATAAAAAAAAACCAATTAATGTGAAACATACAGGCTATTGGCAACCACTATTCTAAAATTATGTAAGTACAAATAAACATACTGAAATGTGTGCAATTCTAAGTTTTTAAACCAGAATATTTCTATACTAACACACATTTATATTAATGACACATAAAAAAAATAAAAACTTTATTACAAAAATAAGTTACACTCGCCTCCAGCTTACAGTATAAAACAATTTTATTTGCAGGAATGCAAAATGATTGTTTGCCATGAGCATTTTGAACATATGACATTTCTAATTTTCTTGTTAAATTTGCATTTACTGGGGAAACTGGTGTGTATAAAACCTTAATTAAGTATAATAAGCTCTGATCTTCATTGTGGTGCCTATTGGGTATGTGATATAACTGCAGTATCCCTTTGGGAAAGGGGAAAAGGGACTTCTTTATACCAAGTCCTAATTAAACTATAATTCCACTTTTGACTTTAAGCTATCAATTTAGGACTTGACAAAAAAATTTTTGAGGGTGATTCAATAGAGGATGCTTCACCACTGAACACTCACTGTCATCAAGGTGCTTTAGAAAATTAAAAACATAGCACAAATGATTGTACTCTATTCTACAAGTTATCATGACCTGCATAAAGAAATGGAAAGCTGATTCACATTTTTACAGTGATCAGCAGTAAGAAATGCACTAATGAAACATACCTTTTACCTAAAAAGCTAAACTACAGCCATATACTAATCTCTATGATTTATGAAAAAACTTCAAAATATCCAAATGTCAGGCTTTGCTGTACAACTGTCAGTTTTAGTCTGACTTTTTATAAAGGGACACTGCAGTATTTAGTACAAGTTCGGATGCACTTTTTTTTGAACATCTGATGTCTTACAAAAGTAACATCTTGCTAAACTATTATACATCCAAATAACTACAATATCTGAAGAAGCAAGGCTGCTTTTTCAGCCACAAAATACGACAAAAGCAAGGCCTGTTATGATGGTCATGAGGAAGTCTTACAAGCCTCTGAAACTAAAGGCAACTAAGAATGTTACATTTGGTATATTAAAATCTTACCCTCATATCATTTAACAAGCCTTGCTTTTATCTACAAAGATTTTCTATGTACAGTACAGACAGGGTATAGTTCAATCCTCTGCTACTGAGGTAGTTAACCAACCCTTTAAAAAAGGTTCTGAAAAGAACCACTATCTGGAATGCCTGACTAACCAGCTCTGATGATTACACCTGAAACTGCATATCTGAACACAATTCAAAAGTGATTACTATAAAAAAGATATAGACAATCATGATTAACCTTGGTGAGCAGAAATAAAATTTAAGGATACCAACAATGGCATTCATCTATACCACTGCAATAAAATTTAAATGCACAAATTCAAGAGAATATTTCAGAAAACCACTGCTGGGATCCTTAATTTAAAAAAACAGGGGAAAAATCTACTTAGAGCAGATTTTTTAAAGAGAAGAACTTTATTCTTTATTAAGATATCATGCTAGAAGTTATGAAGAATTTCTGTTGGAACACATTTGGAAAATAGAGTAGCTTTAGTTTAATAACTTGCACTGCAGAGAAAATTGTTAAAGAAATTCATATCAAAGTCCAAGTATTAGTTCAATGTCCTGTATTTGATTCCATGATCTTCATAGGAAGGTCTTCTGCAATAGAATATGCTCCTATACAGCCGAGATAGTTAAGGTTGCTTGATTTCCTTACCATTACTCCACTGCAAGCTTCTGGTGTAATCCCACATAGCAAGTCAGTCTTCATTGTAACAGGTCAGGACCGGCCTCGACCCCTTTTCCCTGCTAGCCAGGTAACAAAAGGAATCAGTTAGATAAATCATTTTAAATTAATAATGTGTACATACATAATGACATTAAAAAAATAAAAGCTTTAACAAAGTAATTCTAAATATTAAGTCT